>NC_057811.1:85944520-86544520 GCF_018294505.1 Triticum aestivum
AACATTAGGTGGAAACCTTTGAAAACCACGAGAAAAAGATGTTTTGAAGTTTAAAAAAAAATTCAAAAAAATGCGGGATGTTAAGAGGATGATGTTTTATTGGCACACAAAATTTCAAGTTGAAACACATTAAGAGATGTGAGCTATGAAAAAGAAAAAATCAGTGTTGAATAGTGTCGAATAGTAATGTCACTATTTAGGGCGGAATTTGTCTTTTTCATAGCTCACATCTCATAATGTTTTTAAAATTTGAAATTTTCCGTCGCAATAAAAAATCAGCTTCTTAACATCCCACATTTTTTTTCAGATTTTTATGAAACTTTAAAATATGGTTTCCACGAAGTTTTCATTGAATATCGGCTTTCATGAGTGAACCGTGTGCTATTTGAAAACATTTCATGAGAAGAATCTCGGTTTTTAAATCCCCGTAAATCCAAAACTAAGCTGAAAATCATGAAACCTGCCATGGTGTCACGACATCGCACTTATATGTCGAGGAATTTTTTTGTCCTTTGTGGCGCAAGTTTTATTACAAGCCTCTTACAATCCGGAGCTTCTCTCAAAGAAGCCTCGTGGTTCCGATAGGGAAACATGTCCCCCTTGTGGGTGAAACATAATCACTGCCTCTTTTCTCCTTGTATTTTCTTCTACGGGCAACATGGAACGACAGGATATCCGTGCTGAAATTTAAACTTATTTAAGGTTCGTTTGGCCTTTTTATACACTAATTGAGTTTCCTAGGCATTTAATGTCCATAATTCAAATCTGAACTACAAATACATGCTCCAGTTCACCAAAATGGCTAGAAAAATTATATATGTGTCCTTGGGTGCATGTTTGGGTCCCATGCCAGGAATGGTACGAATTACAACCGTACTGGTGTCATGGCTCATACTCAAACATTTCAAATCTCGGTTTTTAAGTCCCCATAAATGCTAAACTCACCAGAAAGTCATCAAAGGTGGCATGGTGTCACGTCATGGCACATATATGTCGAGGTAAAAACATTGTCCAATATGGGCCAAGCTTTATTACAAACCTCTTGCAAAAATTGGAGCTTCTCTCAAAGAAGCCTCGTGGTCCTGATAGGGAAACGTGTTCCCCTTGTGGGCGAAACATAATCACTGCCTCTTTTCGCCTTGTATTTTCTTCCACGAGCAACATGGAACCACAGGATATCCGTGCTGAAATTTAAACTTATTCAGGGTTCGTTTGGCCTTTTTATACACTAATTGAGTTTCCTAGGCATTTAATGTCCCTAATTCAAATCTGAACTACAAATACATGCTCCAGTTCACCAAAATGTTTAGAAAAATTATACATGTGTCCTTGGGTGCATGTTTAGGTCTCATGCCAGGAATGGGAATGAATTAGAACCGTACCGGTGTCCTGGCTCTTCCTCAAACATTTCGAATCTCGGTTTTTAAGTCCCCATAAATCCTAAACTCACCAGAAAGTCATCAAAGGTGGCAAGGTGTCATGTCATGACACATATATGTCGTGGTAAAAACATTGCCAATCTGGGCCAAGCATTATTAGAAACCTCTTACAAACTGGAGCCTCTCGCAAGAACCCTCGTTGTTTCGATAGCGGAACGTGTCCCCTTGTGGGCCAAATGGTAATCACTCCCTCTTCTAGCCTCATATTTTCTTCTACACACGACATGGAACAACTGGAGTTTCGCGCTGAACTTTGAAATTATTCAGGGTTCGTTTGACCTTTTTTATTCATTAATTGAGTTTTCTAGGCATTTAATGTCCATCATTCAAATCCGAACTACAAATACATGCTCCAGTGCACCAAAATGGCTAGAAAAAACGTACATGTTTCCTTGGGGTGCATGTTTAGGTCCCACAGAACGAATGGGAACGAATTCAACCGTCTCGCCATCCTGGCCTAGCCACAAACATTGCGAATCTCAGTTTTAAATGTCTGTAAATCCAAAACTCACCAGCAAATCATGAAACTTGGTATATATAATTGTCCAATTTGGGCGAAGCTATGTTACAAGCCTTTTACAAACCGGAGCCTGTCGCAACCCTCGTGGTTCCGGTAGGGAAACATGCCCCTCTTGTGGGCGAAATGATAATCGATGCCTCTTCTCGCTTTGAACTTTGTTTTCTACAGGCAACATAGAATAACTGGAGTGTTGGGCTGAAATTTGAAAGTGTCCAGGCTTCGTTTGGCCATTGTATATATAATTCTAATTACTAAGTTTTCTATGCATTTAATGTAGTCCATAATTCAAATTTGAACTACAACCACATGCTCTAGTCAAGCAAAATGGGTGGGAAATCATACATGTGTCATTGGGGGCATGTTTAGGTCTCGTTTAAGGAATGAGAATGAATAACAAACTTGTCGTCATCTTGAAACAATGAGAATCTCAGTTTTTAAATCCCAGTAAATAAAAAAGTCACCCAAAAAACATGAAACTTGGCATGGTTTCATGACATGGCTCATATATGCCGTGGTAAAAAAATTGTCCAGTTTGAGAAGAGGCGCACACATTAGTATCCAACGAAGTCCATTTTGAAACAAAAAACTGACACGTTAATATCGCAAACGGTTGTATTATATTTACCGTGTCGAAATTTAACCCTACTCGGTGGTGTGCGTGCAGCTGTTTGATTAGACGGGACGAGCGCGAGAAGTCTGCCGTGCAGGTTCGACGGGACGCGTGAGAGCAGTCTGCCATGCAGGCTCGACGGGACGCGTGCATCCTGTCCACCTTGGAGGCTCGACGGGACACGTGCAAGCAGCATGGCCGCCAATGCTCACCGGGAAGCGAGCTCTTTGACCTCCATGCACCAGCCGCCGCCCGCCTCGCTCACAACTTCTCCATTAATGGGTTAATTAAAGCACCTGGACGGGGGGTGTTTGCTTGTGATCCCATGGCAGCATTTTCTTTGTTCGTGTTTTCCACTAGTATTCTGCCCTAATTTAAATTGCAACATAGGGCAACGGATAATATGACCACAAATAAAATGGCAACGGATAATACGATGACAAATTTACAATGGCGCACATAATAATTGTCTTACATATTCCGTATAATTGAAAATGCCACATGCGGCAATGCCCGGAAGACAAGGGGGCAAGAGAAGAAGGAAATTGCAAACAATGATCTGGGTCGCTACAGTCTCTACTCGTCGATGGATCACCGGGCGGCGAAATCCTCCAGCTCCTTGTTCAATTCCTCACGACTTCACTTCAAAGCAGCCACGGATTCCTCCACCTCCTGCTCGCGCTCGATCGGAAACTTCCTCAAGCAACCCATCAGTTCCTCGATGATCGCTTTCAGCGTCATCTCCGAGGCACTGCTCTGCTCATGCAGCATCTTCTAGCCGACGGCCTCCTCCTCCTTGGCGACCAACTTCAGGAGCTTCGCATTGTCATCCATGAGTTGCTCGACGAGGTAGGTCGCCTTGTCAACCGAGGCATCGCTGATCTTGAGCAGCTTCATCAAGCCGTCGACCAGCTCCTACTGCGTAATGACGCCATCGAGAATGTCGTTGTCGCAGGCGAAGGACTTCAGGAACGCCAGCTCGTCGCGATGACCGATGCCGCGAATGCGCTTGTGAGAGCCCACGGGTGCCTGTGAGAGCTCGTTCGAGGGCTCCGCGGCGTGCCGAGACATCTCTGCTACGGCTGCGGCTTCGCGGCGGGACCTCTCTAGTGCTTCCGCGGCCTTGGTCTTTGTTGCCTGGTTATATGTCCACCCTAAAGTCCTCCTACCAGTCATGGCGGAATGACTTGACAGAGAAAACCAGTTTTCTGGGTGATGAGGAGAGGAAGTGTGAAGTAATTTTTGAGTGGGTAGTTTTTATAGCACGGTGCTAAGTGTGAACACATATTTGTTTGATAGGTGTGAACAGATTTGCAATTACTTATTGCATTGCAATCAGCAATGTGACGAGAAACAAGGTCAAAATTTATTGATGGCAGAAGGTTGACCATGTGGTTGCTCTCCGTTGAGGCGGCCGCGGCGCGCTCCGCTCTGGCGTCCCTGCGCGCGCTCTGCTCGCCGTTGAGGCAAAGTTACAATGGCAACTATTAATAATTCTTAATAATTGTCTTACATATTCAGGATAATTTAAAATGCCAAATGCGGCAAGGCCCAGAACACTCATGACCTACATATGCATATGATTATAATAAAATATAAGCTAAAAGGCTGAGCTGCCGGTCTTCCTACGATGGTCTTCTCAGACTCCATGATCAGCATAGAACCCTTGCGGCCGTTCACTCCGAGTGTCCTGACCCGCCTCCGCCTACAGAGATGCTGGCGCTGGGAGGCTCTTGGGGCTGCTGGACCTCTTCTAGAAGAGCTTGACAGCGTGCAATCGCGCGCAAGACAACTACACGAAACCGCTCCATTTCCATGTCTTTGGCCTGGTAGTAAATTCTGTCGATCACCTGCATCCTCAAGATATCACGTTGGCGATGTCCTACTTCGTCGGGGACGTCAACTCCGCCAAGGATGCGCTTGAGCCTGGCCACCACATCGTCAGGATCGAGGTTGACACGGCCGTCGCGGGAAATGATGAAGTCGTAGGCTACATTTGTCTTGACTGAATCGCAGAGGTCCTCTGCCCATTCCTTGCGGGGCAACAGGCTCTCGATGAGCACTGGTGACGGCAGCTCTTCGGGTGGGTCGTCGATCATGCTGCCGAGCAGCTCTGGATCTTTTGCATGGTGGATGGAAAACTACTCATCACACCTCCTCTGCAACATGTCATTTGTGCTCCCAAGGACTGTGACGCCGATATCGCTGCGGATGGGCCATGGTGCCTCCACCGGCCGATGAAGCTCTTGCTCCCCGACCTGCTCCGGCTCGTTCTGCTCGTCGAAGATGTAACGCAGGTAGGCGTCGACGTCAAAGCTTTGGCATTGCCTGGCATGCTTGGAATAACTAATGGTAGATGGCGTTGCGTTGCTGCCTGGGTTATATGCAGCAAGCCGTTAGCTGGTGGCGGGAAACCGATGAGGGAATAGGCGTAGATTTTACAATTCATCCATGTGGAGCGCGGGAAGCATTCGCTGGAGCGCGGGAAGACTAAGTGGAGCACACACACAACCCGAATACCGTATCCGGTGCCACGTGTTATTTATCACACAAGTGATAACATAAGGAAACGTATGTGTAACTTACCAATCATCGCACGAGTACTCGCAGACGCATCGTGTGCGATATTCCTAGCCACCGCAAGCAACTAGTTTGCATTTTTCAAAGTTTTTTGTACACACAGAATAACACACGAACTAACTGTATTAACAGTCTGTGTTGTAATTTCTCATCGCAAATAGTTCATCTCTGTCGGCTGTTTGCCACGTATCACACACATCTTGTTATGTTGAACCGTTTATGTTGCGTTCGCTAATCGAAAACAGTTCGTCCGAGTGAACCGTATGCCCTATATCGCACACACCTTGATCTGCCTAACCGTTTATGTTGCACTCCCTAATAGCAAACGGTTCATCGGAGCGAACTGTATGCCGTTTACTGCACACACATTGATATGACTGCCCGTTTCTGTTGTTCTAGCTCATCGCAAATAGTTCGAACGGGTTAACCGTGTGGCCTGAATAGCACACGCAACTAAAATCTGAACCGTGTTTGATGCATCCTCCATCACAAACGTTTTGCACCTTTCTTGAGGGTTTTTTACACCACCGTTTGCGATTATGGCATCACAGACAGTTTCGTCGAAGGGTCTCTAATCGTAGTGTCGCTATAGCAGCATCCTGCAATAGTGGTTGGAGAAACTAGAAATATCACTCAAGCCTCCATGGGGTACATCAATTTTCCTGACGTACATTATTTTGCTCTCTTTATAGGAAGGTGCATTAGTTGTAAGCATGATCATAGCCACCTTTGTGCTTCAGATCTTAGTGTCCTCAAGTGTGCGGTGTTGGATGATAAACGATACAATTTAGGGGCTATTATTGCTAGGAGGTTACACCATAATGCTAAAGATGGAGATTTATTTGGTGGGATTTATGCAACTCGTTTAGCTAACTATTTGGGTGTACCTATTAGAGGGTATGATATTGAGTTGCCACCTGCTTTTCTAGATTATGAGGCTATGGTACGCTACCAGTTTCTTAAGAGGAACGAATTGTTCCTCCAGTACCGACTAGTCTTTGATAGACGGCACGCCGTCCATGTTACTCTTCCCGCTCCTGCTTTCTTTAACCTTCAGGCAAATGGGGATTTTATAACTAGAGAGGAGGTAAACGAGTATGAGAGAGCAGTGGAGGCCGCTCATCTTCAGGAGACAGCTCGCCAAGCAGTAGCTGCAGTAGCACAGTACAAACCCAACCATGATTTCGGATATCATCCAGGCCAGTGATGGCCTTAGACCAACTTAGGCCAAAATCCTAAGCTTGGGGGAGTACGTATTTCTCACCGACATTACATTCACGTTCACACACTCATTTTAGTTGTCGGTGTTCATACTATTGCATTGTATTATCCATGTTAGTTTATTTCTTTTTCCTGCTTTCTTCTTGTGTGTTTTAAAAACCTTAATAAAAACCAAAAAAATAAGTTGTAGTTAGTTTAATTTCTATGCATGCTTAGTAGTAATATTAAAAGAAAATCCAAAAAGATTTCTCGTTCTTCTTTTGCTTGTTGGGAGCTGTCCCGTGTAAATAGTTTTTCTCGTTCTTGTTTTACTTTCTTCAGAAAAACAAAAACTCCAAAAACATTTCAGTGTGTTTCGTTGAAATTCTTTTCTTTTCTTTGGGGGTCGAGAGGAGAAGACCATGATGAAAATGTTAAGTGGCTTTCATATGCATTATTTTTGATCTAACAAAGAGCCCATATTACCTTGTCTTCTCCTTTGAATAAATGTTTGCAGATTCCAGCTTAGTCCGATGCACGTGCACTATTACTATTATCCACAATGTTCAGTCGCGCAAGTGAAAGGCAATAATGACGATATATGATGAAATGATTGAGATGAGGAAAAGCTTGTATGAACTCGACCTATCTTGTTTTTGTAAATATGATTAGTTCATCGTTCCTGATTGAGCCTATTATGAATGAAACATGTTTGCAATGACAGCTAGAGATTATAGTTACTCATTCCATGCTTAATTATCTAGGAGTTTATAATGGTTTACCTTGCATGCCAACATGGAAATCAAAATGGTTGTGATGTAGTATGATAGGACGGTATCCTCCTTTGAATAATTCGAGTGGCTTGACTTGGCACATGTTCACACATGTAGTTTAAATAAAACCAACATAGCCTCTACGATATTTATGTTCATGGTGATTTATATCATACTCATGGTTGCACTCAATGTTGGTTAATCTCAATGCATGTTTATGACTGTTGTCGCTCTCTAGTTGGTCGCTTCCCAGTCTCTTTCTAGCCTACACTTGAAATAAGCGGGAGTACTGCTTGTGCATCCACTTCCATAAACCCCAAAGTTGTTCCATATGAGTCCACCTTACCTTCATATATGTGGTATTTACCTGCCGTTCCAAGTAAATTTGCATGTGCCAAACTCTAAACCTTCAAATGATAATCTGTTTTGTATGCTCGAATCGCTCATGTACCAACTAGGGCTGTCAATATCTTCCATGCTATTTGGGTAATTCTCACGATGAGTGGACTCCGCTCATCATTCATGTCGGTGGAAACGACACCTATGGGATCATGGGGAATTCCTTCTACGGTTGGCGGGCGCGGGGCTATGGAAAGAGCGGGATTAGAAGATCAACGTGGGGGAGTTTATCCAGGTTCGGGCCACGAGTGACGCGTAATATCCTGGTAATCCTTGTTCACTTGCTTGACGATGAGCTGCGAATCACCTCTTATGATGAGCTTCCTGATTCCGAGGTCTGTCGCGATCCTGAGACCGGCCAGCAATCCCTCATACTCCGCCGTGTTATTCGTCGATTTTTCCCGAGGAAAGTGCATCTGCATTACGTACTTGGGGCGCTCTCCGGTGGGAGCGACGAGTAGCATGCCAGCACCAGCACCTTGGAGTGAGAAAGCTCCATCAAAGTACATAATCCACTCACTGCTCGTCTCCTTGCTGGGAAGGGTGGTCTCTTGAATATCCTCGTCGGGCGTTGCGGTCCATTCTGCTATGAACTTTGCCAAGGCTCGGCTCTTGATTGTTGAAGTACTTTGAAACTTGAGGCCAAAGCTCGACAGCTCCAATGCCCACTCCACAATCCTCCCAGTTGCATCTGGGTTGTGCAAGATCCGTTGTAACAGGAGGCGGGTGACAAATGTGATCTCATGTGCTTGGAAATAGTGGCGCAGCTTTCTCGAGGCCATGAGGAGGCCGAAAAGTAACTTTCTGCATACCAGAATATCTTGACCTAGCCCCCTTCAAGAGGGAACTGACAACATAACTCGGTGCTGCCCCATCTTCTTCTTCTGTTCAACTTCGCACATCTGCGCAGACTCCGCCTTGCCGGGACCGGGCCTTGTCGGGTGTTCTGCCTTGCCGGCGTCAAGCCCCACCGGGGAGAGCCCCGGCGCATCATCTGACGAGTCCGCTGCTACTGCCGCTTCTCCCTCGAGTTCCATCTGTGCCACTAGCGCAGCACTGACCTCTTGATTCGTTGCCGCTAAGTATAGCAGCAATGGCTCTTGTGGTTTAGGTGCGACTAGTATCGGCGTGGAGGAAAGGTACTGTCGGTGTCAAAACCAGCGGATCTCGGGTAGGGGGTCCCGAACTGTGCGTCTAAGGTCGATGGTAACAGGAGACATGGGACACAATGTTTACCCAGGTTCAGGCCCTCTCTATGGAGGTAATACTCTACTTCCTACTTGATTGATCTTGATGAATATGAGTATTACAAGCGTTGATCTACCACGAGATCGTAATGGCTAAACCCTAGACGTCTAGCCTGTATGACTATGGTAATGAGTATCTCTCCTTTCGGGACTAAGTCCTCCGGTTTATATAGGCACTGGGAGGATCTAGGGTTACATCAGGTCGGTTACAAAGAAAGGAATCTATATATCCGGTCGCCAAGCTTGTCTTCCACGCCAAGGAGAGTCCCATCCGGACACGGGTGCCGTCTTCGGCCTTCGTATCTTCATAGCCCATCAGTCCGGCCCATGGCTAATAGGCCGGACGCCCGAGGACCCCTTAGTCCAGGACTCCCTCAGTAGCCCCTGAACCTGACTTCAATTACGAGGAGTCGGGCGCGCAAATTTGTCTTCGGCATTGCAAGGCGGGTTCCCTTTTCCGAACTCCAAGATAGTCTCCGGACGGATGACTGTATCCGGACCTGTAACACACATCACACACAATCGCAGAGAGAACATAATATTACACGAGTCCAATCCGCTGACAACTTTTTATAACATGACGTCATATTTGTCCGGTCATAATTTTGAACCGTTTTTTCGTCTGCCGCTCCATGTTCCGAGACGCGGTTGTCATTGGCACGTCTTGTCAAAGCAGAGATCGTGTCCCCTTATTGCGGGATTCTCATAAATACGGGTATGGGTAACCCAACCATGCCGTTTATACAGCCCTTGGGAATAGGCGAGTTTTAAGGCGAGCGCTTGATATTTGCGGCCCTTTATAAGGGGATAAGTGTCACATCCTAGCTAGTTCATGCATTAGAGTGTTGCATCATGTCTACATTTCACAGAAACCTGAAATGGGGATGCCAGAAACCCCCAGCACCCCCCCGTGAAACAACTAGGGTTTACTAAAATTCTTTTCAATGAACCTGAAATGCCCTCCATAAATGTTCACCATCTTTGGTTCTGGCTAAAACCTCTGCCAAAAAATGGTTTCATATTTTTGGAGGCCATCTTGGATTTTTGCACAAGTCATAAGTACTTGCATTTGGGCATTTTAAATGCTATAAATATTTTCAAATGCCCAAATAATCTTGGAGGTATTTTTAGGCTGTTGGGAATAATCTCAAAGGTGCCTCAGAATATTTTCAGGATTTTTCTAAATGAAATAGTATTTTTACTATTTCAAAACACAGAACAGAAATAAATAAAAGGAGAAAGAAAAACAGGAAGCAGAGGACTTACCTGGCAGCCCACCTGGCGGCCCAGCACTGTGCTGGCCCGCGCCAGTCAGCTGCCTGCTCTCGCCAGAGCAGGCAGAGAGGTGACACCGGCGAGCGTGCAAGCTGGGTTCATGGACATGAGGGACATATACCCCGTGCGATCTGGTCTGCCAGAATGTATGGAATGGCGTGATGTAGGAGGCATCACCCCTCCTCGTGGACCCCGTCTGCCACCGTTTGTTGGACCAAGGCCACACCCGAGTCCCTATGGACCGCAAGCTCCACAGGACCGACTATTTCCGGATGATCATGTTTAGCTCCCAGGACATGGTGGTGACTTCTATGAAGATTACTACGGAGACGTCTGAGTTGGTAGTAGTTCCACTAGTATTGTAACAGTTGTAATCTCCACAGTCCTGCGTGACTTGTGGGATACGACTTGGTGTGTATCACGTTCCGGAGGTGTAGAAAAATAATGTATAGGAGCTTGGAATGCCTCTGATGAGATGTATCGTCTTTCATCGTAGTTGTACCTTAGCCTGGGCTTGTACTAAACTATGTATGGCATGTATGACCGTTGGTATATGTATGTTGCTATGTTACCATGTCATACTGATGATCATCTCCGCATTCTGTGTTATCCATTACATTCCGCTTTTCCCTATCAAGATTTAGCCATCCTCGTCTAAACCGTTGCTTTGTTTCTCCTAGGATGGTTAACACCCGCAACAACCCTGCTGTCCAGGCGCAGGGTGAAGCCAATGCAGCCAGGGCGGAGGATCTGCCCCAACCGCCTTCACTGGCCGAAGTTATGCTGGAGGCAGAAAGAAACAAGCGTGAGACTAACCTCTTGCTAGAGCGAATTGAGCAGAATACTGCACGTCACCAGAGGAACGACCTGGTGTCCATCAATGACTTTATCAAGCTGTACCCACCGAAGTTCAACCACTCCGTCGAGCCCCTTGATGCGGATGATTGGCTTCGCAACATCACCCATAAGCTACGTTCCGCCAACGTAGCTGAAGCTGATAAGGTTACCTACGCTGCCTATCACCTTGAAGGCCCTGCTAGCCTTTGGTGGGAGAACTTTGAGGCTATGCGCCCAGCTGGCCAAATCACTACTTGGGCTGAATTCAGTGAGGCTTTCCGTGAGCATCACATTCCGGAGGGTCTCATGGATCGTAAGCGGGAAGAATTCTGCAACTTCACCCAAGGCAGACTGACCGTGGATGCTTACAGCCGTGAGTTTGGAAATCTAGCACGCTATGCTCCTGAAGAGGTATCCACCGACGCCAAGAAGCAGGCAAGGTTCCGCAAGGGACTTAGCCCCGAGCTTCGCCGTGATCTCCGTCTGCATGAGTGCACCTCTTTCCAGAAGTTGGTCAATAAGGCCATCAGTGCCGAGACAGGACAAACTGACTATGACGCTACACGCAAGCACTCTCGTGATTTTGGTTCCTCATCTGGCTCCGGATCCCAGAAGCGCCGGGTCTGGATTCCGAATACCGCTCTTCCACCCAGGTTCACTCCGAGGCCATCCTTCGAGGCGCCTCGTCCCAACCAGCAGCATGCACCGCCCAAGGTTTATGGTGGCCCCGCTGCTAATGCTGTTCCACGCCCCAATATTGTGACATGCTTCAAGTGTGGAGAAACGGGTCACTATTTGCGCGAGTGCCCCCGAAACAACCTCAACCAACCTGGACAGTCCATTGGCCGTGGTAAGCCAGCAGGAAAGACTTACTACGCCAAGCCAGCCACCACTGCACGTGGCCATGTCAACTATGTTTCAGCTGAAGAAACTCATGAGGATCCCAACGTCGTCCTTGGTACGCTCTTTGTTAATTGCCATCCGGCAACTGTTCTTTTCGATACTGGAGCATCTCATTCATTTATCTCCGAGAGCTATGCTCGATTGCACAACACCGCATTTTGTGACATGCCCACTTCCATGGTAATCCAAACCCCTGGTACTAAGTGGCAAACCTCTAAGATAAGCCATGGAAATGAAATTCTTGTTGACAGACTGGTCTTCCTTGCATCACTAATAGCTCTCAAGTCCTCGGACATAAACATCATCTTGGGTATGGACTGGATGTCAGCCCATTATGCTAAGATTGATTGCTCTACTAGAACTGTTCAACTCACCCATCCGTCGGGCAAGACAGTCAATGTTTTGACCCGAGTGTCTAAGCGTCAGCTCTACTCATTAAATGCCAACCCTCTTCCAGACCTCGAAGATGTGCCGGTAGTCCATGACTTCCCGGATGTCTTCCCTGAAGAACTGCCGGGTATTCCACCTTACAGGGATGTCGAGTTCGTGATAGACCTTGTTCCAGGAACCGTCCCAATCTCTAGAAGACCCTATAAGATGGCACCCCTAGAGCTAGCCGAGCTTAAGAAACAACTCGATGAGTCCTTGAAAAAGGGTTTCATCCGTCCTAGTTCTTCTCCGTGGGCTTGCCCCGTCCTCTTCGTCAAGAAGAAGGATGTTACGGATCGGATGGTTGTAGATTACCGACCCGTCAACCTAGTCACAATCAAGAACAAGTATCCGCTTCCCAGGATCAATGACCTGTATGATCAGCTCGCTGGATCCTCAGTCTTTTCTAAAATGGATTTGAGGTTGGGTTACCATCAAATCAAAATCAAGAACGGGGACATTCCCAAAACGGCCTTTGTTACTCGTTATGGCCAATACGAGTATACAGTCATGTCCTTCGGGTTAACCAATGCTCCAGCCACCTTTTCTCGTTTGATGAACTCGATCTTCATGGAGTACTTAGACAAGTTCGTTGTGGTCTACCTCGATGATATCCTTATCTACTCGAAGAACGAGGAAGAGCATTCCGAACATCTTAGACTTGTGTTAGAAAAACTCAGAGAGCATCGCCTTTATGCCAAGTTCTCCAAGTGCGAGTTTTGGTTGCCAGAAGTGACCTACCTAGGCCATGTAATCTCTGGTAAAGGTATTGCTGTCAATCCCGAGCAAGTTCAAGCCATCCTTGACTGGACTCCCCCTGAAACGGTTAAGCAAGTCCGCAGTTTCCTTGGCTTAGCGAGCTACTGCCGTCGCTTCGTCGAGAATTTCTCCAAGGTTGCTAAACCTCTAACCGAACTCCTCAAGAAAGATAAAAGGTTCGAGTGGACCCCACAGTGCGAGTTCAGCTTTCAGGAACTGAAAAGACGCCTGACATCTGCCCCCGTACTCGTACCACCAGATTTTTCCATGGATTTTGTTATCTATTGCGACGCCTCGCGACAAGGACTAGGTTGCATACTCATGCAAGATCGTCATGTGATTGCCTACGCTTCCCGACAGTTGCGTCCACATGAGGATAATTATCCCACACATGATCTAGAGCTTGCAGCCGTAGTCCATGCACTCAAAACATGGCGACATTACCTTCTGGGTAATCGTTGCGAGATTTTCACCGACCACCAGAGTCTGAAATACATCTTCACCCAGCCGGATTTGAATCTCAGGCAAAGACGTTGGGTCGAGTTGATCTCGGACTACGACTTAGGAATAACTTACACCCCGGGCAAAGCCAACGTCATGGCTGATGCGCTAAGCCGTAAATCCTATTGTAACAACTTGATGTTACAACAAAGTCAACCACTTCTCCACGAGGAATTCTGTAAGCTTAACCTTCACATTGTTCCTCAAGGATTTCTATCCACCCTGGTGGCGAAACCAACCCTTACGGATCAGATCATCAAAGCTCAGAAGGTAGATCCGGGAATATCCCGTATTAAGAGAAACATCAAGAAAGGAGTTGCGGATTGTTTCTCCATTGATGACCAAGGTGTTGTGTTCTTTGGAGACCGCCTAGTGGTTCCCAAGGTACGCAACCTGAGGCGATTGATCCTTAAGGAAGCTCATGAATCTCCTCTCACCATTCATCCCGGTAGTACTAAAATGTATCAAGACCTACGCCAGAGGTTTTGGTGGACTAGGATGAAGAGAGAAATTGCTCAATACATTGCTAATTGCGACGTCTGCCGTTGTGTCAAAGCAGAGCATCAACGGCCTGCTGGCACCCTTCAGCCTCTGGCTATTCCTGAATGGAAATGGGATAAAATCGGTATGGATTTCATTACCGGGTTTCCCAGGACCAAGAGGGGAAACAATGCTATCTTCGTTGTTGTCGATGGTGTTTCCAAAGTAGCCCACTTCCTACCTGTTCGTGAGAATATAACCGCTAGCCAGCTAGCAGACTTGTACATCTCCTGAATAGTGTCTCTTCATGGTGTTCCATTGGAAATTAACTCAGACCGTGGAAGTCTCTTCACCTCTCGATTTTGGGAAAGTTTTCAAAATGCTATGGGAACTCGTCTCTCTTTTAGCACCGCCTTTCACCCTCAATCAAGTGGTCAGGTAGAACGAGTTAATCAAATTCTGGAGGATATGCTCCGAGCTTCTATCATCTCTTTCGGCATGGATTGGGAGAAATGCCTCCCATTCGCCGAGTTCACTTATAACAATAGTTACCAAGCTAGCTTGGGCAAAGCCCCTTTCAAGGTTCTCTATGGACGGAAATGTCGAACGCCTCTTAACTGGTCAGAAACCGGGGAAAGACAACTCTTTGGCCCGGAAATGATTCAGGAAGCAGAAGAGCAGGTTCGCATTATTCGTGAGAAATTGAAAACAGCCCAATCTCGCCAAAAGAGCCATTATGATCGCAAACATAAGGCTATGACTTTTGAGGTTGACGAGAAGGCTTACCTTCGGGTGACTCCTTTAAAGGGAACCCATCGATTCGGTATCAAAGGCAAATTGGCCCCTCGCTACATTGGACCCTTTCGCATTCTTGCCAAGCGAGGAGAAGTTGCCTACCAATTGGAACTACCTCCGCATCTTTCCAAGGTTCATGACGTCTTCCACGTTTCCCAACTCAGGCGTTGCTTCTCGGATCCTATCCGTGGAGTGGACCACGAAACGCTTGATCTCCAAGATAATCTCACATACTGGGAGTATCCCGTCCGAATCCTTGATCAAGCCGAGCGTACCACTCGACGCCGAAACATCAAGTTTCCCAAAGTTCAATGGTCACACCATTCCGAGGAAGAAGCTACTTGGGAAAGGGAGGATCGTCTTCGACTTGAGTACCCCACCTTTTTCCCAACGGATCCTAAATCTCGGGACGAGATTCTTTTGAGTGGGGGTGAGTTGTCACATCCTAGCTAGTTCATGCATTAGAGTGTTGCATCATGTCTACATTTCACAGAAACCTGAAATGGGGATGCCAGAAACCCCCAGCACCCCCCCGTGAAACAACTAGGGTTTACTAAAATTCTTTTCAATGAACCTGAAATGCCCTCCATAAATGTTCACCATCTTTGGTCCTGGCTAAAACCTCTGCCAAAAAATGGTTTCATATTTTTGGAGGCCATCTTGGATTTTTGCACAAGTCATAAGTACTTGCATTTGGGCATTTTAAATGCTATAAATATTTTCAAATGCCCAAATAATCTTGGAGGTATTTTTAGGCTGTTGGGAATAATCTCAAAGGTGCCTCAGAATATTTTCAGGATTTTTCTAAATGAAATAGTATTTTTACTATTTCAAAACACAGAACAGAAATAAATAAAAGGAGAAAGAAAAACAGGAAGCAGAGGACATACCTGGCAGCCCACCTGGCGGCCCAGCACTATGCTGGCCCGCGCCAGTCAGCTGCCTGCTCTCGCCAGAGCAGGCAGAGAGGTGACGCCGGCGAGCGTGAGCTCGCCACCGCGCCACCTGCTTGCCGCCCTCGCCGCGGATGAGCTGGCCGACCTCCCTCGACGCGCCCCGAGCCTCTGGACACCGTCATTCTCCCCCATCGCCTCTCCCTCGCCTTCTCCCCACCATGGCCGACGCCGCCGCAGACACCTCACCGGAGTAACCGCGCCCACCGTCGAACTCGCGCCACTCCACCGTGTCCTACAGCACCGCCGTCGCCCACTCCTTCGAGCAAGCCGAGCCCCGAGCGCCCGGTTGCCCCGAACCTCCGTCACCGACCTCGCCTTCGCCGCTCACCGTCGGAGATCCCCTCCGCCGTCGCCACTGCAACAGCTCGCCTCCGACCTCGCCGCCTGCTCCGACGCAACCGCGGTGAGCATGGCCACCTTCCCATCCTCTCCTCTCTCTCTCTCGAGCTCTGTAGCTACCGCACGAAGCTCACCCGTACGCACCGCCGCATGAGCTCGTCGCCGACGAGGCTCCGGCCATCTACCGGCCGCACCACCGTAGCCACTAGCTCCACCACAACGCCAGGAACTTGTAGCGCCATCTTATGTCCCTCGCCGTGCTCTCTAGCTACGGTTCCAACCACGCCCGTACCCCGGCAGCCGCACGGCTCGTCGCCGGCGTCGATTCCGGCGACCCCGAGCCCCACTACCACCACCAGTCGACGCGGTTCGCCCTCAGCTACCCGTAGGTACTCTCCGCCGTCCTTTTGGTCGCCGGAGGGGGGATCCCGCACTCCACCGCCGCGTCTGGACGTCGCCGGCGTCTAAACGCCGGCGATTCAACGTGGTTTGACCACAGGTTGACCCCGCCAGGGTCACTGACAAGTGGGGCCGCCTGCTAATTAATCTGAGTCAGAGAGTTAAACTAATCCTAATTAACTAATTCCCTAGCAGCGACACTGACACAGGGGACCCACGCGTCAGGTTTGACCTGGACGACCCCGTTGACCTGCTGACGTCACACTGACGTCAGGCTGACGCAGTAAGGCATTACTGGAATTATTCTTATATTGGAAATTCCAGAAATTATCACAAACTTCAAAAAATCATAGAAAATAATCTATAGCTCAGAATGAAAAGATTTATATATGAAAAATGATCAGAAAAATCCATTCTATCCATCTGTACTGGTTTCCTGCATGATTAAGCAAGTTAACCTACTGTTTTATACAGAACAAGATAAAGCACTAATATGGGCCATTTATGAACTTGGAATTTGAGTCTTTGATTCAAATTAGTCCAAACCCATCTGGTCTTAGTTGCATTAGCCCAATACATCCATTTTGCCATGTCTCATGCATGCATCATATTGTTACACTTGCTTGGCGTTGATTGTGCTTCGATGTGTTCATTGTGGTAGGTCCCGCCTCCGAGGATATTCACGAGTATCCAACTGAAGGGCAGTATCCCACCACCACTCCGTCAGGCAAGCAACCCATTGATCATTTCGATACAAACCCATCTTCTCGCTTCTGCTCTCGTTTGCTGCATTAAGACAACGCGATTCAAACTGCTGTGTGTGTTGCGGTAGTTGAACCCACTTTCCTCTGCATGACCTGTCATTGCCACAGTAACTAGATGAAACCCACTAGCATGTGTAGGAGTTGATTGAGCCATATTGTGTTCCTACAATGCTATGCTTGCTACGCTTAGAGTTGTGTCAGGTCTGGCTCATCAGGGTGATGAACTAGAGTGAAAGTGTGTGTGTCGGTAAAGAGAGTGAAGTGTTGAATACGATTTGGTAAAGGTATCGCTGGGAGGCCATGTAGGAGTACATGGTGGGTTGTTTCATTGAGACCGTCCCTAAGAACTGAGATCTGTATGCGTGATTTAAGATTCAGCTACTACCACACATTGGGCCCGAAACCAATGGACCCCCTCAGCTTCTTATTCACCCTTGTCCTCTGTCCAGGAGTTGCACGTAGTTTCTGGTGTTTGTAGTAAGCTGGAGGCCGTGGACAGCGCTGACCAAGGGGTGGGCTGTGATGCGGTAGGCTCATGGCACGGTGTACCGAGTCGCCCGTTTGGTGTCCGGGAACCCTACACACATCGTTTGGGGCCGTATGTGGAAACCTCGGCCGGACTCCCTGCGGATGGAACCTAAATAGGCGATAAACCTGGACTAGAGACTCGAGTGTTTAGGTAGGCTGTGGCCGACACCCACGTTGGGCTTCCGCTTGAAGGTTGCCGAGTACACGTCGTGTAGCGGCGATAAGTGGTGAGAGCGTGTGTGACGAAGTACACCCCTGCAGGGTATGAAACTATTCGAATAGCCGCGTCCGCGGTAAAGGACTACTTGGTCGCTTATGCACTTCATAGACAAGTAAATGGATACTACTAAGAGCCTCAAGATAAGTGTGAGTACCGCGGATGGCCCTCTCGTTGGATGACGAGGGAGGATCCACGGTGGAGTATTGAGATGGTGATTAGTGGACTCGTGTGCGAAAACTATTTTTCACAAGTGGTGTATCGTAGGATAGCTTAGCCAAGAGTCAAAGCTGGCTTGCTGCAATAACCCCACTACCTTCTTGAGAATGAACATGTATAGTAGGATCTGTTGTAAGACTTGTTGAGTACCTTTGTACTCATGTTGCTTTAATTACTGTTTTCAGACGACAACACCGCCCCTTCTGATGGGTTCTACGTAGAACTCGACGACGACGAGTGACTTGCCACCCAGGTGGTGATCTAGGCTTGTGAAGGGCCTATGTAGATAGACAGGCTTCGTCAAGCCTTCTTTCTTTCTAGTGTCTGTACCCAGACAGTTTGCTTCCGCATGTGCTTGTATGATTGTATGACTTGAGTGTCGGGTCATGTGACCCCTATCTGTATGAACAAGTTATGTAAGGCTCTCCGGAGCCCTTTAAATAAAGTACTTTGAGTTGTAGAGTTTTGTTGTGATGCCATGTTGTATTTGCACATATCGAGCATATTGTGTGTATGTTTGAAATGCTTGGTATGTGTGGGATCCGACAATCTAGTTGTTTATCCTTGGCAGCCTCTCTTATGGGGAAATGTAGTCCAATGCCTCCTTGAGCCATAGTAGTCCGCTACAACCTGGTTCACCGGAGTCCTGCTAGCCCAGCACTACTGCTCTGGACACTTGACTGGCCGGCATGTAAGTCATATCGTTCCTGTGTCTGTCCCTTCGGGGAAATGTCACGCGGTGACATCCGGAGTCCTGCCTAGCCTGCTACAGCCCGGGTTCCCGGAGTCCTGTTAGCCCAGTGCTACAGCCCGGATTCACACGCTGCTGACCGACACGTTCGATGTTGATTCATGTATGCCTGTCCCCATACGTTAGTGCCGCTTTGGGTTCACGACTAGCCATGTCGGCCCGGGTTCTCTGTCATATGGATGCTAGCGACATTATCATATACGTGAGCCAAAAGGCGCAAAAGGTCCCGGGCCATGGTAAGGCGACACCCGTGGGAGTACTGTGCGTGAGGCTGCAATGCTATATGAGGTGTTACAGGCTAGATCGGTGTGACTTGGAATCGGGGTCCTGACAATAAGAATTCGCCCTTATCTACTCACGCCTTCTCCTATCTCTGCCCTTCCATCCTTGAGCTCCAGCGCCCAAGCCTCCATCTTTTTCCATCTCCGAAAAGCGTCCGACCATGTCCGGATCCGGAGATCAAGGCAAATGGATGGTCTCCTCCGTCAAGGAGAAAGACATCGCCGAGCTTCGGGCGGCCGGGTATTTGGCGAAGGAAATCGCCCTCCGTCTCCCAGCCCAGGGGCTAGTCGTCCCCGCGCCGAAGCCCAACGAGAGGGTGGTATTCATCCCTCATTTTCTCCGCGGGCTAGGGTTTCCACTCCACCCTTTCGTCCGCGGGATGATGTATTATTACGGGATAGACTTCCATGATCTATCCCTGAACTCTTTCCTCAACATCTCGGCGTTCATCGTCGTGTGTGAGGCCTTCCTCCGCATCCAACCCCACTTCGGGTTGTGGCTCAAAGTTTTCAACGTGAAGCCGAAGGTAGTGGACGGCTAGCATGCGGAGTGCGGAGGAGCCATGGTGAGTAAGCTGGCCAATGTCTCCTGGCCAAAAGGCACCTTTGTGGAGACTATCAAGAAATGGCAAAAACAATGTTTCTACATCACAGAACCCCGCGGCATAAATTGGGCCGCGGCTGCTAAATTTAGCTCCGGCGATCCCATGCGACTCACCTCCTAGGTCGAGAAGAGCCCTAACTGGTGATCACCAGACGAGCTGATAGCTCTACAGACACGCGTTCAAAGCATGGTGGACAAAAATGTCAAACTTGTCGATGTAATCCAGGTGATGCTAGTTCGCCGGATTCTCCCGTGCCAAAACCGAAGCCTCTCGCTATGGAAGTTCAATCCGAAGAAGCACCATACCCTGAAGGGGCTCTTTGAGACCACTCATGAAGATGACTGGAAATTGCTCTTCAAGGGCAATGAGATACCGCCAGCCACGGATTCAGACCATGGACACGACATTAACCACCCCGCCAGCGATGTGAGTTTCGAACACGTCCTCTACTTGTCTGCTCTAAGGAAGATATCCGAACCTTCACCGTCATTGCTTTTTCAGGAATGGATGAAGAGGGCGAAGCGGATCCAGTGTCCGACTCCGCTGCCTGAAGAACCAGTCATCCCGCGTTTAGCGAAGATGCTGGTGCTGGCGCCCTATAAGGCGGCGGAGAAGAGGGCCAATAAGAAGGCCAAGGGGGTCCGGAGTGGCCCCCGTCGCAAGTGCGCTTCGGACGCGACGTCCGAAGACGAGACCCGCTCCTCCGCCGCCGAGGATGACGAAGATGAGGAGGAGGAGGAGAACAACCCTCCCCCTGACGAGGGAAGGAAGAAGAGGGCAGCCTCCATGAACCTGGAGGCGGGGACGCCCAAAAAGGGGAAGGGCTCTTTTGTGGACAAACCCGCGTGGGATGTCGACAGCAGTCCGGAGCGACACCCCCGCACCAAGCCTCAAGCTGCTTCGTAAGTGCTATGACTCCCGCATACCCGTATCTCCAGCCTCTCCATTCAATGTATTCACATGGTTAATCATGCTATCGCAGTCCGGCTCACAACAGTTCCTAGCGATCCTCCTCAAGAGTTTCGTTGGACTCAAAGGAGATGGCCAGCGAGACACCGCCAGCCGCCTACTCTCCCAAGGCCAAAGGGGATGATGAGGTGCTCTCCTAGCGGACCTTCCGAGGCTGGGGAGAGGATCAGGAGGCGCCCGAAGGCGAAGCCCCTGTCGCCGAACACCAGGGAGAACCAATCCCCCGGGAGACTGAGGAGGAGGGCCGTACTTAGTTCGGACCTCGACCAGACTTGATTCTGGAGACCGATACGGCTCCAGAATCCGACACGCAACCTCCTTTGCAAGAAGGGGGTGTGCCTATTCGACCGGTGACCCCTATCCAACTAGGGGCACCAGATGATTTGCTGGAACCGCTGCGAGGCACTTCCATTGCGGATGAGCGCCGTGTTCTTATGAGCATGGTGATTGAAAGGGTTAAGTCCGTTAAGAGCGGACTAACCGAAGCCTGCAGTAGCCTGCTGACAGGTTTTGAGGTAAGCGACGCAAAAGGAGAAAATCCCACTATAGACAGCAGCCCCTGGGACACTGTCCGGTGTTCGGAAAGAAAAGCCGGACAGAGGATCAATCCTTTTACTATAGGAAACTAACTAAATTTGTCTAGAATAAATATGCAGGCGTCGCTGCTGGCCGTGGCCTCACATGCTGCCGAAGTCTCCGATCTGAAGCGGAGGCTGGAGCAGGCCGAGGAGGACCTCGGCCAGGTGAGGAGGCGGCTCCAGGAGAATCAAGGTATGTGAGAACCCGGTAAATATTCAAAAAGAATAAAAAATATATATTGAAAAAAGTGTCATGATATGTATAGGAGCGACGACCGAGGTCGATGCCCTGAAAAAGGCTCTTGGCGAAGCCGAGGGGAAGGCTGGCAAGGAGCAAGCTGCCCGTAAGAAGCTCAAGGCCCCGGTCAGCAAGGTCCAGCAGGAGCTCCAGGACGTGGTGAAGAAGTGCGAAGCCTTGGAGCGCGAGGCATCGGTTCAAGAGACCGAACTTACCAAGGCTGGCCAGAGTGCGGAGACTAAGTAGAATGAGGCCCGGGACGCTCTCCAGGAGATGCAGGAGGCCAAGAAGGTCGTAGCAGGTAAGGCTTTTAACATGCAAAGCAAGTATGCGGAGAGGAATTACCTTTTACTAACCCGGATTCGGAGTTGCCCAGGGGCCTTTGCGGATCTACCATGCAGCGTGTCCGATGCTGCGGAGTTCTTCCGAGCCAGAGAAGGGAATTCCACGGAGAAGCTGCTCTGGTTGCAGTATGATGTGCCAGAACATTGGGTGCCCTTTGTCGATCAACTGAAATAGTTGGTCGAGCTGCATAGGGTGGCCGAACTGGCCATGAAGGATTTAATAATCCGGGTGTGGCCAGCCGAAGCTATGCCTAGCATCTATTTTGGTCATGTGAATTGGGTGGTGGAAGCTTGTCCGCCGCTAGACATCGTCAAGTGGTCAGTCTATATCGAAGGTGCCCGCATGGCCTTCGCTCGTTGCAAGATGTGGTGGGCAAAGTTGGACGTCGTCGAGGTGGCCAGGGGGCCGTCAGAGGGCAAGGAGCACCGCACACCCGAGCGATATTTTGCGGATGTCCTATAGGGATCTCGACTTGCAGCAGCGCAGTGCGGGCAGGATATTGTTTTCGAATGAATACACTCGTGTTTTGTCCTTGCCTTGTTTGATAAAAACAAAGCCGGTTTGTAATATAATGCTTATTATGTTTTAATTGTTTCCTCCTGTGCTGTCGTGTTGTATGGAATCTAAGGGTTGTCCAGTCGTCGGCTTCTGCCCTCACGTAGGTAGTACGGAGGTGTTCGGGATGGAATCTAAACAATCTTTATCCAATTATATAGTCCTTGAAGGTGTTGTTTAGCGCAGCGAACCAGGCAATCTGACTATGCGGCTTAAACACCCTCACTTAGCCATAGGAGTCTTATAATAAAACATGGGCGCAGCCCCTGGTATACGAACCAGAGTGCTGTCAGCGTTTGATCGGGAAGTACTGATCCTTCGCGAAATGCGGAAAAAATCTCCAACGATTTGTGACCTCCGAACAGCTGACTGGCTCTCACCGTATCATGACAGTCAGTTTTCGGCTTTCTCTACTGAGGTGCTCATCCGTTTTACTACCCTAGCCGATGTAGTAGAATGTAGGGTAGCAAGCACCGGAGACGGGCAACCCAACTATTGACCAAAGACATGATTCGGAGCCAATGCATATAATGCTAAATTCGGGGTGCCGAACTATACTATAAAGAGCGTTCAGACTTTGTTGCCGTATTGTGGGGCGCCTGGGAGCCCCTGGCAAATATGAAACGTACCAAAGTGTACGGGTGCTAAAAGATAAGTCATTAAAGGAAAACAGAAAGGAAGCAGTGGTAATATCTTGGGCCCTTAAACTTGAGCCACGAACGGTTTCCATTATAATTGGGTTAATGCGCCAAAGCGCGTTGATACAAATGGTGTGATAAGCGATCGGTTGTTTAACATGCCGCGACTGAAGGTGAGCAGTGTGTGGGTCCTGACAATAGGTAGAGTGGTTGTTTGAACTGACCTCTAGAGCATTCACTATACGTCTGTGCTTCTTGCCATCCTGGTGTTTTTATCCTTTGACAGGACCAGTAGTCGGGTTGTCAAAGAAGGCCTATGAGAAATAAACCTGAAAAGGAAAAAGGAAATAGTGACAATATATGTCTGTCCGGGATCGGTTGAGCCGAACTGTGTATCACAAACTAGCTTTGCCTCCGTCGATGCCCGTGGGGTTTCTAGTGCGTAATTATGCACGCGGGGTACGAATGCCACTACCTGATCGGGGCTGGGACGGAGGCCAAATTGCTAGTCGAGCTCTTGATGAGCCGCGCTGGCCTGGTGCAGCGCAGTCCGGACCCTCTTTACGATGTCTAGCGGCTCGGCAGCCGGATTACGGTTCTGCTTGAGAAGGCCGCTCTGTGCTTCTGCTGCTAGGGTGGCGGTGTGCTCCTCTGTACAAAGGGAGCGTTCCGTGTTTCCGTTGACCGTTATGACACCGCGTGGGCCGGGCATCTTAAGCTTAAGATAAGCATAGTGCGGTACTGTGTTGAACCAAGCGAATGCCGTCTGTCCGAGCAGTGCGTGATAACCACTGCGGAATGGGACGATGTCGAAGATTAACTCCTCACTTCGGAAGTTGTCGGGGGATCCAAAGACAACCTCTAGTGTGAGTGAGCCCGTACAACGGGCCTCTACACCTGGTATGACTCCTCTGAAGGTAGTCTTCGTTGGCTTGATCCTTGATGAATTAATGCCCATTTTGCGCAGCGTGTCTTGATAGAGCAGATTTAGGCTGCTACCACCGTCCATGAGGACGCGCGTTAGGTGGAATCCATCAATGATTGGGTCCAGGACTAGTGCGGCTGATCATGCCGGATACTGGTCGGATGATCCCGACGATCAAAAGTGATCGGGCATGATGACCATGGATTAAACTTTGGGGCGACTGGCTCTATCGCATAAACGTCCCTTAGTGCGCGCTTGCGCTCCCTTTTGGGGATGTGTGTAGCGCATATCATGTTCACTGTTTTGACTTGAGGGGGAAACTTCTTCTGTCCCCCTGTGTTCGGTTGCCGGGGCTCCTCATCGTCGTCCTCGCTTTGTGATCCCTTTTCCCTGTTCACGGCGTTTAATTTGCCGGCCTATTTAAAAACCCATTAGTATGTGTTGGTATGGTTGGCTGGTTTTTCTGGGGTGCCGTGTATCTGGCACAGGAAATCGAGTATGTGGTCTAGGCTAGATTGTCCCTGATTGTTTCTCTTGTATGGTTTCTTCCGCTGACCGGACTTAGAGCCGCTGAATCCGGCATTAACTGTAGTCTCATCGGTATTATCACCATTGTTTCGGTGTTTGTGCCTGTTACGTCGGAGCTTGCCGTTGTTGTTCTTAACCTCGGAGGGGCGTGCCTCGCTGGCTGTGTTTTTTCTGCGGGCCAACCAACTATCCTCACCCGCGCAAAAGCGGTCATGAGTGCCGTGAGGGCTGCCATAGATTTTGGCTTTCTTGGCCGTGGTGGCGGGCGAGCCATTCCTCGCAGATGCTATGTTTAATGGCCGCTAAGGCTTCGGCATCCGGACAATCGACGATCTAGTTCTTTTTAGTTAGGAACCTAGTCCAGAAATTCCTGGCTGACTCCCCGGGCTGTTGAACTATGTGACTTAAGTCATCGACGTCTGGCGGCCGAACATATGTACCTTGGAAGTTGTCAAGAAAAGCTTCTTCGAGGTCCTCCCAGCTGCCAATAGAATTCTCGGGCAGACTGTTTAGCCAGTGCCAGGCTGGCCCTTTAAGTTTCAGTGGGAGGTATTTGATGGCGTGAAGATCATCCCCGCGGGCCATGTGGATGTGGAGAATAAAATCCTTGATCCATACCGCGGGATCAGTTGTTGCATCGTACGATTCGATGTTTACGGGTTTAAACCGTTCTAGGAATTTGTGGTTCATTACTTCGTCAGTGAAGCAAAGAGGATGTGCGGCGCCTCTATATCGGGCCGCATCGTGACGTAGATCTGACGGAGTTTGTCTGCGGTTTTCGGCTCGGGCGTGACTAGGTTTGTCATGCCCGAATAGATAGCTGTCCCCTCGTGTTTAGGCACGTCCCCGCGATCCGTAGATCGATCTTCTATGTCCTACTCTACTGTCCAGGGTCTGCTGGAGGTCGTATGTACGACCCCGAGCTGTTTCGTCTCTATTTTTATGAGGCGGTGGGGCAGGCTGTTGTTCGGCCTGAGCTGCCGCTCTATCCCGACCATGTGGTGGTCGGTCCGCTGCACTATCCCAACCGCGCGGTGGTCGATCAGCCGCATTACGCGAGGGAGGTATGAGCTCCGGCGCCTCTTCATCGAACTGTGGTAGCAGCCTTCGCTTTGGGTAACTCTTGCCTGGGCGTTTGAGGCCGTATTCTTCGGCCGCCAGGACATCAGTCCATCTTTCAATGAGCAGATCTCGGTCAGCTTGAAGCTGCTACTGTTTCTCTTTCAGGCTCCTTGCAGTGGCTATTAGTTGGCGCTTAAAGCGCTCCTTCTCCAGAGGCTCCTCAGGCATGATGAAGTCGTCATTGCCGAGGCTTGCCTCCTCCTCGGAGGGCGGGTGGTAGCTACCGTCCTCCGAGTCTTCTTCTGTTGCCTGTTCGTGAGGGCTGACTTGCCCATCTTCCCGATGGTCTTGTTCGGCAGTTTGTTCATCGGGTTCTTCTGTGTCTTCGGCACCATTCGGAGTATTATCTTCTTCTATGCCGGTGTTGCTGTCCCGGCTGCCACGGGATTTAGAGCGGCGCCGCTGACATCGGTGCTTCGGTTGTGTTTTAGGAGGGTCCTCCTTTGTGGGGTTTTCCTTGTCATCACCACTATTATTTTTCGGCATGTCTACCATGCAGACGTCGTATGCGGAAGTGGCCGTCCATCGTCCGGTGAACGGCGGGTTTTGGGCCTCCTCGTCTCCGGCATCGTCGTCCATACAGTCGATGTCTTCGGAGTCATAGTAAAGCGCGTCGGTTAAATCTTCGACAGTGGCTACTAAGTGGGTGGCGAGTGGGAAGCGAAATTCTCCATCATCAGCCTCTAGTTCGAACCGGACATCGTTCGGCTGTGAGTCCCCTGCCAAGGACAAGTATTTTAATGAATCTAGAACATCGCCCAAGGGCGAGTGTTGGAAGACGTCTGCGGCGCTGAACTCGAAGATCAATGACTGATCCAGCTCGGTGTCCGCAGGCGTACGTGGTTTGGAACTTATAGCCGGAAATGAGTCTGGAATTCCGTTGACGCAGATACTCCCAGGTGTTTAGTCTTTGTGCGGCTCCAACGCCGCGGACTCCGTGGCTTCGGATGGCGTAATCTTCTCCGGATCTAAGGCCGTAGCATTTATAGGAACCATCTCCTGAATATGGTCTGATGACAGATTTAAGTCGTGTTCATCAAAGCGAGGGGGAGCGACCGCCGTTGTCTCAAATCAGTTGAAGATCAAGTCTCCACGGATATCCGCGACGTAGTTCAAGCTTCCGAATCTGACCTGGTGGCCAGGGGTGTAGCTATCGATCTGCTCCAGATGGCCAAGCGAGTTGGCCCGCGGTATGAAGCCGCCGAATATGAAAATTTGTCCGGGGAGGAAGGTTTCTCCATGGACAGCGTCACTATAGACGATCGAAGGGGCCATCGAACCCTTTGTCGACGGCATAGTGGAACTCTCAATGAAAGCACCAATGTTGGTGTCAAAACCGGCGAATCTCGGGTAGGGTGTCCCGAACTGTGCGTCTAAGGTCGATGGTAACAGGAGACAGGGGACACGATGTTTACCCAGGTTCGGGCCCTCTCTATGGAGGTAATACCCTACTTCCTGCTTGATTGATCTTGATGAACATGAGTATTACAAGAGTTGATCTTCCGGTTTATATAGGCACCGGGAGGATCTAGGGTTACATCAGGTCGGTTACAAAGAAAGGAATCTATATATCCGTTCACCAAGATTGCCTTCCATGCCAAGGAGAGTCCCATCCGGACACGGGTGCAGTCTTCGGCCTTCATATCTTCACGGCCCATCAGTCCGGCCCATGGCTAACAGGCCGGACGCCCGAGGACCCCTTAGTCCAGGACTCCCTCAGGTACCCCTTCAAATCTTGCAGCGCTGCCTCTGCCTCCGGAGTCCATTTTACTGGACCCGCTTTTTTCAAAACTTTGAAAAAGGCGAGGGCGCGCTCAGCAGAATTGGAGATGAACCTACTCAGGGCAGCAACGCAGCCGGCGAGCCTACGGACGTCCCTGACTCGTTTCGGTGCCTCAATCTGCCCAATGGCTTTGATCTTGTTGGGATTTGCTTCGATTCTGCGTTGAGACACAAAGAACCAGAGAAGTTTGCCGGACAGGACACCGAACAGACACTTCTCTGGGTTGAGCTTGAGGTTGATCTTGCGCAGATTTGCAAATGTTTCTTCTAGATCTTGTATGAGCGTGGCCCTGTCCTTGGTCTTGACTACTATATCATCCATATAGGCTTCCATATATATATGCAGCTGGGGCTCAAAACCAATTTGGAATGCCCTGGCAAAAGTCGAACCGGTGGTCTTCAAACCGAAAGGCATTCGTACAAAACATTACGTACCACGTGGGGTGATACCAGGTCACACCCGGCAGTGGAATCCACAATCTGGTCGATGCGTGGCAGAGGGAAAGGATCCTTCAGATAGGCTTTATTGATATCTGTGTAGTCAATACACAGCCTCCATTTCCCATTCACCTTACGTACCACCACCGGATTGGCCAACCACGTGGGGTGGAGTACTCCTCTAACCAGGCCTACCACCTCCAACTTCTTGATCTCTTCAATGATGAACTCTTGTCACTCCAAAGCTTGCTTCTTGACCTTCTGCTTGACGGGCCGAGCGTGAGGACAGACAGCAAGATGGTGCTCAATCACCTCCCTGGGAACGCCGGGGATGTCAGATGCTTGCCATGCAAATACATCGACATTCACCTACAGGAAGGCGACGAGTGCACTTTCCTATTTGCTGTCGAGGTTGGAGCTTATGGTAAAAGCCTCGCCCGTGCCGTTCTCCTTGATGGACACCTTCATGGTCTCTGGTAGTGCAGCCTTGGACTTCTTGCTCTTGTCGGTGGAGCTCTCTACCACGTCCTCAACAAGAGCACAGCACTCCGAAGAGGTGCGCTTGCCGGAGTGGGTGCAAGAGGTTTTGCCGGAAAAGGTCTCGCCAGAAAGGGTCTTGTTGGCCTTCTTCCTTCCCGGGGCTTCATCGGCAGGAGCAAGTGCCTTGGCGGCAGTTGCGTCAACTGCCTCTCGGTAGAGTTGGTCGGCGCAGATGAGCGCGTCTTTCTTGTCAGAGGGGACGGTGATGATGGTCAGCGGCCCAGGCATCTTCAGTGTGTTGTAGGCGTAGTGTGACGCCGCCATGAACTTGGCCAGCGCTGGGTGGCCAAGGAGCCCGTTGTACGGCAAGGGGATCTCGGCGACATCAAAAACGATCTTCTCCATCCTATAGTTCAGCTCGCCCCCAAACGTAACGGGCAGCGTGATTTTACCTTTCGGCTGACTGCTTCCCGGGTTGACCCCTTGAAACGTGCCCGTCTCCTCGAGATCTCCATCAGGAATCTGCAGCTTCTTGATCACAGCGGGCGAGATCAAATTCAGACTGGCGCCACCGTCAACCAGCACTTTTGTCACCTTGAGGTTGCGTATTGTTGGTGAAACCAACAATGGCAAATACCTGACTGAAGTTGTGCGATCAGGGTGATCCTCGGTGTCAAAAATGATGGGCGCGCGGGACCACTTCAGTGGCTTCTGGGCATCGAACGATGGCTCTGCCGCACTAACCTCACGCGCCCACTGCTTCAGTTGGCGGTGAGAGGTGTGCAGCGAGGCGCCACCATCGATGCACATGGCCTCTGTAGCTTTCTGGAATTCGTGCTCGCCGGCCTCGTCATCCTCGTCATGATCATCATCTTCCTCCTTCTTGTCGTGGGCCTGAGCGGGCCTCTCTTGTTCATTATCTTTGCCGCAGCGACCTCCTTGGCCGCCACACTTCTTGCCGGACGCCTCAACACCATCCTGACCCTTCTCCTTGTCCCACCTTTCATATTCGGCTTTCTACCTCTCTACAAGCAGCTCAACCTGTCGGCGGTTCTGGAGGTAATGGCCCTTGGTGCGGTGGATCTTGCTGTACTGCTTATCGGAGCCGCCTGGCTTGTCGGCGGCCGCCACGGCCCGGCAGGCGGCGCACCCAGCAACTTCCTTGCCGTGGTCGTCAGCCTTGGCCTTGTTGGCTGCACCGGGTGAGGGAGTCCTGGATTAGGGGGTCCTCGGACAGCCGGACTATATACTTTGGCCGGACTGTTGGACTATGAAGATACAAGATTGAAGACTTCGTCACGTGTTCGGATGGGACTCTCCTTGGCGTGGAAGGCAAGCTTGGTAGTTCGGATATGTAGATCTCCTCCTTTGTAACCGACTTTGTGTAACCCTAGCCCCCTCCGGTGTCTATATAAACCGGAGGGTTTAGTCCGTAGGACCAACAACAATCATACCATAGGCTAGCTTCTAGGGTTTAACCTCTCCGATCTCGTGGTAGATCAACTCTTGTAATACTCATATTATCAAGATCAACCAAGCAGGAAGTAGGGTATTACCTCCATCGAGAGGGCCCGAACCTGGGTAAACATCGTGTCCCCCACCTCCTGTTACCATTAGCCTTAGACGCACAGTTCGGGACCCCCTACCTAAGATCCGCCGGTTTTCACACAGACATTGGTGCTTTCATTGAGAGTTCCTGTCAGGACCCCGATTCTATGTCACACCGATCTAGCCTGTAACACCTCATATCACTTTGCGGCCTCAAGCACGGTATTCCCACGGGTGTCGCCTTACCATGGCCCGAGACCGTTTGTGCCTTTTGGCTCACGTATATGATAGTGTCGCTAGCATCCATATGACAGAGAACCCGGGCCGACATGGCTAGTCGTGAACCCAAAGCGGTGCTAACTTATGGGGACAGGCATACATGAATCAACATCGAGCATGTCGGTCAGCAGTGTGTGAATCCAGGCTGTAGCACTGGGCTAACAGGACTCCGGGAACCCGGGCTATAGCAGGCTAGGCAGGACTCCGGACACAGGAACGAAGTGAAACACATGCCGACTAGTCAGGTGTTCCGGAGCAGTAGTGCTGGGCTAGCAGGACTCCGGTGAACCGGGCTGTAGCGGATTACTATGAGTCATGGAAGCATAGACTACATTTCCCCATAAGAGAGGCTGCCAAGGATAAACAACTAGATTGTCGGATCCCACACATACCAAGCATTTCAATCATACACACAATATGCTCGATATGTGCAAATACAACATGGCGTCACAACAAGACTCTACAACTTAGAGTATTTATTCATTAGGCTCCGAAGAGCCAGATATTACAAACATGGGTCTGTTGACCCAACATTCAGAGCATACAAGTCAAAGCACATGCGGAAGCTTAACATGTCTGAGTACAGACAACTACAAATGAAGAAGGCTGAGAAGCCTGACTATCTACTAGATCTTGCCAAGGGCACAAGATCGTAGCTGAGGTAACAAGCTAAACGTCGAAGTCCACGTGGAACTACTAGCGAGACTGAAGTCTCTCTGCAAAAACATAAATTAAGCAAACGTGAGTACAAATGTACCCAACAAGACTTACATCAGAACTAACTACATATGCATCGGTATCAACAAAGGGGGTGGTGGAGTTTAACTGCAGCAAGCCAGCTTTGACTCGGTGGCTATCCTAAACTACGACTGCAAGTAACTCTTTGAGGTGGCGCACACGAGTCCACATATTCACCATAACAATACACCACTATGGATCCGCTCCCGTCTCCCTATGAGAAGGCCATCCATAGCACTCACGCTTATCTTGCGAGTTTTAGAGTATCCACTTCAAGTTATCTATGAACTGTTATAGGCAATCCAGAAGTCCTTTACCGCAGACACGGCTATTCGAATAGATGATGTTAACCCTGCAGGGGTGTACTTCTTCACACACGCTCTCGCCACTTACCACCATGTACCCGTCGTGTATCTCGGCAACCTTCAAGCGGAAGCCTGGCGAGGGAGTCGGCCACGGCCTACCTAAACACTCAAGTCTCTAGTCCAGGTTTATCGCCTATTCAGGTTCCATCCGCAGGGAGTCCGGTCGAGGTTTCCACATCCGGCCCCGAACGATGTGTGCAGGGTTCCCGAGACACCAAATGGGCGCCCGGTACACCATGCCACGTGCCTACCGCATCACAGCCCACCCCTCATGTCAGCGCTGCCCACGGCCTCCAGCATACTACAAACACCAGAAACTACTTGCAACTCCTGGACAGAGGACAATGGTGATTAAGAAGCCGAGAGGGTCCATTGGTTTCGGGCCCAATGCGTGGTAGTAACTGTTTCATGGATCACAAACACAGAACTCAGTTCCTGAGGACGGCTTCAATGAGATAACCCACCATGTACTCCTACATGGCCTCTCACCGCTACCTTTACCAAATCGTGTTCACACACTTAGCTCACACACAGTAGGACATATTCATCACTGTTCCAATTCCTCCCCGATGAATCAAACGTGACACAACTCTAAGCATAGCAGGCATGAAAAACAAGCCTGAATGAGTAGGCACATAAGGGCTCAAGCAACTCCTACTCATGCTAGTGGGTTTCATCTATTTACTGTGGCAATGACAGGTCATGCAGAGGATAAAGGGGTTCAACTACCGCAGCAGGTAACAGATGAATCGTTGTTGTCCTAATGCAGTAAAATAGAGCAGGAGCGAGAGAGTGGGATTGTATCGGAATGAACAAGGGGGTTATGCTTCCCTGGCACTTCTGAATATAGCATTGAGTCTTCATCAGTGTCAACGATCACAACGTCGGAACATCGTCTACGGAGAGGGGACAAATACCGGCAACAGAGAAGAAATAAAATCAAGGCAATGCACAGTATGATGCATGATAATGACATGGAAAAATTAGTCTGTTGAGCTAATGCAACTAAGACCAGATGGGTTTGAACCATTTTGAATCAGAGATTCAAGTTCCAAGCTCATATATGGTCTTTAATAGTGCTTTATCATGTTCTGCACTAAACAGCAGGTTAACTTGCTTAAACATGCATGAAACCAGTACAGATGGATAGATTGGATTTTTCAAATCATTTTTCATATATAACACTTTGCATTTGGAGCTACAGATTAATTTCTATGAATTTTTGAAGTTTGTAGCAATTTCTGGAATTTCCTATATAAGAATAAATCTAGTAAATGAATTATTGCGTCAGCATGATGATGGTGTGATGTCAGCAGGTCAAAGGCGCCAGCCCAGGTCAAACCTGATGGCTGGGACCCACATGTCAGTGTCTAACTAATTAACCTGAGTTAATTAGCTCTAAACTAATACTAAACTAGAATAGATAAGGCCCTGGTCCCACATGTCAGTATTAACAGGGCTAATTAAATTTAGTTAGCACTTAACCTAAATTAGCAGGGGCCTGGGCCCACCTGTCAGCGACCGTGGGGAAGTCAAATAGGGTCAAACCCTGGGTCAGTGGGGTCAAACCCGCCGGCGTTGAGTCGCCGGCGAGGCCGAGCCGGTGGAGGGCGTCGGGATTCCTCCTACGGCGACGAAATGGCTGGTGGAGGGCATCTACGCGTAGCCTAGGCTCTCGCGCATCCAAAGCAACAAGCTGCAGTAGCTGGGTTGGCCGAAATCCTCGTCAGTGTCAGCCATGGCAGCTGCCGGAGCTCGGTTGAGCTCAGGGTCGAGGCTACAACGGCTGTGGCGATGTGGGGTTGGCACCTACGGCTTCTACGCGGTGCGGTGAGGACGTGGGTGTGCTCGGTTGGGCGCTACGGTGACTGTGGCCACGGCGGCGAGGGGCTCAGGCGGCGGCGCATTTCGGTCGTCGGCGAAGCGGCGGCTATAGCGAGGAAAAGAGCACGGGGGAGAGGGGAAAAGAGGCAGGGGCTCACGGCGTTTCGAATGAAGGAGACGGCGAGCTCGGGGGCGGCCTGACGGCGACATATGGGCGACAGCGATCTCGGTCAATCCGAGGTTGAAGAAGACGACGGTGAGGGTGTTCGTGGGCGTCCGACGACGGGTGGCTCGGCAGAGGGCTTTAGCGCGAGGATACGAAGCTCAGGGGCACGAAGGCGAGGCGAGGCAGTGGCTCTGGGCGCGGTGGCAGCAGACGGTGGCGACGGCAGCGCTCGGTTGCGCTCTGTTCTTGCGGGAGAGAGGGCCAGAGGGGAAAGTGAGAGAGGAGAGAGGCAGAGGAAAACGAGGGCATCTCCGTGCCGCGGTTGGAAGCGCCGAGACGCCGCGAGGTGGCAAGCAGGAGCTGGCGCGGCTCGGCTGTGCGCCGGGCACGCAGCTGCTTCTCCTCCTGGCAGGAGGAAGAAGACAGTGCTGCCCCTGGTGGTCTGGGCCGCCAAGTGGACTGGCTAGGTGGGCTGCCCAGGTGAGCCAGGTAAGTTTCTCTCTCTCCTTTATTTCTGTTTTCTAATTGTTTTGCTCTGTTTGAATTAGTGAAAATACTAGTCCATTTCCAAAACTCCTGAAAACATTTGTGGGCACCTTTAGATTTATTTTCAACAGCCCTCAAATTCTTTCAAGAGTATTTGGACATTTAAAATATTTTATAGAATTTAAATGTCCAAATTCAAATACTTATGGTTTAATTCAAAAATCCAGAGTGTCCTAGAGAAGTGTGCACCATTTTTGGCAGAGGTTGTAGACCAATTAAAAAATGATGAACATTTATGAAGGGCATTTTGGGTTCATTGAAAATGATTTTGCGTTGAACCTATTTGATTTGATCTGGTGCTAGGGTTTGATCAATCCCCAATTCAAATTCAAAAGAATTTAAACATGATGCAACACATGACTAGCTAGCTCAGAGCATACCAGAACTAGGGATGTGACAGTTCCACTATGTCATCACGGTAAGGTTTGATGGCTCGCCTTGTTATCAAGGACAACATCACCTTTGGGGGAGCTCTGGCTGCAGGCCAAAATCTCCGACTAGGCGGCTTCGTCATGACCGCCCGTTCGGCCACTGCGCCGATGATGACTTCTCGGGTCATCGAAAACAACCTCCACATCAGCTTGGAATACGCCGAGCGGATGGATCCAATGGATCTTTTGTCCTTGAATAAGCTCTTGGATCGCATCGCCGCCCTGGGAGTCGCTACAGACTATGATCGGATCGGGCTTAAACCCGACCAAAGGGAGATTATCTCTCCGCCGGTCACCCATCAGATAGCGCTGGTGGAGGAGCAATGCAACGATCTTCCTCTATTTTGAGGACGAACTATGTCCGGATACCCGTCTTCGGGAGGACATGACCCAAGCTCCGGACTTAGAACCGGACAGCAGGCTAGAGAAATTGGGCAACATCCCAGAGCCCGAACTGCCTAGTTCGGAAGCTCCTCTACCTCTGGTTCTTAGATCGGGTCAGGGTTCGGACTTAAATCTACCCACCCGCCCAGATACAAGCGATCTTTCCCACATTAAACAAGAGCCCCAAGAGACAGTACATCACTTTTGGGCCAGATTCCTCCTTGTAATGAACAAGGTTAAGGACTGTCGCGAGGGAGACGCAATTTCGTAATTTTGCAAAAATTGCACGGACAAGGGAATCCTCAACACCATACGTCACCGTAACATAGTACACTTTGCTGACTTGGCGACCATAGTACACAAGTACTACGCGATGGAAAGCACATGGAAAACCCAAGCAAAATTCTGGGATCCACCTGCCCTCAATAAACCCCTTGTCCGAACTAAAAGGGTGAACTCTCACAAGTCACCCGATCCAATCAAAAAGAAACCAAAGCCCACTACAGGGCGCGGAACTGTATTGGAGGGATGGCTCAATGGGCCATGCAAAATTCACACCACGCCGGATGCCATACCAACACACAGCCTTAGAGCATGTTGGATACTGCGGCAAGTGGCCAAGAGCGGCGAGGATCTCCTCATCAATAGTACCACAGAGCATCATCCTGTAGAAAGCAACAATACAGTATTGACAGTCTTCGAGACTTTCGCCTCAAATAATAGATGCAAGCGAGCACTCCGCAGCCTCGCCGAAGTCTGCCACGTTGCAGCAACAAATCCCTGGAATGACACGGCTATAACCTTCAATGCCAGTGACGAACCGCCATTCCGAACAGTTCGAGCTCCAGCCGCTTTGGTCCTTAGTCAAATTGTGGACGGCTTTCGGCTTACTAAAGTGCTCATGGACGGCAGCAGTGGATTAAACCTCATTTACGAGGAAACCCTCAACAAGATGGAAACAGACAAAGGCCGCATTGAGCAAAGCAGCACTACCTTCCGAGGGATTATCCCTAGTCGGGAGGTGTGGTGTGCGGGAAAAATCACCCTTGATGTGGTATTTGGCACACCGGAAAATTACAGGTCCAAGGAGATAACATTCCAAGTGGCCCCGTTCAATAGTGGATACCACGCCCTTCTTGGGTGGGACGCATTCGCAAGCTTCCAAGCCATACCCCATTATGGGTACATGAAGCTCAAGATGCCCGAGCCCAACGGAATCATCACTCTATCGAGCGACCCGGACATATCACCCCGCGCCGAAAACAAAACCGCCGCCCTCACCCTTGAGGCATTATCCGAAGCCCTAGCGGGCGAAGAATTGACTGCACTATGCTCCACAGTGGATAGGGACGACGTGATACTCGATAAACGATCCAAATCCACCTCTTTCAAGCCAGCGGACGAAATCGTCAAATTCCAAGAACACCCAACGGACTCTACAAAAACAGCAACCATTGGGGCACAACTGGACCCCACAATGACGTCGCACTACGGGCGTTCTTACGTGAGAATTGGGACATCTTTGCCTGGCACCCTTCAGATATGCTAGGGATCCCACGCAGGCTGGCCGAGCATAGCCTTAATATACAAAAGGGATACAAACCAGTCAAGCAGACACTACGGCGCTTTTCAGAGCCTAAACGACAAGCCATGGGAGAGGAGCTAGCCAAGTTACTCGAAGTCGGATTCATCAGAGAAATAAAACACCCGGACTGGCTAGCGAACCTGGTGATGGTACCAAAGAAGGACAAATCCTGGCGCCTATGCGTCGATTTCAAGGACCTCAACAAGGCCTGCCCAAAGGATCCCTTCCCTCTTCCTCGCATCGACCAGATAATCGATGCCACCGCAGGACACGACTCATTGTGTTTCCTTGATACATACTCCGGATACCAACAAATCAAGATGGCGGAGTCCGATCAAGCTGCAACGGCGTTCATAACTCCATACGGTCCCTTCTGTTTTAACACCATGCCTTTCGGGCTCAAAAATGCCGGTGCAACCTATCAATGCATGATTCAGACATGCCTGGAAACACAAATCGGCAAAATAGTGGAGGCATACGTAGACGACGTAGTCATCAAAACCAGACACGTCGAGTCTTTAATAGACGACCTGAGGCTCGCGTTCGATAATCTCCGAACATATGAAATCAAGCTCAATCCGAAAAAATGCGTTTTCGGCGTTCCTGCCGGAAAGCTCCTGGGTTTCATCGTTTCGAATAGAGGAATTGAAGCAAACCTGGCTAAAATCCGAGCCTTGTCACAGTTGGCTATTCCAACAGACCTCAAGCAAATCCAGAAATTAACTGGATGCGTGGCTGCCTTAAGCCGCTTCATCTCCTGATTGGGAGAAAAGGCACTACCTCTCTATTGCCTTCTTCAATGCACCGAACACTTTGAGTGGATGGATGCGGCCACGGCTGGACTGGAAGAAATAAAGGCCCTCTTGGCTAGCAACCCAATCCTGGCCGCGCCGAACATCGGTGAACCCATGCTGTTATATATAGCTGCAACACATCAAGTTGTTAGCGCGGTGCTCGTCGTCGAACGAGAGGAGGACAGACATAAGTTCCCGCTTCAAAAGCCGGTATACTACGTATCCACCGTCCTCACACCATGCAAATCATGGTACCCACATTATCAAAAGATAGCATACGCGGTCTTCATGGCATCCCGAAAACTCTTTCAAGAGTGTTCGATCACGGTGGCCTCTGAAGTACCACTCAACGATATAATAAATAACTGCGATGCCACGGGCCGGATTGCTAAGTGGGCTATCGAGCTCCTCCCGTTCGACATCATATACAAACCACGGCGAGCCATTAAGTCGCAGGTACTGGCTGACTTCATCGCCGAATGGACAGAAGCTGAACTCCCTAAAGAGTATGGCGCGTACTCCAATTGGATCATGCACTTTGACGGCTCTAAGATGCTGGCAGGTCTGGGAGCAGGCGTTGTCCTGACATCTCCCACCGGAGATACAGTCCAATACGTACTACAAATATTATACACAGACTCCAACAATGTAGCCGAATACGAGGCTCTATTGCATGGTCTTCGGATGGCAGTCTCCATGGGCATTCAACGCCTAGAAGTGCGCGGGGATTCAAACCTCGCAATATCTCAAATGGCGGCTTACCGCAATGCCGTCCTCAAAATGGCAGCTCGGTTTGAGGGGCTCGAATTCGACCATGTGGTTCGAGAAAACAATCAAGCGGTGGATATCCTCGCCCGCATCGGCACTAAGCGCGACCCCGTCCCACCTAATATGTTTTTGGAAAGGCTGTTCAAGCCATCCGTGGTGTGGGAAGGAGAGACCGGCACTACCAGTTCGGACCCAAACACAATCCCTGATCCCGAACACTCTGACGTAATCGGAGGCTCCGCCACCGAAATAACACCTTCGGCCCACGTGATCATGGTTGTCATTGCCCCATGGACAGAACCCTTCTTAGCCTACCTAAATAGGCAAGAACTCCCCGAGGACCAACATGAGGCACGCTGCATTGTGTGGGGCTCTAAAGCTTACAAGGTTCATGAGGGAGAGCTTTATAAGAAAAGCGCGACCGGAGTGCTTCAAAGATGCATCTCCGAAGAGGAAGAGCGGTAGCTCCTGGCTGAAATTCACGCTGGACTCGGCGGCCACCATGCTGCAGCTCGGGCCTTGTAAGCAAGGCCTTCCGTACAGGTTTCTACTGGACACAGCCCGAGCAGACGCACAGGACCTCGTCCAACGTTGCGTCGGTTGCCAGCTTTTTGCAAATCAAAACCATATGCCACCTACCGCTCTCCAAAAAATCCCCATAACTTGGCCCTTTGCGGTCTAGGGGCTTGATATGGTTGGACCCCTTAAAGGAGGACGCCATAAGAAAAAAATATTTGTTGGTCATGGGGGATAAATTCACCAAATGGATAGAAGCCAAACCAGTCAAAACGGCCGAATCCAGACCTGTGATAGACTTCATGTCCAGGGTTGTACACCGTTACGGCATCCCCCACAACATCATCACTGATAACGGCTCTAACTTTACAGCCGACAAGGTGAAAACTTGGTGCGGCAACATGGGCATTAAGCTCGATTATGCCTCCGTCTATCACCCCCAAACAAACGGTCAAGTCGAACGAGCAAATGCTCTTATTATGAGCGGCATCAAACCCAAACTAGTGCGATCCTTGAAGGAATCAGATACGCACTGGGTCGAGGAGCTTGACTCTGTACTATGAGGGCTGCGGACCACGCCGAACCGCACTACCGGATACACAACATTTTTCATGGTGTATGACGCAGAGGCGGTATTGCCCTGCGACATCATTCATGACTCACCTCGAGTGCGCATGTACAAAGAAAGAGAAGCCGAGCTGGATCGGCAGGATAGTTTAGATGCCCTGGAGGAGGAGCGCGACGTCGCGAAAGCCCGTTCCGCATTCTATCAGCAACAGGCTCGAAGGTATCAAAGCAGGGAAGTACGGGCCAAAACTTATAACGTTGGCGAACTCGTTCTTCGCCTACCGAAGAAGAAAAAGGACAAGCTCCAGACCAAGTGGGAGGGTCCCTTCATCATTGATAAAGTTCTCACCGGAGGAGCGTACCGTCTGCGTGATGCATCAGATAATCGACTCGAGCCGAACCCATGGAACGCGGCTAGACTCCGAAGATTCTACGCCTAGTGTGGAACTCCGTGTTTGTCCCCTTACGTCCGCCTTTCTTTTTTAAGATATATCCTCTTTCTTTCTTTCTTCGTTCTTCCTTTTTTTTACGGCCTTACAGGCTTCAAGTGTGCCTCGGCCGCACACTCTTGCCGCACTATGCGCGCTCAATATACCTGGGGGCTTCTTATACAGAAGCTTACTATATTTGTCTTCCAGGCTTCATGCCCACTACATACATATGTGTCACTTTCTCCATATGTACCTTTTCTTCGCCATTATATGCATCGATATAACTTAAGTTTTGGCCAAGCTGGGTTTCCTGGCTCTAGTGTTTATGCCCTACGTTCCCGTCAATTCGGCTAGGGCATAAGGGGAGCACCTCTGCGATTGTTATTGCCAGGTCAGCCGGATGTGTACCTCAGACTGGGTGAAGCCGAAAGCTAGCGTTCTTAAGGGAATATTCGGTCGGTGAACAAAAGATGTTTTTTTACTTATTACAACATAAGCCCCCAGATGTTTTATGTCACGCGTCTCTGTTTGGAGTTCGGACATGCACATTCACGCATGCGCACCCAAGGAAAGGAACCCTTAACGGAACTATTCTCCCTGGAAGATGTTTCTTACTATCCATGTAATATAACATAACTAGTTGCTACTTGTCTGTTCAAGCACTTATGACCCCTACGCCTGGTTTCCATGCGTACCCTGGTTTACATAACCCAGCGGGTATTCAGATACACTTCGGACTGTCGGGTCCGGAGGTTGAAGCGAAAAGGTCCGCCATGACAAACGATTTACAATCCGGCTAGGGACAATATATGTCCATTGAAGTTCATAGTCATTTAGACTGGCTAAATTCTTCTTCTATACCATCCAACAGGCGGTCTAGCCTACAATCCTATTGGGAATACTTTGCGGCTAATTCTACCTGGTCATATACCAGACTTACGGGAATCTCTTTCCCATCTAACCCTATAGGTCCGACCTGTGCCATGTGATTCGGATCCACCTTGGTGTACCGCGTTTTCACCATCGCCCAGGCTTCCCTCGCACGTTGTCGGCAGGCTGATATCTTCCATAACCGGAAGCGCCGCCGCGCTCCCTTGAGCATCTCCACAGGCTCTCCCATGCCTCCTGGCAGAGAGGCAGATGGCCACAAGGTTTGGGCAATACCTTGCATCACTTGCCGAACTTGTTCGTGCAATTGCGAGAGCTCTTGTAGCAGATCCCCTGTGGATCCGGGCATCTCCTCTTCAAGTCGACCTGTCAGCATACCTACAGACATAACTCTGTTAGCCAGCTTCTTCGCCGAACTATATATAGGTTTGTTCGAGCACTTACTAAAAATTCCGCGTTGAAGCCTCTTATTCTCCTTCACGGAGTCAGCAAGCTGGGCCCGAACATCTTTTAGTTCAAGGCCCAGCCGGGTATGGGCATCCTGGAGATCATTTTTCTACCGAATAACCCGTGCAAGCACGCGCTTGCCAGCCTCTAGCTGTCGTTGAGCATGTTGCCCATCCCCTGGTACTATGTTCGGATTCACTCCAGGCTTGCCTGCAAAATCTATTGTTAGATTTGCGAGCATGCTGAATACTAGCTGGTACATGTTACATTCTTGTTCCTCAAAGATAAGTATTACCAGAAGAGCCTTCTTGGATTCCTCGATTTCGGCAACTGTGGCCTTTAGCTGGGCTTTGCACTCCTCCAGCTCTTGAGACAAATGGGTATTCTTCTTCGTAAGGACCTAGGAATACAATGATCCTTAAATCAGTTGTGCCAACTGTTTCAAGTCTCAGGGGCTACTGATATACATAATCATTAGATTTTTCTTACCCGTATATCCTTTAAATACTGGTATGTGGCTCTAGCAAGTCCACCTTGAGCAGCTCAGATGTACGCTTCTCCCGAGTTCAAGGCATTAAACGCCTCTTCGGAGAAATTTGGGTCGCGGAGTACGGCCCGACGACGCCTGTGATTCATGGCGCTCTCCACCTCAGAATTTGTAGCGGATATTCTATCTGCATTCCTTGTAGGAGGACCGTCCGGCTTTGTCCCCATGTTGGCCTCCGCCCTCGAGTTCGGCTCTTGAGTCCGGCTGGTGGAGGCATGGCTGGCAGGATCTCCGGTCATAGTCCGGCGAGTACTTTTTCTGCCAGGGGACAAGGGACACTGTTACATTTTAAAGACGATAATTACGGAGCAGGTTTTAAATCATACCTTTGCGACAGTGTCTCGGTCCTAACTGTCGTCCTTTTAAGCCTACCCGGATTTGGCGCCCCTTGTTGGCAAGCCACCGCGGGTTCGGCACGGCGCCCCGATTGCCTTCCCTGTGAAACGCAATGCATGTGCGGTGGGTAAAGTGCAAAGAAGGGATCCTTCTCGGAAGTTGGGACTCTGGTTTTGCTTACATGCGATGCAGGGAGTAGGCTGGCATAATTGGCTATGATAGCAACTAGAGCACCGTCACGGCTTTCCTGGTAAAACTTCTTCTCGACGAGCTGCACAAATATGTCCGGATCTTCTTCGAGTCCGGGGTCGGGGGCCCGGTCAGGGTCCTCTGGCTGTGGAGACGGGCTGTGGATCTCCCTCACAGCTCTTCACAGTTCCTGCTATGAATTAGCAAGGTATATGTGATGAATGCGGAAATGAATGGAGTTGAGTAAAAGATAGCGGCTCACCCAGCTTGGGGGGGGGGGGTTGTACATTGAAAATCCATCCCGTAGCTTAATACAGATGAACTCCTCTTCTTCTCCTTTGTACAAATCGGACAATATTTTCGCCAGAGCGGTGGCGGAGTCCAGACCTTTACGACCACATTGGGTGGCATCGTCTTCTCCATTGAAGTGCCACATGGGTTTCCCCCGATACTGAAGTGGCTGCACCCCCCGCATTACACATATTGACATAACCTCGACTGTTGTCAGTCCTGATTGGGCCAGGGTTCTTATCCTGCCCATCAGGTAAAGGACATCTCTCTTATCTTCCTCCCGGGGGCTCTGGGGGCGCCAGCTGAGGCGTTCCTTCAACGGGGCATTAGCGAACTTGGGAAGGCCCATTCGGATAGGGTCCGGGAGGGAACATCCTCCATGTAAAACCACTCTGAAGGCCAGTTTTCGGATGTCTTCTTCGGAGTACCGGACAGGTATCCGGTTCCGGCAATGCACCATATTTCAGCTCCGCCCACTTGATATACCGATCCCTCCTGATTGCGAGGGATGAGGCAGAATAGCCTCTTCCATATCTCGAAATGAGCTTCGTAGCACAGAAATAGCTCACACAGGGCGACATAACCTGCGATATGCAGTATGGAGGCAAGGGTAAAGTTATGCAGCTGGAGGCCGTAGTACTCCACGAGCCCGCGGAGGAATGGATGGATCGGAAATCCGAGCCCCCTCAGCAAGTAAGGGACAAGGCATACTCGCTCCCCCTTGGATGGGTTGGGTAAACTCTCCGCCTGCTCCCCGCCATTATAAGTGGCTAGTCCGGCTCGGACGGGGACCATGTATGCGGGCGGGAGAAACCCGAGGGTCTGCAACTCCACTAATGGGCCATGGGGTATGGTACACTTCACCCAATCACCTGGCTTAGTGTGATGGGAGCGAGAGGAGGAGCTGCGGTGGCCGGCCATGATGGTATGGTTTTTCGGGCGCGCTCTGGTGATTCCTTGCTGGGGGAAGATGGTGCGATTTGGATCTGAGGATCCCCGTCTCTTTAATAGACGATTTACTAACATGGTCAGGGTGGCAAATGTGAAAATGCCCCGACTTCTTGCATTCGCTCGACACGTGGAGATTGCCATTATTAAGGTACAGAAGCCGAGGAGTGCAACATTAATGGGAAGCCGAACACTACTCGTTACAACAGGTACTCTGGAGTTGGAGAAGAACCCACCTTGCAATGCCGAAGACAATCTGCGCGCCGGACTCATCGTCATTGAAGCCTGGTTCGGGGGCTACTGAGGGAGTCCTAGATTAGGGGGTCCTCGGACAGCCGGACTATATACTTTGGTCGGACTGTTGGACTATGAAGATACAAGATTGAAGACTTCGTCACGTGTCCGGATGGGACTCTCCTTGGTGTGGAAGGCAATCTTGGCAGTTCGGATATGTAGAACTCCTCCTTTGTAACCGACTTTGTGTAACCCTAGCCCCCTCCGGTGTTTATATAAACCGGAGGGTTTAGTCCGTAGGACCAACAACAATCATACCATAGGCTAGCTTCTAGGGTTTAGCCTCTCCGGTCTCGTGGTAGATCAACTCTTGTAATACTCATATTATCAAGATCAATCAAGCAGGAAGTAGGGTATTACCTCCATCAAGAGGGCCCGAACCTGGGTAAACATCGTGTCCCCCGCCTCCTGTTACCATTAGCCTTAGACGCATAGTTCGGGACCTCCTACCCGAGATCCGCCGGTTTTTACACCGACACTGGGGTCGCCGGATCCCTTGACGACAAGCACAGTCTTGCCCTTACGCTTCCTGTTGCAGCGCCGGCCCTTCTTTGTTTGGGCGGCAGTGTCTTCATCTGTGGAGTCAGTTTCTGCACCGGCGTCTTCGCCGGGGTACTTCCTCCCCTCTTCAGCTCGACCACATCTATCGGCCAGAACATAAAGTTCTGCCACATCCTTGACCTTGTTCATCGCCAACTCTTCACGCATCTTGCGGTTGTGCACAATCTGATGGAATGCGCTGATGACAGCGGCGGGATGAACATCTGGGATGTTGTACTGCACCCGACTGAACCTCTATATGTACTTGCACAGGTTTTCCCCTTCTTTCTGGTGGATGATATGCAAATCGCTTGCCTGGCCATGAGCTTGGTGGCCTCCAGTGAAGGCGCATACAAACTCATGACACAAATCCGACCAAGAAGAAATGGAATCCACTAGCAAATGCATCAACCATGACATGACATTGGGTTTGAGTGCCAACGGGAAGTAATTGGCAAGCACCTTGTCGTCGCGAGCATCGACAGCTTGCATCCCGATGGTGTAGATGCTGAGGAACTCCGACGGGTGAGTCTTGCCGTTGTACTCCTCGCCAACATTAGGCTTGAACATGCGGCGGGAGGGCGACTGGAACTGCGGAACTCCATAGCACAGGGACACCGATGTGGACACGATCTAGACTCGGACAACACTCCTTTCCAACGAGACTTTCCTAAAATCTGGCATGACACGCCGGGTCAGTACATTGAATGTACTTGCAAGCTCACAACAGGCATATACATGATAACAAACAATATCAAGATAATTAACCAGTTATTAATAATGCAGCAATATATCCAACATGCTATGATCAAGCTCTTGTGAGAAAAGTCCCTCGTACTGGCTTACCAACAGTGATCGCTCTTGGATCACAAACGTACAAACCTCCTGGTCTTAACTCGGATTGCCTCGTTATCTTTCCCGCGATCAAAACCACGACCAACACTTGGTCTCAAACATCCAGATGGCCTTCCCACCATCATCAACAGTGCAATGTTCATGGCTTAGTGTGCAAAATTTATTAAACGTTGACCCATGGTGTGACCTACTTTCGAGCGTGTCCGTAACCGTGGACTCGGCTATCGATAGATTAATAAACTCTGCAGAGGTAGCACACTGTACCCAGACCACAGAACCCATGGCCTCGCACTCCCATTCGGGTGGACCAACGGCATTCCGATGAAACCCCTCCATTGCCATGACACTCTCCTGGCCACTCCGACTCACTCCCCACTGGGCTCGTCCTGGGTGGCCCAGTGTCTACCAAATACACCAACGACCACCGTCGTGGCCAAAACATAAACGTCCCACACGGGGACGAGGTACCATAATCTCAACAACAGGCACACAAGGTTATGTCTGCTTATTGGGCCAGGGTACCGCACGCCCATAACCTTCCCTCGTTGGAGGCACCGACCAGAGGCATGACAACAGACCGAATAAAGGCCTTCTTCCCATAAAGGCAAATGTGGTTGCACTGGGAAAAACTCGATTCAGTGGCACCATGACCCGGTCAACGATATATTAAAGTTGAGTTATTAACAGGTTCAAATTAATGTGAAAGTAACCGGTGTCATAACATGCCATGCAAGTGCAACACAAACATATGCATCATATATCATCGGAAATAACTGGGTCAACTATATCCACACTAAGCATAAACATCAAAAACTCATGACACTACTCTGGTTAGGATTAAACCACACTTTAAACAGAATCTTTTCTAGAAAATTTATCATTTTTCTCATGCAAGAAAATAGCTCCAAATAATTACTTATATTCATAACTATATTACTTCTTCATAACAAAATTTACTTCTAGTTACTTTACCAACTTAGTTAGCTTCCAACTTTCTGTAAACCAAGCATATTATCTTAAACCAGCAACCAACACAATATAAATAATATAATAGTGATTTAAATGCATGGATTAAATCATTCATTCAAGTTGAGAATCTCAAATATTGTAATGGCACCATGAAAATGTTGTTGTGGCTTGCCTTAGTGCAGATGAGGTTCACAAGCCTCCTGTTGATCCTCAAGACAAGCTTCACTTTCTGAAAATATTTATAAACACAAAAATAAAACATCAAGAACCCTTCTGAAATTCACTAGAAAATCTAGACAGCAGAGAAGTGAGCTGCTAGATTTCTTTACAAAGAACACAATGCAAAAAGAATCAATTCATTTGGACTGATGGTTAAAGAGTTTTGGCTGTTTGAAGCTCTCTGGAAAAAAATGAAATTTGAATTTAAATAAAAACAGACTGGGGGGTGACGTCGAAGGCGTAAAGCCTCGCAGGCGCCACCACTCATACCGCTTCGCGCGCATACTGAGTGGCTGACTAGCGGGCCCCGCTAGTCAGGTGATAGGGAGGGGGAGAAGGAAACAGAGGACGGCGCAGCTTCGCCGGATCACACGCCGGCGAGGAGGGCTTATTGGCCAAAACGAGAGGGGGGATCGAAAGAGGAGACGGAGGCGCACCTGCCCGTACCCCGTAGAGTAGCTAGGGGTGGTCAGACGGTGTTGGAAACAGCCTCTCTAGCGGAGACAGAGAGCAGAGGTCGCCGGAGATGAAGACGACGGCTACCAGAGGCGACTCTGGGGGCTCCAACCGGGCGGAACAGCACCACCGAAGCATGGCAGAGGCCCTAGAAGGGAGGCCCGAGCTTGGAAGGGGCTGCAGCTACGGAGACGACCCGAGGGGATCGCCGGCGAGCTTGAGCTCGGGGACGGCAGCCCGCGGCCTGCCCGGCCGGGCTACGGCTTTCTACAAGATCGTGGAGTGTGTGGGGGGAGTGGACGATGCTCGAGGAGGCTGGGGAGGGCTCTATTTATAGCCGAGCATCGAGGGGGGATCGAGCTCCGCCGGTGGACACCTGGACACGGCGCCCGACGACGAACAGTGTCAGTGAGAGGGGACGAGCACATGGGCACGAGGGTGGCGACGAGCACAGTGCGCAGCGCACTGATGCGTTGGCCGAACCGCGCCCGTGCTCGCTGCGGCGAGCTCCGGCATCAGCGAGCGCAAGGAGGGAGTTAAGAGGGTTTGGACAAAGATTGTGGCAAAGTTTGGCAAGCTTAGGCAGTTGGGGAAGCGAGCACGCGCGAAACAGAGCGCTCGGCAACACTCAGAGCGCGGCGATATGTAGGTTGGCATCGTGCACACGCGTGTTCACCGCGTGATCTCTGACCTCAGGCCGACCTAAGCCCAAACTTCATGTCTGGGTTTGATCGCAGGCGCAGTAGAAGAGATTTCAAGCACCTGGTAAGTTTCTGGACAGTAACTTTGAGAGCTTACTATGGTCAAACTACTGGGAGTTGGGAGCTGAGCTTTGGAGGTTAGCAAACATCTACTAAGGTGATGATGCACAAGAAAAATCAGCCACAATGGAGCAAGTAAAACGGTAGTTGCTATAGAAACTACCATTTCTGTGTAGAACAGAAAATATTGTCTGTAGCAAAAATATTCCAAAAATTGTTGAAATATTTTTGGTCAGGAAGGTGCCCTAGGGTTCAAAGAATATTTGTGAATTTCCTCAGATTTTTGTGGGCAAGAAAAATTGGGGTTGCTTTGGAGCACATTGAGCTAGCTAGGGTTTAAGAGAGGGAAATGAATATTTTTCATTTAAGAAAAATATTCAAAATGATATTTTGAGGTGAACCAGAGAGGAAATGATAGTTAGAGAGGGAAATGAGGCACTTGGGTGAAAGTCAAGGGGTACCCAAGTGTTTAAGTCCATTTGAAAAGATTCAAAACTCCAAATTTCAGAATCAAACCAACTGAAAATCGGGCAAAGAGAAGAGGGCAAAAACCAGGCTGTCACACTTGTCGGGCCCTCGCGGGCGCCCTCGGCAAGAGTCTTGCGGGGGCCTTGCGGGCGCCCTCTGCAAGAGTCTTTCCGGGGCCTCGTCGGTATCTTCGGCAGGAGCCTTGCCGGGGTCTCGTGGGCATCCTCGGCAAGGAGGCTCGCTATTGTCTTGTTCTCTGATTCCTATCTCTGCCTTGCAGACCCTTTGTCTTTAGAAAGATCTGCATGCCACCATGCAGGCACCTCCCGAGCCTTGGTTTCAATGTCGTTGATGGTGTTGGAACCCTTAGGCTACAGGGTGGCGGCCTCGCTGGTGTTGGGCAAGTTGCCCCGGCAAGGCTCTTGCCGGGGCTACGTAAGCTACCCCGGCAAGGATATTGCCGGGGAAAGCCCATCTTGTCCCTTTGCTTCTCGCGCCTCTGGCTTGGTGCTGCTCTTGTGGTCTTGCACTTTTGCTTCCTTCTTCTGCCCTGCTAAGTGTGGCCGTAGGCGCGGCTCTAACTTCCCATGGACAAGTAGAGGGGTACAAAGAGGGCCCCTACTTTTGTACACCGACAATTCACGAGAAAATGGCTGGTAACCGGGACACCCAGTCCCATGCTCAAATGAAATCAAAATAATTGCAAACAAAACTCCCCTAGGGTTGTTGTTAGTTGGACGGTACCAGTTGTTTCAGACCAGCCATGGAGTGTGCGTGTTGGTGGTGGGGGAGTATAAGCTTTAACATTTTATTTGGGAACCGCCTATAATGTATGTAGCATGGAAGATACGGAGATCTCTTGGTTGTTATGTTGACAATGAAAGCATACCGCTCAAAATATTATTTATCTCTATTTCAAAACTCGAGCTCTGGCACCTCTGCAAAGGGCCCATCTATTTACTTTTATTGCTGAGTCATCATCCTCTTATAAAAAGCACCAGTTAGAGAGCACCACTATCATTTGTATGCATTGCTATTAATTTATATTGAGTATGACTATGACTAGATCTCTTTTAGCATGAATTACAATGTCTAGGCAGTCCTTGATCTTCAGGGGTGCTCTGCATTTATGTTTTGCGGTCTCAGAAAGGGCTAGCGAAATACCATGCATCTTGTTCTATCATATCATGATTGTTTTGAGAAAGTGTTGTCATCTGAGATTTATTATTATTGCTCGCTAGTTGATTATTATGCCTTTGATATGAGTAAATGTGAGACCTAAATGTTATTGTGGATGTGGTTAGTTCATAATCTTTGCTGAAAACTTGAATGTTGGCTTTACATATTTGTAATGACAAGATCAAACAGAGTTTGTAAAAGTTTTTCTTTATAACTTTTAGTTTGTCAACTGAATTACTTGAGGATAAGCAATGGGTTAAGCTTGGGGTATTTGATACGTCTCCGCCGTATCTACTTTTCCAAAGTCTTTTGCCCTGGTTTTGGACTCTAACTTGCATGATTTGAATGGAACTAACCCAGACTGACGCTGCTTTCAACATAATTGCCATGGCGTTATTTTTGTGTAGAATAAAATGTTCTCTGAATGATCTGAAACTTCACAGAGATAAGTTCTGTAATTAATAAAAATTATTGCCGAAAGAATCAAGTGAAGGGGGGCCACACCCTGGGCACAAGGTTGGGGGCGCGCCTCCCGACCTTGTGGGCCCCCTGGACCTCCACCGACCTCAACTCCAACTCCATATATTCTCTTCCGGGGAGAAAAAAATAGAGAGAAGGATTCATCGCATTTTATGATACGGAGCCGCCACCAAGGCATGCTCTTCCTCGGGAGGGCAGATCTGGAGTCTGTTCGGGTCTCTAGAGAGGGGAATCCATCGCCATCATCATCATCAACCATCCTCCATCACCAATTTCATGATGCTCTCCGCCGTGCATGAGTAATTCCATCGTAGGCTTGCTGGACAGTGATGGGTTGGATGAGATTTACCATGAAATCGAGTTAGTTTTGTTAGGGTTTGATCCCTAGTATCCACTATGTTCTAAGATTGATGTTGCTATGACTTTGCTTTGCCTAATGCTTGTCACTAGGGCCCGAGTGCCATGATTTCAGATCTGAACCTATTATGTTTTCATGAATATATTTGTGTTCTTGACCCGATCTTGCAAGTTAATAGTCACCAACTACGTGTTATGATCCAGCAACCCCGAAGTGACAATAGTCGGGACCACTCCTGGTGATGACCGTAGTTTGAGGAGTTCATGTATTCAATAAGTGCTAATGCTTTGGTCTAGTACTCTATTAAAAGGAGGCCTTAATTTCCCTTAGTTTCGAATAGGACCCTGATACGTCTCCTTTGTATCTATAATTTTTGATTGTTCCATGCCAATATTGTACAACTTTTACATACTTTTGGCAACTTCTTATACTATTTTTGGGACTAACATATTGATCCAGTGCCCAGTGCCAGTTCCTGTTTGTTGCATGTTTTTTGTTTCAAAGAAAATCCATAGAAAAGGTAGTACAAACGGGATAAAAACTTACGGAGATTTTTTTGGAATATATGTGAATTTTGGGAAGTGGAATCAACGCGAGACGATGCCCGAGGGGCCCACGAGGATGAGGGCCGTGCCCCAGGGGGTAGAGCGCCCTGGGCCCTCGTGGCCACTCCGTAAGGCAGTTGGTGCCCTTCTTTCACCGCAAGAAATCCAATATCCAGATAAAAATCGTATCCAAATTTCAGTCCAATCGGAGTTACGGATCTTTGGGAATTTACGAAACGGTGAAAGTGCAGAATCAGGGAGCGCAGAAACAGAAGGAAACCGAGAGAGAGATCCAATCTCGGAGGGGCTCTCGCCCCTCCGCCGCCATGGAGGCCATGGACCAAAGGGGAAACCCTTCTCCCATCTAGGGGGAAGGTCAAGGAAGAAAAAGAAGAAGGGGGGCTCTCTCCCCCTCTCTCCCGGTGGCGCCGGAACGCCGCCGGGGTCATCATCGCGAGAACGATCTACACCAAAAACTTCACCGCCGTCATCACCAACTCTTTCCCCCTCTATGAAGTGGTGTATCCCCTATTTTACACGCTGTAATCTCTACTTAAACATGGTGCTCAGCGTTATATATTATTTCCCAATGATGTATGGCTATTCTATGATGTTTGAGTAGATCTGTTTTCTCCTATGGGTCCATTGATGATCGTGATTGGTTTGAGTTGCATGTTTTATTATTGGTGATGTCCTATGGTGCTCTTCGTGTCACGCAAGCATGAGGGATCCCCGTTGTAGGGTTTGCAATATGTTCATGATTTGCTTATGGTGGGTGGCGTGAATGACAGAAGCACAGACCTGAGTAAGTAGGTTGTTTGTGTATGGGAATAAAGAGGACATGATACTTTAATGCTATGGTTGGGTTTTACCTTAATGATCTTTAGTAGTTGCGGATGCTTGCTAGAGTTCCAATCATAAGTGAATATGATCCAAGGAGAGAATGTATGTTAGCTTATGCCTCTCTCTGATATAAAATTGCAATAGTGATTACCGGTCTAGTTATCGATTGCCTAGGGACAAATAACTTTCTTGTGTGACAAAAAGCCCTCTGGTAAAACTAACTTAGTTGTGTCTTCATCTAAACAGCCCCTACTTTTTATTTACGCGCTCTTTATTATCTTGCAAACCTATCCAACAACACCTACAAAGTACTTCTAGTTTCATACTTGTTCTAGGTAAAGCGAACGTTAAGCGTGCGCAGAGTTCTATCGGTGGTCGATAGAACTTGAGGGAATATTTGTTCTACCTTTGGCTCCTCGTTGGGTTCGACACTCTTACTTATTGAAAGAGGCTACAACTTATCACCTATACTTGTGGGTTATCAGACCCCGCTGCCACGGGAGGGTAGGACAAAAGATGTCATGCAAGTTCTTCTCCATAAGCACGTATGACTATATCCCTATACATGCCTATGTTATATTGATGAACTGGAGCTAGTTATGTGTCACCCTATCTTATAACTGTTGCATGGTGAATGCCATCCAACATAATTATCCATCATTGATCCATTGCCTACGAGCTCGTTTCATATTGATCTTTCCTAAGTTACTTTTCCGTTGCCACTGTTACGTTTGCTACAAAACTGCTACTATTACTTCTACCACCATTACCGTTACTTCCATACTACTTTGCTGCAGATATTAAGTCTTTCAGGTGTGGTTGAATTGACAACTCAGCTGGTAATACTTGAGAATATTCTTTGGCTCCCCTCGTGTCGAATCAATAAATTTGGGTTGAATACTCTACCCTAAAAAATGTTGCGATCCCCTATACTTGTGGGTTATAAGTAAGTCATTCGCAAGTGCCGCCTACATGCCGAGACAACCGCCTTATTTGCATCCAGGAAGTCCGTTGAACCAAAGGACGCGTAAATGTACTAGTACTACACAATAGCGTCGTCCGCCCAGCTTAGTGCGGTGAGGTGGTTTCTCGAAGAAGACGATGGAGAAGCGGAGTCAGCGAAGAGTGAAATGATGGTTGCTTCATCCGTGCTTTGTGATTTGATGCCTCACTGCTTTGTGATTTGTGATAGAAGGAACAGGGGAGTAGACTCTATGCTCTATATTGTACATGCGTCCAAGCACGGGAGAAAGAGGAAAGACGTTGCACTTTTCTCTTCCTTCAATCAATCAATTAGGGAGCTTCGGTTCCATCTTTTTGGCTTTGGCAACACTGTCCACAATGGTTCCCATCGATGCCAAAAGCTATTTTCACATTTGACTACACATTGTGGATGCCCTTAACCGTGCCACTTGGTTTTGCTCCTGTGTGCTATCAATACAAATCTCAATTATATTGATCTAAAAAATTATAGTATCAAGATTAGTAAAAAGGAGGTGATTTTGCAGCACGGTTGGCGGGGGAGGTTTCTTATTTTTAGAGGACTTGGCCTGGAGGTTTGCTAACATGCGGTCCCATGTGTTAGTGCTTTACCAAGCTGATCCGTATCCCACATGAGGCAGAACAACGACTGAAGCAACACGTGGTTAACTTGAAGAAGATGAGGCAGAAGCGGATTCAGCAACAAGTGAAATGATGGTTACTTCGTCCCTCCAACTTCTTTTTAGAGCATTATTACTTCGTCCCTCCAACTTAACTATGTGAAATGTGCAGCTTTGTGATTTGACGCATCATTGCTCATTACTACGCCGGCGCCATGACTGGGGTGCTTCACCCCTGCTGCTCTGCACTGTATTTTGGTATCTCACGTGGACCCGGTAGCTTGATGTCCCACATGTAGGTGAAAGGGACTAGAACATTTATGAAAGTGAGTGCTCCACTCTTACGACGGAGGAGTACACGACACGACGTCCTAGTGAACTGTTACTTGTAATGCAGTACTACTATAGTTTTGTTGTTCCGTACAATCCATCGATACAAACCCAATTAAACTGGAAAGAGCGGGATTTTTTCCTCGCGGTAGATGATACTGGCCATACATTTCAAAGGCAATTTTAATGTATGCAAACTGAATAGTTAAGTAACAATATGAGATCTAGTAAAACTAAAAATACATATGATTTATTGTGTTAGAGTGTAGTAGTAGTGTTGTATTACATAGTTGCTAGATGTAACATGCAAGAACGTGTAGAGATGTAGTTTTGGAGGGCCTACAGAGAGAAAAGCGTAATACGCTCACCGGACTTCAGAATACGCTCATTACGGTCACTATATATGTTTTGCGGTGATTATACGGTCACTTGCTCACCGTTCAACATCGAATTGCACTCTGTTGACCGGCCAAATAGTCTGCCTGGCACTATGTTGACTAGTTAAATTGACCACATTCCTTGTGGGTCCCACTTGTTAGTTCGCATAGGAAAAAGGTCAGATAAACACAAATTTATGCAGGCGCGACAAGACTCCAACCCGTGCGCGGGAACCACCTGGTTGTGTATGTATCTGTCAGGGCCTGATGTGTGCGCATGCACATGTAGGTTGAGCACTTGAGCATGAGAGTGTGTGTTGGTCGTGTGGGGTGTGCATGCATGCGTGTGTGTGTGCGTGTGAGTGTTGCGTGCATGCGTGGCTACATGTGTACGTGTGAGTATTGCGTGTGTGCGTGGCTACGTGTGTTCCTGTGAGTGTTGCCTGCATGCAGTTCATGTGCATGCGTGCGTGTGTGTATAATCACCACACTAGCTCATGTGTGTTAAAACATATGGCTCAGCATACTAATACGAGGCCACCATGTCCGCTGTGCCCGCGGTCATGACTTCAAACCACCGTCCAATATTTTTTTGTCGTTTGTTTTCATTCTTACTACAAAGATGCCCGTGCGTTGTATGTAACATCAAGATGCATTTGTATGAGTAGTTTATCTTGTGAGAGAAAAGGATGAACGAGGGAAGGCCTTATTTGCAAATGTGGAGAGGTGTGTGGGTACCTTTTTTCAAAATTTCCATCGTTTCCTTCTTATCCGTCAGATATAAATCAGACGGCCTTTATTGTAGGATGGTAGGCACACCATCATCACACTCTATTTTTTATAAGAGTGTGGAGTAGATACACGCCGAGAGGTGGGCCCAATGGTAGTGAGATAATGTGATGCAACACTAGAGGTGCCATGTGGAGCGTTTAACTGGTCAACTAGTCATGTCTTGAGAAAATACAGAGTTGTACGGTGATCCCGTGACTGTATAGTAACCACAAAACGTAAATGGTGACCATAATGAGTGGATTCTGAAGTCCAATGTATGTATCGTGCTTTCTCTTCAAATACAATGATCATCACTGTATATATCGTGAGAGAAAGATGCAACATGTGTGAATGTGCTGGCGGCGTACTTTTAGAGGACCTGGAGATAGTTTGTGTGCGTATGTGAAAGGGGCGTAGAGGGGGTGTATGCGATGGAGAGAGAGAGAGATGCTCTTCGTTTGTATTTATTATGACTAACTTTATATATAGTATAAAAATATAAAAATTCACAGTGCGGAATAAATATCATTGTGGGCACCATGCAATGCAAATTAACGTTCATACTCCTCCATATAACTTTGTAATGTTGTATATATGTAGAAATTCTAAAATAATTTTTTGGCCACACTTTATTCAAAAGGAATGTTGTATGTGAAATAAACGTGAAGAGAGGGCTTTTCAGGTCAATGGGGTACGTGATGTAACATGTGTGAATGTGTAGTTGATGTATTTGGTAGGGCCTAGAGAGGTATGTGTGTGTATTACGTATTCGAGAGAGGCATGGATGAGGGGCCGGCGGGGGGGGTGACGTGGGAGAGATAGCACGAGAAATGAGAGAGGTAGAGAGAGAGAGACGAATAGGATGTCACAGCGAGAGATGCCCTTGAGTGTGTATATGCAAGGGGGAAGGGGATAGAGGCACGAGGAGAATTTTTTTGTGTGGTGTCTGTGTTGGTATGTGTGGGTGTGAGAAGATAATGAGACCTGGGGCAGAGGGTGTGTCACCGCGTGGGGTCCGTTGGGCCGAGGTGAGGCCCTTGGTTTGGTTCCGTCCTACGCCACATTGGTCGGCCCGTGACACATTTAGGGAGACCCATGGATGACTAGTCGTACAAGACAAAGATAGCAGAACCGTGAAGGACTTTGTGTCCACTGACAAAGCTGGCTAGGATTTGTAACCCTAGGTCCTTGGACTAAGGTAACCCCATATCTCTGATATTGCTATTCATCCAACCTAACTTTAAGGGGCATCCTACAAAATCCTCTGCTAGAATCATACTCATCGATTGTGAAGAGAGGTGTGAGACAATGCGTGAGAGACTGGCCTAAAGATAGCATGCGTATGGGAGACACGTAGGCAGGTCTATGTATATAGAAAGGGTCGATGGGGATTGTGCATGTGTATGCTTGTGAGAGGAAGAGTGCTTATGATAAAGGTTAGTGAAAATAGTCGTAAATTGTTACGAGAGGGAGGGAGGGTTATATCGAGAGCATGTTTGCGAGTAAGGCACCTCGGGACAGAGTGTGTGAGCATGTTTGAGAGACCACCGATGGAGAGTGAAACTACACGTCAAAGACTGGTGTACACATTGATTAAAAATATAAATTGTATCCAAATATTAGGATGGGATCATGATATTTGCAATTCGCGTACGGAACAGTCATTGATCCATCATACATCTAGATTCTATCAAATTTGAGCTTGTCTATGTGATTATTCGACATAATTGATCCACATAGTTAGTATTTCGAACACCAGACAATGCATCGCTTTAGCAATCGAATATAAACATGAGTATAGTTCATGTTGTTTGTGTAAAGCACATTATACATACGAAAGTTACACAATGAACATTATAAGTAGCTAGCTATGAACTCACATACATTTGAATTCAACTTAAGGTGGTTTAAAAATTCGAATTCAACATGAAGTCCATTCAATTATTTGGATTCGATATCATGGCATTTGTAAATCATACCTAAATTACGGGGGCACCAATCTTTGCTCTGCTTTTTTGTACATAATAGCATATATAGTCGTGTACAAAATAGATTCAAATTTACCTCCTCCGTTCCAAAGTAATCGTAATTATAGGATTTTCAAGTGTCAAAATTTAAAAAAGAAGCGCATAATTTAATGAGGTTTTCAAACATACAAGTTCAAATTTAACGTTGTCTATTTAGGTCAATCCTCAAAGTTCAAGAGTACTCCAAACATGAATGCTTTGGTTTCAAAATTTCGAACGATGTGCCAAAAGAGCCTCTACTCGCCCGAAACTGTGTGAGACCAATGTTTGGTAAAGGAAATTACTTTTCTAGCTCCGGCCCATGAAACCTACCGGCCCGACGTCCAAAGGTCTAAACCGGGGTAGGTTTGTAGCTTCATCTAGACGCCACACAACCACCTCCGAAAAACATTCATACACAATGGCCACCTAAGCACACATGTGCGCGATCGAAATCGCTCCCGCCCACTATTTGGGACACCTGAGATTACCATCCTACCCCCGACCCGTAGTATGTCCGAAATTTAAGAGGGGGCAAAGATTGTACTTTCCCCAAATTTCAAACATGCGCGTCCCATCTGTTCAAAAAAACCAAAACAAGCGCGTCCCAGACCAAAACTTGGTTCTCCCTTAGCTCCCCCGCCCCCGCCCCTCGCCTGATTCCCCATTCGTACTCCATGGGCGCCAAAACTACCTCTCCACCAGCCATGAAACCCCGGCGTCCTCTGCCCGCCACCCCATCCCACCCATCAACTGCCGCCCTCCTCAATCACGCCGGAGCCGATACCCCGACGCCGTCGTCCACCGCAACCACAACTGCAACGCCCTCCACGGCTAGTAGTTGAAGCCGAGGCCGAGCTGTGCGTACCCGAGCCAGTTCAACCACACCATCCTGCGCCTCACCGCTGGCTCTCCAACTTCGCCACCGTCCACCGCACTGGAGCTGTTCCCGCTACATCGTCCTTGGCCACCTCGGATCTGCTTCCCCTCCGCCGACAGACGACCACCGCAACACAGTCAACAATTTGGCCATGGGTTCGTCCAAGGCTCGACCCTCCTCCAAAACATCGGTTCCCTAGGTAAAAACAAGAAAATATCTGCGACATCTGGAGGACCCTGCACTGGCAACCGGAAATGGTACTCCTCTTCCCTTATTCGTGCAAATCTTACTTGTCTACTTGCACGGTATTCATCCCACAGAAGACACTAGTTGACCGCTTCTTCTTGATACTATATGTTCCTAGTAACCCGCGATGCACAAGGTTTCTCCTCATATACTATTTCACCTTAGCTAGAGAGGTCCGTCGCCCCCTGGATTTCAATTCCTTGTCAGTTGATTCCCAACTAAAGGAAGCATTCCCTGGCGTAACAGGTGCTAGTTCGCCTATTATACCAGGGAAGCAGCACCTCGGTGTTTATCTTAGGGGTGTGTGGGGCCTAGGAGCTCAGATCTGGAGGTCGGCCGGGATTAAAGGTATGGCCGGGGGGCGCTGCCAAGAACGGCGGTGGTGTGAGGTCGACGGGAGGGCGGGGCGGTGGAGGTAGGGGTCTGGGCCGGTGGTTGCTGGCCGTTCGAGAAAGATCGTCAACAGTGACTTGTGGGAGGTAGAAGAAGGCCATCTACCCGTTCCTTATAGATCGGACGGTTCATAAAAAAATCGACTGACCTATTTATTTTTAGTCGACTGTTATTTTGATAGGACCACATGTGGTGGTGTGCTGGAGGAGTACCTGCATTTCCTAGCCATCCCTGTGCTCATATATTACAAAATCATATGGATTAGAATCTAATTTTTTTTGCCATGCAATGTTGTAGAGCTATCATATGTCTCCTATCATTTATTTTTCAGCCACCTGCTATGTGCTACTTTTACAATGCACTAGTTCTGCACACACTTCACCCATACTCTCACTATTGTGTTTTTATGCAAGGGTATTTCAGACTCTACCTTGACAGAAGAAGAAAAGAAAAGAGAGAAGTCGCTCCTTCTTGCTTCAGGCTTAGGCAAGACACGTTTCAGCGCTATAAAGGGTGCAGTGTCAGCAAATGGAGACGGTAAACGTAGCTCTGGAGTTGATGATCTCGCTCGCCATGAACCACCATCCGAGGTGCTTGCTTTAACTTTGCGGTGTCATATGTGGTTGCATGTTGCATATGGTCTCTAGCTTGTATTCGAAAGGCCTAAGTCGGTCTTTATTAAGATAAGGAAAGATATTTTTATATGAACCACCATCCCGGCAGCACCAGAAGACAAATAGCTAGTCAGGGCACTGGCCGAGCAAGTGACAAGCCCAGCACAGATAGGCACCGCCAAAGCCACGATGGTGGTGAAGCAACCCGCCTCAAACCAGGCTCTCAGGTCCTAGATGATCATGCTCACCACTCCAGCCGGATGTCTAGCTTGTATTTCTTCCAATTTGGTTAAATTGCATCACCTTAGCTTACACATTATACCTTTGAATATGACATGGCTTCCTGTTTTTGGTACATACTAGTACTTCTATCTATTAACCATGTTCTTACATCAAACTAACGCTTTGTGTATCCCTCATCAATTAGTTATGATGAGGCAGTCAGGCCAGTGCACTACTATGAGTAAAGATCATCATTTAAAGAAAGCAGCATCAGCCTCCCGACATGATTCTCAAGAAACAGCAAGGCTAGATGAAGATAGTGAACGTAGCTCTGTAGTTGATTACCGCATTCCCCTACACCAGCATCGCAGGTGCTTGGTCTAACTTGGCAGCGTGATATGTGGTTGCATGTTGCATATGGTGTCTAGATTGTATTTCTTCCAATCTGGTTAAATTACATGTGCTATTCTGCTTAGTTTATACATTATACCTGTTAACGTGACATGCCTTCCCATTTTTAGTACATAGTACATCTGTCTATTAAGCATGTCCTTACATAAAACTATTGTTTTTTTTATCCCGCATCAATCAATATGACGAGACACCTTTAGTATATGCAGTGCGATATTAGTTGCATCTTTCATATGATTTATAGCATGCGCTACTTGTAATTTGTTGAAATGCCTTTTATGATGGGACGCTTTTAACTTGGCAGAGTCATATTGGTTGCATCTCTCATGTGGTGTCTAGCTTGCATAGCTTCTTATTTGTTGAAATGGCTTCTGCTTAGTTTAAAAAAATAGTGTGAATATGCCATGTCGTCCTATTTTTCGTACATATTCCATCCTGGTATCATGTGTTTGCCTTACATCAAAGTAGTGATTGTCAGTACCATGCACGAATGAGTAATGAAGAGTGAATTTTATTGTTTTTTCTTGTCGGTTTTGCTTGACAATTCAAAATAAATAAAGCGGAAGGAAGTTAGCAAGGCAGCGGATAAAGGTGCTCCTTCCCAATGGAGGGCCTCTACATATTCTACTCCTCCACCTCCCCAAGATGATTTGCAAGACAACACAAGCATAGCCACTCAACATAGCTGTGTTGGTGATGAGCACGTCTCCCCTAGTGCACCATCACAGGTGCTCCCTCTAACTTGGCACTGTTATATGTGGTTGCATGTTATGTATGATGTCTAGCTTGTATTGCTTCTAATTTTGTTGAATTCCATCTGCTTACTTTACACATTATACTTGTGAATAAGACATGTGTTCCTGTTTCTAGAACATACAATATCTGTCTATCACACCATGTTCTTACATCAAAGTACTACTGTTGTGTAACCTACAATAATCACTTATCATTAGACACGTTTGACTTGGGAGTGTGATATAGGTTACATCTCGCATTCTTTTCTAGCTTGTACTACTTCTAATTTGTTGAAACGGCACTTATGACGAGACAGTTTTAACTTGGTACAGTGATATTTGTTGCATATTTCATATGGTGTCTAGCTTTCATTGCTTCTAATTTGTTGAAATGCCTTCTGCTTAGTTTACACATCATAGCTGTGGATATGCAATGTTGTCCTTTTTTGTTACACATTCAATCGTCCTATCATACGGTCGCCTTACATTAAAGTAGTGCTCATCAGCATCCTGCATCGATGAGTTCTGAAAACAGAATTTTTATTCATTTTTCTTGTGGGTTTGACTTGACAAGGCAATAAAACTAAGAAACAGGAAGGAAAAAAATAAGGCAGGGACAGATGGCGGTCTTCCGGCAAAACCGGCATACCAGGTGCTTTCTCTAGCTTGGTAGTGTGATATTGTCTTGCATGTTGTATACGGTATCTAGCTTGCATTGCTTCTTATTTGTTATAATGGCTTCTGCTTAGTTTACACAAATAGTTGTGAATATGCCATGCCGTCCTGTTTTTCGTACATATTCCATCCTGGTATCATGTGTTTGCCTTTCACCTCACATTCTTTTCTAGCTTGTACTAGTTGCAATTTGTTGAAATGGCACTTATGACGAGACAGTTTTAACTTGGTAGAGTGATATTTGTTGCATCTTCCATATGGTGTCTAGCTTTCATTGCTTCTAATTTGTTGAAATGCCTTCTGCTTAGTTTACACATCATAAGCTGTGAATATGCGATGCTATGAATATGCGATGCTGTGAATATGCAATGGCACTAATGACGAGAGACCTTTAACTTGGTAGTGTGATGTTGTTTGCATCTTGCATATGATTTATTTCTTATACTGCTTCACATTTGTTTAAACGCCAGTTATGACGAGACATTGTTAAGTTGGCAGAGCGATATTTGCAGCATCTTTCATATGATGTCTACCTTCCATTGCATTGCTTATAATTTAGTGAAATGTCTTCTGCTTAGTTTACACATCATAGTTCTGATTATCTCATGCCATCGTGTTTTTCGTACATATTACATCCTCCTATCATGTGGTTGTCTAACATCAAAGTTTAGTTCGTCTGTATCACGCATCAATTTGTTCTGAAGAACTAAATTTTTATTCCTTTTTCTTGTCGGCTTGACTTAACATGGCAGAGAGAAAGAGGAAGGAACACAAAATAACAGGGGATGGTGTTAGTACTAAAGACACATGGAAACGGAAGCGGAATAATGCTGCAGATTCTACTGGTACTGATGGTGCAATAGAAGGTCAAAGTACAGCGGAAAATTGTACAAACGGGGTATCCCGTGCTACACGAGTTGCGGAACAAGCCAAACAAAAACCAATAACTGCCACCAAACAAGCAGAGACAGTCCTAGTTGTTGCAGAACCTTCCACAGTACCACCAACTGCATGAGTTACTCGTTCGGCAACTCAGCTAGCAGCACGTTCCGGAGCTCCCTTGCCACCTGATACTACTTCCGAAGCACTCTTGACACAAGACGAGTTGGCAAGATCAGATGAACTTTGTGAGCTTCAACAGCAAGAAGGTAGTTGCTGGAGTCAAGTTACAGTTGCATGCTTCTTTATATGTAGTCTCACAGTTGAATGTACACTAACACTTCCTATGTTTGTTGTTGGACTAGCATCTAGGTGCAAGAGGAAACAAACATCAGGGATAATGCTTGATAGGTTAACTAAATCTAGAGGAGGAAGAATGGAGATCGGTTTTGAGGTAGGTTTGAAAAGGACACGTGATGCTACAGAGTCAGCCAAGTTAGTATCAGAGGCAGCGGTTGCTGTTAGGTTCCATGTACGTATCCTCCCAACATGGATTCAATACAGGAATGACAAATACGAAACCAAGTTCAACACCTTCCTCGACCATTTATCTATAAGTATGGTTATGTATGGAAACTAGTAATATCGTCTTGCTCTATCCCATACTTTCTAGGTTGCTGATAATGAGACTCCCATAATTTTCAACAGATGAGGTTCAAGTTGGATAGCTAAGATGATGCAACCAGACAAGCTTGCACCCATGTTTTCAAGTCTGCTATATGACAGTATCAGTATAACTTGAGGAAAACTCACTTTGAAGGCAAGGCTAACAGTGAACTTGCCCAATTATTTCGAGTGGAAAATATATCAGATGAAGACTAGAGAGGCCTCGTTAAACAGTGGTCTGATCCAAAGTATCAGGTATGTTATATGTATGTGATCAGATCACATCTTGTACTCCTATTTACGCATGTACCTCACAAACCTATCTTCTTGGAGGTGAACTTTTCAAAGAACAAGGCCAACCATTCGAAAGTGAAATTCCAACAGACGACGGGATCTCGTAGCTATATTGCACACTGCGAGGCTCTTGTAATTAGCTGATGTTTTACTCTTTTCACTATACCATATTATCAGATCTATATTGACTTGCTCCAAATGCAGAGGAAAGCCCGCAACGACCAAAAAGTACCTGAGAAATGTTGTGGAAATCTTCAAGGACTGTCACACCAGCAAGATGAAGGGCATGACTACACTTGTCAAAGCCGCTGTTGTAAGTCCTTAATCCTCATGCCTTTTAACTACTACTTACTCTGACTTGTGCATTGAACTGCTTGGTTTGCAGCCAATGTCTATTACTCATTTAAATTTTATACACAATTGTCTTAGCATATCATTGCACCTTACAAGTTTTAAAAGAGAGGAGTGATGTTCCCTTGATCTTCATATGTAATCTAGTTCCGTGCTGGACTTGCCCACACAACGTTACAATTGCATGTTTGTCTATTCTCACTTGTTTTGTGATATGAATGGTGTCATACTATGCTTACCGTATTATAAACTTTGTCTGTTTATCCTTAGCTGTCAATACAATGTGAAGAAATAGACAATACATTAGCCATGGTACTGAAGGAAATATGCCCTGGGGGCAATAATAAAGTTGTTATTTATATTTCATTATATCATGATAAATGTTTATTATTAATGCTAGAATTGTATTAACTGGAAACTTAGTACATGTGTGAATACATAGACAAACAGAGTGTCACTACTATGCCTCTACTTGACTAGCTCGCTAATCAAAGATGGTTAAGTTTCCTAGCCATAGACATGAGTTGTCATTCATGAACGGGATCACATCATTAGATAATGATGTGATGTGACACCCAAAAAAAATTTATTTGGCCTTTTCAAAAAATTTATTTGACTTGAGGGAGGTGTTTTAATTTTTCTTCAAAAGGACCCTCCCCTTCAAATTTTTTTTATGGCAAGAGTTTTATTTGGATTCACCCAAGACTTGATTTTGGTCATGGAGGTTCTTTCTTTTTATTTGGACTCAAACCCAAAATGCTTTTCACTTGGGAAAAATGCCTTTTGAAAATTCCTTTGAAAATGCCCTAGAGCTTTTGGAATGATTCTTTGCCCCTTTCAACAAATCTCTCTTGCCATGACCTTAGTGCAAATCCACTCTCATAAAACTTTCCTCATCTTTGGATCATGATTTACATCAAATCCAGCAAGTTGAACCTCCCCATATATTTATTTTCCATTTAAATCTTATCAAAACAATTTCTGCCTTCTATTCAAGCTCTTGGAGATTTACAAAGGAGCTACCCTTTCTGTTTTGATTTTTGCCCCCAAACCAATTTCCCTAGCTAGTCCTTTGAACCCTCAACCAAGATCCATGAAGATCCACTGGTCTCCAGTTCAAATTTTTCAAACTATACTTGGTGCAAGTTTGGACCAGATTTGCCAAATTTGATGAAATTCATTCAAATCCCTCTCCAAAAATTCTGAGAAAAATCAGGCAGCCGCTGGGTGCATTGAGAGGTCACCTCACCAAGTCCCAGCCCCAGGAAAAAGTTTCTTCATACCAAATCATTTCGTCGAACACCTACTGGACACTGCTTCTATAAGGTTCAGTCAAATTCAGTTAACAGTGTCTAAATCACTGTCGTTTTCTTCAGTGTCTGTTGTCGATCTCGCCAGTGCCCGGCGTCGCCGTGTTTCCTGTCCCCTCCCCTTGTCCTCTGCACCGCACGAGCGCCTGGATGCTTGCGGGCATCGGCGACGAGCTGGAGAAGGTGCGCCGCCCCGTGACCGACGCTAGCGGCGGCTTTGCGGCCGCCAGAGAGAGGCGCAACGCAGACGGCGTCACCCAGCGCCGCCCAAGCCACCGAAGATCGCCGCGTGGTCTTCCACTCCCCAGTGCGCGCTGCCACCCTCATCGTGAACCGCTGGGCGCGGAGCGCGTCTGCCGCCGTCGTGCCCGTGCGGCCACCCCACCGTGGACCGGCGCCATTACGCCAAGACCGACCAGGATTAGCGGGGGAACGGCACTAGTACACCTCACTCATGCTTCCTGGCCAACTAAACTCCTTGCCAAGCCGCTGCCTCGCCGTAATTGCTCGCCGGAGCAACCCCGTTCACGGCCACCCCCTCGAGCCGCTTATAAATAGAGGCCCTGAGCTCCAGCTAGTACCCACACCACCTCTACACTCCACCAAGACCCTGCCTAGCCACTTGAAGAGCCCCGAGGGAGTCTCCTTCCTCGACTCCGGCCGCCGCGACCCGCTACGGGATTCAGCTCGATTCGCTCCCGTCCGTGCACCCCTGCCTCCCATCTCTTGCCAGCAGCTCTCTAGTACATCCCACCTTCTGACCCGCACTTCAATTCGAAGTTTGCAGCACACCACCGGAGTTCCCCACCATCACCCGAGCCGCCGTCCGCCGGAGAAAGTGTCGCCGTCGACGCGGTGCTCCCCGACGCCCAAGTCCACCACCCACCGACGCGGAAGGGCACGCTGATACTCTTGGTACACTCCGATCTCCCTGACTCGCCGTGGTTTGACGCCGGCGACCTCCGCAGCCTTCGGGCGCCGGCGAGGTTTTTCAAACCTGACATGTGGACCCCCCACGTCAGCGTCTCTTCTTTCACCCCCGAAGCGTTTTCTGTTGGCGCCTTCGGGCAGAGTACGTTTTCTCCGTGGGCTGGCGCGTTTCTATTCGAACCGTTTTTTGTTTTCTCAGTTAAGCCCTTGGAACTTCTCTGTTTCATTACAGATGAGTCCCTGGACAGAAACCCTTATAACTTTTTAATAAAAAGTGATTTTTGAGTGATTCTTTTTCTAACAGTCTTATAATTTTGTCTAGTTTTTTTATGGGATTTATTTGGAAAATTTTTGAAACAACTTTTATGCACGCGTTGGTTTTCACGTTAGTATGCATTTTCGCTATACCGTAGGTTCCGGAAGAGGTGACGGAGCCGCGAACTTCGCCGAACCAGGCAAGCATGTTTGAACCTTTGATATGATAGGTGTTTTGCATGTTTGCGTGAAAGGTTGTGCGTGGCATATGAGTATCGGTGAGTATCCCGTTGCTTGTGAGGCAACTACCCGTGTGTTCCAAAGTTACTGTGATCTCTGATGAGAGATGGCCTAGTCATGTGATGACTTGAAGGGCAGTAAGGTGGTACTGTTGTAGCATGCCCGCCTTGCGTCATCCGATAATTTCCGACGTTGACGTGGACGGAGTCACGTTATCGTCCTTTCCCTTTCCGTGCTACCACTTGTTTTCTGCCAGAATGCGGTTTAGTAAGTTGTTAACCTCTTTTCGTGTACACACCAAACAGAGGGGCCGGGATGATGGTTCCATGGCCCTGGATTAAAGCCAGTCATCCGGTCAGGGGGCATGGGTGTTTCCGGTTGGGACCGAGAGGGGGGCACCCCTTAGAGCGCGCGTATAGAAATTTGATCCCATGCTACGCGAGGTTGTAGCCTCCCCGTCTCAAGGTTTTTCTTGAATGTTGCCGAGGGTGATTCCTGGCTTCGGATTGTTGAATGGGTGTGTACTAGTTAGATGTGTTTCTTCCAAAACACCGTAAACGGAACTAGTCCCCGTGACTACTAAATCCGTTGGCTGTGGTTAAAGTACAAACTCTGCAGAGTCAAATCCTTCCGAGTCATCGTATCCAAGGTCAAGTATCGTGATCAGCGTATCCATGTCTATGTCATAACCTCGTGGTATATTCTTCTTTCCGGTAAGTGAGCTAGAGTAGTAATCTTGGCTGAACGTTATTCCTGTGGATGGACTAACCTGTTGTTTGTCTCATGTCTGATTGTTCTCTTGACGTGATTTAAAATTCATGAGCTACTAAGTTATGAATATAAGCCCTTTATGTGATGTCGCTCAGACGTCCGACTGTGGCATGTTTGTCTCTTACTTTCAATATAAGCCCTTTATGTGATGTCGCTCAGACGTCCGACTGTGGCACGCACTATCTTTTATTTTCTGTTATAAGCCCTTTATGTGGTGTCGCCCCGACGCCCGACTGCGGCATTATTATTCTAGCAGTTTCCTCTCGAGGAGTCATTCAGACCCTCGCTTGGCACCCAGTATTTATTTTGGGATTTCGGGAGGACTACCGCCCGACTTCTCTATTATTTTCCCATGCATTATTGTCTCTATGTCTGAACGCACTTGTTAATCTGTTCATATGCTTCATGTTTACATTTGTTATATCTTATGTCCGAACTGTCTTGCGAGTACTTTCATAGTACTCACCTGGCTTGTTGATTTGGCCAGATGTTGAAGAAGGCGATCTCTTGGATGAAGAGTTTGATAGTGAGTCCGACGCCTAGAGGAATCCCAGTCAGTCCTGTGCGATCCTGGATATTGGTCACTTGTATTATATACGCTTCCGCCACCCGCAATAAACCTCCTCGAGCTTCACCCCGACGCTCGAAGAGTTGTAGTTTGCAGGAGTCATATCACCCGCTCCGCTGTGATATTTCCACCACCGTTGTTATCGTGAGTTAGTAGTTATGCCACCCTATCCGCCGTCATGTTTTATCGGCGTGCATGTAATAAATTGTTGAGCAGTCCCCGCTCAACCTTGTATTATATTCAGTACTCCTGGTATTTTTCTTCTGTGACCAAGATATTGTCTACCAGTGAGAAGGAATTCTTCTTTACTGGTCCGTAAAAGGGATTGGTCTCTCAATAATTATTTTATTGAAAAACCGGTCGTGACATGTGATTGACATGACCCATCCGTTAGCTTAGCACTATGATCGTTTAGTTTATTGCTATTGCTTTCTTCATGATTATACATGTTCCTATGACTATGAGATTATGCAACTCCCGAATACCGGAGGAACACTTAGTGTGCTATCAAATGCCACAATGTAACTGGGTGATTATAAAGATGCTCCACAGGTGTCTCCGATGGTGTTTGTTGAGTTGGCATAGATCGAGATTAGGATTTGTCACTCTCATTGTCGGAGAGGTATCTCTGGGCCCTCTTCGTAATGCACATCACTATAAGCCTTGCAAGCAATGTGACTAATGAGTTACTTGCGGGATGATGCATTACGGAACAAGTAAAGAGACTTGCCGGTAACGAGATTGAACTAGGTATGATGATACCGACGATTGAATCTCGAGCAAGTAACATACTGGTGACAAAGGGAACAACGTATGTTGTTGTGCGGTTTGACCGATAAAGATCTTCATAGAATATGTAGGAACCAATATGAGCATCCAGGTTCCGCTATTGTTTATTGACCGGAGATGAGTCTCGGTCATGTCTACATAGTTCTCGAACCCGTAGGGTCCGCACGCTTAACGTTCGATGACGTTATCTGTTTTGATGTACCGAAGGTAGTTCGGAGTCCCGGATGAGATCCCGGGCCTAACGAGGAGTCTCGAAATGGTCGAGACATAAAGATTGATATATTGGATGACTATATTCAGACACCGGAATGGTTCCGAGGTGTATTGGGTATTTACCGCAGTACCGGGGGTTACCGGAACCCCCCGGGGGGTTAATGGGCCTTCATGGGCTTTAGTGGAAGAGAGGAGGAGGAGGCCAAGTGGAGGCGGGCGCCCCCCCAAGCCCCATCCGAATTGGGGGGGGGGGCTTTCATTCTCTCCTTCTTCCTCTTTCCTTCCCCTCCTAGTTGGACTAGGAAAGGGGGGAACCTACTCCTAGTAGGAGTAGGATTACCCCCCTTGGGGCGCGCCCCATGAGGCCGGCCGGCCCCCTCCTCCCCACGTTTATATACGGGGGAGGGGGCACCCCGTAGAAACACAAGTTGATTTCTTAGCCGTGTGCGGTGCCCCCCTCCACAGATTTCCACCTTGTTCATATTGTCGTAGTGCTTAGGCAAAGCCCTGCGTCGGTTACTTAATCATCGCCGTCAACACGCCGTCGTGCTGACGAAACTCTCCCTTGGCCTTAGCTGGATCTAGAGTTCAAGGGACGTCACCAAGCTGAACGTGTGCAGATCGCTGAGGTGTCGTGCGTACGGTACTTGATCGGTTGGATCGCAAAGACGGTCGACTACATCAACCGCGTTACTTAACGCTTTCGCTTTCGGTCTACGAGGGTACGTAGACACACTCTCCCCACTCGTTTCTATACTTCTCCTAGATAGATCTTGCATGATCGTAGGAATTTTTTTTGAAATACTACGTTCCCCAACAGTGGTATCAGAGCCAGGTCTATGCGTAGATGTTATATGCATGAGTAGAACACAAAGAGTTGTGGGCGCTAACAGTAATACTGCTTACCAGCATGTCATACTTTGATTCGGCGGTATTGTTGGATGAAGCGACCCTGACCGATATTACATGACCGTGTTCATGAGACTAGTTCTACCGCCGTGCTTTGCACACAGGTGGCTAGTGGGTGTCTATTTCTCCAACTTTAGTTGAATCAAGTGTGACTACGCCCGGTGTCGTGGTTTTGCCACGGCAGATGTCCTCTTGAAAGGACTTAGTCGTGAAGCCATCGCTACGGGTTAACTTGAAGGGGTTAAAGCAGACAAGGGACGCAAGAGAGTTTATACTAGTTCGGCCCCTTCGATGAAGGTAAAAGCCTACATCTAGTTGTGATGGAATTGATGGGGTTTCGATGACCAGGGAGCCAATATGCTTCGCCTAAGTCTCGAGTTGTTGTCTGTTTTCCTGAAGCGCCGTCGGGTCGTCCCCTTATATACATGGGTTGACGCCCGTCGGTTTACAGAGCCCCGAGGCCAGCTCATAAACGTGTCCGGCTCGGTCTCTATCCTTTCTACCTTACACTGCAAGTTATATGTTAATACCGGTTTACAACTACAGGCTTTAAACCGGTTCTAGGCCTTGGGCCTTTACATAGCGTCACCATCTGACCTTATGGGCTTCAAACATAATGAACTACTGATGAAGTTAACACGGCATCTCCTGGTTGGTTTACGCCCAGTAGTAATATCCCCAACATTAGGCCCCAGATTGATTTGAACAGGTTCATGTCAATCCTTATGAAAACTTCGTCTTCAACATCTTCTCATAATTTGGTAAACCGCCGTGACGTCATCTTCTCATATCGCAGTAAACCGTCATGACGTCATTTATTAAAAATTGTGTATGGTACCTCTTTATTAATGGGTCTCCGACAATCGAGGCGACAGCTGCGCCTCACTTCCAAATTTGCGGCCCCTTGATTTTCGCGGCTGACACTTATCCCCTGCCTTTATAAATAGGACCGAGGGTTCATTTTCTCTTTTTTACCTCGTGCCTCTTCGTGTCGTCCTCCTTGCGCCGCTCAGCTTCTGGAGCTCCGCCGCCACCGTCGATCGTCATCTCTGCTCCGACCTTGGCCGCTGCATCACCCTGAACTTACCAGAACACTACGGCGCTCTTCCGCTTCTTCCTCAGCTCCGGTAAGTTCTCTGCCCTTTCCGCCATAGAACTGTTCTAGGGTTTCGGCGTTCTTCGGTGTTCATCAGCGTTCTTCGCTTATGCAATGATTTCTGATAGAATCCTGAATATCCATTGCTGCGGTAGTGCTTCTTTAGGTCTTGGATATATTTTCCTTTTCTGACATGCGGCAGATCCAGAATTATAATACAAAGATGTGAAACCTGTTTGTCCTTCACTTACATATCTACAGACTTAGATCTTCCATGTCAGACTAGGCGGTTTAATTTTGTAGAAAAAATGACAAACCGATATACCATTAGTTCCCTTGTTAAACCGCCAATGTATTTTCGCCTATACCCTTTATGTAATAAACTCCGGGTTAACATTGCCAACTCCGGTCTACCAGCATGCTTATATCCTTGAATCACCGCATAGTTGTCCACTGTAATCCTTAAACCGGTAACTATCATGTTGTAGATCATTCCGTGTCATGGCCAAGCAAGTGGATGAATGCAACAGGGTCCCTTCTCGAGTAACAGAGGAACAGTTGAACAACCTGGTCCAAACAGGCGCTTTAAGCAAAAAAGATGTTATTCACTGGAGGGTCCCTGGCCCGGAATGTCCTCCTACTCCCCAAGATGGAGAAGTTGTTGTTTTTATTGATCACATAGGCCGGGGTTTTAGCCCTCCCGATTCAAAATTCTTCCGGGATGTACTGGCCAACCTTCAACTACGCCCTCAAGACATTGGCCCTAACTCTGTAACCAACATCTGCCACTTTCAAGTGTTTTCTGAGGCTTATCTTCAAGAAGAGCCTTCAGTAGAACTATTCAGGGATTTCTTTCATCTGAACCGTCGCACAGAGTTCAAAGATAGACCTAACACAGAACTCGGTGGGATGGCGATTCAGAAAAGGAAAGAAGTCACCTTTCCTCACCCCAATCTCCACACTCATTGTAAAGAGTGGAACCAAACCTGGTTTTACTGCAAGGATACATCTCCAGCTAATGAAAACCCCTTGCCGGGTTACCGTCCCGAATGCCTGAGCAACACACACCCTTTTCCTCAAAGACTGACTGCTAGAGAAAGAATCAAATATGCTCCTCAACTATCCAAGCTTAGGGCCTTTATGTCAAACGGGTTAACATGAGTTGACTTTGCACGCTGCTGGATAAGCTGGAGTATTTTGCCCTTAAGCCGACGCCCCGATTTGATGTGTGAGTACACAGGGGATTTGAACGATGCTCAGCGGCACATTGATATTAAATTGACTGATGATGAGGTCACTAAAGCGGTAAAAAAGATGTTAAATGAAACGGAATCTGTCTGTGCTCTAACCGGCCTACTTCCTTTCTGCACCATCAACAAACCGCCAGCTGTAAGACTCACACCATATACCTTATCTGAAATTCCCTTTGTCCCAATATTCTCTGAAAATGCCATAACTTGTTGACAGGGCGACACTCCGTTCTGGAACAAAAAACTTCCGCAAGACAAACCGGCGAAGCCAACCCGCCAAAAGGCCAAAGCGGTGAAAAGACCTGCCAACCGAAAGAGAACCACTACATCCTCTGACCCACCTGCTGATGATGATGTGGGCAACCCGGATTCTGAGGTAGAACTTGACTCACTTGGTTCATTTTTCATACGCCTTATTGATGATGATTATTGCCAGGACGACGCTGAAGTCAGTCATGCTGATACCGTAGAGGTAATCGTTCTTTCCTCCGATTCAAACCCTTTGGCTTCACTAAAAACCCGTCGAGCAAACTGGAAAGTTAAATTTTCTCGTCCTCTTGCTTACTTGGATCCGAACTTTCTTGTGAAGACACAATAGCACGAGGCACGCCGCACAACCCGGCATAGCGGCCAGGTAGTTACCTCCGCCGGTTTACCGAACAGCCCGGTTCGGAAACGCCGATCAGAGGTCTCTTATTCCCTTAATACTTCACGCCCTAAAGCGGGTTGTGTTCGTCAACCTCTTAATCCGTCCGATTCAAATTATCAGGGCACTTCTCATTCATCATCTGGCGAGTCGTCAGCTACCAAGCTTCCACCCCTCAAGACGGTTGTTGGGTAAGTTATACACTTGCATTATCCTTGATATGTGTTTTATACGCTATACTGACTCTCATAACTTACTTTTTCAGTGCCAAGCCCAGACCAAGCAAGAAGGCTCGGTTGAACACCCCGGCCGATGAAAATGCGGCTGCTAATCCGGAGAAGATCCCAGATCCTGAAGAGGCCAATGTTGATGATCTGTTGAACGACCCACCGCCTCAAGATCAAGACTTTGTTACGGATCAGGCAGACATTGACATCACCGGCCATGCTGAACAGTCGAGCAGTCCTATCCGGACTGACAAACCGGCAAGCCCAGCCAAGGATACTAACAAACCGGCCACTCCAGTACGAGCTACCAAGGAGAAGGATGATGATGTTCTGATTACTGGCTTTGGCTATACTGAACCAAGTATTCCTGCTGCTTTATCAAAACATACTGCCAAAGAGGAATTCTTTGCGGTTGGAAAAGGCAAATGGAATGCTGATTTGTCAACATATACCACTCTGAATGCTCAAGATCTCCATTCTGGCTATCTGAACCGGCTGTACACCAGCCGCGATTATGAGGCTGGTCTGGTCAACATGATGAAGGAAAAATATGATGTAACTTCCTATATGCTTCTCTGCTTGTATCATTTCATAGCTTATCAACTCCAATAGCCCCCAAGTGATGGTTCAAGATATCAACTTAAACCGGGACTTTGTAGTAAGTATTCAATGTGAACCTCAATTGCATCTTTAACCTTGCAGACGTAGCCCCTAAGGGCCGGTTTAACTTTATAAAAGAAGATTTCTGTATTAGCAGTCTTTGAATACATAGCCATTAGCCCCCAAGTACCAAGTTGAATACTTGTATTGAGCTTGGGACTTTTGTAGAAACTGTATGATGAAAAGCGAATATGCATTAGCCCCCAAGTGCCAAGTTGAATACTTGTATTGAGCTTGGGACTTTTGTAGAAACTTTATGACGAGGAGCAAATATGCATTAGCCCCCAAGTACCAAGGGCATAACTTGTTATGTGGTTGGTACTTCAAATTTGTACTGTCATTTCATCATGTAACTACCTCTGTGCAGGCTGAGCTGAGCAAAAGAGAAAATCAAACCGCTGACCTGCAGGAGACCCTGAAGTCGCAACAAGCAGAAGCCTCCAAGGCAAAGGAAGAACTGACCAACGCTTTAAGCGCTATGTAGGAACTCAAAGAGGGTTTCAATAAAGAGCGGGCGGATTGGGCGACTGAGAAATTCGCTTTAGTGCAAAGGGCTGAAAAAGCAGAAGCCGCTCTTACACCGGTGGTGGATGAATTGACCAATGTGAAGCGACAGGTTCATGCCATGACTGTAGCTGTATTTGGTAGGTATCCTTGTTTTCCGAATTGAGCAAAAAATATTATATAGCTACCGGTTTACTAATCCTTGTAATGATACAGGAACTCGTATTAGCCACTTGGGATCGGATGTGCAGAAGAAGTTAAAAGCTGCCTACACTCTGATAGAGCAAGTGTACTCTGGTGCACAACAGATCATCTATACTGCTTCCCACAACAACCCGCCTCCCACCTTGATCAAAGATACCATTGAAAGGTTATCTATGCTCCGTGCCCGGATTGAAGAGCTGAAGAAATCTGCTGCTAGAATAGGTGCTTTAACTGCCATAATCCGGGCAAAAGCCTGGGTGCCTGACTTTGACCGTGTTGAAGCGGCCCAAGGCTACCCCAGCGTGAAGGAAGAGGGGACAAAATTTGATGAAGATTATCTCCGAATCATAAACCAGGAAGTGCGCCCTCTGGCTTGTCAACTGGTTGAAGAGGCGGATCTTTGCCACTATCAAGCCAATTATGATGATAAAAACAAGCGGGTTTCTACACCAATTCCTGATGCTGAAAATCTTATACCGCCAATACGTAAGCATACTTACGCCCCTGACATTGAACCGTCGCTGCTGATAAGTGATGAAGCTGTATTTCAAGCATTAACGGGGATCAACTGGGCAACTGTTGATTTCCAGCCACTAGGTAGGGAGGACTAAGTCGAACCGGCACGGGATGATCCACAATCGTCAAGCCAAGCCGGTGACCCAGCGTGACCCGGAGGCCGGTTTAAACTACTACATGCTATGACATGTATTTGATATAAACAATGATCTTTTTGGGCACTGGAACGCCCTGTAATAGGCTAGTTAATATACTTGGTCTGGTATGCCTTCGTGCATACTTATATGCAACTGATGCTTGCTTGATTCATGCATATTTATCCAAGCTGTCTCTGCAGACAAGAAGCTAAGAAAGCCCTGGCGGTTTACCACCAGGTGGGTCATAATACTCATGTATATAAAGGTTAGAATATATAACCAAATATGGGAATACACAATACCTGCCACCGTCAGGCATGATGTTGGCTGACCAACCTTGTCGCGGGGCTGATAACCCGAACTTTGGAGGAGAAAATAGCTCCTGTTAATATAAGGCCGGCTCACAATGCAAATCGTTCCGGGTTCTGATAAACACAGGTTTACTCCGTAGTAAGATGGTAACAGAAAATCAGACTAGGCAAATAGCCTCCGGATTAAAATTTGACTGTGTACCGTCAATGTGTAATTGACAGTCGAACCGGATTAACAATGCTGGTTTAAGAAATCAACAAAAATCGTTCATCAAAAAAGAGAACAGAACGCAAGCAAAAAGCAAACATAAAATTATGATAATCGAGGCTTTAAGCCGATCAAGAGGTATTACCACGGTCGGACAGGACCAAGCCCCCAGGATGGCGTAGCGATGGTTCGAGTCAGCCAGGTCCCCAAATGATGCGGTGGCATTACGCCGATCAAGAGGTGTAGCTATGGTTCGGGTTCGACCAAGCCCCCAGGTGATGCTGTGGCATTGCGCCGATCAAGAGGCGTAGCTATGGTTCGGATACGACCAAGCTCCCAAGTGATGATCTGGCATGGCGCCTATCGAAAGGTGTTGCTATGGTTCGGACACGACCAAGCCCCCAAGTGATATAATATAAAGCTGAATCAAGGGGTAAACCGGACGCCGCTTTAAGAACAAAAGCTCCATGTAACCACTCATGATGTAAAAAACAACGGATACCCCGCTTTAGCTGAGGTTCCGGTTTATTGTATTGATTATAATATATACATTGTCAAAATATGTACATAAGTAGAGCCTACAACTCAAGTATAGTAGGGCCGAAGATGAGCAATATTCCACGGCCGGTTGGTCTCCTCCTCCGACTTACGTGAGTCTTTGTGTTCTCGAATATCAATGAGGTAGTATGACCCGTTGTGTAGATTCTTGCTGACCACAAAAGGTCCTTCCCAAGGTGGGGATAACTTGTGCATATCCGTCTGATCCTGGATGAGCCGAAGCACCAAATCTCCTTCTTGAAAGGTTCTGGTTCTAACCCGACGGCTGTGATAGCGACGTAGATCTTGCTGATAAATCGCCGAACGGGCTGCTGCTATGTCACGCTCCTCATCTAACAGGTCAAGAGCTTCCAGCCGTGCCTTCTCGTTGTCCGCTTCAACATATGCCGCTACACGAGGTGAATCATGACAGATGTCACTGGGAAGAACCGCCTCCGCTCCATAAACCATGAAGAACGACGTGTATCTTGTTGATCTGTTGGGTGTGGTGTTGATGCTCCATAACACAGAAGGTAGCTCCTCAACCCAACAACCCGGCGTTCGCTGCAAAGGAACCATAAGCCGGGGTTTGATGCCTCTCAAGATCTCTTGATTGGCCCTCTCTGCTTGACCGTTGGACTGTGGGTGAGCCACTGATGGTACGTCAAGCCAGATGTGCTCACGTTGACAGAATTTCTTCATGGCACCCTTTGACAGATTAGTACCATTGTCCGTGATAATGCTATGTGGAAAGCCAAACCAGAAAATCACCTTTTTGATGAATTGAACTGCCGTGGCCGCGTCACACTTGCTAACGGGCTCTGTCTCCACCCACTTTGTGAACTTGTCAACCGCCACCAAGAGATGGGTCTTCTTGTCCTTGGATCTCTTGAAAGGCCCAACCATGTCCAGCCCCCAAGTTGCAAACGGCCAAGTAATTGGAATCATCCTCAATTCTTGAGCCGGTACATGAGCACGTCTTGAGAACTTCTGACAGCCATCACATCGTCTAACCAAGTTCGCAGCATCAGCATGAGTTGTCAACCAATAAAACCCGTGACGAAACGCTTTGGCCACCAAAGATTTTGAACCGGTGTGGTGACCACAATCTCCTTCATGAATTTCACGTAAAATTTCACAGCCTTCTTCAGGAGACACACAACGCTGGAACGCCCCTGTCACACTGCAATGATGCAACTCTCCCTTGATAATAGTCATAGACTTAGACCGCCGGATTATCTACTTGACCAGAGTCTCATCCTCTGGTAACTCGCCCCCGTTCATATACGCCAGGTAAGGAACTGTCCAATCCGGGGATGACATGAAGGGCCACCACCAACTGAGCTTCCGGATCAGGAATAGCCAAATCCTCTTCACCGGGGAGCTTGACAGACGGGTTGTACAGAACATCCAAGAAGACATTAGGCGGGACCGGTTTACGTTGAGAACCCAACCGGCTCAAAGCGTCCACCGCTTTGTTCTTCCGTCGGTCCACATGATCCACCTGATGGCCTTTAAAGTGACCTGCAACAAGATCCACCTCACAACGATATGCTGCCATGAGCGGATCCTTGGAATCCCAAGTGCCAGACACTTGTTGAGCTACCAGGTCCGAGTCACCGAAGCACTTAACTCGGCTCAAATTCATCTCCTTAGCCATCCGAAGACCATGGAGTAAAGCTTCATACTCAGCTGCATTGTTAGTACAAGGGAACATTAAACGAAGGACATAACAAAACTTGTCACCTCATGGGGAAGTTAACAGAACTCCAGCCCCCAAGCCCTCCAATTGCCTGGACCCATCAAAATGAATAGCCGAATAAGTGTGATCCAGCTTCTCTTCAGTTGCCTGTAGTTCTATCCAATCGTTGATGAAATCCACAAGCGCCTGAGACTTGATCGCCGTCTGAGGTACGTATTTCAACCCATGAGGTCCCAACTCTATGGCCCACTTGGCAATCCGGCCAGTTGCCTCCCTGTTCTGGATTATATCTCCCAAAGGAGCAGAGCTGACAACCGTGATGGGATGGCCTTGGAAATACTGCTTAAGCTTCCGGCTTGCCATGAAAACTCCATACACTAACTTCTGCCAATGCGGGTACCTTTGCTTGGAATCAATAAGTACCTCACTAATATAATAAATCGGACGTTGAACCGGATATTCCTTGCCTGCCTCCTTATGCTCCACTACAATAGCCACGCTGACTGCTCGAGCATTAGCTGCCACATACAACAACAATGGTTCTTTGTCAACCAGAGCGGCGAGAACCGGTGGATTAGCCAGCTGCCGCTTTAAATCCTCAAACGCCTCATCTGCAGCAGAACTCTAGACGAAGTTGTCTGTTTTCTTCAGCATCTGATACAAAGGAATCGCCTTCTCACCGAGGCGGCTGATAAACCGGCTCAACGCGGCAATCCGGCCTGCCAAACGCTACACGTCATTGATACACTTTGGTTTAGCCAAGGAGGGGATGGCTGTGATCTTTTCCGGGTTAGCCTCAATGCCCCTGTTAGATACCAGAAAGCCCAATAGCTTGCGTGCCGGTACACCAAAAATGCATTTGGCCGGATTAAGCATCATCTTGTAAACCCCCAGGTTATCAAAGGTTTCCTTCAAATCATCAATCAAAGTCTCCTTCTTCCTTGACTTGACCACAATATCTTCGACATAGGCATGAACATTCCGGCCAATTTGTTTATGAAGGCAATTATGCACGCACCTTTGATAAGTCGCCTGGGCGCTTTTGAGCCCAAAAGGCATAGACACATAGCAGAAGGCTCCAAAGGGAGTTATGAAGGCCGTCTTCTCCTGGTCCTTAATTGCCATTTTGATCTGATGATAACGAGAATATGCATCCAAAAAACTCAAACGCTCACAACCCGCAAAAGGATCTGTGTAATCCACACACATACGCCACGTGCCATTCTTCTTAAGGACCAGCACCGGATTAGCTAACCATTCAGGATGGAAAACTTCAATGATAAATCCAGCCGCTAAGAGCCTGGCTACTTTTTCTCCAATAGCTTTGCGCCTTTCTTCATTGAACCGACGGAGAAACTGCTTCACCGGTTTATACTTAGGATCAACATTAAGAGTGTGCTCAGCGAGTTCTCTCAGTACACCTGGCATGTCAGAAGGCTTCCACGCAAAGATGTCCCGATTCTCACGGATGAACTCGATGAGCGCGCTTTCCTATTTCGGATCCAAATTTGCGCTGATGCTGAACTGCTTGGATGAATCGCAGTACGAAGTCAACAAGATTAGTCTCATCAGCCAATTTAAATTTCAGGGCCGGATCATGCTCTGTAGTTGGCTTCTTCAACGAAGTCATATCTGCCGGATCAACATTATCTTTGTAAAATTTTAACTCTTCTGTGGCACAAACCGACTCAGCATAGGCCGCATCACCTTCTTCACACTCCAGAGCGATCTTGCGGCTTCCATGGATGGTTATGGTTCCTTTGTGACCCGGCATCTTGAGCTGCAGATAAACATAACAGGGCGTGCATAATTAGCATAAGCCGGCCGTCCAAACAGGGCGTGATACGGACTTCTGATTTTCACCACTTCAAAGGTCAACGTTTCTGATCTGGAATCGTGATCATCTCCAAAAGCCACCCCCAGATCTATCTTACCAACAAGATACGCTGATTTACCAGGCACTACACCATGGAACACCGTATTGGACGGTTTAAGATTTTCATCGGTTAACCCCATGCGACGGAAGGTTTCATAGTAAAGGATATTGATACTGCTTCCTCCATCCATGAGTACCTTGATGAACTTATAACCTCCCACCTGAGGTGCCACCACCAATGCCAGATGACCCAGATTGTCAACCCGGGGTGGATGATCCTTTCTACTCCATACAATTGGCTGCTCGGACCAGCGCAAGTAACGGGGCACTGCTGGTTCAACGGAGTTCACGGCCCTCTTATGAAGCTTTTGGTCACGCTTGTCTAAACTAGTGGAGAAGACATGATACTGCCCACTGTTTAACTGCTTCGGGTTGCTCTGATAACCCGATTGCTGCTGCTGCTGATTGTAGCCACCCTGACTGCCCTGATTACCTTGATTGTTGTGTCCACCCTGATTACCATTGAAGCCTGAACCGGAATTTCCTCCACCATAACCCGGCCCATGAGATCCGGAGCCTGAACCGCCACCTGGTCCGTGATCATACCGGAAAGCATTAGAATTTTTGAACTCTTGCATGATGTAGCAGTCCTTCGAGAGGTGTGTGGCCGGCATCTCCTTCGTCCCATGTTTTGGACAGGGCTGGTTCAACAGGTAAGATAGGCGGTCCGGGTTAGGATTAGGCGCTCCGCTGCGATTGGGCGGTTTACCCTTTCGTCGCTGGCCCTTGTCCTATGTGCTGGTGTTGCCGCTCTTTTTCCCTTCCCTGCCTTATCATCATCAGACTCGGGATCCCTGGTACTATCAGAGTCGGCATACTTCACTAACGCGGCCATGAGGGTCCCCATATCATTGCAATGGCGCTTTAGCCGTCCCAATTTCAACTTCAGAGGTTCAAACCGGCAGTTGCCTTCCAAGGTTAGAACTGCAGTATCGGCATTGATGCGGTCTGACGAATGCAAAATTTTCGAGACCCGGTGCACTCAACGGGTTGTCGACTCTCCTTCCTCCTGGACACAGGCAGCTAAGTCTACTATCAACATAGGCTACCTGCATGTATCCTTAAAATTCTGGATAAACCGGGCTCTCAACTCGGCCCATGAACTGATAGAGTTAGCCGGTAGACTTTTTAACCAAGTACGGGTCGTTCCTTCTAGCATCATGGTGAAATATTTCGCACACGCCGCATCATCCACATCAAGCATCTCCATGGCCACCTCATAGCTTTCCACCCATATTTCTGGAGATAAATTGGAAGTGTAATTCGGCACCTTACGCGGGCCCTTGAAATCCTTGGGCAGGCGCACATTGCGTAATGCTGGGACAAGGCACAGCACCCCCAAAGAACTAGAGGTAACTCCTGGCTCGACTGATGTGGTTGGACGAACCCGAGTAAGCTGACGAGCTTCATATTGCGCTGCTAACTCGGCCTCCCTACGCGCTCGGGCCCGGTCTACCACCTCCTGAGCATCACCAGCACCACCTGCCGGGTTGTTGCCACGGGGCGCTTCACGGTTCCGTGCGTTTATTGACACGGCTGGTTCATCCATACGCCTGTTGTAACTCCGGCTTGGACGAGGGGTGGAATGAATTCGATCACGGCTGTATGAATACGCTTCCTGTTGAACCAAGGCTATCCGAGGAAGCTCCTTAACCCGGCGCGTCTCAACAGCCATCGGAGAATCACCTTCAATCGGGATGGCCTCCAGTCGTCAAGCGGCAGCAACGAGATTGTCCATTGGAGTAGAATAATGACCCGGCGGCATTGGGACGGGCTGAGACACAATGTTGTTCTGCCGAGGCAGATCCATCAAACGTGGTTGAACCGGCGCACCCGCTCCAGGTGCCTCCGCCCGGTTTGCTACCGGCGGGTTACTGGTCCCCGCTCCTGGGGTGTTAAAGAGGTTCCTAGCATCGTAAACCGGAGGTAGGCGGGACCGGTGCCTCCTCTTCAGGACTTCATGCGATGCGTTTTGATCCAGCATAAGCCGATAAGCCTGTGCGTCCAAAGCGGCCCGCTCCGCAGTCATCCTTACTTCCTTAGCCGCCAAATCGGCCTTGGCCTGGGTGATCTGATCCTTTATCTTTGTAATTTCCACGTTGTGGGCATCCTGATCCCGGGTTAGCCTCTTCCATGAGCGTAGCCAACGCATCAAATAGATCAGATAAAACTTGAGCCGGCGGCCGCACAGGGCCTCCTGCCCGACTGCCGTCACCGCTGCTGACCCGGAGATCATTGCTGCTGCGGTCGAAGAGTGGATCGCCGCCTGTGTACCGGCCATGAATATTCCAACCCGGTTTGGCGGATCAGAGGGGTCCGGAATACTGTCGCCATCGGAACAGCCCCCAATCCGGCCATCTTGTAATTGATATAATGACTCGGTTTCTCCGTCGACGACTCGTCACTGGAATAAACGACGGTCTCGCCACCAGATTCCGATCTATCCTCGTATTCCCCTCCATGGATGACTCCTACGAAGGCACGCTTCACGGCTGGCTTGACCCGGGCAGATCGTGTACGCTGAGCCGTTTCGACGAGGTCGGTGCAGATGTCCGGCTCAGGGCCCGGTTTGCCGATCTTGCCGATAAAGACGTGTATGCCACCAAAGGGGACCCGGTACATGTACTCGATTGAGCCGGCCTCGGGGCCCCATCCTGCATCGTCGATGTAGAGCTTGCCGCGACGACTTTTGGTCATCCGGCCCACAGCATAACCCTTTAGTCCTTCAAAGTTGCCCTCCAAGAACTTGAAACCATCGTGCGATGGCCCCACGGTGGGCGCCAACTGTCGTGGTTTTGTCACGGTAGATGTCCTCATGAAAGGACTTAGTCGCGGAGCCATCGCTACGGGTTAGCTTAAAGGGGTTAAAGCGGACAAGGGACGCAAGAGAGTTTATACTAGTTCGGCCCCTTCGATGAAGGTGAAAGCCTACGTCTAGTTGTGATAGAATTGATGGGGTTTCGATGACCAGGGAGCCAATATGCTTGGCCTAAGTCTCGAGTTGTTGTCTGTTGTCCTGAACCGCCGTTGGGTCGTCCCCTTATATAAATGGGTTGACGCTCGTCGGTTTACAGAGCCCAGTGGCCGGCCCATAAACGTGTCCTGCTCGGTCCCTGTCCTTTCTACCTTACACTGCAAGTTATATGTTAATACCGGTTTACAACTACAGGCTTTAAACCGGTTTTGGGCCTTGGGCCTTTACATAGCATCACCATCTGACCTGATGGGCTTCAAACATAATGAACTACTGATGAAGTTAACCCGGCCTCTCCTGGCCGGTTCACGCCCAGTAGTAATATCCCCAACACCCGGTCCTTGTTGAAGGTTAAAACAGCAAACTTGTTGAAAAATCATTGTGGTTTTGATGCGTAGGTAAGAATGGTTCTTGCTAAAGCCCGTAGCAGCCACGTAAAATTTGCAACAACAAAGTAGAGGACATCTAACTTGTTTTTGCAGGGCTTGCTATGATGTGATATGGTCAAGACGTGATGATATATAAATTGTTGTATGAGATGATCATGTTTTGTAAAAGTTATCGGCAACTGGCAGGAGCCATATGGTTGTCGCTTTAATGTATGAAATGCAATCGCCATGTAATTGCTTTACTTTATCACTAAGCGGTAACGATAGTCGTAGAAGCAATAGTTGGCGAGACAACAACAATGCTTCGATGGAGATCAAGGTGTCAAGCCGGTGACGATGGTGATGATGACGGTGCTTTGGAGATGGAGATCAAAGGCACAAGATGATGATGGCCATATCATATCACTTATATTGATTGCATGTGATGTTTATCCTTTATGCATCTTATTTTCTTAGTACGACGGTAGCATTATAAGATGATCTCTCAGTAAATATCAAGGTACAAATGTTCTCCCTGAGTATGCATCGTTGCTACATTTCGTCATGCCAAGACACCACGTGATGATCGGGTGTGATAAGCTCTACGTTCACATACAATGGGTGCAAGTCAGTTTTGCACACGCAGAATACTCGGGTTAAACTTGATGAGCCTAGCGTATGAAGATATGGCCTCGGAAAACTAAGACCGAAAGGTCGAGCGTGAATCATATAGTAGATATGATCAACATAGTGATGTTCACCATTGAAAACTACTCCATCTCACGTGATGATCGGACATGGTTTACTTGATATGGATCACGTGATCACTTAGATGATTAGAGGGATGTCTATCTAAGTGGGAGTTCTTAAGTAATATGATTAATTGAACTTTAATTTATCATGAACTTAGTACCTGATAGTATTTTGCATGTCTACGTTGTTGTAGATAAATGGCCCGTGCTACTGTTCTGTTGAATTTTAATGTGTTCCTAGAGAAAGCTAAGTTGAAAGATGATGGTAGCAACTACACGGACTGGGTCCGTAACTTGAGGATTATCATCATTGCTGCACAGAAGAATTACATCCTGGAAGCACCGCTAGGGGCCAAACCTGCTGCAGGAGCAACTCCAGATGTTATGAACACATGGTAGAGGAAAGCTGATGACTACTTGATAGTTCAGTGTTCCATGCTTTACGGCTTAGAACTGGGACTTCAACGACGTTTTGAACGTCATGCAGCATATGAGATGATCCAGGAGTTGAAGTTAATATTTCAAGAAAATGCCCGGATTAAGAGATATGAAGTCTTCAATAAGTTCTACGGCTGCAAAATGCAGGAGAATAGTTCTGTCAGTGAGTATATACTCAGAATGTCTGGGTACCACAATCACTTGACTCAGCTGGGAGTTAATCTTCCAGTTGATAGTGTCATTGACAGATTTCTTCAATCACTGCCACCAGGCTACAAAAGCTTCGTGATGAACTATAATATGAAAGGGATGGATAGGACAATTCCCAAGCTCTTCGCGATGCTAGAAGCTGCGAGGTAGAAATCAAGAAGGAGCATCAAGTGTTGATGGTCAACAAGACCACTAGTTTCAATAAAAAGGGCAATGGGAAGAAGGGGAACTTCAAGAAAAGAATGGCAAGCAAGTAGCTGCTCAAGTAAAGAAGCCCAAGTCTGGACCTAAGCCTAAGACTGAGTGCTTCTACTACTAAGGGACTGGTCACTGGAAGCGGAACTGCCCCAAGTACTTGGCAGAAAAGAAGGATGGCAAAGTGAAAGGTATATTTGATATACATGTTATTGATGTGTACCTTACTAAAGCTCGCAGTAGCGCCTGGGTATTTGATACTGGTTCTGTTGGTAAAATTTGCAACTCAAAACAGGGGCTACGGATTAAGCGAAGATTGGCTAAGGATGAGGTGACGATGCGCGTGGGAAATGGTTCCAAAGTCGATGTGATCGCCGTCGGCACGCTACCTCTACATCTACCTTCGGGATTAGTTTTAGACCTAAATAATTGTTATTTGGCACCAGCGTTAAGCATGAATGTTATATTTGGATCTTGTTTGATGCGAGACGGTTATTCATTTAAATCAGAGAATAATGGTTGTTCTATTTATATGAGTAATATCTTTTATGGTCATGCACCCTTGATGAGTGGTGTACTTTTACTGAATCTTGATAGTGGTGATACACATATTCATAGTATTGAAGCCAAAAGATATAAGTTTAATAATGATAGTGCAACTTATTTGTGGCACTGTTGTTTAGGTCATATTTGTGTAAAGCGCACGAAGAAACTCCATGCTGATGGGCTTTTTTAATCACTTGATTATGAATCACTTGATGCTTGCGAACCATGCCGCATGGGCAAGATGACTAAGACTCCGTTTTCTAGAACAATGGAGCGAGCAACAGACTTGTTGGAAATAATACATACTGATGTATGCGGTCCGATGAGTGTTGATGCTCGCGGCGGGTATCGTTATTTTCTGACCTTCACAAATGATTTAAGAAGATATGGGTATATCTACACTACAAAAAAAGACACATCCATGACATTTTGGGCCGAACAAAAAAAATTATGTCATCCTTATGACACTTCGATGACGATAATTGTGACAAAACCCGGTATCATCATAAATGTGGTGGGTCCTACTTCTATGACAAAAAATCATGACAGAAAATAGGCTATTCGTCTCGGGCGGGCTGGAGACGAAGCTACATGACATTTTTTGGGCCGTCCATGACGGAAAAAACAATGGTAGAAGCGAGGACGAGGAAAATATCGGGGAGTTCTCGGTTACGGTGGGTGGTCGGGGGCCGAGGGATGTGCGTTTCTCTCGTACGTACTGTGACGCCCCGAGACCGACGCTTCAGACGCCTTCCATGTTTTGCATGTCAGTTGTGTTATTTTTTTGTTGCAGTTGCATCATGATCATCATTGTAGTGTGCATATTTGTTGTGTGCTTGTTATCTTTGTGTACTCCGTCTCCTCATCTTCTTTGCTGTTTCATCTTGCCCTTTTCTTCTAAACCATCATCAAGTGCAACATCCCATCAAGCTTCTTCCTTTCAATTCTCATCCATTTATTGCTAGTGATATTTTCCTGTCCCAGTAAATGTTCACTTATTTTCTGTTAATCTTAAACCATGCCTACACCCTCTGTGCCAAATTTAAGCTCTTTTGAACTTGATTTGGTTGGAATCAAAATTGCCTCAAGTTTGAATTTTAATTCAAACTTGCGATAATTTTCTTTCTCTTAAAATGCCCAAACCAATTTTATCAGATGGAGCATAATTCCAGGAGTCCAAGTATATCTCTACTTCATTCATATTTCTTCCCCAAACCTCCTGGACATTTTCCATTGGGGACTGTTTATTTATTAAACAGAAAAATAAGTAAAGGAAGACTTACATTCTCCTTACCCGGGCCTCTCCTAGAGCACAGCACACCTCACTTACCTATTTCAGCCCGACTAGGCCACCAGAAGCGATCTCTTCTGTTCTTCTTCTACCTCCTGTAGGGCAGGACATCCACGCACGCCACGTCGACCTCCCGAGTGATTTGACGGCCGGAGAGCCCCCCTAGGCCCCTATATAACATGACCCAGTGCCCTAGTCCTCCTCCTCCCTACGTTCCGCCCCTCTCCTTCCCTTCCCGCCGCCAGGTGAGACCTCTCCACACCATAGCCGTCGCCATGGCCGAGAGGAGCCCGAGCTTTCTCTGGTGTGATCCAGCCCGCAGCCACCGTCTTCTTCCTCGGCAGCGACACGAGCATCACCATCGTCTTCCTCGCCTACGCACGCTTCCACAAGGATCCCGGGAGCTTCCTCCTCGACGTCTTCTTCCCCTGCTTCCTCTACTTCATGGATCAGAAGCCCCGCCAAGTCCACCGCCTCGACCAGCGCATCTTCCATCGTCCTCAGGCACCGCCGACCTCGTTCAACTCCATCAGCATCCCCTCGGTGAGCAGCCGCTCCTCCCAGCCCCACTTTGGTTCGAGTTTCATCGCCGTAGCCGTCGATCCTGTACCGTCTGAGCTGCTGTTGTTGTGCTATCGCCATGGCCGTTTGAAGTCGAGCCTTTGTTTCCCGCGCACCCGCACACCTTGCTGTCGCCCTTGCTGCACTTGCACACCTCGCTAGTCACTGCCTCTGCCCGCCCACACGGCCACACGCCCGCCGCTTGCCCCGCTTCTCACCCCGTACACGCCAAGCTGCTGCCGTCGCTCGCCGAGCCGTGCCGCGCCCGAGTCGAGCGAGGGCTCAAGCTCGAGTCGCTGCACGCGCGCATCCCGTAGCTATACCGTCACCTTTTTTCCGCACCCCCGCCGTCGGCCTGTGATCGCGATGATCGCCATCTTTCTCGCTAGTGTCGTCACCCAGTTCTTCTTCCATGAAGAAGGAAGCTCCTGCCTTTGGATTATTCATTTATTCTGATCTCCCTATTTAGCCACAAACAGAGCACCAGCGCAGTGGTTAGTGCCCAACGTACACACCAGAAGGTCCTGGGATCGAATCCCAGGTTCCCCATTTCTTTTTTTCTTCTGCGCCCCTATTTGCTCTATTCTTTTAATTTTTTTGCACACAACCGCTTGGGCCCGATTCCATTCTGGGCCGCTGCACTCTAATGCTTCTGGCCCGTGTATGTTTTTTTTCTGTCCCATGTGATTTAGCATTTATTCTTTTCCTGCATATTAACAAATGCCATCATTTTGCATTGCTAACAACTAAATAACCATGCATCTGTTTGCAGCATGTTATATATGTAAATGCTTAAAATTTCATCTAGTTTCATAATATGCCACTTTCATCTATGTTTAAAATGTTTAAAGTGCTGTTTGATTAAATTTGCTTCAATGCCATGTTAAAATGTTTTATTTCATAACTAAATAACCGTAGCTCCATTTTAAATAAACTTTATATGTAAATGGGGTAGAAACATGCCTAGTTTAACATTGTGCACTTCATTTTGCTGTTTAACAACATTAAAATTGTGTTTAGGGCAGAACAGTAGCAAATCCAAATTATGCATATGGGGATTTTTAGGAATTGTTGCTTGTTATTTTCGGCCTCATTTAAACTTGCGTAAATAGATAGGTTATACATGCTTCACCCCTTGCCATGTTGAATAACATTTAATATTGTTGGGTACATAAACAAGAGCGAACTAAATAACTTGAATGTGGTGTTTCGTCAATATGCAACTCGTTGCATATTGAGCTCCACTTAATTTGTTGTATTGTTTGTGCACTTTGCCATGCCATGCCTATCTAAACCAGACATGCATCATACTTGGTTGTGCATCATGACATGTTTATGCTTGTGTGTTTACCATGTTGTTTGCTTCTTTCCGGTTTGCTTCTCTCGTTAGCTTCGGTTTCGTTCCGGAGTTGTGAGGATTCGTTCGACTACGTCCGTTTGTCTTCTTCATGGACTCGTTCTTCTTCCTTGCGGGATTTCAGGCAAGATGACCGTTACCCTGGATCTCATTACTATCATTGCTATGCTAGTTGCTTCGTTCTATCGCTATCCTGCGTCACCTACCACTTGCTTATCAAGCCTCCCAAATTGCCATGAACCTCTAACCTTTGTCACCCTTCCTAGCAATCCGTTGTTTGGCTTCCACATTTCTTTTTTTCTTCTGCACCCCTGTTTGCTCTGTTATTTTATTTTTTTGCACACAGCCGGTTGGGCCCGATTCCATTCTGGGCCGCTGCACTCTAATGCTTCTGCCCGTGTATGTTTTTTTTCCTGTCCCATGTGATTTAGCATTTATTCTTTTCCTGCATATTAACAAATGCCATCATTTTGCATTGCTAACAACTAAATAACCATGCATCTGTTTGCAGCATGTTATATATGTAAATGCTTAAAATTTCATCTAGTTTAATAATATGCCACTTTCATCTATGTTTAAAATGTTTAAAATGCTGTTTGATTAAATTTGCTTCAATGCCATGTTAAAATGTTTTATTTCATAACTAAATAACCGTACCTCCATTTTAAATAAACTTTATATGTAAATGGGGTAGAAAAATGCCTAGTTTAACATGGTGCACTTCATTTTGCTGTTTAACAACATTAAAATTGTGTTTAGGGCAGAACAGTAGCAAATCCAAATTATGCATATGGGGATTTTCCGGAATTGTTTTTTGTTATTTTCGGCCTCATTTAAACTTGCCTAAATAGATAGTTTATGTATGCTTCACCCCTTTCCATGTTGAATAACATTTAATATTGTTGGGTACATAAAAAAGAGCGAACTAAATAACTTGAATGTGGTGTTTCGTCAATATGCAACTCGTTGCATATTGAGCTCCACTTAATTTGTAGTATTGTTTGTGCAATTTGCCATGCCATGCCAATCTAAACCGGACATGCATCATACTTGGTTGTGCATCATAAAATGTTTATGCTTGTGTGTTTACCATGTTGTTTGCTTCTTTCTGGTTTGCTTCTCTCGTTAGCTTCGGTTTCGTTCCGGAGTTGTGAGGATTCGTTCGACTACGTCCGTTTGTCTTCTTCATGGACTCGTTCTTCTTCCTTGCGGGATTTCAGGCAAGATGACCGTTACCCTGGATCTCCTTACTATCATTGCTATGCTAGTTGCTTCGTTCTATCGCTATGCTGCGTCACCTACCACTTTCTTACCAAGCCTCCCAAATTGCCTTGAACCTCTAACCTTTGTCACCCTTCCTAGCAAACCGTTGTTTGGCTATGTTATCGCTTTGCTCAGCCCCTCCTGTAGCATTGCTAGTTGCAGGTGAAGATGAAGATGTTCCATGTTGGAATGTGATGATGTTGGGATATCACAATATCTCTTATTTTAATTAATGCATCTATATACTTGGTAAAGGGTGGAAGGCTCGGCCTTATGCCTGGTGTTTTGTTCCACTCTTGCCGCCCTAGTTTCCCTCATACCGGTGTTATGTTCCTTGATTTTGCATCCCTTACGCGGTTGGGTGATTTATGGGACCCCCTTGACAGTTCGCTTTGAATAAAACTCCTCCACCAAGGCCCAACCTTGGTTTTACATTTGCCTCACCTAGCCTTTTTTCCCTTGGGTTTCTGGAGCCCGAGGGTCATCTTTATTTACCCCCCAGGCCAGTGCTCCTTCGAGTGTTGGTCCGAAATGAGCCGCCTGCGGGGCCACCTCGGGGAAACTCGAGGTTTGGTTTTACCCGTAGCCTGTCTCATCCGGTGTGCCCTGAGAATGAGATATGTGCAGCTCCTATCGGGATTTGTCGGCACATCGGGTAGCTTTGCTGGACTTGTTTTACCATTGTCGAAATGTCTTGTAAACCGGGATTCCAAGACTGATCGAGTCTTCCCGGGAGAAGGAATATCCTTCGTTGACCGTGAGAGCTTATAATGGGCTAAGTTGGGACACCCCTGCAGGGTATAAACTTTCAAGAGCCGTGCCCGCGGTTATGTGGCAGATGGGAATTTGTTAATGTCCGGTTGTAGAGAACTTGACACTTGACTTAATTAAAATGCATCAACCGCGTGTGTAACAGTGATGGTCTCTTTCCGGGGGAGTCCCGGAATTGAACACGGTTTTTGGGTTATGTTTGACGTAAGTAGGAGTTCAGGATCACTTCTTGATCATTACTAGTTGACGACCGTTCCGTTGCTCCACTTTTCGCTCTTATTTGCGTATGTTAGCCACCATATCATGCTTAGTCGCTGCTGCAACCTCACCACTATCTTTTCCTTACCCATTAAGCTTTGCTAGTCTTGATACCCATGGTAATGGGATTGCTGAGTCCTCGTGACTCACCAGATACTATCACAACAGTTGCAGGTGCCGATGATACCAGTGCAGGTGATGTAATCGAGCTCAAGTGGGAGTTCGACGAGGTCCTTGGTTGTTACTATGTTTCGTTTCTCGATTATCAGTAGTGGAGCTCAGTTGGGACGATCGGGAATCTAGCATTTTGGGTTATCTTCTTTTCTTTTGGATTTGACCGTAGTTGGTCTATGTGTGTATTTTGGATGATGTATGAATTTATTTATGTACTGTGTGAAGTGGCGATTGTAAGCCAACTCTCTTTATCCCATTCTTGTTCATTACATGGGATTGTGTGAAGATGACCCTTCTTGCGACAAAACCTACAATGCGGTTATGCCTCTAAGTCGTGCCTCGACACGTGGGAGACATAGCCGCATCATGGGCGTTACACGTACGCGCATGTGTGTGAGGCGTTGCGCTCTAACTGAACCCGAGCGAGGCGTTGGGCTCTAACTGAACCCGAGCGATTGCACGGCAAGCTACGCGGTACTGAACCTGAGCGATCGATTGATCCCTTTCTGTTAATTGTAACCGAGTGATTCCTTCGCTACTGCTGCTAACTGAAGCTGGTCGATGCTGCCTCTGGATGAATAGTGAGTGTTGTTGGGCAGTTTGGATGAACAGTTCCTGGTGGGGGTTGGATGAACATGACCCCGTGGTAGTAGAGGCCGTTGCCGCTGGATGAACAGTACCCCGATCGATCGAGGCGGTGGATCAACAGGACCCCATGGAGGGCTGGATGAACAGGACCCCGTGGAGGGCTGGTTGAAAGTAGCCGGTGGAGGGCTGGTTGAACAGTAGCCGGTGGAGGGCTGGATGAACAGTAGCCCATGGAGGGGTGGTTGAACAGGACCCCGTAGAGAGGGCTGGTTGAATAGTAGCCGGTGGAGGAGCGGTGGAGGCTGGATGAAAAGGAGCCCGTGGATGAACAGTCGCAGGTGGAGGCTGGAGGAGGTCGATGGTGGAGGCTGGAGGAGGTCGATGGTGGATGAATAGGAGCCCGTGGAGGCAGTCGACGGTGGATGAATAGTAGCCTGTGGAGGCAGTCGATGGTGGATGAACAGTAGCCTGTGGAGGCAGTCGACGGTGGAGATGAACAGTATCCCGTGGAGTCCCGTTTTGCGGTACGCCACACCCCTCCCGATGAACAGGACCCCCGTTTCGATCATAGCACTCCAACACATGTTTGTTTCCTCCGTTTTGCGGTACGCCACACCCCTCCCGATCAATAGGACCCCGTTTCCTCCATTTTGCGGTACACCAGACCACTCCCAATGAACAGGATCCCGTTTCGACCGCGGCCGTTCGAACACAAGGCCATTTCCTCCGTTCTGCGGTACACCGGGCCTCGTTTCCATCGCCTATTCCGTCCAAGCCGGCTGGCTCTTGATGAACAGCACGCGTTCTGTTGCCTCCCGATGAACATGACGCATTCTGTTACCTCCCCATGAATGTCCGGTGCGGGAGCCGGTGCGGGAGCAGGTGCGGGAGCCGGTACGGGAGCAAGTGCTGGTGCAACGCTAGTCGAGCTGCTCCCCAAGAAGTCAGCAAGGGGAAAGCCCTCTGCATTTTTTCTGGATTTTGCCTGGTCCAAGTGAAAACGGCCGGAACCAAGGAAGTAGATATATCTGCAACCACCTGTTTTGCGGCAGCTACCGCTGTTGCGACTGTCTGAGATGATTTCTTCTCAACCGCAATCTCAACCTTCTTGTCGATGTTTTCTTCAGTTAACCTCCGTCTTTCCTTTCTCTCCTCCGAGGTCTCACGATAGTACTTCTTCCACGTGGCGCCGTCTCTGACACCGTGCACGCGTCCATACGACGGTCGAGTATCCACCGGGAGTCGTTTCAATAAGTTCAATGCCCGGTTGAATGGAGTGTCCCACTTGGGCCTCGCCAATGCCTCAGACGGCGAGCCAATTTCGGCCGCAATCCTGTGTTGCTCCCTCTGCAAAAGGCACAAGGATCGTTTACAAATATGACTAACGTGTGCAGTCGAATAGATCAGAAACTAAAATTACCAGCAGTCTCATGAAATCCGTTGTGACCGGGTTTGTCTCGTAAACCTTCTTCACTCGGTCCCAACGGTGCCGGGCCCTGAGGATGTCACGCTCCTGCAGGACGGTGAACTCTGCCAAGGGGTCTGGGATGCCCAGACTCGCGGCTTCCGCGTCCTCCTTGGCCCATTTGGACCTCTTTCCGCTGTAACCACGGCTTCTGAGGAGGTGGCTCCCAATGTTCCTCTCTTGAAGCCCCTTCATGTACTTAGACTTTTTTTGGCATCTTCGGCCTCGCAAGCCTCCTTGAATATTTGAAACTGCTCTTCCGTGATTGTCGGATTATCCTTTACAATCTCGGAGTAGGGTTGCTTCTTGTCGATGATCCTTGCTTTCACTCGATTTTTCCAGGCGGCCAACGCGTCGCTAAACTTGGTCATGGCGTGTTTGTTTATCTTCTTCATTGCCGGGTCCTTATCTGGATCTTCATAATCCTTCTCATTCTGGCCCAGGAACAAGAATATCTGGTGAAACTTCTTTAGGAGGGAGGGCCTCATATTATCTATCTTCTGTAGTTTCTCATCGTTAATGGTGGCGGTTGTCCGTATGATGCAGCCTATTTTATTGTCATAGCACGAGCGCGCTTCCTCGGGCGCCTTTGGCTCAAAATTGCCGTCGTCCACCTCCGTGACCACCAATCTAGTAGTCCTGAGTTTGTTAGGAAGCCGTTGCCTCTTTGCTTTCGGTTCTACACCGGCTCCGCACCCCGAGGCAGCGCCGGTCTCAGTCTCGGCGCCGGTCTCAGTCTCAGCGCCGGTCACGGTGCTGGTCTGAGTCTCAGCGCCGGTCTCAGTCTCAGCACCGGTCTGCGTGTCAGTCTCAGTCCCCGATGCCACCGGTGGGCCCAGCAACAACATCGGTTGGTCGTCGGCATGGCTCAAAAATTCGTCTGCCGCCCGGTAGACGTCGTTGCAATCACCAGAACCCTGTTTCATCGTTGCTAGCCATGTTTCCTATGATTAAATCTAGTCAATTAATTCTAGACCTAATAAAATGAATAATGACATAAAAAAGGCCTATTGTTTTGCAGGAACGTTGATTCCTTCATGGTGCGGCAAATCCCGGGCACTCGATATGTCCTAGTTTGTAGCACAAGTCATGCCGAAATTCACGGAAAATTTCGGCATGACCTTTGCTAAAAAGTGGACAGATCGAGAACCTGAAATTTGCCGGAACAGAAATGAATCAACATTCCGGCAAAACATAGGCAACTCAACTTCATTCCTTGGAAACAGTGTACAAATATCCCTCTTCGACAACGCAACACATGTCCAAATATACACGAGCAACTTCATTCCTTGGAAACAGTGTACAAATTTCACAAGCTAATTCAAAAACAATGTGTAGAAGAAAATTCATTTAACTACTAATAGAACAAAGTTCAGTTAACTTTAGTGCTCTATAATGATGAAAGGAAAAAAAATTCAGTTAACTACTAATTTCATTCATTTAGGTTATTCATTTAACTTCACCTAATTAACCTACTGTACCACTACTACTAGCAGCACTACTAACCTAATTAACCTAGCAAAACTTGATTGCCCTAACTGAAAAACATCTAATTAACATCTACTAGTACCACTACTACCGTAACCTAATTAACATCTACTAGTATCACTATATACTACAAGCAGCATCTACCCTAATTAAACCCTACTGCCCTAACTAACTTTTGTTGTAAACCAAGTTTTTTGCTCTAACATCTACTACTTAACATCCTTTGCTCTAAACTAAATTTTTTGCTGTAAACTAACTTTTGCTCTACTAATTTTTGATCTAAAATGCAGAGATAGAGGAGTGGGGGGAGGGGTGGAGGACTTACAGAGAGGGGAGACGGTGGCGGGGAGGTGCTCGACGACGGAGGCAGGGGCGGAGAGGGCGGGCTCGGGGATGGGCAACGGCGGTCCTGGGCGGGCTCGAGCGGCGGTGAGGTCGAGGGCGGCCTCGGGCGGTGGCGATGAGGCTGAGGGCGGCCTCGGGCGGCGGCGGTGAGGATGACGGCGGCCTCTGGGGGAGACGGTGAGGTTGCGGGCGTCCATGCCGGCAGGAGACGGCGGCGAAGTGGGGCGATGGTGAATTGGGGAGACGGCGGCGAGGGCGAGGGATTTGGGGAAGAAGTGATGGCCGGGGGGAGGGAAACCGCTGTTTAAGTGGAACGTAACGGTAGCGCGTTGTTGAAAACGCGCTATAGCTAAGTTAGCTACAGCGCGTTTCCTGAAATGCGCTACTGCTATTCCTTTCTCCTTTTTCCCCTTTTTCATTTTTTTCTTTACATTTTTTTTACTTTCTCCTTTTTCTATTTCTTTAATTTTCATTTACTTTTCTACTTGTTTTTCATTTCATTTTATTTTGGTTAGCAGTAGCGCCTTACACATAAACGCGCTGCAAAAACAAAATTAGCGGCAGCGCTGTTTCTGAAAGAGCGCTACTACTATGTGTAGCCGATCGGCTTAGTGGTGGGATTTTTTTTAGTAGCGCTATTACAGCGGGACGCGCTACTGCTATATATGTATCTGCAGCGCGGTTATTCCGCACGCGCTACTGCTGTCTAGGCTTTTGTGTATAGGCCCATTTTTAACATGCGCTACTGCTAAAGTTCTGTGTATAGGCTTTTCCCTAGTAGTGTTTCTTGCACCCTGGCCGCTGTACGTACGTGTACATGCTACGTGCGTGCCTCTACTACGACACGTGCGCACCTCTCCATCGACCAGTATGTACGTACATGTTCGCAATCAGAATGACAACGCTACGTACGCATCGACCATGTGGCTCCCGACTCTCAAGCAATTTCTTCCGTGCGAAGATGTAGCTGGTGGGTCCCAGAAGTCAGGGGGAAACGTTTTTTCGCGAAATACGGTGGCCCGTCCGGTGGGTCCCTGCTGTCAGTTGGAGGAATCATTATTTTCCAAATAATAAAGAGGAACTTCTTTGCTGCGGCCTTGGACCCAGCTGTCAGCCTCTCCACGTACAGTACTCTTTCGATGTAAGTCGTTCCTCGACCACGTTGACCACGGCACACCAAGAGCACCAGGGCGGTGTGAGGGAGTCCTGGATTAAGGGTTCCTCGGGCGTCCGACCTGTTAGCCATGGGCCAGACGGATGGGCTGTGAATGTACGAAGACCGAAGACTGCACCCGTGTCCGGATGGGACTCTCCTTGGCGTGGAAGTCAAGCTTGGCGATCGAATATGTGAATTCCTTTACTTTGTAACCGACCTTGTGTAATAACCCTAGTTCCTCCCGGTGTCTATATAAACCGGAGGACTTAGTCCGGAAAGGATATATACTCATTACCATAGTCATACATGCTAGACTTCTAGGGTTTAGCCATCTTGATCTCGTGGTAGATCAACTCTTGTAATACTCATATTCATCAAGATCAATCAAGCAGGAAGTAGGGTATTACCTCCATAGAGAGGGCTCAAACCTGGGTAAACATCGTGTCCCCTGTCTCCTGTTACCATCGACCTTAGAGACATAGTTCGGGACCCCCTACCTGAGATCCGCCGGTTTTGACACCGACATTGGTGCTTTCATTGAGAGTTCCACTGTGCCGTCCCCAAAAGGTTAGATGGCCCCTTCAATCGTCGGCAATGACGCTGCCCAAGGAGAAACCTTCCTCCCTGGACAGATCTTCGTGTTCGGTGTTTTCGCACAGCAGGCCAACTCGTTTGGCCACCTGGAGTAGATCGATAGCTACGCCCCTGGCAATCAGGTCAGATTTGGGAGCTTGAATTACGTTGCGGACATCCATGGAGATTTGCTCTTCGCCGGATTCTAGACCACGGCGACCGCTCCTGGTCACCTTGACGAACATGACCTAAATCTATCGTCAGACCACATCCAGGAGATAGCTCCTGTGACCACTCTGGCCTTAGACCCAGAGCAAACTGCGGCATCCAAGGATTGGAGGCTCGACCCCACCACGGAGGCCACACATTCCCCGGCGTTGGATCCGCACATGGACTTAACCTCACACAATATCTGTGTCACCGGAATCTCGGACTCGTCTCTAGTTATATGTTCCGAACCATGTGAGCCCGCGGACGCCGAACTTGATCATTCATCGATCTTCGAATTCAGCGCCGCAAACATCTTCCAGCACTCGCCTTTGGGCGATGTGCTAAACTTATTAAAGAGGCCTGTCCATGGCGGAGGACTCACAGCCGAACTAAGTCCGGTTCGAACTAGGGGCTGATGATCGAGAATTTTGCTGCCCACCCGCCACCCACTTCATAGCCACTGTCGAGGACTTAACCGACACGCTTGATTACGACTCCGAAGACATCGACGGTATGGACGACGATGCCGATGAGGAGCAAGACCAGAATCCGCCATATACTGGATGTTGGACGGCCACTTCTTCGTACGATGTGTACATGGTGGATACAGCCAAAACAACCAACGACGGTGACAAAGAAAATCCAGTCGAGAATAAACCTCCTGAGACACAGCAAAAACGTCGGCGTCCTCAGCACCGCTCTAAGTCACGTCGTTCAAAAGACAGCAATGCTCGCACCGGTGAAAATAATACTCCGGACGATGCCGAAAACAATGGAGACCTTGCGGAGGTAACATCCGAACAGGAGGAGCAAGAAAACGGGCAAGCTAGCCCCGACGAACAGGCCAGGCCCAACGACTCAGAGGACGGCAGTTACTGTCCGCTCACCGAGGATGAGGAAAGCCTCGGCAACAAAGATTTCACCATGCCTGAGGAACCTCTCGAGTAGGAGCGCTTCAAGCGCCAGCTAATAGCCACTGCAAGGAGCCTGAAAAAGAAACAGCAGCAGCTTCAAGCTGACCAAGATCTGCTTGTCGACAGATGGACTAATGTCCAGGCAGCCAAAGGATACGGCCTCAGACGCCCAGCCAAGAGTTACCCAAAGTGAAGGCTACTACCCCAGTTCGACGAAGAGGCGCCGGAGCTCATACCTCCCTCGCGTAATGCGGCCGATCTACCACCACCTGGTCGGGAGAGTGCAGCAGACTGACCAGCACGTGGTCTTGATAGAGCGGCAACTCAGGCGGAACAGCAGTCTGCCCCACTGCCTTGTAAAAATAGAGATGAAACAGCTCAGGGTCATACATACGACCTCCGGCAGACCCTGGATAGTAGAGCAGGACATACCCGATCGATCTATGGATCGCGAGGACGTCCCTCGACACGTGATGATGGCTACCTATTCGGGCGTGACAAACCTAGTCACGCCCGAGCCGATAACCGTAGACGAACTCCATCGGAGCTACGGCGCAATGTGGCCAGATATAGAGGCGCCGCACACCCTCTTTGCTTCACTGATGAACTAATGGACCATGAATTCCTCGAAGGGTTCACACCCGTCAATATTGAATCATACGACGGAACAACCGATCCTGCAGTATGGATCGAGGATTTTATTCTCCACATTCACATGGTCCGCGGAGATGACCTCCATGCTATCAAATACCTCCGACTAAAGCTCAAAGGGACAGCCCGGCATTGGTTAAACAGCCTGCCTAAAAATTCCATCGGCAGCTGGGAGGACTTGAAGAAGATTTTATTGACAACTACCAAGGTACATACGTCCGGCCACCAGACGCCGATGACTTAAGTCACATAGTCCAACAGCCTAGAGAGTCAGCCAGGAAATTCTGGACTAGATTCCTAACCAAAAAGAACCAGATCGTTGACTGTCAGGATGCCGAAGCCCTAGCGGCCTTTAAACATAGCATTCGTGACGAATGGCTCGCCCGCCATCTGAGCCAAGAAAAGCCCAAATCTATGGCAGCCCTCACGGCAGTCATGACCTACTTTTGCGCGGGTGAGGATAGTTGGCTGGCTCGTAGCAAAAACACAGCCAGCAAGGCGGGCCCCTCCGAGGTCAAAAATAGCAACGGCAAGCTCCGACGTAACAGACACAAGCGCCGAAGAAATGGTGATAATACCGATGACACTACAGTTAACACCGGATTCAGCGGCTCCAAGTCTGGTCAGCGGAAAAAGCCGTATAAAAAGAACAGTCAGGGACCATCCAGCTTGGACCGCATACTCGATCGTCCGTGCCAGATACATGGCACCGCAGACAAACCAGCCAATCATACCAACAGGGATTGTTGGGTCTTCAAACAAGCCGGCAAGTTAACCGCCAAGAACAAGGAAAAGGGATCGCAAAGTCAGGACGATGACGAAGAGCCCCGGCAACCGAACTCAGGGGGGCAGAAGAAAGTCCCCCCCCCCCTCAAGTCAAAACGGAGCGCAAGCGCGCACTAAGGGACGTTTATGCGATAGAGCCAGTCGCCCAAAAATTCAACCCATGGTCATCGTGCCCGATCACTTTTGATCGTGGGGATCATCCGACCAGTATCCAGCATGTTGGGTCAGCCGCACTAGTCCTGGACCCAATCATTGATGGATTCCACCTAACACAAGTCCTCATGGACGGCGGTAGCAGCCTCAATCTGCTCTATCAAGACACAGTGCGCAAAATGGGCATTAATCCATCAAGGATCAAGCCAACGAAGACTGCCTTCAAAGGAGTCATTCCAGGTGTAGAGGCCCGCTCTACGGGCTCAATCACACTAGAGGTTGTCTTCAGATCCCCCGACAACTTCCGAAGCAAAGAGTTAATCTTCGACATCGTCCCATTCCGCAGTGGTTATCACGCACTGCTCGGACGGACTGCATTCGCTCGGTTCAACGCGGTGCCGCATTATGCTTATCTTAAGCTCAAGATGCCCGGTCCACGCAGCGCCATAACGGTCAACAGAAACATGGAGCGCTCCCTCCGTACAGAGGAGCACACCGCCGCCCTAGCAGCAGAAGTACAGAGCGGCCATGTCAAGCAGAACCGTAATCCGGCTGCCAAGCCCCTGTACATCGTAAAGAGGGTCCGGACTATGCTGCAACAGGACAGCTCGGCTCATCAAGAGCTCGATTAGCAATTTGGCCTCCGTCCCTGCCCCGATCAGGTAGTGGCATTCGTACCACGCGTGCATAATTATGCACTAGGAATCCAATGGGCATCGACGGAGGCACAGTGAGCTTGTGATCCACAATTTGGCTCGACCGATCCCGGACACACATATACTTTCACTATTTCCTTTTTCCTTTTTCAGGTTTATTTTACACATGCCTTCTTTGATGGCCCAACTACCGGTCCTGTTAAAGGTTAGAAATACCAGGATGGCAAGAAGCACAGACGTATAGGGGAAGCTCTAGAGGTCAATTCAATGACCACTCTACCTATTGTCAGGACCCACACGCAGCTCGCCTTTGGTCATGGCATGTTAAATAGCTGCTTGCTTGTAGCACTATTTGTATTAATGCGCTTTGACGCATCAACCCAATTATAACCCAAGTTTAAGGGCCCCAGATATTATCTCTGCTCTCTTTCTATTTTTCTTTTCCCTTTAATAACTTATCTTCTAGCACCCGTACACTTTGGTTCGTTTAATATTTGCCAGGGGCTTCCCAGCGCCCCACAATATGGCAACAAAGTCCGAACACTTTTTATAGTATAGTTCGGCACCCCGAATTTAGCATTATATGCATTGGCTCCGAATCATGTCTTGTGTCAATAGTTGGGTTACCCGGCTCCTGTGCTTGCTACCTTACGTTCCGCTATATCGGCTAAGGTAGTAAAGGGAGAACTGCTGCGATTGTGCCCTTGTTTATCCAAAGGAGCACCTCAGTAGAGAAAGCCGAAAACTGAATGTCACGATGCAGCGAGAGCCGGTCAGCTGTTCGTAGGTTGCAAATCGTTGGAGATTTCTTCCGCGTTACATGTAGGATCGGTACTTCTCGATCAAACGCTTATATCACTCTAGTTCGAAAACTAGGGGCTGCGTCCATGTTTTTATTATCAAACTCCTATGGCTAAGTGAGGGCGTTAAAGCCGAATAGTCTTGTTGCCTGGTTCGTTGCGCTAAATAACTCCTTCATGGACCATATAATTGGATGAAGATTGTTTAGATTCCATCCCGGACACCTCCGTACTACCTACGTGGGGGCAGAAGCCGACGACTGGCCAACTCTCAGATTTCATACAACATAGCCGCACCGGAGGTAAAATTAAAAACATAACAATCATTATATTACAAACCCACTTTGTTTCATCATACAAGGCAAAGACAACACGAATGTATTCATTCGAAAATAATGTCCTGCCCACACTGCATTGCCACAATGCGAGACCCCTCTAGGACATCCGCAAAATAGCGCTCGGGTGTGCGGTGCTCCTTGCCCTCTGGCGGCCCCCTGTCCAGCTCGAAGGCGTTCATCTTCGCCCACCACATATTGCAACGGGCGAAGGTCATACGCGCACCTTCAATACAGGCCGATCGCTTGACGACGTCCAGCCGAGGACAGGCGTTCACCAGCCGCCTCACGAGTCCGAAGTAGCTGCCGAGCATAGCTTCGGCTAGCCATAGCCGGATTATCAAATCCTTCATGGCTAGTTCGTCCACCCTATGCAGCTCCACCAGCTGTTTCAGCTGATCGGTGAAGGGCACGGGATGCTCTGGCGCAAGATATTGCAACCAGAACAGCTTCTCCGTGGAGCTCCCTTCTTCGGCACGAAAGAACTCCGCGGCGTCGGACACGCTTCGCGGCAGATCAGCAACAGCCCCTAGAGAACTCCGAATCCGCGTTAGTAAAAGATACTTCCTCTTGGCATATTTGCTTTGCATACTGAATGCCTTACCCGCCGCGATCTTCCTCACCTCTTGGATCTCTTGGAGGGCGCCTTAGGCCTCATTCTGGGCCGTCTCCGTGCTCTGACGGGCCTCCGGAGAGTTTGGCCTCTTTAGGCGACGCGTCAAGCTCCAAGATCTCGCACTTCTTCACCCCCTCATGGAGCTCTTTTTGGACCTTGTTGACCCGGGCCTTTAGCTTCTTACGGGCAGCCTGCTCCTTGACGGCCTTCCCCTCGGCTTCGCCCAGGGCCTTTTTCACGGCCTCGACCTCAGTCATTGCTCCTATACATATCAGGATACTTCGGTCAATATATATATCATCCTACTCTTTCCGAATACTTCTTGGGTTATTACATACCTTGGTTCTCCTGGAGCTACCTCTTCACCTAGCCGAGCTCCTCCTCGGCCTTCTCCAGTCTCCGCTTAAGTTCGGAGACTTCGGTAGCATGTGAGGCCGCCGATAGCAGCGACGCCTGCATATTCATTCCTGACAAATTTAGTTAGTTTCCTACAATAAAGGACTGATCCTCTGTCCGGCTTTTCTTTCCGAACACCGGACAATGTCTAAGGGGCTACTGACTATATTGGGATTTTTTACGTCGCTTACCTCAAAACCTGTCAGCAGGCTACTATAGGTTTCGGTCAGTCCACTCTTGGTGGACTGAACCCTCTCAATCACCGTACCCATGGGGATACAGTGCTTGTCCACAATGGAGGCACCTCGAAGCGCCTCCATCAGATTATCCGGCGCCCCTGGTTGGCAGGGGCCACCGGTGGAATGGGCGCAACCCCCTCTTTCAAAGGAGGTCGCTCGCCCGATCCCGGAGCCGTATGGGTCTCCGTAATCATATTCGGCTGGGCCGAACTGAATACAGCCCTCCTCGCCAGTCTTCGTGAGGATTTGCTCCCCCATGTGTTCGGCGGTAGGGGTTTTGCCCTCTGGCGCCCACTTGACAGCGTCCGGAGCCTCTCCTCGGCCAGGAGCGGTCCTTCGGGACAACACCTCGGTGTCGTCCGGGAGAGTGAGCGGTCGACGGTGACATGCTGGCCATCTCCTTGGAGTCCAGCGAACCTCCTGACGAGGATCGTTGGAAGCTGTCGTGGGCCGGACCGAAATACCACAATTAACCATGTCAATACACTGAGGAGAAGAGGCTGGAGATATGGATATGCATGAATCATAGCACTTACGATGTGGCTTGAGGCTTAGCGCGGGGGTGGCGCTCCGGACTACTGTCGACATCCCATACAGAGTTATCCGCAAGGGAGCCCTTCCTCTTCTTGGGCGTCCCCACCTCTAGATTCGTGGAGGCTGCCCTCTTCTCCCTCCCCTCATCGCGGGGAGGGATCTCCTCCTCCTCCTCCTTCTCGTTGTCGTCCTCAGGGATGGAGGAACGGGTCTCTTCGTCTTTGGACGTTACGTCTGAAGTGCCCTTACGACGAGGGCCACCTTTGGCCCCCTTGTCCTTCTTCTCCGGCGCCTTATTGGGCGCCGGCACCAGCATCTTCGCTAAATGCGAGATGACTGGTTCTTCAGGCAGCGGAGCCGGACACCGGATCCGCTTCACCCTCTCCATCCAGTCCTGAAGAAGGAATGATGATAAAAGCTCAGACATCATCCTTGAAACAAGCAAGTAGGGGATGCCTTAAAAATAACATACCTCGCTGGCGAGGTGGTTAATGTCGTGCCCGTGGTCTGAATCTGTGGCCGGTAGTTTCTCGTTGCCCTTAAAGATAAACTTCCAGGCACGTTCGTGAGTGGTTTCGAAGAGCCTCTTCAGGGTATGGCGCTTCTTCGGATTGAACTTCCATAGAGGGCGGCTTCGGCTTGGCATGGGAGAATCGGGCAAACTAGCATCACCTGGATTACATCGGCAAGTTTGACATCCTTGTCCACCATGCTTTGAACGCGCGTCTGCAGCGCTGTCAGCTCATCTAGCGAACACCAGTTTGGGCTCTTCCCAACCCAGGAGGTAAGTCGCATGGGAGCTCTAGAGTTGAATGTGGCAACCGCAGCCCAGGTGGCACCGTGGGGTTCTGTGATGTAGAACTATTGTTTCTGCCATTCCTTTACCGTCTCCACCAAAGTGCCTTTTGGCCAGGAGACATTAGTGTCACGACCGGTTTTTCAATAAAATATTTATTGAGAGACCAATCCCTTTTACGGACCAGTAAAGAAGAATTCCTTCTCACTGGTAGACAATATTTTGGTCACAGAAGAAAAATACCAGGAGTACTGAATATAATACAAGGTTGAGCGGAGACTGCTCAACAATCTATTACATGCACGCCGATAAAACATAACGGCGGATAGGGTGGCAAGACTACTAACTCACGATATACACGGTGGTTGGAAATATCACAGCGGAGTGGGTGATATGACTCCTGAAGACTACAGCTCTTCGAGCGTCGGAGTGAGGCTCGAGGAGACTTATTGCGGGTGGCGGAAGCGTACATAATACAAGTGACCAATATCCAAGATCGCACAGGACTGACTGGGATTCCTCTAGGCGTCGGACACACTATCAAACTCTTCATCCAAGAGATCGCCTTCGTCAACATCTGGCCAAATCAACAAGCCAGGTGAGTACTATGAAAGTACTTGCAAGACAGTTCGGACATAAGATATAACAAATGTAAACATGAAGCATATGAACAGATTAACAAGTGCGTTCAGACATAGAGATAATAATGCATGGGAAAATAACAGAGAAGTCGGGCGGTAGTCCTCCCGAAATTCCAAAATAACTACTGGGTGCCAAACGAGGGTCTGAATGACTCCTCGAGAGAAAACCGCAGGAATAATAATACTGGTGCCAAACGAGGGTCTGAATGACTCCTCGAGAGGAAACTGCAAGAATAATAATGCTGGTGCCAAACGAGGGTCTGAATGACTCCTCGAGAGGAAACTGCAAGAATAATAATGCCGCAGTCAGGCGTCAGGGCGACACCACATAAAGGGCTTATAACAGAAAATAAACGACAAACATGCCACAGTCGGACGTCTAAGCGACATCACATAAAGGGCTTATATGGAAAGTAAAAGACGAACATGCCACAGTCGGACGTCTAAGCGACGTCACATAAAGGGCTTATATTGTAGCTCAATAATTCAGTAGCTCGAGAACATAAATTATTACAAGTACGAGACAAATATAAGGTTAGTCCATCCGCAGGAATTACAATTAAACTGGGTTTACCAGTTGAGCTTGTTCACCGGGGATAAATTTCCACGAGGATAGATATGGATATAATGATCACCCTACTTGATCATGGATACGATAACTTGGAAGGATTTGACTCTGCAGAGTTTGTACTTACCCACAGCCAACGGATTTCAATAGTCACGGGGACTAGTTCCGTTTACGGTGTTTTGGAAGAAACATGTCTAACCAGTACACACCCATTCAACATTCCGAAGCCAGGGATCACCCTCGGCAACGTTCAAGAAAAACCTTGAGACGGGGAGGCTACAACCTCGCGTAGCATGGGATCAAATTTCTATACGCGCGCTCTAAGGGGGTGCCCCCCCTCTCGGTCCCAACCGGAAACACCCATGCCCCCTGACCGGATGACTGGCTTTAATCCAGGGCCATGGTACCATCATCCCGGCCCCTCTGTTTGGTGTGTACACGGAAAGAGGTTACCAACTTACTAAACCGTATCCTGGCAAAGAAACATGTGGTAGCACGGAAGGGAAAAGAACGATAACGTGACTCCGTCCACGTTAACGTCGGAATTTGTCGGATGACGCAAGGCTGGTATGCTACAACAGTACCACCTTGCTGCCCTTCATGTCACCACATGATTAGGCCATCTCTCACCAGAGATCATCGCAACTTTGGAACATGCGGGTAGTTGCCTCACAAGCAACGAGGTACTCACCGACACTCATATGCCACGCACAAACTTCACGCAAACATGCAAAACACCTATCATATCAAAGGTTCAAACATGCTTGCCTGGTTCGGAGAAGTCGGAGTCTAGCTCGGCGAAGTTCGCGGCTCCGTCACCTCTTCCGGAACCTACGGCATAACGAAAACGGGCACTAACGTGAAAACCAACGCGTGCATAAAAACTTCTCCAAAAATTTTCCAAATAAATCCCATAAAAAACTAGACAAAATTTTAAGACTGTCAGAAAAGAATCACTCAAAAATCACTTTTTATTAAAAGTTATAAAGGTTTCTGTCCAGGGACTCATCTGTAATGAAACAGAAAAGTTCCAGGGGTTAACTGAGAAAACAGAAAACGCTTCGGAAAGAAACGCGCCAGCTCAAAGGGAAAACGTATTTGCCCGAAGGCGCCAACAGAAAACGTTTCGAGGGAGAAGAGAATAGAGGCTGACAGGGGGTCCACATGTCAGGTTTAAAAAGGCTCGCCGGCGCCCGAAGACTGCGGTGGTCGCCGGCGTCGAACCACGGCGAGACAGGGAGATCGGAGTGTACCAAGAGCTTCAGCGTGTTCTTCCGCGTCGGTGGGTGGTGGACTCGAGCGTCGGAGAGCACCACGTCGACGGCGACACTTTCTCCGGTGGACGGCGGCTCGGGTGATGGTGGAGAACTCCGGTGGGTGCTGCAAACTCGAATTGAAGCGCGGGTCAGAAGAGTGGATGCATAGGGAAGCTACTGGCAAGAGATGGGAGGCAGAGGTGCACGCACGGGAGCGAATCGAGCTGGATCCCGTGGCGGGTCGCGGCGGCCGGAGTCGAGGAAGGAGACCTCCTCGGGGCTCTTCCAGTGGCTAGGCAGGGTCTTGGTGGAGTGCAGAGGTGGTGTGGGTTCGAGTTGAAGCTCGGGGCCTCTATTTATAGGCGGATCGAGGGGGTGGCCGTGAACGGAGAATCTCCGGCGAGCAATTACGGCGATGCAGTGGATTGGCAGGGGGTTTAGGTGGCCAGGCAGCATCAGTGGGAGTTACTGGTGTCGTTCCCCCGCTAATCCCGGTCGGACTTGGCGTAACGGCGCCGTTCCACGGTGGGGTGGCCGCACGGGCACGACGGCGGCAGAGAGCGCGCTCCGCGCCCAGCGGTTCACGACGAGGGTGGCAGCGCGCATGGGGGAGTGGAAGACCACGCGGCGACCTCCGGTGGCTTGGGCGGCGCTGGATGGCGCCGTCTGCGCCGCGCCTCTCTCTGGCGGCCGCAAAGCCGCCGCTGGCGTCGGTCACGGGGCGGCGCACCTCCTCCAGCACGTCGCCGACGTCCGCAAGGCTCCAGGCGCTCGTGCGGTGCAGGGACAAGGGGGAGGGGACGGGGAGCAAGGCGACATCGGGGCACTGTCGAGATCGACAACAAGTTCTGAAGAAAACGACAGTAGATCACTGAACTGTTCTCTGAATCTCTGAACTTGACATTGACAATGCTCTGCAGGTGTTCGACAGAATGATTTGGCAAGAGAAATTTTTTCCTGGGGCTGGGACTTGGTGAGGTGACCACTCAATGCACCCAGAGGCTGCCTGATTTTACTCAGAATTTTTGGAGAAGGATTTGAATGAATTTCACCAAATTTGACAAATCTGGTCCAAACTTGCAGCAAGTGTAGTTTGAAAATTTTGAACTGAAGACCAGTGGATCTTCATGGATCTTGGTTGAGGGTTCAAAGGACTAGGAAGGGAAAAAGGTTTGGGGGCAAAAATCAAAGCAGAAAGAGTAGCTCCTTTGTAAACTCCAAGGGCTAGAATAGAGGGCAGAAATTGTTTTGATAAGATTTAAATGGAAAATAATCATATGGGGAGGTTCAACTTGCTGGATTTGATGCAAATCATGATCCAAAGATGAGGGAAGGTTTAGGAGAGTGGATTTGCACTAAGGCCATGGCAAGAGAGAATTGTTGAAAGTGGTAAAGGATTATTCCAAAAGCCATAGTGCATTTTCAAAGAGATTTTCAAAAGGCATTTTTCTCAAGTGAAAAGCATTTTGGTTTGAGTCCAAATAAAAAGCAAGAACCTCCAAGACCAAAACAAGTCTTGGGTGAATCCAAATAAAACTCTTGCCATAAAAAATATTTTGAAAGGGAGGGTTCTTTTGAAGAAAAATTTAAATCACCTCCCTCAAGTCAAATAATTTTTTTGAAAAATCCAAATAAAATTTTGGGTGTCACAACACCTACCCCCTTAGGAAAAATCTCGTCCTCGAGATTTCTGCTGATCCTCAAATAGATATGGATACTCTGCCTGAAGAAAATCTTCCCTTTCCCATGTAGCTTCATCCTCAGTGTGGTTGCTCCACTGAACTTTGAAAATTTTTGTCGTTTTCTGACGGGTCCTCCGTTCAGACTCTTCCAGTATCTTTACTGGCCGCTCTCTGTAGGTGAGATCTGGTTGCACATCAATGCTCTCATGAGATACATGCTTCTCCGGGTTACTCACACATTTTCTCAATTGGGAGACGTGGAATACGTCATGGACGTCTGACAGCTCCTTGGGTAAGTCTAGTTTGTAGGCTACTGTGCCTCTTCGTGCCTTACACAAAATGGTCCGATAAATCTCGGGGCTAGCTTCCCCTTAATTTTGAACCGTTGCAGGCCCCTCATAGGGGACACTCGTAGGTATACGGAATCACCGGGTTCAAAGCTGACCTCACGATGTTTTTGATCGTAGTAGCTCTTTTGTCGGCTCTGCGCTGTCTTCAGTCTGTCCCTGATCTGCTTAACTTTCTCCTCGGCCTCTTTAAGCATGTCTGGGCCGAAGATACGGCTGTCACCTGTTTCTGACCAATTCAGTGGGGTACGACACCTCCGTCCGTACAATGCTTCAAAGGGTGCCATTTGCAAGCTGGCTTGGTAACTGTTGTTGTAAGCAAACTCGGCATACGGCAAACTCTCTTCCCAACTGGATCCATAGGTGAGCACACAGGCTCTCAGCATATCCTCTAGGATTTGGTTTACACGTTCCGTTTGTCCATCAGTCTGAGGGTGGTACGCTGTACTGAAAGCTAGCTGCGTGCCCAGAGCTTGTTGCAGGTGATCCCAAAATTTGGAGACAAATTGTGTGCCTCGGTCGGATATTATAGTCTTTGGGACTCCATGCAAACAAACTATACGGGAGAGATAAAGTTTGGCCAGTCTTTGTGTGGAGTAGGTAGTCTTCACGGGAATGAAATGAGCAACCTTGGTTAGTCGGTCTGTGATGACCCATATGGCGTCATTTCCGCGTTGTGATCGAGGTAATCCGACAATGAAGTCCATTCCTATTTCATCCCATTTCCACTCCGGTATCCTGTTTGGCTGGAGTAGCCCTGCTGGCTTTTGATGCTCGGCCTTGATGCGCTGACATGAATCGCAACAAGCAATAAATGTGGCTATATCTCTTTTCATACCGTGCCACCAAAATCTTTCCTGAATGTCCTTGTACATTTTGGTTCCTCCAGGATGGATCGAGTATGGTGCGGTGTGGCTTTCGGTTAAGATTTGTTGCTTGAGTTCCTCAATGTTAGGTACGCAAAGTCTGTCTCCGTACCATAATATTCCTTCACTGTCTGTGACGAACTCTGAAGCCTTACCAAGGTTCATTTTCTTCTTTATACCTTCGATGCTGGGATGTCCCTGTTGAGCCTTCTTAATTTGTTCCACTAGGGTGGGTTGTATCTCCAGATTTGATACGGTGCCCTCAGAGACTAACATCATGTTGAGCCTAGCGAACTCTTGCTGAAACTCAGGCCTCAAGTTTTGCGGACCGTCATTGTCCGGGCTGGGGTTTCGACTAAGGGCATCAGCCACTACATTTGCTTTCCCTGGATGGTAGTGAATGCCGACATCATAGTCCTTGACCAATTCCAACCAGCGTCGTTGGCGTAAATTTAGCTCTGGCTGTGTCAAAATATATTTGAGGCTCTTATGGTCCGTATATATTTCACAGCGATTTCCCAACAGAAAGTGCCTCCACTCCTTGAGTGCATGTATGACTGCTGCTAGCTCCAAGTCATGTGTTGGGTAATTTTCCTCATGTTTTCGCAGCTGCCTGGAGGCATACGCGACAACTTTGCCATCCTGCATTAGTACACATCCGAGGCCTTTTCGGGACGCGTCACAATATAATTCAAAACTCTTGTGTATGTCTGGCACCGTTAAGACCGGTGCGATTGTCAGCTTCTTCTTGAGATCTTGGAAGCTTTTCTCGCATGCTTCCGTCCATACAAATTTCTTGTCTTTTTTGAGCAACTGTGTTATTGGTTTTGCCACAGTGGAGAATCCTTCAATAAACCTTCTGTAATATCCGGCCATTCCCAGGAAACTCCGCACATCTGTTACGTTGGCGGGTGGCTTCTAGTCAAGTATGGCTTTGAATTTTTCTGGGTCTACGGCCACGCCTTCTTGGTTTAATATGTGGCCTAGGAAACCAACTTGTCTTAGCCAAAATTCGCACTTGCTAAATTTGGCGTACAACTGATGTTTCCTTAATTCTCCCAAAACAATTCTGAGATGCTCAGCATGCTCTTCTGGTGTCCTTGAGTAACCAGAATATCGTCAATGAATACCACAACAAATTTGTCCATGAATTTCATGAACACTTTGTTCATGAGGTGGACGAAATATGCGGGGGCGTTCGTTAGTCCAAAAGGCATCACTGTGAACTCATATAACCCATATCTGGAAGTGAATGCTGTCTTGGGGATATCTTCTGTCCGTACTTTCAATTGGTGATATCCCGATCTCAAATCAATCTTTGAGAACACCTTGGCTTGTGCGAGCTGGTCAAACAAATCATTTATCCGTGGCATCGGATATTTGTTTTTGATGGTGACCATATTGAGGGCTCGATAGTCTATACACAGTCTCAGTGTCCCATCCTTTTTCTTGGCGAACAACACTGGCGAACCCCATGGTGAGGAGCTGGCTCGAATAAATCCTTTGTCCAATAATTCCTTTATCTGCTTCTTCAACTCCACCAATTCTGAGGGTGCCATTCTATAAGGTTTCTTATAGATGGGAGCGGTGCCAGGTGCTAGTTCGATGCTGAACTCTATCTCTCGGTCTGGTGGCATGCCTGGTAGTTCTTCAGGAAATACGTCAGGAAACTCGCATACCACTGGAACTTTTCTCAGTTCTGAAATGTCCACTTTGTTCAGTTTTGGTTGCCGTGACCGTGGCCTTTCTTGAGCTGTAACCTTTATTGTCTTGCCATGATGGTGAGTGAGAATCACGGTCCGATTGAAACAGTCAATAAATCCTTTGTTGGTGGTCAACCAGTCCATCCCTAAAATGACATCCAGTCCTTTATTTCCAACACGATGAGATTTGCTTGGAACTGTAGTCCTTCGAACTCAATGACCACTCCTTGGCAGTAACTCTGAGCGATTTGCTTATTTCCGGGGGACTTGATGATCATAGATTTTTCCAAGGGAAGTATCGGAAAACCATGTTGCAAAACAAAACTCTTCGAAACGAACGAATGGGAAGCTCCAGAATCAAACAAAACCGTGGCAGGTACTGTGTTGACAGGAAACGTACCGAGCACGATGTCTGGGGCATTCTGCGCTTCTTCCCTGGTCACATGGTTCAGGTGACCCTTCCTGTGGTTGTTGTTGGGATTGAAATTGTTGCGCTTGGGGGCTGGATTGTTTCCACCATTGTTTGGCTTGGGGGCCGAGTTCCTTGGTTTTGGGCACTGTTTAGCATAGTGCCCTTCTTCACCACAAGCATAGCAGGTGACCCCTGGACGGTACGTGAACTCCTTGTCCCTGGCATGAAACTGTCTGACGGGCCTTGGATCAGTAGTCGTGGATCTCCTTGCTTCTGTCCTTGGAACCTCAGTCTTGCTTCGGTTGTTGCGAGCAAGAGTCGTCTTGTCCCTCTTTCGCTTACGGATATCTTCCAGACTACGGCGCTCATTCTCCAAGGTAATGGCCTTGTCCACCAGAGTTTTAAAATCCGGAAAGGTGTGTACAATCAGTTGGCATCTTAGTGCTGGTGCCAGGCCGTCCAGGAATTTTTCCATCTTCTTGTTTTCTGTCATGTGCTCGTCGTAGGCATAACGAGATAGCTGGGTAAACTGACCATTGTATTCTGTCACTGACATGCCTCTTTGCTTCAGGTCATCAAATTCTCTCTTCTTGATTTTTATGATGCTCCTGGGGATGTGTGCCCCACGGAAGCCTTCCTTGAACTCCTCCCAGGTGATGTTGTGTTCACTGGGGTGCATGTGTAGGAAGTTTTCCCACCATGCTGCAGCTGCTCCAGTAAGGTAGTGTGGTGCATAAAGCACCTTCTCATGATCTGAACACTGAGCAATAATCAGTTTCCTTTCAATGTCGCGAAGCCAATCGTCGGCTTCTAGCGGCCTATCGGTGTGAGCAAACGTTGAAGGGCGAGTCTTCTGTAACTCAGATAACTTGGAATGCGGTTGATAGGGTTCACGGTGGTTTCCCATATTGATGCCGTGATTCATCATCTCTTGGTGCTGTTGCTGGCTTTGTTCGAAGAGACGGCATACTTGAGACAGGGCTGCTTCGCTGTCCTGTTGACTGGACTGACCCTGAGTGAAATTGTTGCTAGTCTGTGTCCCATAAACTTCTTCTGGCTGATTGGGCATGGAGCGAGTACACGGGCGAGACATTTTTCCACTCTGGGGGTATTATTTAGCAAAAACCCATGAGAAGAACTGTGTGGCACAAGGAATTCTTGCAAACGCAACAATTTTAAAAGACCTCAAGGTTTTCAAGAAAACATAAACGATTTTGCACGGAGAAATGACTGCTTAACACAAATCTTACACGCGAAATACAAACACATGATACAGCACTCAGGATGTGCGTACACAATCCTGACATGTTATTTAGACTAGCGTACTCCTCCGGAAAGCAGCAAACACACTAATACAAACTAGCGTACAGATAAAACACATCATACAAGCAGACATAACGCGCGGCTACTCGGCGCTCTCAGTCGGAGATGGTGACGATGTCCTTTCCCTTGCCGAGGGCAAGACTCAGCGGTCCAGGAGAATCAACCTCCACCTCCTCTCTAGCTGGCTCCTGGCGCGTAACACTGCGCTGCGGTGATGGCGCGGGGGCGACAGGTGGCAGTGCGGGTGCGGCGGGCGGTGCAGCTCTGACTGGAGTAGGAGCGATGACTCGGTCGAACTCCTCAGTGGTAGGCAGACGGCGAGCAGTGGCCAAAACGGCCGGTGCATAAGAGGCTGAAGACGAGACGAATGTCAGAGGCGGTGCCGTGTGGAGAAGCTCCTTCCTGCTGGCAGGACCGCCCCGGACTAAGTCCATGCGGGCAGCCACAAGATCGTCTACGAGGTTGTCGAAAGATTCCTCCAGAGCCTTGAGATACTCCACAACCATCTCGATGGCTTCATCTCGCTCTCCCCGATGGCAGGCGAATGCATAGTGACTGGTGTATGGCACATGGCATGGGAGGTAGCGGTAGCGACGAGTCTTCATCATAGGAAGGATGTCCCGAAGACGAGCTATCGCCTCACGGGCAGCCATCTGCATGGCATGCCTCTCCGTAGGCATGGCCCTTCCCACAAAACGGAAGTGGCGAGATGCAGAACGTCCTCCCTTGAATTGCACCACGGCTTGGTGCATAGACACGTCGTCGCTGAGCTTGTGCTGATAAAGCGTGAACTCCGGACGAGTCGCTGGCCCGATCGCGAGCTTGGTGATGGAGACGAGGAGCTTGACAAACCCCTCGGGCACGTTCGTGAACACTCGAGTCTCACAGCTGCTGCCAGCCATCTACGAAAGTAGGCAAAAATTCTGAGTAGTCATGTCATAAATTTATGATGACCAACAGAAAATACCTACATTTGCAAAATGCTGAAAAGCACAAAAGACGCTAATAACCGATTAGCGATCGCACCTAGTGGCTTCCTACAGTCAGCCTGGCTCTGATACCAAGCTTGTCACGACCGGTTTTTCAATAAAATATTTATTGAGAGACCAATCCCTTTTACGGACCAGTAAAGAAGAATTCCTTCTCACTGGTAGACAATATCTTGGTCACAGAAGAAAAATACCAGGAGTACTGAATATAATACAAGGTTGAGCGGAGACTGCTCAACAATCTATTACATGCACGCCGATAAAACATAACGGCGGATAGGGTGGCAAGACTACTAACTCACGATAACAACGGTGGTGGAAAATATCACAGCGGAGTGGGTGATATGACTCCTGAAGACTACAGCTCTTCGAGCGTCGGAGTGAGGCTCGAGGAGACTTATTGCGGGTGGCGGAAGCGTATATAATACAAGTGACCAATATCCGGGATCGCACAGGACTGACTGGGACTCCTCTAGGCGTCGGACGCACTATCAAACTCTTCATCCAAGAGATCGCCTTCGTCAACATCTGGCCAAATCAACAAGCCAGGTGAGTACTATGAAAGTACTCGCAAGACAGTTCGGACATAAGATATAACAAATGTAAACATGAAGCATATGAATAGATTAACAAGTGCGTTCAGACATAGAGATAATAATGCATGGGAAATAACAGAGAAGTCGGGCGGTAGTCCTCCCGAAATCCCAAAATAAATACTGGGTGCCAAACGAGGGTCTGAATGACTCCTCGAGAGGAAACTGCAAGAATAATAATACCGGTGCCAAACGAGGGTCTGAATGACTCCTCGAGAGGAAACTGCAAGAATAATAATACCGGTGCCAAACGAGGGTCTGAATGACTCCTCGAGAGGAAACTGCAAGAATAATAATGCCGCAGTCGGGCGTCAGGGCGACACCACATAAAGGGCTTATAACAGAAAATAAAGACAAACATGCCACAGTCGGACGTCTGAGCGACATCACATAAAGGGCTTATATGAAAGTAAAAGCGAACATGCCACAGTCGGACGTCTGAGCGACATCACATAAAGGGCTTATATTGTAGCTCAATAATTCAGTAGCTCGAGAACATAAATTATTACAAGTACGAGACAAATATAGGTTAGTCCATCCGCAGGAATAACAATTAAACTGGGTTTACCACTTGAGCTTGTTCACCGGGGATAAATTTCCACGAGGATAGATATGGATATACTGATCACCCTACTTGATCATGGATACGATGACTTGGAAGGATTTGACTCTGCAGAGTTTGTACTTAACCACAGCCAACGGATTTCAGTAGTCACGGGGACTAGTTCCGTTTACGGTGTTTTGGAAGAAACACGTCTAACCAGTACACACCCATTCAACATTCCGAAGCCAGGGATCACCCTCGGCAACGTTCAAGAAAAACCTTGAGACGGGGAGGCTACAACCTCGCGTAGCATGGGATCAAATTTCTATACGCGCGCTCTAAGGGGGTGCCCCCCTCTCGGTCCCAACCGGAAACACCCATGCCCCCTGACCGGATGACTGGCTTTAATCCTGGGCCAAGGAACCATCATCCCGGCCCCTCTGTTTGGTGTGTACACGGAAAGAGGTTACCAACTTACTAAACCGCATCCTGGCAAAGAAACATGTGGTAGCACGGAAGGGAAAAGAACGATAACGTGACTCCGTCCACGTTAACGTCGGAATTTGTCGGATGACGCAAGGCTGGTATGCTACAACAGTACCACCTTGCTGCCCTTCATGTCACCACATGATTAGGCCATCTCTCACCAGAGATCATCGCGACTTTGGAGCATGCGGGTAGTTGCCTCACAAGCAACGAGGTACTCACCGACACTCATATGCCACGCACAAACTTTCACGCAAACATGCAAAACACCTATCATATCAAAGGTTCAAACATGCTTGCCTGGTTCGGAGAAGTCGGAGTCTAGCTCGGCGAAGTTCGCGGCTCCGTCACCTCTTCCGGAACCTACGGCATAACGAAAACGGGCATTAACGTGAAAACCAACGCGTGCATAAAAACTTCTCCAAAAATTTTCCAAATAAATCCCATAAAAAACTAGACAAAATTTTAAGACTGTCAGAAAAAGAATCACTCAAAAATCACTTTTTATTAAAAGTTATAAAGGTTTCTGTCCAGGGACTCATCTGTAATGAAACAGAAAAGTTCCAGGGTTTAAACTGAGAAAACAGAAAACGCTTCGGAAAGAAACGCGCCAGCTCAAAAGGGAAAACGTATTTTGCCCGAAGGCGCCAACAGAAAACGTTTCGAGGGAGAAAGAAAGAGGCTGACATGGGGGTCCACATGTCAGGTTTAAAAAGCTCGCCGGCGCCCGAAGACTGCGGTGGACGCCGGCGTCGAACCACGGCGAGACAGGGAGATCGGAGGGTACCAAGAGCTTCAGCGTGTCCTTCCGCGTCGGTGGGTGGTGGACTCGACCGTCGGAGAGCACCACGTCGACGGCGACACTTTCTCCGGCGGACGGCGGCTCGGGTGATGGTGGAGAACTCCGGTGGTGAGCTGCAAACTCGAATTGAAGCGCGGGTCAGAAGAGTGGATGCATAGGGAAGCTACTGGCAAGAGATGGGAGGCAGAGGTGCACGCACGGGAGCGAATCGAGCTGGATCCCGTGGCGGGTCGCGGCGGCCGGAGTTGAGGAAGGAGACCTCCTCGGGGCTCTTCCAGTGGCTAGGCAGTGCTCTTGGTGGAGTGCAGAGGTGGTGTGGGTTCGAGTTGAAGCTCGGGGCCTCTATTTATAGGCGGATCGAGGGGGTGGCCGTGAACGGAGAATCTCCGGCGAGCAATTACGGCGATGCAGTGGATTGGCAGGGGGTTTAGGTGGCCAGGCAGCATCAGTGAGGTGTACTGGTGCCGTTCCCCCGCAAATCCCGGTTGGTCTTGGCGTAATGGCGCCGGTCCACGGTGGGGTGGCCGCACGGGCACGACGGCGGCAGAGAGCGCGCTCCGCGCCCAGCGGTTCACGACGAGAGTGGCAGCGCGTTCTGGGGAGTGGAAGGCCACGCGGCGACTCCGGTGGCTTGGGCGGCGCTGGGTGGCGCCGTCTGCGCCGCGCCTCTCTCTGGCGGCCGCAAAGCCGCCGCTGGCGTCGGTCACGGGGCGGCGCACCTCCTCCAGCTCGTCGCCGACGTCCGCAAGGCTCCAGGCGCTCGTGCGGTGCAGGGACAAGGGGGAGGGGACGGGGAGCAAGGCGACATCGGGGCACTGTCGAGATCGACAACAAGTTCTGAAGAAAACGACAGTAGATCACTGAACTGTTCTCTGAATCTCTGAACTTGACATTGACAATGCTCTGCAGGTGTTCGACAGAATGATTTGGCAATGAGAAAATTTTCCTGGGGCTGGGACTTGGTGAGGTGACCACTCAATGCACCCAGAGGCTGCCTGATTTTACTCAGAATTTTTGGAGAAGGATTTGAATGAATTTCATCAAATTTGACAAATCAGGTCCAAACTTGCAGCAAGTGTAGTTTGAAAATTTTGAACTGAAGACCAGTGGATCTTCCTGGATCATGGTTGAGGGTTCAAAGGACTAGGAAGGGAAAAAGGTTTGGGGGCAAAAATCAAAGCAGAAAGAGTAGCTCCTTTGTAAACTTCCAAGGGCTAGAAAAGAGGACAGAAATTGTTTTGATAAGATTTAAATGGAAAATAATCATATGGGGTGGTTCAACTTGCTGGATTTGATGCAAATCATGATCCAAAGATGAGGGAAGGTTTAGGAGAGTGGATTTGCACTAAGGCCATGGCAAGAGAGATTTGTTGAAAGTGGTAAAGGATTATCCCAAAAGCCATAGTGCATTTTTCAAAGAAAGCTTCAAAAGGCATTTTTCTCAAGTGAAAAGCATTTTGGTTTGAGTCCAAATAAAAAGCAAGAACCTCCAAGACCAAACAAGTCTTGGATGGATCCAAATAAAACTCTTGCCAAAAAAATTATTTTGAAAGGGAGGGTCCTTTTGAAGAAAAATTTAAATCACCTCCCTCAAGCCAAATAATTTTTTTTTGAAAAATCCAAATAAAATTTTGGGTGTCACAATTAGCCAGCTTGCTCACCATGCCGCCTCCGCACTCCGCGTGTTGGCCATCCACCACTTTCGGCTTCACATTGAAGACCTGAAGCCACAGCCCGAAGTGGGGTTGGATGAGGAGGAAGGCCTCACACACGATGATGAACGCCGGGATGTTGAGGAAGGAGTTCGGGGCCAGATCATGGAAATCTAGGCCATAATAATACAATAGACCGCGGACGAAAGAGTGAAGTGGAAACCCTAGTCCACAGACGAAGTGAGGGAGAAAAACTACTCTCACAGTAGGCTTTGGGGTAGGGACCACTTGCCCCTGGGCCGGAAGGCGGTGGGCGATTTCCTTCGCCAAGTACCCGACCGCCCGAAGCTCGGCAATGTCCTTCTCCTTGACGGAGGAGACCATCCATTTGCCTTGACCTCCGGATCCGGACATGGTCGGATGCTTTCCGGAGATGGAGAACGATGGGGACTTGGGCGCTGGAGCTCAAGGATGGAAGGATAGAGGAAGGAGAAGGCGTGAGTAGACAAGGGCAAATTCTTATCCCCTTATAAAGGGTCGCGAATATCAAGCGCCTCCTCACTCGCCTTAAAACTCGCCTATTCCCAAGGGCAGTGTAAACGGCACGGTTGGGTTACCCATACCCGTATTGCTGAGAATCCCGCAATAAGGGGACACGATCTCTGCTTCGATAAGACGTGCCAATGGCAACCGCGTCTCAAAACATGGAACGGTAGACACAAAACAATTCAAAATTATGTCCGGGCGGACGTGATGTCATGTTGTAAAAATTTGTTAGCGGATTGGAATCGTGTGGTATTATATTATCTCTGCGGTTGTGTGTGGTGTGTGTTACAGGTCGAGATGTTGAGGAAGGTGTTCGGGGCCGGATACTATCATCCCGTCTGGAGACTATCTTGGAGTTCGGAAAGGGGAACCCGCCTTGCAATACCGAAGACAAATCTGCGCACCGGACTATTCGTCATTGAAGCCAGGTTCAGGGGCTACTAAGGGAGTCCTGGATTAAGGGGTCCTCGGGCGTCCGGCCTGTTGGCCATGGGCCGGACTGATGGTTTGTGATGATACGAAGACCGAAGACTACACCCGTGTCCGGATGGGACCCTCCTTGGCGTGGAAGGCAAGCTTGGCGACCGAATATGTGGATTCCTTTCCTTTGTAACCGACCTTGTGTAACCCTAGATCCTCCCGGTGTCTATATAAACCGGAGGACTTAGTCCGGAAAGGATATATCCTCATTACCATAGTCATACAGGCTAGACTTCTAGGGTTTAGCCATCTCGATCTCATGGTAGATCAACTCTTGTAATACTCATATTCATCAAGATCAATCAAGAAGGAAGTAGGGTATTACCTCCATAGAGAGTGCCCGAACCTGGGTAAACATCGTGTCCCATGCCTCCTGTTACCATCGACCATAGACGCATACTTCGGGACCCCCTACTCGAGATCCGCCGGTTTTGACACTGACACGGTGGACGATGGCGAGGCCTAGGAAGGGGACGACGCAGTGCCGGGGAAGACACGGCAGTGGTTGCCCACACGGAGAGGAGTACGAGGGTTCACAGGTTCGGCTGCAGTATGAGGCTGTCATCGCCGCAGAATAACAGGGTGTGTGGGTGAGTAGAGGGATGGACAGGCTAGCGGTGGGAGTGGTAGGGGCGGTGAGGCCTCCACAGCATCACAGCCAGCCACGGGAGGCAGGAGCACACGGCACTACCGGCGCTAGTTTGGGCGGCTGGAGCAAGAAGACCAGAGGTTGAAGAAGCACTAGGGCCGTTGGATGGACATCGTACGGTCACTGGAGCTAGAATCTTTCATATTGACTAAGTTGACCAAGCCCTCCATCCCCGTCAATTGGTAGGCCCACAAGTAAGCCTCCCAGTATGGTGGGCCCCAGCTAGGAGGGGGGTATTCATTTTTCTGTGCGTAATAAGGAGCCACTTCCTTGCGTGCGAAGATATAGCTGGTGGGTCCGACCTGTCAGCGGGGGGAACATTTTGTCGCAAAATATAGAGGCCCTTCCGGTGGGTCCCAGCTGTCAGGTGGAGGAATTATTATTTTGCACGTAATTAGGAGGCATTTCCTTGCGTGCGGCCGTTGACCCAGCTGTCAGCCTCTCCACACACAGTCTACTTCCGATGGATGTCGTTCGCTGACGACGTTGACCACTCTGCACCGAGCGCATCCAACATGGTGGACGACGGTGAGGCCCCGGACAGCAATGAGCCGGAGATGGGAAGACGCAAGAGTAGAGTCACAGACGGAGAGGTGTACGAGGGTTAACTGGTTCTGGTGCGGTGTGGTTCGGCACTCGGTGGAGAACAACAGGAGGTGTGGAGGGGTGGAGGGATGGCCTGGCCAACGGTGGGGTAGCGCTTCACAGTGAAGCATTCTAAGCAGAGCTGCTAGCTGCAGGAGATGGGAGCAGGTGGTCCCAGTGGCGCTGGAGGAAGAAGAGAGAGATTGAAGATGGATGCCAGTCGTTGGATGTAAATCCAATGGCTAACGATGTCAGAATCAATTGTTGACTAAGTTGACAACGATGTGCGTTGGCTTCGACCTATGGGCCCACAATTCAGCCTCCAAAAATGTGGCACATATTCAACCCATTTTTTTTAAGAATTTACAGTTAATTTGATCTTTTTTTAGAATTACAGTCCATTTGCTGGGCTGGTGAACAAATAATGTAGCATCCATGCGGCCCATATATTTTTTTCGTAAAAAATTACAGGCCATTTGCACTTTTTCAAAATACACGACTTTGCTGGGATGATTCTAATTATAATGTTGGGTTGGGCGCAGCAATCTTATCAAAAAATAAATAGGGGCTGAGCATTTTGTTATAAATATATTTAAATAATAAGTGATTTATTATTACATTGGTCCTTAAATCTTACCAAGATTTTGTACACAATCACCGGGATTTTCGTTGCCAAAAAAATCCAGGATTTTATTGTTAAGAAATTATTTTTATAAGTTAATAAGATGTGGGATATTGTTTTCTTACATATGTAAGTATCTGTAAAATATATGGTGACAATAAAAATAATATATAATAACATATAATATAATTTAAATATATATAATATAGTTAGAAGGGAAACATAAGTTGGACCAGGCCTTCCTATTCTTATAGAAAAATGGAACAGACCTCTGTGTTTTCTTCAAAAAATACTTAAATTGGGCTGCCGATGTTTCAGTAAAAATAAAACCTCGGATGGGAGGACAATAGGCCGGTCGATACATGACGGCCCTCAAAAAAATAGAAACCGGCATGTCGTGGGCTGCCAAAAACTCAGCTGATATTTGTTGCCCCAGTGATAATAAATTATACCTGCCAGCTCCCCGGCTTCGTTGTGAATTTATCTCCTATAGTAACTACGTTGAAGCTCCTAAAAATGTAACTATGTTGACGAACCCGTGGGCCCCAACGTCAGTATAGCATTAGGAGGAAGTATTTTTTCAATGAGGCACTTGCTTGCGTACGGCCATAGACCTGGTGGGTCCCGACTGTCCACCTCTCCACATACAGTCCTCTCCAGATTCCCTCTTGTTTGTTCAACATGTTCACAATGGCAGATAGCGGCGCCGCGGCGAGCGCACAAAGGCGCAGGAGGAGATCGGACCACCTGAGGCAGTGCCTTATTTGTAATGAAAGTACTGACTAGCCCAGTGGCCAAGTGACACTACCCGACAGCTGTTCCGCCCGGGTTCGAATCCACCTGATGTAGGGAAAATATCTCCAATTTTTTTGCCTCTGCCATTATTGACATGTGGTTCCCCATTGTCATCTACGCACACCATGTCCAACACTTGCCAAAACATCATCCCTCGTTTTCTCTATTTTTCGCGCACTCGACATTGCGTGGGCACTTTGAAAATAGCATACCTTTTTGACTGCGCATGAATGCTGATCAGCATGATGTTAACTGGCTGGTAGTTCCATTTTCGACCATGAATAAAAATTCCAACATGATGTTAACCCTGTTTGAAAAGGTCGTGTAAATATAAATGCTCTGCCTCCTAAAGTTGCAATTTCTTATCTGAAACTGAACTTGCTGTTTCTTCTCTGAGAATCACATTGTCTGCACTTTTATACTCCTATGAAACTACATTTTTTAAGTGCTAAAAATAGATCTCTAGAATTCATAAAATAATTCATATGATCAATAATGCAAATCTGAAATTCAAAAGACATTGATATCTGAAAGTACTCTCAAAATACACAACACAAAACACAATTTACAGCCTGCAAATACTGACAACCCTAAGCTCCTCCTGACAATTCACAACCTGCCCGACAATTTGGCGGGGGGGGGGGCAGTCCCCTCCTATTCCTCGGTGGCAGACAGCCGCCCCGTGAGACGATGTGAATGGCGAGGGAGAGGACGGCAGGGAACCATTGTTGGGCCAACTGCTTTTCTCCTCTTGAAGTTGGGTTCGGTTGACGAAGACTCCACCGGCTCGCTCTGCCACGACACCCTCACAAATGGCACCCTGAAGATGCTCGATCCTTCAATCTCTGGTGGATGCTCCATCTAGGATCGTTACTCCCACCACCGCTCCCTCATGACTGGATTCGGTGAATCTATTTGCTAGATGGCCCAGAGGAGCAGCTCTATCCCGCGCGACTCCCTTCGGGAGTATCGTCGCCTTTTCGCTCTGTTGCAGATATTTGGACATGGATGTCGCCGTCTCCGCTAGTTGGTCCTTGTTGTCAAACCAAGACTGTATCTCCAACATCCTAGCTACCTTCACAGGGTCGTCGTCTATGATACTCACATATCAGTTGTACTCCTCCATCGATATACTTCTCCATAGCACCTTCACTCGCCAGCGGTGGTTTTCGAATGGAAGAGGAGAGGAGCACCGCTGGTTTTGGATTAGAATGGGAGAGGAGCGACGGTGGTTTTGGATTGGAACAAGAGAGGACTGGCGGTGGTTTTGAAATGGAAGAGGAGAGGAGCGGCGCTGGATTTAGATTGGAACAGGAGAGGAGTGGCGCTGTTCTTGGAAGTATTTTTTGTTTTGCGTATTTGTGTCAAAGTTTGACCACGTAGTGTATTTGACAAGCAAAATGTGAATGCATGTCACCAAAAATTGTATCGTTTGGTTCGTATCTGAATGTAATTTCAAATTATATTATTTTTGCAACGTATAACATATATTTTATTTGTGAACATCATGGTCAATTATGACCTAGAATAAAAGGGAGACTAGTTAATATGGTGTCACTTTCTTAATTGAAGGGTAAATTGATTTCGATTTTGATCCAGTCAGAGCGCGTCGGCCCTCTCGTCCAATCCTAAATCGCTGCCGCACACTCCTCTCCCTCTTCTCCATTGCAAAACCACCTCCTCTCCTCTCCATCATCTCCATTCCAAAACCACCGCCTCACCTCTCCCTCTTCTCCATTGCAAAACCACCTCCTCTCTCCTCGGACGAGGATCCCCTGACGAAGCCCATCCGGCCATTGAGACACTGACACATGGGTCCCACCAAGCACGGGCCCACCTGTGAGCGACTGAAAGGCAGGGAAACCTCTCCTCTCCATCATCTCCATTGCAAAACCACCCCCTCTCCTCTCCATCATCTCCATTCCAAAACCACCGCCTCGCCTCTCCCTCTTCTCCACTGCAAAACCACCTCATCTCTCCTCGGACGAGGATCCCCTGACGTAGCCCATCCTGCCATTGAGACACTGACACATGGGTCCCACCAAGCACGGGGCCCACCTGTCAGCGACCAAAAGGCAGGGAAACCTCTCCTCTCCATCATCTCCATTGCAAAACCACCCCTCTCCTCTCCATCATCTCCATTCCAAAACCACCGTCTCTCCTCTCCCTCTTCTCTATTGCATGACCACCGCCTCTCCTCCCATCTTCCAAAGCTAGCACCGGACCACTCAGAAGGACATCTTTGGAGAGGATGCAGCAGCGAATCAGGCAGATCACCGGCGGCGACCAGGCAAAGTTAACCAGGTTGAAGGAGATCCTTACTTGGTTTGGCAATGAGTGGGAGATTTTAAGGACGGTGAGGGACATGTGGCAATGTATGCGAAAGCAGGAGACGGCGGCGATGAGGGCGGTGATGTACTCCTCGGCGGCAGTCACGCCGTAGTCCTCCAAGTTCGTCGAGTATCTCCTCTGGGCGATGGAGTAGACTGATTCGCCCAAGGCGAAAGTCAGGCGGAGGTGGTGGGCATACAGGTCGAATCGATCGAGTATGGCGTGCCGTTCTTGAGGGTGCAGAGCCAGGCGGAGCCACATGAGTATTCGTTCTACCACCGCAAGAGGAGGCCGGATGGCGCGGACATCACTTCCCTGCCGTTATCCACGGTTCCCTCGACGCTCGCCTCGTTTCAACGGTGTCGATAGGGTTTAAGGTAAGCTTCGCACTAACCTAATCTTCCATCTGCTCATGCTTACAATCAGTGTGACAACTAATAAAAATCATGCTTACAATCAGTCTTCGAGTACTACGCCAATCACCCTAAAAAAGCTCTGGACCTTTGGGTCAAAGTTGTGACACTGTGTACAAATAAAGAAAAATAGATTGGTGCTTCTTTCAGAAAAGAGCACTCCCTAGAAAACTGCTAATATAAGCTACTAGTATTTTTTTTGAAGTCTAAGCTACTAGTATTTGGTTAGAGGATTTGCTGCCGAGAAAGATCCGTCCACAGTGAGTGCCACACATGCCACTGGTGGTGGTGGATGCCAATGCTTAGATGGAGCAGGGTTGGTGTCGGTAACTTTTACTTGGCACCTCGCACTCTGCATATATGCTGGTTCCATTCGTACATTTGTGCAGTTCCACCAAAATGCAGCTGAATAACCCTGTTTGCACTGATAATAAAAAAGCGTGATTACATTATAGTGGCACTACTTGATGAAACATACACTAATAAATAGAAGAAAATATTGCGATAGTATCATAGTATGCCATGCTGCGAGGGCGAGATGGGCCCTACGACGCCTCATACGGTACGCCTCATACTGGAAATCGAGCCAAGTCTCCCCGATACACCTTCTGCCAATGATGAACATCAGTGTACAGTGGTAGTACAAGGAGGGGCCTTGAGACATTCCAATCTCTATTTTTGTGCAGATTAACTAAAATTAAGCACCCCAGTTTGCAAAAATGCTTAAACATTAACAATGGGAGTAGTTGATGAAACATATACTAACAAAGAGAAGCACTTTCTTTATCTACATTCGAAATAAAATGATAGAGAGGACACTCGCTCTATTTTAACTGTATTATTACTTCATTTTACCAGTGGCACTAGGGTCGAGCAGGTGGCAAACGAGGTGTACCGTGCGTCACAAGGATGGAGGCCGGGGGTGCTTAGACTGGGATGCTGAAGCTGGCTCTATCTTCCCCCTGATGTTTCTGTGGTAGCATATGGGTTGTAATCCAAACTTGGTCGAGCTGGTGCTGCGTCCCCCTACCTACCTAGCTTATGTGGCGAACTTGTCTCCTGCTAGTACTCAGTCCGGTCTACTAGTAGTTGCATAGCTGCCCGTTTACAATGAGATGTTGTCGGATAATGGTTCTCTATGTTAGGGTTTATTTAATGAAATCGGATGAAACCCCCTCTTTCGGTATATAAAAAAATATCTGTGGCACTAGCAGTGACAAAACATTGCCTCAAATAAATACTGCCACTAGATTAAGGTGCAAAATAATAACATTACTGCTTTATCATGGCAGTGCCAAAACAATAGCACAAGAGCACACTCAACATGCAGGATCTTTGGCAAACGGTCAGACAAAAAATCCACATACCTCGTGATGGGAACAATATCTGCAGTCAACGCCATTGTAGAAGGGATGACACCGGTCACCACCATGGATGATTCAATTCATGGGACATTTTGGTGCAGTTCACCAAAAATGAAGCAATGTCGGTGTCAAAACCAGCGGATCTCGGGTAGGGGGTCTCGAACTGTGCGTCTAAGGTCGATGGTAACAGGAGACAGGGGAAACAACGTTTACCCAAGGTTCGGGCCCTCTCTATGGAGGTAATACCCTACTTCCTGCTTGATTGATCTTGATAAATATGAGTATTACAAGATTTGATCTACCACGAGATCGTAGTGGCTAAACCCTAGAAGTCTAGCCTGTATGAGTATGATAATGAATCTGTCCTCTCTGGACTATGTCCTCCGGTTTATATAGACACCGGGAGGATCTAGGGTTACACAAGGTCAGTTACAGAGAAAGGAATCTACATATTTGGTCGCCAAGCTTCCCTTCCACGCCAAGGAGAGTCCCATTCGGACACGGGTGTAGTCTTCGGTCTTCGCATCTTCACAGCCCATCAGTCTGGCCCATGGCTAATAGGGCGGACGCCTGAGGACCACTTAGTCCAGGACTCCCTCAGTAGCCCCTGAACCTGGCTTCAATGACGAGGAGTCCGGCGCGCAGATTTGTCTTCGGCATTGCAAGGCGGGTTCCCCCTTTCCGGATACTTCATAATGGTCTTCGGACGATCGAGTTCGGCTCTATAGCATGAGCAGCATATACTTCCACAGAGGGCATAATAATTTATAAGTCTAATCCTTTGGCGACTTTTTACAAGATGACATCACGTCAATCCGGTCATTTTTTTCGAACCGTTTTTCTCACCTGCTGCCCCATGTTCCGAGATGCGGTTGTCATTGGCACGTCTTGTCAAAGCAGAGATCGTGTCCCCTTATTAAGGGATTCTTTATCTACAAAGACGTGGGTAACACAACCGTCTTTTAGGATACAACTCCTTGGGAATAGGCAAGTTTTAAGGCCCAGGAGGAGGCGTTCGATATTCACGGCCTTTATAAAGGGTTACAGACCCGTCTTTTTTCTCCACGCTTGCTTCTTCCTCAACCCTTACTACCTCGAGTTCCAACACCCAGGTTTCAATCGCCACAGTCCTTAGTCATGTCCGGATCCAGCCGGTGGGTGGCTTGTTCTGTCAAACAGGATATTGCGAAGCTTCGGGCGGCAAGATACCTGACCACAGAAATCGTCCATCGGCTTCCCATGGAAGGTGTCGGTGTACAAAAGTAGGGGTTCTCCTTTTGACCCCTTTACTTGTGCACGGGCAGTCGGAGCCACGCGCCACTGCCGCATTGGGCAAGGCAGGGGAGATGGACCGAGGTGGAACCAAAGCACAAGACAAGTGAGACGACGCCAAGATCAAGACCACAGTGAGCACAAGAAAGAAGCGGGTTTCCCCGGCAAGACCCTTGCCGGGGCAGCTCGCCCACACCAGCGGAGTGAGCCACCCTTGAGCCCACGGTTTCCAACACCATCAGCCACGTTGGGCCAGGGCTCCGGTGGCACCTCCATGGTGGTATGCAGATCTTTGTGAAGACAAGAGCAACACTCTTAATTAGAAGAGTGGAAGACGACGAGCCTCGGCGAGATCCTTGCCGAGGAAGCCCACAAGACCCCTGGCAAGATCCTTGCCGGGGACGACCGCAACGCCACGGCAAGACCCTTGCCGGGGCCCCGGCAAGGCCCTTGCCAAGGGCGTCCGCGAGGCTGCAGCCAGGCCCGCACCCGCCAAGCTTTTCGCCACCAATCCCATGCAACTGCCAGCCCACCAGCCGGGAAGGCACCTGCGTGTCGATGCAGGGCTCCTCCGCCAACTCAGCACGTGCCTACGTGGTGGCATACTGATCTTCCTGAAGGATCCACCACCGCGCCACCTCAGCTGCTTGCCTACCTACATGGCGCCACCGCCTCGCTGGCCCAGGCGCGTGTCAAGACGAGGCGAGAAGCGGCGGTGAAGTGGAGGGGACACGTCAGGAGCGCATTTAATGTGTCTTGTCCCGTAATGGATAGTGATAAGCTTAACCACAGTACCCAGATGCCACCTCCTGGTGCCACTATGGCGTTCCCTTTGCCTATAAAAGGAGACCCAGGGCATCCAGGAGAAGGATTCGGACTCTTGGACAAGTTACGCCCCCTTGTAGCTAGTTCGAGCTCCTCAAGAACACATATATACACATCCAAGCAAGACTAGGGTATTACGCATCTCTGCAGCCCGAACCTAGGTAAATGATCCGAGTGCTTGTACTGACTGCTGATCCTGCTCTCCTCACCACCCAGCGCCCCGCAACCGTAGAAGGGATCTTCGTGGTCCCATAGGTGTCGTTTCCCACCGACATCTTTGGCGCGCCAGGTAGGGGGCGAAGTAGTGAGCATCTGGTTTTGCAGCCAGTGGCACAGTTCTTCATCACCATGGCTCCCAAGAAGAAGACGACCACGGCGATCGGTTCGTCTCAGACCGGACTGCCCGCACCGGTGCAGAACCAGTAGCGGGCCAGTCGTGGAGAGAACCCGTGGCGCGGTCCACGAACATCCACATCACCCTGGCAGTCCAGGCCTAGTGAGCGGCGCCGCTCGTACGCCAGGCGACGAGCCACGCGTCGCGAGCTCTAGAGACGGAGTTGGGCCTCCCGCAGGCGGCGCGGGGCCGTCCAGGGGCATCGTCGTGCCACCAGACGGTGGCGCGGTGACCTCCAAGATGGCAACACCGGTGTCCGCGGCACGCTCTTCTCAGGTCGTGCGCGATGAGCAGCGCCGCTCTACTGGTGACCCTGCGCGCGGCCCTGGGAAGAGTCCCATGTGCCCTTCACATGATGAGGAAGGCTAGCATGCGCGCCGAGGTACTGGAGAAGGAGGCAGACGGCCGCATGGCCGTGATGGGGCTCCTTCTAACACGGTTAGAAGTCGAAGCGCATCGCGGTCCATGCAGATTTCGCCGCCACCCACGCCAGCAGAAGCCCTAGCCTGCGCGCCGCTGCTCCTCGCCTTTCCTCCCACGGCAGAGAAGCTCGACGAATGGAAGGCCACCGTCCGGAGCCTCGTCGGCATCGCTAACAACGACGAGTTGCAGCCGGCGGGGCCGGTAGGCCGTTGCTCCATCGAGCCACCGCATGCCAGCGGTGGCCGGGCCGGAGGCGATGCGGTCACGGTGCACTCCCCTCCTCCATACCGGCCATCGCGGGTGTCGGTCCGTCGCGACGACGCTCATGATGATATCTCCGTAGCATCGTCCGACCCGCGAACCCGCCACGACCAACGTCAAGTTCTTTGAGAGTGAGCTCATGAAGACGCTCGAACCACCATCGAGCGCCGGCATGACGCGCGCCACCAGTCGGACGGACAGGCAGGGCCCATTGTGGACCACCCAGCACCGGGGGGCTACGGTGGCCTACCTTACGAGGTGGGTTGTCCAGCTTTCACCAGTGAGCTGCGGCAAATCCAGTGGCCCTCCCACCGCATGTTCAAGCCCGACATTGGCGAGAAGTACAACGGCATGACTCACCCGTCAGAGTTCCTCGTCGTCTATACCATCGCGATGCAAGCTGCTGGGGCCCGCAATGATAAGGTGCTTGCCAATTACTATCCGTTGGCACTCAAGCCGAATGTTATGTCATGGTTGATGCACTTGCCGGTGGACTCCATTTCTTCTTGGGCGGATCTATATCATGAGTTTGTTGGCGCCTTTACCAGAGGCCACCAGGCTCACGGCCAGCCACTCTCCCCGGCAAGGAAACGAGCCGCAACTGGATCATGTACTTTGATGGGGCTTTTTCGCTGCAAGGCGCCGGTGCTGGCGTACTGCTTGTCGCGCCCACCGGGGAGCACCTCAAGTATGTCATCCAAATGCACTTTCCCCGGGAGATGTCAACTAACAGCACCGCCGAGTACGAGGTTTTGCTTGCCAGTCTCAGGATCGCGGCGGACCTTGGGGTCAGAAAGCTCATCGTCAGGGGCAATTTGCAGCTCATCGTCAGGCAGATCAACAAAGGTTACCAAAGTTCGTTGACGGAGGCTTACGTGGATGAAGTGAGGAAACTGGAGGAGCGCTTTGATGATATACAAGCAGAGCATGTCCCTCGGGCAGAGAACGACATCGCCGACTACTTGTCAAAGCGTGCTGCCCTCAAGCTACCTGTGGAACCACGTACTTTTGTGCTTCAGTTAACTCAACCATTCGTCGAACCATCGATCGGGCAGAACAAGCGGAGGAAGCTAGGCCCCAGCAAGTACTTCCCCACCGAGCTCCCTAGAGCCGTTGGCGAAGATGTTGCCATGGATGCCGATCCTGCCGCGGGGCAAACGACTCCGGCAGGGCTTCAGGCCATGTCCGTAGAGGCAGTCACTCCCATGGCAGAAGAGATGCCTTTGGTCCTTGCCGTCAAGCCACAGGCTCTGGCATGGGCGCAACACACCGTCCGACTACTCCAAATGGGAGAACTTCCCGAGGAGCAGGAAGAGGCAGAGAGAGTAGCCGCCGGTCTGCTCTGTACCAATTCATTGACAACGTCTTGTACAGAAAAAGGCCGAATGGGGTGAAATTTAAGTGCATCTCCCGGGAGGAAGGACTAGAGCTGTTGGCGGAGATACATCGAGGCATATGTGGCTCCCACATAGGGTCGAGGGCCCTTGCCGGCAAGGCTTTCCAACAAGGTTTCTTCTGGCCCACTGCCCTCCAGGATGCGACGGCACTAGTAACCAAGTGTGAAGCAGGCCAGTTCCATTCGAAGAAGCTTCATCAACCAGCCCAAGCCCTTCAAACCATCCCTCTCTCCTGGCCCTTCTCGGTCTGGGGGCCCGACATATTGGGCCCTTCCCCCGTGCCATTGGGGGCTTTGAGTACTTGTACGTTGCAATCGACAAGTTCACAATGTGGCCAGAAGTGGAAGCGGTGAGGCAGGTGACAGCGCAGTCAGCCATCAAGTTCTTCAAAGGGCTAGTTTGCCGTTTTGGTGTACCCAACAGGGTCGTCACCGGTAACGGCACACAGTTCACAAGCCACGCCTTCATGTAGTACATTGAGGATCTCGGCAGCAAGGTCTGTTTTGCTTCCGTGGCGCACCCACGGAGCAACGGCCAAGCAGAGAGAGCAAATGCTGAAGTTCTACGAGGCTTAAGAACGAAGACTTTTGACAGGCTGCGCAAGAGTGGAAGGCGCTGGATTGACGAGTTGCCGGCGGTTCTTTGGTCAATTAGAACGACGCCAAATCGAGCCACCGGCCAGACACCCTTTGCCCTGGTCTACGGGGCAGAAGCAGTTCTCCCCATGGAACTCATATACGGGTCACATCGAGTGCTCGCTTATGACGAGCTTGAGCAAGAGCGATTGCGGCAAGATGACGCAACGTTCCTTGAGGAAGATCGTCTCTGGGCGGCTATGAGAGCAGCACGCTACCAGCAAGCCTTGCGCCGCTACCATAGCCGCAAGGTTCATGGCCGAAGCTTTGAGGAAGGCGACCTTGTTCTTCGGCATGTTTACTCGGCCAAGAATTCCAACAAGTTGACGCCAAAGTGGGAAGGCCCTTATCGGGTAACACGAGTCACCAGGCCCGATGCGGTCCGCCTGGAGACCGAGGATGCCATTCCAGTGAGCAACTCCTAGAACATCGAGCATCTTTGCAAGTTTTACCCATAAGGCGCGGCTTGCCGGGCCTCCCGGCAAGCTACCCTTTTGTACAAGCCTTGTCGGCAAGGCATGTAACCCTTTGTACAAAGCCAGGCGCAGACCCTGAGCATAAATAAATGAAGTGCTGGCGCCCTAAGTTATCGCATGCATGCTAGGTCGAGTCTCTTCCTCGGTAAGGGTTGATAGTGCTTAGCGGCGGCTAACCCCTAGCTTAGAGGTCGAGTGTGCGTATCTCTGTTCTTTTCTGTCCTCTTTGGTTCGCAGGGCACATGAACACTTCTGCTGAGCTATTTGGAAGAAAAGGAACGGATCGGCGTCCCGACCCCGGCAAACCAAAGTTGCCGAGGGCTGCAAGTACAAGGATCCAACCACAGAAAGCCAAGGTTGCCGGGTGCTGCAGATCCAGATAAGTCTTTTATCCTCTGTCATGCATTTTGGTATGGAACTGGGATATATGAAACCTCGTTTTATTTCTAGGCTACCATGCTCCCCTTTTCTGTACCCAAGGATTATCTCCTAGGTCCGGATTCGGTTGTAGTCGCGACAGCAAAAGAAATGGAATGAGGAGCATAAGCCCGCTTCATCCCTGCCTCCGCCAAGGGCGCGAGAATGGTCGAGCGAAGTGGGGGGGGCAGCAAGGCCTGTTGCCGGGCGAAAAACATTTATCTTAAATAAATAACAAGGATTCGCTCCTTGTTGCGGGGTCCACCCACGAGCGCAAAACCCGGGAAACATCCCTTTTTCTTTAAAAACATCCCATACAGGTACAGTTCATACGGAATGAAAAACATAAGCAAGGGGGATTACAAGCTTTAAATTCTACTAATGCCCGGAGGCTTACAAGTTGAAAAAAGATAAGGTGCCTGTAATCCCTTTCTTGTCCCTCTCCTCAGGAGGCAGGTCAAGGAAGCGAAAAGGGGCAGAAGGGGCGCCTAGGCGAGCTACGAGCGGTAGAAAGCACCAAGAGAACGTCTCGGTGGCCGTCCAAAGGCTGGCCGGTGATGACAGCGCTGGAGGAAGAGCTGGAAGACGAGGCGGCAGGACGTCACTACGCGACTAAGGCGTCGGTGTCTGCGTACTCCGACTTGACGGCCTTACCGCCCACCCTCTTCCTCTTCCGCAGCCTCCCGATGCCAGCCGCCCAAGGAGACGGCCCCGAGAAGTTCAAGGAGCTCGCCCCTCCCCCGGCAAACTCTGCCGGAGGAGCGGCCAGGTGCAAATGTTGCTGCTGCCGCACCTGCCCAGGCACGGCGCGCCCGACACCTAGTCGGACCCGTCATCCTACCCCCCGTTAGCCTCGTCGTCGCTGCCGCTGTCCTCCTCGTCGCTCTCGCTCGAGGAGGAGTCTTCACCATTGGAGGAGCTCTCCATGCAGCACCTTACGCGAGTCCCGAAGTGCCCAAAGGCCTTGACGGAGAGGAGGCCGCTCCCCATTAATTTGAAATGGAGAGTGAGCCCCTCCGTCAGGCTGTGGATGCGAGCAAAAGTCTTCAACCCTCGGCGAAGATACATGACGTGAGGGGCGGGGAACTCGACATCGACCCATGTGCTGCTATTCCCACAGCCCCTCATATGCAGCCGTAGCGCCTGCGGCAGGTTCATCTCCATCTCCCGCGCAAACGGGGTCGGGAGGCGAAGATGACGGCGTGGCGGCTGGCGCAGCCTAATGAAGAACTCGCGGGGATTGTCCCCGACGTGGCCCTCCACCGGGGGAGGGGCCGCTGGCGGAGCCGAGGCCGATGCGCCGCCCCGTCCTCCTCTTCCCCGAGCACTGCGACGGCCTCGACCTCTTGGAGAGAAGCAGGTGACGAAGGATTGAGAGGCGCCGCTCCCCTCGTTCCCCTCTTTATAAAGGGGTGGGGCGGGGCTCGGCCGCCCCTTTCGGCCAATCCGGCTCATTGAAGTGACAGCGGGCAGGGCCGTCAACTGCCCTCCACGCCCAATTGAAGGCGCGTAGGAATCGACCCATGCGCGCGCAACTTCCCGTATCTCGCACGCCTATCATTCGCTCTGCATGCGGCGAACGTGGCGCGAGAGACGGGTGTAATGGGACGCGTGGAGCTGCGGTTCCCCAAGTGCGGAGAGTAAACGAGCAGCGGCCCTGCGGTCTCGAAGAGACACGCAGGCCGCCTCTTTACTGTTCGCCGCGGATGGCGTCAGCATGCTTTGGTCACCCGCGCGCACGACCCCCACGTCACGCATTCAACACGGGTCATGGGGAAGCGCAGCGGACGGAAAGTTACCGCAGTAAAAACCGCCCTGCCTGCCCGCGCACCATTTTGGGCCTGGCCCAACAACGTGTTGCGCTTATGTGTGGCCGAGGCCCGGGGGCTCCTGTCGGTGTACAAAAGTAGGGGCTCTCCTTTTGACCCCTTTACTTGTGCACGGGCAGTCGGAGCCACGCGCCACGGCCGCACTGGGCAAGGCAGGGGAGATGGACCGAGGTGGAACCAAAGCACAAGACAAGCGAGACGATGCCAAGATCAAGACCACAGAGAGCACAAGGACGAAGTGGGTTTCCCCGGAAAGACCCTTGCCGGGGCAGCCTCAGCAGCCCCGGCAAGACCGTTGCCGGGGCAGCTCGCCCACACCAGCGGAGTGAGCCACCCTTGTGCCCATGGTTTCCAACACCATCAGCCACGTTGGGCCAGGGCTCGGGAGGCACCTCCATGGTGGTATGCAGATCTCTGTGAAGACAAGAGAAACACTCTTAATCAAAAGAGTGGAAGACGACGAGCCTCGGCGAGATCCTTGCCGAGGAAGCCCAGAAGACCCCCGGCAAGATCCTTGCCGGGGACGGCCGCAACGCCACGGCAAGACCCTTGCCGGGGCCCCGGCAAGGCCCTTGCCGAGGGCGTCCGCGAGGCCGCAGCTAGGCCCGCACCCACCAAGTTTTTCGCCACCAATCCCATGCAGCTGCTAGCCCACCAGCCGGGCAGGCACCTACGTGTCGATGCAAGGCTCCTCCGCCAACTCAGCACGTGCCTATGTGGTGCATGCTGATCTTCCTGAAGGCTCCACCACCGCGCCACCTCAGCTGCTTGCCTACCTACATGGCGCCACCGCCTCGCTGGCCCAGGCGCGTGTCAAGACGAGGCGAAGCGGCGGTAAAGTTGAGGGGACACGTCAGGGGCGCATTTAATGTGTCTTGTCCCGTAATGGCTAGCGATAAGCTTAACCACAGTACCCCGATGCCACCTCCTGGTGCCACTGTGGCATTCCCTTTGCCTATAAAAGGAGACCCGGGGCATCCAGGAGAATGATTCGGACTCTTGGACAAGTTACGCCCCTGTAGCTAGTTCGAGCTCCTCAAGAACAAAGAGATACACATCCAAGCAGGATTAGGGTATTACGCATCTCTGCGGCCCGAACCTGGGTAAACGATCCACGTGCTTGTACTGACTGCTGATCCTGCTCTCCTCACCACCCAGCGCTCCGCAACCGTAGAAGGGATATTCATGGTCCCATAGGTGTCGTTTCCCACCAACAGAAGGGCAGGTTATCCCTACCCCCAGATCCAGCGAGAGGGTCGTGTTCGTTTCCCCCTTCCTACGAGGATTTGGGTTTGCCCTTAATCCCTTCTTCCGGGGGCACATGTTCTATTATGGACTTGATTTTCACGATCTTGCCCCAAACTCTGTTCTTCTCATCTCGGCGTTTATCATCACGTGCGAAGCCTTCCTCCGAACTCCTTGGCACTTCGGCTCGTGGCTCAAGACCTTCAATGTGAAGCCACAAGTGATAGAGGGGGAGCAGGCGGAGTGCGGTGGTGCCTCAGTGAGAAAGCTTACCAGCGCTGTTTGGCTAAATGGATCCTTTACAGAATCCTCCGACTTATGGCAGCAGGAGTGGTTCTATATCACCGAGCCCCGTGGTTCCAAGTGGGCAGCTGCGCCTGCGTTCCGATCCAGCCCCCAATTCAGCTTGCGTCATGGATTAATAAGGGGTTGGACTGGGGATCAGTTGATGAAGTGCGGACTCTGCAGAGTTGTACCCGAAGCCTCGTAGAGAAGGATATCGATCTTGTCAACGTTATTTAGGTAATGCTAGTCCGTCGGACCGTGTCGTGCCAGCGACGGCCTCTCCGCATGTGGGAATTTAATCCAGATGGGCCACAGACTCTTTAGCACTTCTACGGTACTATGCACGAAGGAATGTGGAAATTATTTTTCGGGAAACGAAAACAATGGCCGAACACCACAGAAGATATCGGCCTTGACTGCAACCATCCGGACACCCCGGTAAGCGCTCAACTTCCGAACACTTTTTAGTCAAGCATCCCGTAATAAGATATTGAGCAAACCATGTTTTCCAGGGCTGGATAAAGAAAGTGGAACGAATTAGGTGCCCGGTGTCGGTGTCAAAACCGGCGGATCTCGGAAGGGGGTCCGAACTGTGCGTCAGGTCGATGGTAATAGGAGACAGGGGACACGATGTTTACCCAGGTTCGGGCCCTCTCTATGGAGGTAATACCCGACTTCCTGCTTGATTGATCTTGATGAATATGAGTGTTACAAGATTTGATCTACCACGAGATCGTAGAGGCTAAACCCTAGAAGCTAGCCTATGGTTATGATAATTAGTATCCGTCCATCCGGACTATGCTCTCCGGTTTATATAGACACCGGAGAGATCTAGGGTTACATGGAGTCGGTTACATAAAAAGGAATCTACATATTCGGTTGCCAAGCTTGCCTTCCAAGCCAAGGAGATTCCCATCCAGACACGGGTGCAGTCTTCGGTCTTCGTATCTTCACAGCCCATCAGTCCGGCCCAATGCTAACAGGCCGGTCGCCCGAGGACCCCTTAGTCTAGGACTCCCTCAGGAGCCCCTGAACCAGGCTTCAATGATGATGAGTCCGGCACGCAGATTGTCTTCGGCATTGCAAGGCGGGTTCCTTCTCCGAATACTTCAAAGTAGATCTTGAACACCGGAATTGTGTCCGACTCTGCAAGACAAATTCCACATACCACTGTAGAGAGCACAATATTCCACGAGTCTAATCTGCTGACAACTTCTTCCATAGTGTGATATCACGCCATGGCCCGGTTATTATTCGAACCATTTTCTCAACCTGCTGCTGCATATATTGCGAGGCGGTTTTATTGGCACGTCTTGTCAAAGCAGAGATCATGTTCCCTTATCACGGGATTCTCATCAATACAGGTGTGGGTAATCCAACCGTGCCGTTTACATAGGCCTTGGGAATAGGCGAGTTTCAAGGCAAATGGGGAGGCGTTAGATATTCACTGCCTTTATAAGGGGTAAGGATTCCCTTCTTCCCCTACGCCTTCTCTCTTTCTCCGCCCTTCCAATCTCGAGCTTCAGCACTCAAGTTCTTATCTCCTTTCCACTTAGGCTAGCACTGCAACCATGTCCGGATCCGGAGGCCAGGGTAAGTGGATGGTCTCCTCCGTTAAGGAGGAGGACATTTCTGAGCTTCGGGCGGTCGGGTACTTGGCGAAGGAAATCGCCCACCGTCTTCCAGCCCAGGGGCAAGTTATCCCCACGCCGAAGCCCAACGTGAGGGTGGTATTCCTCCTGCATTTCCTCCGCGGACTAGGGTTTCCACTCCACCCATTCGTCCGCGGGCTGATGTATTATTATGGGGTAGATTTCCAGGATCTGTCCCCGAATTCCTCCCTCAACATCTCGCTGTTTATCGTCGTGTGCTAGGCTTTCCTCCGCATCCCACCCCACTTCGGGCTGTGGCTCAAAGTATTCAACGTGCAGCCGAAGGTGGTGGATGGCCAACACGCGGAGTGCGGAGGAGCCATGGTGAGTAAACTGTCCCACGTCTCCTGGCCGAAAGGCACTTTTGTGGAGACAGTAAAGGAGTGGCAGAAACAATGGTTCTACATTACGGAACCCCGCGGCGCCGACTCGGCCGCAGCTGCCGAATTCAACCCTGGTGCCCCAATGCGGCTCACCTCCTTGGTCTAGAAAATCCCGGACTGGTGTTCGCTAGACGAGCTGATAGCGCTGCAGACGCGCATTCAAAGCATGGTGGACAAGGACATCAAACTTGTCAATGTGATCCAGGTGATGCTAGTTCGCCGGATTCTCCCGTGCCAAAGCTGAAGCTGTCCTTTATGGAAGTTCAATCCGAAGAAGCTCCATACCCTGAAGAGGATCTTTGAGACCACTCACGAGGGCGCCTCGAAGTTGCTCTTCAAGGGAAACGAGAAACCGCCGGCCGCAGATTCAGACCAAGGGCACGACATTAACCACCCTGTCAGCGAGGTATGTTATTTTTAAAGCATCCCCTACTTGTTTGTTTTGAGGACGATGTCTGATCTTTCATCGTCGCTTTTTTAGGACTGGATGGAGAGGGCGAAGCAGATCCGGTGTCCGGCCCCGCTGCTTGAAGAACCGGTCATCCTGCGCTTAGCGACGATGCTGGTGCCGGCACCATATAAGGCGCCGAAGAAGAAGGCCAAGAAGAAGGCCAAGGGGGGCCAAAAGTGGCCCCCATCGTAAGGGCGCTTCGGACGTGACGTCCGAAGACGAAGAAGCCCATTCCTCCGTCCTTGAGGACGACCACGAGGAAAAGGAGGAGGAGGAGGAGGAGGACAATTCTCCCCCTTAGGAGAGGAGGAAGAAGAGGGCGGCTTCCACGAATCTGGAAGCGGGGACGCCCTAGAGGGGGAAGGGCGCCCTTGCGGTCAACACCACGTGGGATGTCGACAGTAGTCTAGAACGACACCCCCGCACTAAGCCTCGGGCCGCATCATAAGTACTATGACTCACATGTACCCGTATGTCCGGCCTTTCCTATCATTTTCATGTGGTTAATTATGCTATTGCAGTCTGGCCCGCGCCAGTATCCAACGTTCCTCATCTGGAGGTTCGCTAGACCCAAAGGAGATGGCCAGCGAGTCACCACCGACCGCTCACTCCATCAAGGTCGCGGGTGACGAGGAAGTGAGGTCCTGAACGACCTCCCCAGGCCGGGGAGGGGCTCAGGAGGCGCCAGAAGGCGAAACCTCCATCCCTGGCACCAGGGGGATTCCGGCCCCCTGGAGACTGAAAGTAGGGGCCGTACTCAGTTCGGCGCTCAGCCGAACACTATTCCGGAGACCGAAGCAGTTCCAAAATCCGGAGCGCATCCTCCTTCGAAAGAGGGAGGTGCCGCAGCTCCACTGGTGACCCCCGTCCATCGAGGGGCACCGACTGATCTGATGGAGGTGCTACGAGGCGCCACCATCATGGAGGAGCATTGTGTCCTTATGGGCACGGTGATTGAGAAGGTTTGGTCCGCCGAAAGTGGATTGACCGAAGCCTGTCGCAGCCTGCTAACAGGTTTCGAGGTGAGCGACGTAAAGAGAGAAAATCCTGATATAGTCAGTAGCCCCTGATACACTGTCCGACGTTCGGAATGAAAAGCCGGACAGAGGATCAACCCTTTGTAGGAGACTAACTTGATATGTATGAATAAGCAAGCGTCGCTGTTAGCTGTGACTTCGCATACTGCCGAAGTCTCTGAACTGAAGCAGAGGCTGGAGCAAGCCGAGAATGAGCTCAGAGAGGTGAAGACTCAGCTCCGGGAGAAGCAAGGTGTGTAACGTCTTGCGTGTGTATTCAGAGAGAATAAGTGGTGTGTATTGACCAGAATGTCATAATATGTGTAGGAGCGACGACCGAGGCAAGGCCCTAAAAAAGGCCCTGGCCGAAGCCGAGTGGAAGGCTGCCCAGCAGCAAGCCGCCCGTAAGAAGCTCAAGGCCCGGGTCGGCGAGGTCTAGAAGGAGCTCCAGGACGTGGTGAAGAAGTGCGAGGCCTTGGAGCATTATGCGTCGGTTCGAGAGACCGAACTCGCCAAGGCTCGTCAGAGCTCGGAGGCCGCACAGACTGAGGCCCGCGATGCCCTCAAGGAGATCCAGGAGGCCAGGAAGATCGTGGCGGGTAAGGTATTTAACATGCAAAGCAAGTGTGCGGAGAGGAAGTACCTTTTACTACCCCGAATTCAGAGTTGCCCAGGGGCTTTTGCGGATCTACCACGCATCGTATCCGATGCGGCGGAGTTCTTTCGAGCCCAAGAAGGGTGCTCGACGAAGAAGCTGTTCTGGACACAGTACACCGTGCCAGAACATCCGGTGCCCTTTACCGATCAGCTAAAACAGCTGGTTGAGCTACACAGGGTGGCCGAACTGGCCATGAAGGATTTGATAATCCGGTTGTGGCCGGCCGAGGCGATACCCAACAGTTACTTTGGCCTCATGAAGCGGGTGGTAGAGGCCTGTCGTCGGCTAGACATCATCAAGCGATCAGTCTGCATCGAAGGTGCCCGCATGGCCTTCGCCCGCTGCAAGATGTGGTGGGCAAAGATGAACGCCGTCGAGGTGGCCAAGGAGCCGCCAGAGGGCAAGGAGCACCGCACACTTGAGCGATATTTTGCGGATCTCCTCGAAGGGTCTCGGCTTACAGCAGCGCAGTGCGGGTAGGACATTGTTTTCGAATGAATACACTCGTGTTTTGTCCTTGCCTTGTATGATAAAAAGAAAGCCGGTTTGTAATATAATGCTTATTTTGTTTTAATTGTTTCCTCCTGTGCGGCTATGTAGTATTTAATCTGAGGGTTGGCCAGTCGTCGGCTTTTGCCCTCACGTAGGTAGTACGGAGGTGTTCGGGATGGGATCTAAACAATCTTTGTCCAATTATATGGTCCTTGAAGGAGTTGTTTAACGCAACGAACCAGGCAATCAGACTATGCGGCTTAAACGCCCTCACTTAGCCATAGGAGTTTTATAATAAAACATGGGCGCCGCCCCTGGTATGGGAACCAGAGTGCTATCGGTGTCTGATCGGGAAGTACCGATCCTTCGCGTAACACGGAAAAAATCTCTAACGATTTGTGACCTCCGAACAGCTGACCGGCTCTCGCCGCATCATGACAGTCAGTTTTCGGCTTTCTCTACTGAGGTGCTCATCCGGTTTAAACCAGGGCACAATCGTAGTAGTTCTCCCTTTACTACCCTAGCCGATGTAGCGGAACGTAGGGTAGCAAGCACAGGAGCCGGGCAACCCAACTATTGACCAAAGACATGATTTGGAGCCAATGCATATAATGCTAAATTCGGGGTGCCGAACTTATCGAGAAGAAGTGTTCGGACATTGCTGCCGTATTATGGGGCGATCATGAGCCCCTGGCGAATATGAAGCGTGCCAAAGTGTACGGATGCGGTCGATAAGCAAATCGAAATAAAATGCACTAAGAGGCGAAAACCACAAGAATTGGGCCCCAAACTATTTTCATTGTAAATGGATGGATACATCAAGGCGTATCTTGTACAGATAATGCGATAAGCACCTGGGCTATTTGACATGACAGAATTTAGGGAGCGCAGCGTGCGGGTCTTGAGAAATAAGTAAAAATACCGTCAAGAAGAACGTATAGAGGTTACCCTACACACCTATGCTCCTTGCCGCCTTTGTATGTTGAAGCTTCAAAAGGACTGGTGATCAAGGCCGCGGGAAAAGGAACCTGAAACAAATAAAAATAAGAAAAGAGGGGAAGTATGTGTGATTCCCCGGTCGGTCGAGCCATACTGTGGACCACAAGCTATGCCTCCGTCGATGCCCATGGAATTTTGAGTGCGTAATTATGTACGCGTGGTACTAGCGCCACTATGTGATCGGGACCGGGACGGAGGCCGAATTGCTAGTCGAGCTCATGACAAGCCGGGCTGTCCTCCTGCAGCATAGTCCGGACTCTCTTAATGGTGTCCAGGGGCTCGGCAGCCGGATTCCGGTTCTGCTTGAGAAGGCTACTCTGTACCTCTGCTGCTAGGCCGGCGGTGTGTTCCTCTGTACGGAGAGAACGTTCTGTATTTCCTGTCGGGACCCCGATTCCAAGTCACACCGATCTAGCCTGTAACACCTCATATCACTTTCCGGCCTCACGCACGGTACACCCATGGGTGTCGCCTTACCATGGCCCGGGACCGTTTGCGCCATTTGGCTCACGTATATGACAATGTCGCTAGCATCCATATGACAGAGAACCCGGGCCGACATGGCTAGTCGTGAACCCAAAGCGGCACAAACGTATGGGGACAGGCATACATGAATCAACATCGAACGTGTCGGTCAGCAGCGTGCGAATCCGGGCTGTAGCACTGGGCTAACAGGACTCCGGGAACCCGGGCTGTAGCAGGCTAGGCAGGACTCCGGATGTCACCGCGTGACATTTCCCCGAAGGGACAGACACAGGAACGATATGAAACACATGCCGGCCAGTCAAGTGTCCAGAGCAGTAGTGCTGGGCTAGCAGGACTCCGGTGATCCGGGCTGTAGCGGACTACTATGGCTCAAGGAGGCACTAGACCACATTTCCCCATAAGAGAGGCTACTAAGGATAGACAACTAGATTGTCGGATCCCACACATACCAAGCATTTCAATCATACACACAATATGCTCGATATGTGCAAATACAACATGGCATCACAACAAGACTCTACGACTCAGAGTATTTATTCATTAGGCTCCGAAGAGCCAGATATTACAAACATGGGTCTCATGACCCAACATTCAGAGCATACAAGTCAAAGCACATGCGGAAGCTTAACATGTCTGAGTACAGACATCTACAAATGAAAAAGGCTGAGAAGCCTGACTATTTACTAGATCCTGCCGAGGGCACAAGATCATAGCTGAGGTATCAAGCTAAACGTCGAAGTCCACACGGGACTACTAGCGAGACTGACGTCTCTCTGCAAAACATAAAATAAGCAAACGTGAGTACAAATGTACCCAGCAAGACTTACATCAGAACTATCTACATATGCATCGGTATCAACAAAAGGGGTGGTGGAGTTTAACTGCAGCAAGCCAGCTTTGACTTAGTGGCTAACCTGAACTACGACTGTAAGCAACTCTTTTGAGGTGGCGCACACGAGTCCACATATTCACCATATCAATACACCACTATGGATCCGCTCCCGTCTCCCTACGAGAATGCCATCCATAGCACTCACGCTTATCTTGCGCATTTTAGAGTATCCACTTTCACTTGTCTATGAACTGTTATAGGCAACCCAGAAGTCCTTTTCCGTGGACACGGCTATTCGAATAGATCATATTAACCCTGCAGGGGTGTACTTCGTCACACACGCTCTCGCCACTTACCACCATGTACACGTCGTGTACCTCGGCAACCTTCAAGCGGAAGCCTGGCGAGGGAGTCTGCCATGACCTGACTAACCAGACAAGTCTCTAGTCCAGGTTTATCGCCTATTCGGGTTCCATCCGCAAGGAGATCCGGCCGGGGTGTCGCTCACGGCCCCAAACGATGTGTGCAGGGTTCCCGAGCCCACCATCCGGGTGCCACTCGGTACACCAGGCCACGTGTGCCTAGGCTGTCCCAAGCCCACCTGTACCGGGTGCCACTTGGTAGACTACTAACACTACCTACAAACACCAGAAACTAGTTGCAACTCCTGGACAGAGATCGAGGCGGTTAATAAGCCGAGAGGGGTTGAGTTACCGGAACCCAATGTGTGGTAGTAACTGTTCATGGATCACAAACACAGAACTCAGTTCCTGAGGACGGTTTCAATGAGACAACCCACCATGTACTCCTACATGGCCTCTCACCGCTACCTTTACCAAATCGTGTTCACACACTTAGCTCTCACACAGTAGGACATGTTCACAACTTTCCAATTCATTCCCGATGAATCAGACCTGACACAACTCTAAGCAATAGCAGGCACGACAACAAGCATGAATGAGTAGGCACATCAGGGCTCAAACAACTCCTACTCATGCTAGTGGGTTTCATCTATTTACTGTGGCAATGACAGGTCATGCAGAGGATAAGGGGTTCAACTACCGCAGCAAGTAACAGATGAATCATCGTTGTCCTAATGCAGTAAAAGAGAGCAGGAGCGAGAGAGTGGGATTGTATCGGAATGAACAAGGGGGTTTTGATTGCCTGGCACTTCTGAAGATAGCATTGAGTCTTCATTAGTGTCAGCGATCACAACGTCGGAACATCGTCTACTGAGGGGGGACAAACACCGGCAACAGAGAGGAAAACCAATCAATGCAATGCAAAAATATGATGCATGAATGTGACATGGCAATATGCTGTGAATTGAGCTAATGCACCTAGCAACAAGTGCAAGGGAATCCATTTGAACCAAAGGTTCAAATGCAAACTCTAGTTTGAGCATTTAAAATGCCATTTGAATGTTTTCACTTATACAACAGGTATAAGTTGGTTTTTCATGCATGAAAGTAGCATAAATAGATAGATTGGATTTTTCTGATAATTTTTCATATATAAATTATTTGATTTGGAGCTACGGTTGAATTTCTATGAATTTTAGAAGTTTGCACTATTTTCTGGAATTTCCTGTATAAGAATAATTCCAGTAATTAAATTACTGCGTCAGCACTACGTCAGGATGACGTCAGCAAGTCAACAGCGGCTGGTCCAGGTCAAACCTGACCAGTGGGACCCATTGGTCAGTGACTCAGAGCTGGTTTGAGTGGATGACAGGTGGGACCGGTCAACGCTGACTTGGTCAAAGTCAAACTAACACGTGGGGTCCGCAAGATTAGCACTAATCTAAACAGAAGTTAAACTAATCTAAATAGGCACAGGGGCCCACATGGCAGTGGCTCTGGGGGGTCAGTTAGGCACTAATGACGGTGCCACGTCACCAGCCACCGGAGTTGGACGCCGGCGACCTCACAGTGCGGCGGCGGCTTGCCGGAATCGCGATGTGGCCGTCGGCTGGACGTGCCCAGGGCACCGAGCGATAACCCTTGATCCCACGCATCTAGCGGAGGCAGCAGCAGGTTACGGGGTCACCGTAATCGAAGCCGGCGACGAGCCGAGCGGCGGCCGGACCTACGGGCATGAAGCAATCGGCGCTAGGGTGAGGGAAACGGCTGGATTTTGTTGTCTACGACGTCTACACAACCGCACTAGACCTCTAGGAACACGCTCCTGACTGTAAGGTCACCGGAGCATCAACGGCGTTGAGCTCGGGCGGCGGTGCTCCTCGGCTTCCATGAAAACGATGGCCAGAGCTCGAAATTGAGCACGGGGGTAGGGGAAACGATGCGGGGCTCACATGGAGGTCGTTGAGCTTCTCAGCGGCTCGGGGGAGGCGTCGAAGGTGACGAACGGGCGCCGGCGATTTTGGCGACTGAAGGTTGAAGATGACCGCGGCGGTGAGGGCGTTTGGGGCTTCTGGCGACGCGTGGTTTGGTGGGGACGTCGAGGACGAAGCGGCGGAGCTTCTTGGCACAGTGAGAGGGCGAGGGAGGTACGGTGGTCAGGCGGGCGGCAGCGGCGAGCTCGGTGGCTCTCGGGCGGCTGCTGGAGAAGGGGCAGAGGAGAGGGAGAGAGTGCAGCGAGTGAGGGAGAGGAGAGAGGGCTTCGAGCCGTCTCCAGGTGCGGGGTTGGGTTGACGGAGAGCGCGACACGACAAAGCAGAAGGTGGCGCAGCGCCTGCGTGCGCGCGGCGACCACGCGTCCGTCCTTCTGTCCAGGGAGGAAGACGACAGGGAGGCTGCGGTGGTGGGTTGGGCTAGGAAAAGAAGTGGGCCGGCTCTGCTGCAGGTAAGCACCAGGTAAGTCTTTCTCTCCTCTGTCTTTTATTCATGTTTTCTATTTTCTGTCTTTGTTTTTTGGATTTAGTAAAATACTAAAACACTTCATAAAATCCTAAAATAAATTGTGGGCAGATACTAGATTATTCCCAACAGCCCTCAACTACTTTTCAGAATTATTAGAGCATTTAAAATATTTATAGAATTTAAATGCCCCAATTCAAATACAATATGAGTTAATTCAAAATCCATAAATGGCCAAGAAATATGCTCATCATTTTTGGCAGAGGTTTTCACCTTTATCAAAAATCATGAACATTTCCAAAGGGCATTTTGGGTTCATTGAAAACATTTGAATTTGACCCTAGTTGGGCTCATTTGGTGCTAGGGTTTGTTCATCCCCATTTCAAATTTCAATAAATTTAGACATGATGCAAGCATATCTAGCTAGCCTAAGTGCATACCAGACTAGGGATGTGACAACTCACCCCCACTAAACAAAAATCTCGTCCCGAGATTCAAGCGTAGGGTTAGATGAAAGGGGAACGCAAACTAGCATAATCTTCACGATCCAATTGTTCTTCTCGAAGATGTTGATTCATTGCATCATCTTGATCTTGACATCTTTTCTTTCGAGAGCTTCATCCAACTATGATGATGGAAGAGAGGGAAACTCTACATGATTGATCTTCTCGAAGATCGAGCTACACAAGATCAACTCGCGGAATGAGATGTTGAAACATCTCGAGTTGAGACACAAAACACATCGAGAGGGATGGAAGAACAAACGATGGGATTTGATTTGGTGGGCAACAATCCCACGCTTAGGTAGGATGGTGCATGGTTTCAAAGTAGCGAGGAGATAGTTGCCACGATTCCATAACGGGGCACCTTAGGGAAGGTGACTCATAGAAATATCCCTTAAGTGGCAAAAAGAATTACGTTTGATTCAGAGATCATTGAAACTCTTCATACCAGCCTAAGGCAATTTACAAATGATCGTTTGAAAGAATTCAAAAGAATGGCACACTCCATTTGGAAAGGAAACTATGGTTATAGAACAACTCGGCAATTGGTAGGCACATTCCAGTTGATACCAAGGATATAACCTAGTGACTGAGCGTGCTTTCAAGAACTTCAGCATTTCCATATTCATCAAGGTTTTACCAACATCCGTGCTGAGGATCCTGGCAACACATCATACTACCATGATGGACGGTGATGGAGGATGCATGTGCAAAGGAGGACATCACTTTCTCAGATTTTTCCTTAGCAATGCCAAAGAAGCAAATCTGGATGATCGACCGAGAGACATTTAGCACTCCGCTTCTAATGTTCTCCTTCATGCACTAGCATATCCCATTCATAGATATGGTTTGATATCTAGAACATCAAGTAAAAGGTCGGACTTCGGAAACACAAGAATCCATAAGGAATAACTACGGAAGTAAATCCTACGGAATCCTTATGGGGAGGTGGCCAACTTTATCAATCAGGATACTACAATAATAGGTCTTCCGGCTGGGTGTGTTGGCCACGACATCCACTTACCGGGTTACGAAGACCAATATTATAGCTATTGGGAGATGTTCCAACCATCATATCTGCCTGAGATTCAGATCTGGTTGGTAACAGGATATTTCAGACAGCATGTCCGGAAAAGAAAGTTTGCAACACAAATCGACGAGATGATGTTGCGAGATTCTCGGGAATGAACTACGATAGCAAGCTCTAAAACACGAGCTGGTTCTGCTACATACATGAGAACACGCTGTCCAAGACAAGCATGACCACGTAGTAGTCTTACAACAAAACACTACCGGGTTCTGGTTGGGAACCATCATTGAGGATAACGGAATCTTGTGCATTACCATGGATTAGCACTTAACTCCTTTCCTCGAACAAATCAATCAGTGGCTTGGGGTGCTAGGAACACATATAGAACGAAGGTTGCAAGTCTCCGAACCACAGAATACTTCGCACGTATGCATGACCGATTTTGGGATGATTCCAAAAGAAGCAACATTGACTTTATCAATCCACGACGGCAACTTGCATCAGATGCACGTGAATTAGAGGAAGTCACTACTTTCATCCAAACATATGCTTCATGAACAAAACACGAAGATAATGCTTATAAAGTTTCCAATACTAGCTGGATGTTCAACACGAGTCATGGAGAAGGTAGCAGTGTTGCTGATGGGCTCAACAACAATTCATGCAGGTTTCCATGGAGATGGAATTCCATAATTATGTGAACAAGTGATAGCATTGGTCAGACCAAAAGATGTAATGGTGTATGCTCGAGGAATCAACCACGAGTAAGACAACATTACGATTATCGTTGGTCCTAACTTGATTTGATGATGGCCCACACTCAAATCAAGGTTTGGTTAAGATGATAGGTCCATTAATTGATCACGAGGACCAATCAATGAAGAAATCATCTTTCTACAACACACAACACAAGATATCCCTTTGGAAATGAACTAAGTTAGACAAGTTTTTATCTTCCAACTCTCCAAGTTGTTGTTTAGCTTGACCAACTAGCTCAGGGGTATCCAACACAGATTCTTGGAGAATAGGTGGTTTGGAAGAAAACCAACATGATCACGAACTCAACATAGCGGTCAGGTGACAACCTGGTAATACATCCGAGAAGATATTCGGAACATCACGAACCACCGATATGTTAGTAAGATCGAGAACAATCTTGCTTTTCAGGGCAAGACGATATGACCGAATAAGCAAGGACTGACACTATCCTAACTCATTGATCGAAAAGTACACCGGGAATATGGACTAGGTAGCACGATCAACCTCAGGATGGTGATTCAATAACCAACACGCTAAGGATGAAATTATTGTCCTTTAACTACCAAGCAACGGAGTTGCTAGGAGTATAGATTTCACACACCACGATTCACTTGTCAGTATTCCGGTTACAATAACACGGAGACCGAGGAATGAATAACGATGGCCAGAAGTATCACTGCAACAAGAATTCAAAAGGGTTGGTGCAATTCTCATGACACTCTTGACATAAAGATGGTAACGCTCCAAGGTAGAGCAGAGCAAAAGCTGGATTAGCATTTTGGTCTGCGGAGTACACTTGCTTTGACCCAATCCTAGATATGGACGAGGTTCTGGAGTTTGTTTTCTCCTAGTCATTCCGGAATAGAATGAGTTGACGGACCACAAGAATAGTAGGCATCGATAACACAGATGCACAACTAGTCCTGACTATCAATTGATAGACGAAGGCCAGAAAATAACTAAAGAGGGACAACCCAAAGGAACATATATTTTTCTGAGTTGTGGATGCATGAATTAGTATGTCGAACAAATTCAACATATTTCTTCCGGATAACCCATGCAGAGGAGGAAGAACTGGTAGAGTCACAATATGAATGGAGTACTCCTCAAGAGCACTCTGGTTGTGATCTTTCGGTTCAAGAGAACTTCTGCCATAAGCAGTTCATGGTATTGGAAGAACGATATACCACAGACCTCGAGGACTATCGCAAAGGTTACTAATATTCTAAAGGAACGAGCAACACTATCTACACGAATTAAGTAGAGTGAATCTTGGGTTCAAGTACCCAGAAATAGAAAGCCTACTAACTAAATGGCATCACGGAATGCATTCGTGAGTAATGGCCAGAATTATCACACTGGGGGTGCAAGAATTGCTAGATTGCTAAGTGGTCCTCTAAGACACCTAGGGTGATAATAATAACTCCAACATATATGTCAAGGCAACAGAGTACCTCAACTCAACGATTAGTGTGGTTAATCTGGCCCAAGGGACGCAAAACAGAGGGAAAGGATTTTGCAAATGCATCAGATTGTTTAGAAGCCTGGGATGACTCGGACAGCATAACGGCTGTAAATGCTCAGAAAGGATTTGAGACATTCACAAGGATTTGCATAGTCACTTAACAACATCATATCAAGGTTCTGGGATAAACTGTCAACTCATGGAAGTAGTAGAAACTGAACTGAGGCTTCAGATCAACAATCCTACGAGTCTACGGATTAGTAACACGTGATCCTGATAGAAAGATGAGAAGCCTAGTTCTTAATCCCCGTAGAAGAGAAGAGGTTGACTCAGATTAGAGGGCATAAGGTAAAGGAGTAAAAAGAGCCTTACGTTCCCATCCACAATCAATTCCCTTATATAACTAAAGCATTTCTAGACTCAACTTCGACCAGTTTGGCTTCGTAAACCTACTGGCAGTCAGGCTCTGATACCAAAGCTGTCGGGACCCTGATTCCAAGTCACACCGATCTAGCCTGTAACACCTCATATCACTTTGCGGCCTCACGCACGGTACACCCACGGGTGTCGCCTTACCATGGCCCGGGACTGTTTGCGCCTTTTGGCTCACGTATATGACAATGTCGCTAGCATCCATATGACAGAGAACCCGGGACGACATGGCTAGTCGTGAACCCAAAGCGGCACTAACGTATGGGGACAGGCATACATGAATCAACGTCAAACGTGTCGGTCAGCAGCGTGTGAATCCGGGCTGTAGCACTGGGCTAACAGGACTCCGGGAACCCGGGCTATAGCAGGCTAGGCAGGACTCCGGATGTCACCGCGTGACATTTCCCCGAAGGGACAAACACAGGAACGATATGAAACACATGCCGGCCAGTCAAGTGTCCAGAGCAGTAGTGCTGGGCTAGCAGGACTCCGGTGATCCGGGCTGTAGCGGACTACTATGGCTCAAGGAGGCACTAGACCACATTTCCCCATAAGAGAGGCTACTAAGGATAGACAACTGGATTGTCGGATCCCACACATACCAAGCATTTCAATCATACACACAATATGCTCGATATGTGCAAATACAACATGGCATCACAACAACACTCTACGACTCAGAGTATTTATTCATTAGGCTCCGAAGAGCCAGATATTACAAACATGGGTCTCATGACCCAACATTCAGAGCATACAAGTCAAAGCACATGCGGAAGCTTAACATGTCTGAGTACAGACATCTACAAATGAAAAAGGCTGAGAAGCCTGACTATTTACCCAGCAAGACTTACATCAGAACTATCTACATATGCATCGGTATCAACAAAAGGGGTGGTGGATTTTAACTGCAGCAAGCCAGCTTTGACTCAGTGGCTAACCTGAACTACGACTGCAAGCAACTCTTTTGAGGTGGCGCACACGAGTCCACATATTCACCATATCAATACACCACTATGGATCCGCTCCCGTCTCCCTACGAGAATGCCATCCATAGCACTCACGCTTATCTTGCGCATTTTAGAGTATCCACTTTCACTTGTCTATGAACTGTTATAGGCAACCCAGAAGTCCTTTTTCGCGGACACGGCTATTCGAATAGATCATATTAACCCTGCAGGGTGTACTTCATCACACACGCTCTCGCCACTTACCACCATGTACACGTCGTGTACCTCGGCAACCTTCAAGCGGAAGCCTGGCGAGGGAGTCGGCCACGACCTGACTAACCAGACAAGTCTCTAGTCCAGGTTTATCGCCTATTCGGGTTCCATCCGCAAGGAGATCCGGCCGGGGTGTCGCTCACGGCCCCAAACGATGTGTGCAGGGTTCCCGATCCCACCATCCGGGTGCCACTCGGTACACCAGGCCACGTGTGCCTAGTCTGTCCCAAGCCCACCTGTACCGGGTGCCACTTGGTAGACTACTAACACTACCTACAAACACCAGAAACTAGTTGCAACTCCTGGACAGAGATCGAGGCGGTTAATAAGCCGAGAGGGGTCGAGTTACCGGAACCCAATGTGTGGTAGTAACTGTTCATGGATCACAAACACAGAACTCAGTTCCTGAGGACGGTTTCAATGAGACAACCCACCATGTACTCCTACATGGCCTCTCACCGCTACCTTTACCAAATCGTGTTCACACACTTAGCTCTCACACAGTAGGACATGTTCACAACTTTCCAATTCATTCCCGATGAATCAGACCTGACACAACTCTAAGCAATAGCAGGCACGACAACAAGCATGAATGAGTAGGCACATCAGGGCTCAAACAACTCCTACTCATGCTAGTGGGTTTCATCTATTTACTGTGGCAATGACAGGTCATGCAGAGGATAAGGGGTTCAACTACCGCAGCAAGTAACAGATGAATCGTTGTTTTCCTAATGCAGTAAAAGAGAGCAGGAGCGAGAGAGTGGGATTGTATCGGAATGAACAAGGGGGTTTTGCTTGCCTGGAACTTCTGAAGATAGCATTGAGTCTTCATTAGTGTCAGCGATCACAACGTCAGAACATCGTCTACTGAGGGGGGACAAACACCGGCAACAGAGAGGAAAGCCAATCAATGCAATGCAACAATATGATGCATGAATGTGACATGGCAATATGCTGTGAATTGAGCTAATGCAGCTAGCAACAAGTGCAAGGGAGTCCATTTGAACCAAAGGTTCAAATGCAAACTCTAGTTTGAGCATTTAAAATGCCATTTGAATGTTTTCACTTATACAGCCGGTATAAGTTCGTTTTTCATGCATGAAAGTAGCATAAATGGATAGATTGGATTTTTCTGATAATTTTTCATATATAAATTATTTGATTTGGAGCTACGGTTGAATTTCTATGAATTTTAGAAGTTTGCACTATTTTCTGGAATTTCCTGTATAAGAATAATTCCAGTAATTAAATTACTGCGTCAGCACTACGTCAGGATGACGTCAGCAAGTCAACAGCGGCTGGTCCAGGTCAAACCTGACCAGTGGGACCCATTGGTCAGTGACTCAGAGCTGGTTTGAGTGGATGACAGGTGGGACCGGTCAACGCTGACTTGGTCAAAGTCAAACTAACACGTGGGGTCCGCAAGATTAGCACTAATCTAAACAGAAGTTAAACTAATCTAAATAGGCACAGGGGCCCACATGGCAGTGGCTCTGGGGGGTCAGCTAGGCACTAATGACGGTGCCACGTCACCAGCCACCGGAGTTGGACGCCGGCGACCTCACAGTGCGGCGGCGGCTTGCCGGAATCGCGATGTGGCCGTCGGCTGGACGTGCCCAGGGCACCGGGCGATAACCCTTGATCCCACGCATCTAGCGGAGGCAGCAGCAGGTTACGGGGTCACCGGAATCGACGCCGGCGACGAGCCGAGCGGCGGCCGGACCTACGGGCATGAAGCAATCGGTGCTAGGGTGAGGGAAACGGCTGGATTTTGTTGTCTACGACGTCTACGCAACCGCACTAGACCTCTAGGAACACGCTCCTGACCGTAAGGTCACCGGAGCATCAACGGCGTTGAGCTCGGGCGGCGGTGCTCCTCGGCTTCCATGAAAACGACGGCCAGAGCTCGAAATGGAGCACGGGGGTAGGAGGAAACGATGCGGGGCTCACATGGAGGTCATTGAGCTTCTCAGCTGCTCAGGGGAGGCGTCGAAGGTGACGAACGGGCGCCGGCGATCTTGGCGACTGAAGGTTGAAGATGACCGCGGCGGTGAGGGCGTTCGGGGCTTCTGACGACGTGTGGTTCGGTGGGGACGTCGAGGACGAAGCGGCGGAGCTTCTTGGCACAGTGAGAGGGCGAGGGAGGTACGGTGGTCAGGCGGGCGGCAGCGGCGAGCTCGGTGGCTCTCGGGCGGCTGCTGGAGAAGGGGCAGAGGAGAGGGAGAGAGTGCAGCGAGTGAGGGAGAGCAGAGAGGGCTTCGAGCCGTCTCCAGGTGCGGGGTTGGGTTGACGGAGAGCGCGACACGGCGAAGCAGGAGGTGGCGCAGCGCCTGCGTGCGCGCGGCGACCACGTGTCTGTCCTTCTGTCCAGGGAGGAAGACGACAGGGAGGCTGCGGTGGTGGGTTGGGCCAGGAAAAGAACTGGGCCGGCTCTGCTGCAGGTAAGCACCAGGTAAGTCTTTCTCTCCTCTGTCTTTTATTCATGTTTTCTATTTTCTGTCTTTGTTTTTTGGATTTAGTAAAATACTAAACCACTTCATAAAATCCTGAAATAAATTGTGGGCAGATACTGGATTATTCCCAACAGCCCTCAACTACTTTTCAGAATTATTAGGGCATTTAAAATATTTATAGAATTTAAATGCCCCAATTCAAATACAATATGAGTTAATTCAAAATCCATAAATGGCCAAGAAATATGCTCATCATTTTTGGCAGAGGTTTTCACCTTTATCAAAAATCATGAACATTTCCAAAGGGCATTTTGGGTTCATTGAAAATAGTTGAATTTGACCCTAGTTGAGTTCATTTGGTGCTAGGGTTTGTTCATCCCCATTTCAAATTTCAATAAATTTGGACATGATGCAAGCATATCTAGCTAGCCTAAGTGCATACCAGACTAGGGATGTGACATTTCCATTGACTGTTATAATGCCGCGTGGACCGGGCATCTTGAGCTTAAGATAAGCGTAATGTGGCACCGCGTTTAATCGAGCAAACACAGTTCGTCCGAGCAGTGCATGATAGCCGTTCGAAAGGGAACGATATCGAAGATGAGTTCTTCGCTACGGAAGTTGTCCAGAGATTCGAACACGACCTCCAGTGTGATTGAGCCCGTACAACGGGCCTCTACGCCGAGGATGACTCCTTTAAAGGTACTCTTTGTGGGCCTGATCCGTGAAGGGTTAATGCCCATTTTCCGCACTGTATCCTGGTAGAGCAGGTTGAGGCTGCTACCGCCGTCCATAAGGACACGTGTCAGGTGGAATCCATCGATGATCGGATTGAGGACTAGTGCGGCTGAACCGCCATGATGAATACTAGTTGGATGATCTCGACGATCAAAGGTGATCGGGCATGACGACCACGGATTAAATTTTGGGGCGACTGGCTCTACCGCGTAGACGTCCCTGAGTGCGCGCTTGCGCTCCCTTTTAGGGATGTGTGTAGCATATATCATGTTCATCATTTTGACCTGTGGGGGAAACTTCTTCTGTCCCCCTGTATTCGGTTGCCGGGGCTCTTCGCCATCGTCCTCGCTTTGTGATCCTTTTTCCTTGTTTTCGGCGTTTAGCTTGCCAGCCTGTTTAAAAACCCAACAATCCCTGTTGGTATCATTGGCTGGTTTATCTGGGGTGCCATGTATCTGGCACGGGTGGTCAAGTATGTGCTCTAAGCTGGATGGTCCCTGATTATTCCTTTTATATGGCTTCTTCCGCTGGCCGGACTTGGAGCCACTGAATCCGGCATTGACTGCAGTGTCATCGGTGTTGTTGCTATTGTTTCGGCGTTTATGCCTGTTACGTCGGAGCCTGCCGCTGCTGCTTTTTACCTCGGAGGGGTCTGCCTCGCTGGCTGTATTTTTGCTGCGAGCCAGCCAACTGTCCTCAACCGCGCAAAAGCGGGTCATGAGTGCCGTGAGGGCTGCCATAGATTTTGGCTTCTCCTGGCCGAGGTGGCGGGCGAGCCATTCGTCACGGATGTTATGTTTAAAGGCCGCTAGGGCTTCGGCATCCGGACAATCGATGATTTGGTTCTTTTTAGTTAGGAACCGAGTCCAGAACTGCCCGGCCGACTCTCCAGGTTGTTGAACTATATGGCTTAAGTCATCGGCGTCTGGTGGCCGGACATATGTTCCTTGGAAGTTGTCCAGGATGGCATCTTCCAAGTCCTCCCAGCTGCCGATAGAATTTTTGGGCAGGCTGCTAAGCCAGTGCCGAGCTGGCCCTTTGAGCTTTAGTGGGAGGTATTTGATGGCGTGGAGATCATCTCCGTGAGCCATGTGGATATGGAGAATAAAATCCTCTATCCATACTGCGAGATCGGTTGTGCCGTCATATGATTCAATATTGACGGGCTTAAACCCCTCGGGGAAATCATGATCCAGTACTTCGTCCGTGAAGCAGAGGGGGTGTGCGGCGCCTCTATATCGGGCCGCATCGCGGCGTGGCTCTGATGGAGTCCGTCTATGGCATTCGGCTCGGGCGTGGTTAGGTTTGTCACGTCCGAATAGGTAGCCGTCGTCGTGTCTCGAGGCACGTCCTCGCGATCCACAGATCGATCTTGTATGTCCTGATCTACTGTCCAGGGTCTGCTAGAGGTCGTATATGTTATCTCGAGTTGTTCTGTCTCTATTTTTACGGGGCGGTGGGGCAGGCTGCTGCTCAGCTTGAGCTGCCGCTTTATCCCGACCGCGGGGAGGTCGGTCTGCTGCACTGCTTCGAACTCGTGGTGGTCGTTTTGTATTGCGTGAGGGAGGCATGGGCTTCTCCGGTGCCTCCTCATTGAACTGAGGTAGCAGTTTGCGTTTTGGGTAGCTCTTGGCTGGGCGCTTAAGGCCGTATTCTTCAGCTGTAAGGACATCAGTCCATCTGTCGACGAGCAGATCTTGTTCAGCTTGAAGCTGCTGCTGTTTCTTCTTCAAGCTCCTTGCCGTGGCTATTAGTTGAATCTTAAAGCGCTCCTGCTCCAGAGGGTCCTCAGGCACGACGAAGTATTCGTTGCCAAGGCTCATCTCTTCTTTGGAGGGCGGATGGTAACTATCGTCCTCCGAGTTTTCTTCTGTGGCTTGTTCGTCAGGGTTGACTTGCCCTGGCTCCCGATTGTCTCGTTCGACAGTTTGCTCATCGGGTTCTTTTGTTTCTTCAGCGCCATCCGGAGTGTTGTCGTCTCTTGCGCCGGTATTGCTGTCCCTGCTGCGGCGGGATTTAGAGCGGCGCCGCTGACGCCGGTGCTTTGGCGGTGTCTTAGGGGGGTCCTCCTTTGCTGGACTTTCCCTCTCATCGTCGCTGTTATTTTTCGGCGTGTCACCATGTAGACATCATATGAGGAAGTGGCCGTCCAACACCCAGTGAATGGCGGGTCCTGGCCCTGCTCCTGATCGGCATCATCGTCCATACCGTCGATGTCTTTGAAGCCATAGTCAAGCACGTCGGTTAAGTCATCGACGGTGGCTATGAAGTGGGTGGTGGGTGGGGAACAAAATTCTCCCTCCTCAGCCCCTTGCCCGAATCGGACATAGTTCGGCTGTGAGTTCCCTGCCAAGGACAGGTTCTTAAAAGAGTTTAGCACATCGCCCAAAGGTGAGTGCTGGAAGATGTCCGCGGCGCTGAACTTGAAGATTGATAACCGATCGAGTTCGGTATCCGCGGACTCGCAGGGTTCGGAACTTTTCGTCGGAGACGAGTCCGGGGTTCCGTTGATGTGGATATCACATGAAGTATAATCTGTGTGCGGCCCCAACGCCATGGAATCAGCAGCCTCCATGATGGAGTTGAGTTTCCCATCTTCGGATGACTCGATCTGCTCTGGATCTAAGGCCAGAGTTGTTGCAGGAGCTATCTCCTGGATGCGGCCCGATGACAGGTTTAAGCCATGCCTATCGGGGCGAAGGGGAGCGGTTGTTGCGGTCTCCAATCCGTCTGAGATCGAATCCCCACGGATGTCCGTGACGTAGCTCAAGCTTCCGAACCTGACCTGATGGCCAGGGGCGTAGCTATCGATTTGCTCAAGATGGCCAAGCGACTTGGCCCGCAGTATGAAGCCGCCAAATACGATGATCTGTCCGGGGAGGAAGGTTTCTCCTTGGACAATGTCATTACAGACGATCGAAGGGGCCATCAGACCCTTTGCCGACGGGACAGTGGAACTCTCAATGAAAGCACCAATGTCGGTGTCAAAACCGGCCGATCTCGGGTAGGGGGTCCGAACTGTGCGTCTAAGGTTGATGGTAACAGGAGATAGGGGACATGATGTATACCCAGGTTCGGGCCCTCTCTATGGAGGTAATACCCTACTTTCTGCTTGATTGATCTTGATGAATATGAGTGTTACAAGAGTTGATCTACCATGAGATCGTAGAGGCTAAATCCTAGAAGCTAGCCTATGGTTATGATATTAAGTATCCGTCCATCCGGACTATGCTCTCCGGTTTATATAGACACCGGAGAGATCTAGGGTTACATGGAGTCGGTTACATAAAAAGGAATCTACATATTCGGTCGCCAAGCTTGCCTTCCACGCCAAGGAGAGTCCCATCCGGACACGGGTGCAGTCTTCGGTCATCGTATCTTCACAGCCCATCAGTCCGGCCCATGGCTAACAGGCCGGTCGCCCGAGGACCCCTTAGTCCAGGACTCCCTCATCCGGCCCCCTTCCCGAAGACTCAGCAGACACCGTGCTGACAAGGATGCTAGCCCCGATACCGTACCAGGTACCTATGAAGGAGGGCAAGAACAAGAAGACTGAAGGCAATCCTTGTTTTGGAGATAAATCAGACACCGTGTCCGGGGAAATCAAATTTTCTTTGCCCAAAGACAAAGGTGCAGGAGACGCGAACATCCCTTCTCCCCATGGCAAGAGAAGGGCCGTCTCCGAAACTTGGGAGGAAAAGTCTCCCAAGAGAGGCAAAATGCCATCGTCGGGCGGCTCGGGCTTGGCAGGCGACATTGTCCCATAGTTTCATCATGAGGACAGGCCTCCGGCCAAATCGTAAGTGAAGCAGGGTGCTTTAAACATATCCCGCTCCTTTCTTGTTACCGAAGTAGCAACTAATATATATTTCTTCACAGTTTGGCGCACGATTTTCCTCAGCAATCCTATTCCTCGGGAGATCTTCTCCCGGAGATGATGGAGAGTGATACACCTCCCCCGACCTCCTTGCCCAACAGGGCAGACGACTTCGAGGTGTCGTCACGGAGGGTTTCTCCCGACCGACAAGCAGTGCGGGGGGCGAAGAAGACCTTACCTCAAGGTGGTCCATCTGTTGCCCAGGGTTCGATGGCCAATAATGAAGGTCCCGGACTATCTGGTTTACAGCCGGAGATGATTCTAGAGACGAGTGCACGGGTTCCTTCAAAGGAAGGCCGTACTCCTGCGGCGGCTTCCGAAGATCCAGAAGAACCGGACATGCTAACGAACATGCTGCGAGAAGCGTCTGTCTCGGAGGAGCACCGTGCCCTGATGGGTGCGGTGGTCGAGAGGGTTCTGTCCGCGAAGAGCGGATTGAATGAAGCTTTCATGAGCCTGCGAAGAGGCTTCGAGGTTTGTGATATAATTTTTCCAATTGTACTTTATTCGCAAAATGCACCTATGTATAGATAGTAGCCCCTGAGACTCGGATTGCCTTCCCAAGGGAGGCGATCGGAGGATAAAAAAGATATGCTCAGGTAACAATATGATGTAATTGTAACATAGGCTGTTCCCCCCCCCCCGGCGACTGTCCGGACTACAGAAGTAATCGAGCTGCAGCGGAGGCTTGATGTGGCAAGGGATGACATCGCGTTGATCAACAGGCATCTTGACGAGTCGCAAGGTATGCGGTGGGAGCGGTCATGACAAATGCGTGCTTTATTATATAAGCGTGACGCTGAAATTTGTATACTGGATGTGCGTGACTACAGATGGTGCTGCCGCAGTGGAGGTTCTTCAGGCAGAGCTAGCTCGGGCCAGGAGCAGACCCGATTTAGTAATGCGGTTGCCGAAAAGGCATCGGCTGAGTTAAAGGCCGAACAGGCTGCTCGGTGCCAAGACAAGGAGAAAATATCCATGATGGCGCTCGAACTGAAGGATGCTGCTGGCCGCTGTGAATTCCTTGAGAGGGAGAATGAAGCCAAAACGGCTGAACTTGACAAGGCCTTGCGAGAGGCGCGAGAAGCGCGGTCTGAATCCAGAGCAGCCCGTGAGGAGATCCGGCAAGCTGGGGAGATTGCGGCCGGTAAGCCCTTTTTGCTATAGACTAAGTTCGGCGATCCGAACTATGCTCAGCTTAACCAAGTGTGGAGTTCTCCAGACGGGTTTTTAGACTTGCCGAAGAGTTCTTCCGATGCAGCGCAGTTTTATCAAGCGCGAGAGGGGTATGCCATAGAGAAGCTTTTCTGGTCATAATTTGGCGCATCAAAGCGCCCTCTGTTGCTGAATGAGCACATGTCCCAATGGGCCGAGCTTCATAGGATATCCAGCGCTGCCATGAAGAACGTCATAATCTGGCTGTGGCCGACTGAGTCTATTCCGAATAGCTACTTTGGCTTGGTGCAGCGACTTGTTGATGCGGCAACACGTATCGACGTTGTTAAGCGGTCGGCGTGCATTGAGGGTGCACGGATGGCCTTTGCCCGTGTCAAGACATACTGGGGGAAGATGAAGGCCATCGAAGTTGCGGCGAAGTGTCCACCCAAGGGCAAGGACCATCACGCATCAGAGCATTATTTAGAGGACGTCTTAGAGGCTGCCCGCTTGATAGAGGGTCAATGCTCGAAAGACGTAATATTCGAGTGAGGTGTATGGGAATTGTAAAAGAAAATTTTATATTTAGTCTATTTTTATGTTTTGCTCGAATGCTTTTTGTTCCTCCTGTGCGGTCGTTTTTATATAATCTGGAAGTTTTCCAGTCGTCGGCTTCAGCCCCCTCGTAGGAAGTACGGGGGTGTTCCGAAAAGCATTTGATCACTCTTGACCCAATTTCTTGGTCCATGAAGGAGGTGACAATGCGGCAAACCAGGCAATCAGACTATAGGGCGTTAAGACTTTCACTTAGCCACAGGAGTTTTATGCTGGGTCTATAATATAGCCCCTGGTATGTAAAAATGATCTGAAAAAGATCCTTCGTATGACACGGAGAGAATCGCTAAAGATTCCGATAAGTTGTCGAGTGGTTGACCAGCTCTCGCCGCATCATGATAGTCAGTTTTCGGCTTTCTCTACTGAGGTGCTTGACCAGATGAACCGGAAGCACAATCGTAATAATTCTCCCTTTACTACCCTAGCCGATAGAGCGGAACGTACGGTAGCAAGCACAGGAACCGGGCAACCCAACTATTGACCCAAGACATGATTCAGAGCTGATGCATATAAGGCCAAACTCGCGATGCCGAAGTACGCTATAAAGCTGTTCGGACTTGCCTGCAACTCATTTGTTCCCATACCGAGCCCCTGGCAAGTTGTGCTGGGGTGTGTGTGTAAAACAACCACAGGAGCAAAAATTCGGGTCGATTAGAAAAAAGTCAATACTGGACACTCATTACTTTTACTAGGAGCTGAGTGATATGCCAATTATTATATAGATAGCAAAGCCACAACCCTGGCTATTTGACATGCCAGGGGTCGAAGGCTGAGGAAAAAGGCAGCTTACAGGCTCAAAATAGAGAGCGCGGTCTAAAAAAAATTATTTTGGACCTCCTGTCGCACGTCTGCGCCGCCTGGCCTCGGTTAAGGGGCTCCTCGATAGGAATAACCCTTGGATGATTGTAAGAACCGAACTCTGGTAGAGTCCATGTGGTGACCGACCCTTGAGCTACCTGTGGAGGGGATAATAAAAAGGAAAAAAGGCAGTTAGAAAAGTAGGGGGGTGCAGGTCCACCCGCATTGTGCTTCCGTCGATGCCCAGGGTATTTCAAGTGCATAATTATGTATGCGCAGTACCGACTTCAAAGGCATATTAGGCGAACGACAGAAGCTGAATTGCTAGTCCAATACGGACATTGATCGGTCATGTTGAATGGAGACCGGCGGCATGATGGCCGATATGGTATGCTGCGTGATAAGGCCACTGTGTAGTTCGACTGAGGTAGCCGTAGTATGATCTCCTGTACGGAGGGAGTGTTCTATGCACTCACCTCTAGGGGTGTGTGTCACGTATAGCATGTTTACAGTTTTTGCTTCGAGGGGAAACTACTTCCGACCCCCATTGTTCGGTTGGTGAGTCTGTTCGTCGTCGCTATCGCCGAGCGTCCTCTTCCCCTTGTGTTCGGCATTTAACTTGCCGGCCTGTTTGAAGACCCAACAGCTTCTGTTGGTGTGATTAGCTGGTTTATTGGGGTGGCCATGAATCTGGCAGGGCCTATGCAATATTTTGTCTAACTTGGATGGTCTGTCTTTGTTTGCCGTAAATGTCTTTTTCCGTTGGCCGGGTTTGGGGCCGCTGTATCCAGTGTTGACCGCTGTGTCCTGCGTGCCCTCATTATTATTGCGACGTTTGTTTTTATCGCGTCGTGGCTTTCCATTACCGTCCCGCACTTCGGAGGTGCCCGGATCGCTGGCGGTATTGCTTCTACGGGCAAGCCAGCTGTCTTCGTCCGTGCAAAAGCGGGTCATCAGAGCGGTAAGGGCTAACATAGACTTTGGTTTTTCTTGGCCGAGGTGACGAGCAAGCCACTCATCCCGGACGCTGTGTTTGAAGGCCGCGAGGGCTTCTGCGTCCGGACAGTCAACAATTTGGTTCTTTTTAACTAAAAACCTAGTCCAGAGCTTTCTGGCGGACTCTCCGGGCTGCTGGATAATATAACTTAGGTCATCGGCATCCGGTGGCCGGACATATGTACCTTGAAAGTTATCGCGGAAGGCGTCTTCCAGCTCCTCCCAGCTGCCAATTGAGTTTTTGGGCAGACTGTTTAACCAGTGCCGAGCTGGTCCTTTGAATTTTAACGGGAGGTATTTGATGGCATGAAGGTCGTCTCCGCGGGCCATATCGATATGGAGAAGGAAATCTTCAATCCACACCGTCGGATCTGTTGTTCCATCGTATGATTCAATATTTATGGGTTTAAACCCTTCTGGGAACTGGTGTTCCATTACTCCATCAGTGAAGCAAAGAGGGCGTGCGGCGCCTCTATATCGGGCCGCGTCGCGACGTAGCTCCGATGGAGTCCGTCTGCGGTTTTCGGCCCGGGCGTGACTAGGTTTGTCACGTCCGAATAGATAGCCATCATCAAGTGTCGAGGTACGTCCTCGCGATTCGTAGATCAATCTGGTATATCCTGCTTTACTGTCTAGGTCCTGCCGAAGGTCGTATGTATCACCCCGAGCTGTGCTGTTTCTATTTTTAAGTGGCGGTGGGGCAGATTGCTGTTCGGCTTGAATTGCCGCTTTATCCCGACCAAGTTGTGGTCGGCCTGCCACATTGTCCCGACCACGCTATGGTCGGTCAGCCACGTTGCGCGAGTGAGGTATGAGCTCTGGCGCCTCCTCATCAAACAGGGGTAGCAGTTTGCGCTTTGGGTAACTCCTGGCTGGGAGCTTCAGGCCGTATTCTTCGGCCGCCAGGACATTAGTCCATCTGTCGTTGAGCAGATCTTGGTCAGCTTGAAGCTGCCGCTGTTTCTTTTTTAGGCTCCTTGAAGTGGCTATTAGCCTGCGCTTGAAGCGCTCCTGCTCGAGAGGTTCCTCGGGCACGATGAAATCCTCGTCACCGAGGCTTACCTCATCTTCGGAGAGTGGAAGATAATTATCGTCCTCCAAATCGTCATGTATGGCATGTTCATCAGGGCTAACTTGCCCATTTCCCGTTCCTCCTGTTCGGAGGTTACCTTGACGGGGTCTTTATTATCTTTGGGTTCATCCAGAGTACTATTTTCCCCGGTGCCAGCGTTGCTGTTTTTTGCATGACGTGACTTAGAGCGGCGCCGAGGGCGCTGGCGTTTTTGCCGTGTCTCAGGAGTTTTATCCTCGACTGGATTTTCTTTGTCATCGTCATTGGTTGTTTTGGGTGTGTCCACCATGTACACATCATACAATAAAGTGGTCGTCCAGCGTCCAGTGAATGGCGGACTTTGATTTTGCTCCTCATCAGCATCGTCGTCCATACTGTCGATGTCTTCGGAGTCATAATCGAGCGTGTCGGTTAAATCCTCGACTATGGCTATGAAGTGGGTGGTGGGTGGGAAGCAAGATTCTCCATCATCAGCCCCTAGTTCAAACCGAACATAGCTCGGCTTTGAGTCCCCCGCCAAGGACAGACTTCTTAATGAGTTTAGCACATCGCCCAAGGGCGAGTGCTGAATGATGTCTGCGGCGCTGAACTCGAAGATCGATAAACGATCAAGTTCGGCATCCGCGGACTCACATGGTTCAGAACTTACACCCAGATAAGAGTCCGGAGTTCCGGTGACACAAATATTGTGTGAGGTTAAGTCCATGTGCGGCTCCAACGCCGGGGAGTTCGTGGCCTCCGCGGTGGGGTTGAGCCTCCAATCCTTGGATGCCGCAGTATGCTCTGGATCTAAGGCCAGAGCGGTTACAGAAGCTATCTCCTGGATGCGGTCTGACGACAGATTTAGGTCATGTTCATCAAGGTGACCAGGAGCGGTCGCAGCAGTTTCGAATCCGGCAAAGATCAAATCTCCATGGATGTTCGCGACGTAATTCAAGCTCCCAAATCTGACCTGATGGCCAGGGGCGTAGCTATCGATCTGCTCCAGGTGGCCAAACAAGTTGGCCCGCAGCGGGAAACACTAAGATCTGTCCGGGGAGGAAGATTTCTCCTTGGACAGCGTCATTGTTAACGATTGAAGGGGCCATCGAACCTTTTTGAGGACGGCACAGTGGAACTCTCAATGAAAGCACCAATGTCGGTGTCAAGGTTGGCGGATCTCGGGTAGGGGGTCCCGAACTGTGCGTCTAAGGTCGATGGTAACAGGAGACAGGGGACACAATGTTTACCCAGGTTCGAGCCCTCTCTATGGTGGTAATACCCTACTTCCTGCTTGATTGATCTTGATAAATATGAGTATTACAACAGTTGATCTACCACGAGATCATAGTGGCTAAACCCTAGAAGTCTAGCCTGTATGACTATGGTAATGAATCTGTCCTCTCCGGACTAAGTCCTCCGGTTTTTATAGACACCGGGAGGATCTAGGGTTACACAAGGTCGGTTACAAAGAAATGAATCTACATATTTGGTCTCCAAGCTTGCCTTCCACGTCAAGAAGAGTCCCATCCGGACACAGGTGCAGTCTTCGGTCTTCGCATCTTCACAGCCCATCAGTCCGGCCCATGGCTAATAGGTCGGACGCCCGAGGACCCCTTAGTCCAGGACTCCCTCAATGACACCGGTCACCAACATGGATGATTCAATTTATGCGACCTTTTGGTGCAGTTCACCTAAAATGACGCAATGTCCCGTGAGCTAGCAGCTTCATCTTCTTCATTTTTCTAAAGAAAAGGGCTTTAGCCCCGGTTCCATTTCCATCAGAAAACGAAACCCACTGAGCTTCATCTTCATTAGTTGCAATAAAACTAGCGTTGTGACCCGCGCATTTGCGCGGCTAAATTTAACATAGAATGTTGTGTTTGGTGTTATTATTTTCCAACACTTCATTTCCCGCAACTCCTTACCCGTTATGATTCGTCAAGACATTAGCTTTCGCATTTTATGACATTCTAGACAAACTGTACCTAAAGGCAAACCTTGGTGAAAATATTAATATACACTTATTGAAGTGTTTGACAGTTGAAGGGCAACGGTAATGAGGTTCAAGCAGGATTTGTAACACCAGTAACATTTACAGTAATCACTATTTTTCATCTTTTACTCATCAACTCTCGATGTGTAGATCCCTCCAAAAAACTTTTCATGGGAATTCTTCTACCAAGAATTAAATATAATAATTATGAAAAACACCTCTAGCTAGAATCATTGTTGTCGAATGATTGCACGTATCATATTGATTGAATTCATATTTTTCAAGCATCTTAGACAATCTTTCACCTAGCTGTCTGCATCACATTGATAAAAAATCCATAAACCAAAAAGTAGCACTACGATTGGATTATTTACTTGAATGATTTTGTTGATGTTTTCACCAATAAATAAGTATAACATTGATGACTCTCATTTCGAAACTGTTTTTTCTTTCTTCGTTCATATGGTCACTGGTTGTTTATACTGATCAAATATATGCATTTTCTTCACACATCTTACATAGCTTTTACAGCTAAGCGGTCCATTTTGAACTTCAATCCTTGTGCTTATACAATCTTGTACGTGAAGCTACTCGTGTTCCTAGTTTCCGAATTGTCTACATCATCTGTGCCATTCAGATCAAACTCGTATATATTTGAGTGCCTGCTATCTTATCCACACGTTCCTCTGTCACGATGAAAATTTATTGCTCTAAATAACCTTCTCCTTAAAAAGCTTTTTCATTCCACTCTGTAACAATTGTTGATGTAAAAATGTATCTACTTTTTTATAGATGTAAAAATAGCATTGTCCTGAGCTTATCGGGTTTCCTCCTAGCGCATAAATTAGCCTTAAATCACTGGCATGCATATCGCATGTGTGCTGCCACCCATGGAGGTCCAGCCTTGCTGGTGTTCCACAGACCTCTCAGAAGCGTAGGCCCGCCAGCAGAAACCTAGCGAATTGCCTATGAAGTATTATCATGTTAAGCATGTGTTTCTCATGACCGGCTTCTTTATGCACCACGGAAGCAGCCCTCTGCGTCCGAGTCAAACCGCTGGCCATGCCCCATGAGGGCAGCATTAAGCCGCCTCTAGCAGAAGCCCCGCTGATTTGTGTGTGCCTACATGCTATTGCCGTGTTGTGCTCGCCATGTTGCACCCATGTTGTGAAGTTGGAAGCGAGAAAAAAGCTTCTAAAATTATATTTTGACCACATTCTATGAAAGCTCAGAAATTACATTTGTTTGTACATGCACAAAAAAACTACTCCAACTGCAGTACGTCCATTGTTTGTAGATGCACAAAAAAACTACTCCAACTGCAGTACATCCATGTGCATGGTCTTCCAAATTCCCTTGCATGTATCTACCTCGGAGCCCATATGGTTGTCCAAAAATAAAAAAAGGCAATAGTGTCCAACTGAAGAAGTAACCGTGACCAATGCATAATGACCAGCTGTTGTCATTGATTGCATCATCCATCAATCGAGTCATTCTTTTTGTTTTAATAGTTATATTGATAATAATAGATCATAGGTGGTTAATTTTATTTGTATTCGTATTGTTTGGCGTGGACATGCATATTTTAATCAAATGAGAACCTGATCTTTTTTTAAAATAGATTGTTCTTATTACTCGTTACCTTTTTTTGCAGTGACTTCTACCTTTACTAAATCAAAATTGGACTATATATTAATATTATTTTATTTCAGTTTTCTAGTAAATTCATATTCAAACTACTTTTTTGATTTTTGTTCTTCTTATAATTTTACCTATTTGTGATAGATGCATGCAAATGTGGATATATTTACACTCAATGTTTTTGTATATGCCACGTGATAGCTGTGTCATAGGTTTTCATAGTATCCTTCATGGGCACGGCTAGTAAGTGTCCTTCTTTGCCAAAAAGCAAAAGTGTCCTAGTACATCACAATTTGTAGTAGTACTTGGTGGCATATGGTGGTGTAGGACGTGTGACGCAGGCGTATGAAGTATCTTTTGTCTCTTTAATCTCCACCGTTATAGTCAAAATCATTGGATCATTTTTTTGGCATAGCGACCCACGGAATTGCGCGGCTAAATTTGTGTATTGTTGTAGAATTATTTTTAGCTCTTCCTAAAATACACATGAACAACATCCTTCTGTATTCCGATGTCATCAATCCGTTCTATCATTTATATGCGAACACGGACCTTGAAATCTCGACCTTTATAATTACGCTCCATCATGATAGGATGAAGCATTTGTTTTCTATGTTGACTCGTGGGTTTTCCGATATATTTTAGAATATATTCATATCACGTCTGGGTGAGAACAAAATAAATGGCTTTTTTTGTATTTCATTTTATATGGTACTCCCTCCGTCCTGAAATAATTATAGTTGGTTTAGTATAAAGTTAGCAAAAAATTGTACGATATCATTGACACTTATTTTGGGATAAAGGAAGTATATTATAGTTGTATTATTTATCCATTTAATAAGAGTTTAAAATATTATAACTGAATTTTAATTTAGCTATTTTTATATTAACATAAGTTTATTGTACTCCCAAAATGATAGTTTTTATGGTTTTGAATTTTATATGGAAAACCAAGTTTTAATAGTTGTTAATTGGTTTTTCATCATAATTGTTAATTGGTAATCAGCCTCTATTTCTTCTACGACCTCACTTTTCTGGCTTGTTTTTTCTTTGGTCCGCTCCTTTCTTTCTTTTTGAGAAATTTCTTTGGTCCGCTTCTATTCGTGCTTAGTAGGAACGGGGCTGATAGATGGTGGTGGGTCGGCCCATTGTAGTGTTGCTTTTTTGTTTTTTTTTTTGCGAGAGTAGCATCGCTGGCTTTTTTTTCTTTTTTGAGTCTAGCGTTCCTGGCTTTTTTTTAAGTCTAGCGTTGCTGGCTTTGTTTTTGTTTTTTTTTCAGTCTAGCGTTGCTGGCTTTCGGCTTTTGTAGCTTTTCTCCTAGTAGAGTTTGAATCGGACTTGATTACATGCGCTAGTAGAACATACGTCACGGTGTTTTGGTTTTTTGACAGTAACGGTGGCCCTTTTTCTTACCATGACGTGATGATGCTTTGTAAAGTCCTACTTCCGGACGTTAACGTGGTTGCACGTTTCCATAATAGGTACTGTTACGTGACAGATTTATAATGTGCAAAAAGTGCATGTACAACATATTTGTATGTAACGTACATATCTTTAATCTCAACCGTTCAAACTTAAAATTATTGGTCAAGATAATTTAATCTGTGTGGACGAACGTAATGGCTTGTTTGCCTATTGTTTTAATTATATAATAGATAGATTGAGCAACATCAAGAATGGTAGTGAAGCTCCTGGAATGTTCAACTATAATTTAGATATCATTTGTGTAGTTCAACTAAGATCAAGCGTGAAATATATGTCTCTATTTGCACAAAAAAGGTGGAAAGGAGGGTGACAAACAAGTGATGAAACATACATCAAATGAAAAGAAGCATGTTCCTTATCTGAATGGCAATCCTACGAGGATAGTAGAAATTTCTAACGCAACAGCATTGCTAGATATTAGTGTGGGCATTAGGATTAACTATGCCAATCATTAAATACGACATTACTTTAATGGTGCCATTGCTTCATTTTACCAGAAACATTACATTAACAGCTGCTACAGAGTCGGTATTTGGGCACATGAGAGTAGGCGAACCAGGACAGTTGAATTTCTAACGAAAAGAAGCAACTTATCTTAATGGGGAATTTAGCAGGACATGAAAAAAAGTGTCATTGATTCATATTACTGGAGGCATTACATTGAAAACAACATTGGTTTAACGTGTCCTTACTTTTAACAGTGTGACTGCTACATTTTACCAGTGGCATTACATAATATTGGCTCGGGGCAACAAACATCAGAACAGGATATCTGGGTTGGTCCCATTTTTGTTCGGTATAGCCACCTTATACTGTGTGAGGCTAGCAATTCTAGTGCTGGACATACTCTGTTGACTTGTCCCCTAGTCCCCATTTTCTTTCCTTTTTCAACCAACAGAACGGGTTTATATTGAGTTTGTACTGCGTTTCCCTTTATTTCCCTATTAGAACAAGAGACCAGTTGGATAGCCAATCTCTGCTACTTTTCGCCCCCATTATTTCCTCTTTCGACCAAGTCCTATATTCAGGTAAGAGATCTTCCCCCACCCTCACCCCCTTTCTTCCTTGTTTGAACCAAGTAGTACTAGATTCGAGTGCATGAACTAGTTTTACCTCTTAACAGTCAAAATTTAGGTGGCTTTCAAACAGCCGATCGATCCTATCTATGAGGGGGCCTGGAAAATAGTAAAAGATACAAATGCAGCGACGTCAGGAGCTCGGGAAGTAGAGCAAGGTCGGTTCCGAAGGAATTTATGCCTGAGGGTCGCCGGGATGTCGATAGGTGGGCGGCGGGAGGCCGGATCTGCCCACACTATGGCAGCGAGGAAGAAGGGGTCGGAGGCCCTCCCTAGCCAGCGGTGCTTGGGAGAGAACGGCAAGGTACGCTGATCGGGATGCACCGGCAGTGGGTAAGAGCCGTCACCGAGGACGACCGCGTGAACGTTGCACCTTCTCAACTTCCCCGGCGGAGAGGATCCGACTGGATCTGTGACCAGCGGTGAGTAGAGAGACACAGAGTGTGGCCAACGATGTCGTGTTTAGATCTCGAGAGGACTAAGGATGGCAATGGGTAGGGTATGGGCAGGGTAGAGCAACACCATACCCATACCCGTATAGTCATGGGTACAAAATTCTACCCATACCTGTACCCATGAGTATGAAACTTTACCCATACCCATACCCATACCCAACGGGTACCCGTAGCTATGGGGTACCCAATGGTTAGAACAAATAGTACACAAGTTGTTCACAATTTTATGCTCATTGATAGCACATATGACACAAAAAAATCAATTATCTCTCAATAACAGATAAATGAGTAAGTAACCAATATCAAATAGAAACCACAACATACTCTTAAGTCAATGGGAATAGATGAGTCACATGACAAATTAATGACTAATTGACGGTACATTAACATTAATTCACAAACAGACAGGGTATGGGTATACCCGCAAGTACAAGGCTATACCCGTACCCTACCCATTACTTAACGGGCAGGGTATGGGTACTACCCATGTGTATAAAAGTGTGCTCATACTGTGCTCATGCGGGTACGGTACCCGTTGGTACCCCTACCCATGGGTAAAATTGCCATCCTTAGAGAGGACGAGACAGTGTAAAGAGAGCAACACTAGCAAGCAAGCGCGGAGGCTCCTGCCTATATAATGGAGTGCTAGTTTTCTTTTGTCTACCTGAGTCGGCTTGACCTCGTCAATGACAGTCGAGAAGTCTTCCTGCACATGCCCCGGAGGCATAGTTTTCTTCATTTTTATCTGAAGCACCGGATTATAACATATAGCACGAAAAAATGCCAAATGACAAGAAACCATGACCTCACTGCCCAAAGGAGACAACATGAACCCGGCGGACAAACTAGACGAGGATCAAAGCTCAAAATAAAGATAAACTTGTAGAAAAGGGGTCCGTCGATATATGTCCTAATTAACATAGCTGGCTTGACCTAGATGGAAGCCTAGTAGTCTTCGTGCATGTGCCCCCAATGACCAACGCCTTGGAGGAACTCAGTTGTCGATGTTTAACCCTTGCAATGATCTAAAGCACATGACACCTAATATTGCGAGATGACAAGAAACCTTTTTTTAGATTTCTCATCAGAACTACAGCCTTGTACAACACTGCCTGCACGATATGTAGACGATAGCCAATCCAGGCATGTCTGCTGGAGTCTGGTCACATGCATGGATGAACTGATCTTCCGTGTCATGCAGGGATCGTCCACGCACCAACGTCCGTACAACACTTCTCTAGTACTATCGCTCGTCTCTCTCTTCTATTAACTCACCCGACTTGCGGGGCTAGGGAGTGTGCCTATGGTCGGTCTCGATTGCGGTCCCACATGTGTGTGCAAACGCAATATGACGCGCGTTCCATTCGGAGAGCGGCGGGCGTGCCAGACCGACCGACCATCTGGGGTGCCACGCGAATGTGACGGGCGTGCTGTATACTCCGTACATGTGTACCGCCGTTTACTTGAGGCTTTGCTCCATGGCGCAATCCATGGATACAATATTAGTATACTGTACTATTTAAAAGTCGAGGGAGGGGCTTTTCCCGCGCGGTAGGTGGGGCAGTTCCGCCTAGTCGGTTCGACAGAGACGCGAGAAGCTGAGGGAGTAGGCTGCTGCAAACGTAGGGCTGTGTGATTTGACAGCGAGTTACTGCTGGACAGGTGGGGCCCCGTGATTTGACTAGCCATTTTATCATTTTAACTGCGGTGCAACGACTGGGGTGAGTCTCCCGATTCCTGACCAGCTCCATGGTATACAGGTGCCTCTCCCAATGCTCCACCATGTAGAGGCTGGCTCTTGCATGAGATCCCACTCCTCCACTTTTTCCTTGCCTCTTTCCTCCACATATGCAAAAATGCCATTGAAGTGGGCTTATAGCCCACTATTGTACTTTCTCGTACATGTGCTAAGCCTGCCACATAGGCATAAAGTCTGATGTGGCAAGTAAATTACTCCCTCCGTCTAGGTGTGCAAGTCATCTTACGAAAACTAAATAATCCCAAAACACTTAGGCGCGGTGCATACATCGTTTCTTGTTTCTTGACATATCAACCAATAAGAGATATGGAGTGTGCATGCTTTTAATGACTTGAGACTACCATTTCATTGGAAGAGGTCACTCCTTGGCGAATGCAATAAATACTATGAAGAAAGAGATAGAGAGAAGTAAAAAATACTCTTATAGCCAACCTTATAGCTAACCTTGTTGTATAAGTGATGACTATGTATGACATGCCAACTTCAAATAGCCTAACGCACCGTGTTAAATCTCCAAGGGCGTGATCGCGCGAGCGAGGCGACGGTCGTGGCAGGCGCAACCATGATACGGGCTGCTGGTAGCCCTTGGATCTGAGATCGAACGGTCGCATGCTAAGTTGCTGAAAATTTGCAGAATAACCCTCTAGGATAGGATATTCAGCCATAGGTCTGGAATCACGCCATGCAACCGTTCAATCTCAGATCCAAGGGCTCTCGGAAGCCCATATCATGGGAGAATGGAAAGCTTCGTATCACCTGTAATTTTCCCGACGCTTGACATGACATTGAAAGCCATTTAATTAGGCGTCGAGTAGACATGACATCTAATTGGGACCCCATAGTACTATGCATGAATCCATTTATCCACCAGGCAAGCCACTACCCTGTTGTTCGCATGCCCCACTCAGCATTTTTACAAAAACCACTGGCAGTTTGCTCCTACTCATCCCCGGACTTCCTTTAACATTACGGCAGTTCACTCCTAGTCGTCCCATCCTTTCACATTACGGCAGTTCCACTAATCCTAACCCTCCTCCCAAATCCATGGCGTCCCAAATCTCCACGGCGGTGAGTACAAGGTTAGAACCATCACCGGCGATGAGTTCGACGTCATCTACACCCGTTCTTCCGCGACGGTGAAAGGATGCCTTGCTCGCTTCAGACACATGTTCGAAAACTCAAAGGATGAGTGGGTCGCTGGGATAGATGTTGAGTACACCACAATCCTGCAAGGCGAGAAGACTCTAAAGGAGGCAGAGAAGAAGAAGCCCGCCGTGATCCAGGTTTGCGTGCATGACTTATGCTTGGTCTACCAAATATGCCATGCCGACGATGAGTGCCAGGATTTTTTAAGAACTTTAGGAATGACAGGGATGTCCTAGATCGGATAGGCATTGTTGTAGACTTTAGGAACGACAGGGATGTCCTAGACAGATAGGCCTCGTTGTAGGCAACCCCTTGGACCTCCAGAAGAAAGGGTCGGTGCCCTCCCGTCATCAGCCTTCAATGTTGACCCTGGCAGGAGCCATGGTTCATCCTTCGTAGGTACACTGAAGAACCCTCCATTCAAGTTTCATGATGCATGGGAGTGGAATATACTAGATATAGACCACATCCACTACGCTACAAGGGTTGGATGAAGAGAAAGAGCCAAGTGTGCGGTTCAAGCAAAGAAGTATCATCCAAGGGGAAGAGGGACGAGGAAGAAGTCGAGCATGTGGACGAGGAGTCTGAGTAAGGTGGCAGTGTCGCTGCTCATGGTGGTTCTAATGAAGTGTCTACCGGACTAGTTGCTTAGTTTAATTTCAGGTGTGCTTAGTTTTATTTGAGGGGTGTGTTGTGCTGAGCCCCTAGCAGAACTATGTTATGTTCCTTCTCATTACTTTAACTCTTTCAGTACATACTAGTATTTCTTATAGTTCATCTTTTAGTTGGTATAGTACTACCACTCATTTCTTCACATTATATACGTACAATATATATGGCCAACATCATATAGCCAGCAGTTTAGTTGTCAAAGAATTTCAGGGTGCTTAGTTTTATTTGAGGGGTGTGTTGTGCTGGACTCCATTATTGTGACTCAAATCTCGTTGGCCATTTTATAATGACATAAATACCGATGGACTAACATGCCAGCTCTCCCTCTATCTCACTACAGTAAAATAAAGTGTGGGGCCTACTTGGTCCCAACAGCGTTCTTATTTTCCTCTAAAATTATTCACTTGGTTAGCCCTGACAAGCGGGGCCAAACTTATCATTGTGAGAATCGGCTTATTTTTGTCATATAACATGGTCAACGGGTTTGACGTGAAAATAACAATGTCTAATGGTATTTTTGAGCAAACATCTAACTTAACGATGGCATTTTTGAGATATCTAATTGCATTTTTGAGCAGGCATCTCACGGATCGATGGCATTTTTGAGTAGTTGTAACTTCTAATGGCAAAACTGAGTAGTGATACACAACTAGTGGCATAAATAATAAGAACCCAAGTATTAAATAGGTATGCTAATTTCTTTAATATAATTTAGCACCCCATTTAAGCACGTACTAGCTTTTTTAATAGTACTATATGCATAATTTTGCGACGAGCGCTCTCTATATGTACCAGCTTTTTTCTTTAATTTCATCTTGTTAGTTTTGCTCCATGGCGCAATCTACTACTACTGTACAAAAATATACATTTTTTAAAAGGCTTGAGGGCGGGGCAGTCTAGCTTGGTCTGTTTCAAGAGAGGCGAGGGCCTTTGTGATTTGACGGCTCATTACTGCTAGAAGGCGGGGCCTTGGGATTTGACTGCTTGTATAAATGTGCCAACGACCTGAGGAGGAGCAAAGAACTGTGCGGTATACTCAAGTTTTCCACTGGAGTAGTACGACGGAGGAGCAGGAAACACGGCAGCCCAGTGCCATATGGCGATAAAAATGATCTAATTTGCTAGTCATCTCATTGTTAGCATTGTTCTATTCATGCCTCGCAAAGAATGTGACACGTGCGGGGAAACACCCGAAGCAAAAGAAGAAACACACGAGCAAAAGAAGAAGGAAGATTATAACCCCCAAAAAAGAAGGAAGACGTACACACAAGTCTGGGGCGCTGCTCTCTACTACATGAAGGGTTGCTGGCCGTGGAGTCGTAACTGCTTCTTCATCGCCTCCACGACCTCCATCTCCTTGCGCGTCTCCTCCGCCATCTTCTTCATTCTGTCCATGACACGGGATTTCTCGACGCGAGCCTTCATCATCTGTTCCACGGCCGCATTACGTACCTTGAGAGTAGCCGGGTGCTCGATGCGGAGCTTCGCCAACTCCTCCTTCTGTTCCATGACGAGGGCCTGCAGCATCTTCATCGAGGAACTACTATTCTCATGCAGCTTCTTCCATCCAGCGTTCTCCTCCTTCAGCAGGTTGAGCTCGTCGCAGAGCTTCGCCTTGTCCTCCAGAAGTTGCAGGATTTCGTCGGTCGCCTTCTTCTCTGAGACAATGCTCTTCTTCAGCAGCATCACCAAGCCGGCGGTCAACTCCCGCTGCTCATTGAGCTCAGCGGGCATGTCGTCGAGGCTCTCCCTCAGCAGCTCCACCAAGCCGTGGATGAACTCCTTCTGCTTATTGAGGTGCTTATTGAGCTGATCGGGCATGCCGTCGAGTGATAACGACTCCAGCGCCGCCAGCTCGGCATGTTCTCCTCCGCGGCTAGGGCGCTCCTGGGAGCCATCGCCTGCCCGTGAGAGAACTTTCGAGGTTTCTGCGTGGCGGCGAGCCCTCTTTTTTTTCCGTAGCCTTGATTGCCGCTCCCTTGTTACGAGTAGTTCTCGACCTAGAGCTCTGCATACCGGCCATGTCAAGGACGAACGAAGAAGAAGGACTTATGAGGAGGAAGGTAGAGTAATTTTCGGTTAGGTAGTTCCCCTTTTTATAACCTACGTACTAGCACTAGTACTAAAACCTGCATAGTGGGAACACGTTCAGGTTTGGTACATACTAGTAGGTGTGAGCAGGCTTGCACTTCATTGTAGCACTAGTACATTGGAATGTGATGGGAACAAGGTAAAGATTAATTGATGGTTTTGGTTTCGAGGCCCGAAACGGCTCCCGATGAGTTTAGTGAAACATAAATTTCAAGTACTCCCTCCATCTCAATTTACAAGGCTTGCCCGTGTATCTAGGTAGTCAATGTAACTTATATAAAATAAATTGTTTAACATAAAAAATATATCATTAAAAAAGAATATTTGAAGTTTGGAATGATATATTTTTCGTAATGTATGCCTGTTATTAAGTTGGTCAAATTAACAACCTAGGTACACATGCAAGACTTATAAACTAAGATAGAGGGATTACTACACTCCTCAAATGCGGTCGCACAATTCAGTGATGTAACTGGTCGTACATGTCAGACCAAGCCGATGCGTGTCCCTTCGGTGAGACGCGGGTTTGACGGACAGTCTGTTGGTGCGACTGGCCGTAAAGTATTATGCGATGGAGACTTCTGGTAGTGGCTTCGATTGATTGTCACGACCAAGCATTCTAAAACTAGTGATAAATCAATTACCATCTTTTTCCAAACGACCAAGTATTTTCACAGGAATACAATACATATAGATGGAGTGATTGTCAAGGTTGCAAACCGACATGGCATTGCAAGTTCACTGCAGCAGCAACCGGCTAGGTCACTACATCGCTGGCGTGGAAGGAGGGCAGCTCACCTCGCCTACGATGCATGCCCAGTGGCGCCGCTGCAACTGGTCCTGGGATTTGGCTTCTCCTACCGCCCATTTGAATGGTTGCACCAGCTGCTCATGCCATTGCGCAAACATACGCGTTCTTTCCTCCGCAGTCGACTCCGTGAATATGATCTCTGCCATTAGCCCTAGCTCGAAATCAACGTGACGCTGCCAGATGCTGACATCCCTTAGCATCTCTCCCCTGAGATCACTTGCGCTCCGCCTTGTGCTGCGCCAGGCGCAGCTCCTTGTAACTCCTCTCCAATTGATGCGACGCTTCCTCGATCCGATTTGCCCTTGCTGCCCATCACCTGAAATGCAGCCCTGGCATGTCCTCCGGCGCCACCGATCTGTGATTCCAGAGCAATGGATCCCCTCAAAAACACATGTGGGTTTCGCTCAAAGGCGGCAGTGCTGCGGGCCGCAGCGAGAGGGCAGCCCGCGGGATCCTGGGATCTAAGGGATTATCCATGGCGGGATCCTCCATGGCGGGATCCGGTGGGCGAGGCGGGGAGGCAAGCCTAGGCGCTGGGAGAGCCCTACGAGGCTAAGATAAAGATATTACTACTCCACTCCGTCCATATTTAAATACAAAGGCCACCAACAGTAGCCCTGGCAAAAATTGATCATGCTGCATGCGTCCTGCTTTATTGGCCCGCTTTTTTTGTGCCACTTTTTATAACATGCATAAATATTATGTTACTTACAAATGTGGTCAAAAATTGGCACAAAATACGAAGTAGACCAATGGAAGTACTAGCAACCCATGATTTAACTACTTGCATGCGCGCAGTGGAGTAGTAATGTCTTTCTTCCGCCCTCACGTCCACTCAATTTGCCTGCGATGTATTAATTGACTATCAATGAAGTGAAGGACTTTACACACGTCAAATGATCACATGGGGTGGATCTTTGTACAAAAATGCGTCCCCCAGTTTACCCGCGTGTGTGTGCGAGGGAATGAGCGTGTGTGTGGCGTGTGTGCACATCTTCGCTTCATGCATGTACCGCCAGTGTGTCTCAGAGAGGACGAGTACATTCTTCTGGAACAAGCAGCACGTCACTGTGATCAATCCACACAAGGAGGCCGCGACAATGCCTCCACATGTGCCACATGGCTTCATGAGCTGTAAGAGAGACACTGTGTAGCGTGCCATTGGAATTCTAATTTACGTATTATGCACATACTCGAAGTACTAGTAAGCTACACGTGCATTGCACGCATCATATTTGGAAACCAAATTATGAATAAATACCACACTATAGCATGTAAGCTCTGAGTCATATATGCCTGATGTAGACATTCGTTTAATTCTTATAGTTCATCTCATTGTAAATTAGTTTTTATAAAAAAGCTAGGGCCTCTTTGATTCATAGGATTTCCAAAACACGGGAATAGGAAAACATGGGATTAGAGTGGAATGTCGTCTTGAATCCTACAGGATTGTACGAGTGTTTGGTTGTGCATAGAAAAAAGGCAGGATTCTTTTAGAGAGGTTTGAGTGGATGGGATGTTTCCTATGAAATCTAGTGCAGATGAATCCTATGGAAAAATTCGTATGGTTTACAATCCTACGAATCAAACAACCAAGATAGGAAAAATTCCTAAGGATTACAATCCACCAAAATTCTTTTGAGAATCCTTTGAATCAAAGAAGCCCTTAATCTATTTTATGATTCATGGAATTGTGCGTTGTAAAGCATAACGTAAAAACAAATAATGGCAATTCAACTAGAAAAAAAGTTTGGGCAGTTATGATATGGAAGATTCTAGAACAAAGGAGAAGCACTTGTGTTTCGAGGTCTGTGCATTATGATTAAGTTCAACCATGGAGTCTGCTAGATTGTACATGTGGCAAAATCTGGTGGGGGGCTAGTAGACAGTGCGAGGGGCCAAGTGGAGGGAGACTATGAAGGAGTGCACAAGTGCGATATCGATATTTAAAGAGAGGGGGAGAGAACGTGCGTCGTTGCTCGCAGTGGCGGAGCCATGAAAAATAAATGAGCTAGGGGGCCAAGCATTTCTAATCCTTTACGAGGAGGGCCAATTCATCAACTTAAACCATTTTACCAGCAATTGTCTAATGATCACATTCATATTTGCCTCGATATATAGTGATGTTAGGGGAGGCAGGGCCCTTGCTGCCCCCTGTCTTCGCCACTGTGCGCGTGTCTGAGAGATGAAGTGGAAGGCATGGATGATGAGAGGGGGACGTTGGATATATAATTAATGTGTGTGTATTAGCTATGTAATCCTATATAGAGATGTATAGATTGATCGATGTGCACATGGGAAAGAGGGTGAGACATCACTAGATATATAGATTGATCGGTTTGTGTGGGAAACTGTGAAAGACCTAGCTATATATACACACACATAGAGGAACATCGATCGTTGCGCATGCACGTGAGAGATAAAGATGCCCGATATGATGGAGAAGGGGAGGTGTGTGTGTGTGTGCATGCATGGGAGACCGACCTGAAGAAAAAGATTGCATGTGTGCGATGGATAATGCCGACTGGTACTGTGTGTGCATGCATGCACAGGAGAAAGTTAGTGGTACAATTATAAAAGAGAAGATGATTGTGTGGGTGTAAAAGACTAGGTGAGGTCATAATCAATGTAAAGTTGAATTCAAATATTTTAATAAGAGATCATGATGTTTGAAACCCATGCATGCATGATTATAACTGAGATATGTGTGGTGTGGTTTGGAAACGAGCATGTTGTACTGTATACACATTGAACAAGGTCAGACTGATTTGAATTTGACATATCGATGGCAGAGATCGTTTGGCCACATTGCATCCGTGCATGGACAAACTATTCTAATTGGAGATGATGGGTGGCTTTCGCATCACATATCTATATCTATACCCCTATATATATTATATTATATATTTTTTATATAGTGTGCGGATAACTTTAACTTTGAAAGATGGTCGTTGGATGAGGCCAATCCGATGGTGCAGAGATGGCAAATTTGACCACTACTGGCCGTTGGATATCATCTAGATTCCACCAGATTTTGCCACATGTACAATCTAGTAGACTCCATGGTTGAACTTAAGCATAATGCACAAACCTCAAAACACAAGCACTTCTTCTTTGTTCTAGAATCTTCCATATCAGAATTGCCCAAATTTTATTTCTACATGATTTGCCATTATTTGTTTTTACTTTATGCCATACAACGCACAATTCCATGAATCTTAAATAGATTAGCTTTCTTATAAAAACTATATGATTTTGAATGAAATGAACTATAAGAATTAAACGAACATCTACATCATGCATATATGACTCAAAGCTTACATGCTATAATGTGGTATTTATTCATAATTTGGTTGCCAAATCTCATGCGTGCAATGCACGTGTACCTTACTAGTCTAAATGGTGTTTGTGTGTGTGTTGTGCTTGTTAAACACATTGTATGTAGTATATCATACATGATTTAGATTCCGAACATCTAGCTAGAGCATACATGTACTATGATTTGAATTCAACATAAAATGGATACATATATTTGAATTTGAGATCATATGTACATGTAGTTCGTATTTATATAGGAATTTACTTCTCCTATATTCATGTCTTGTCTTGTGAAGATAATATTTAGATGGTTGTATAACTAACCCGAGTACAATCCCATTCAAACAGGGAAAATGTACTCAAATTTAGTCCATATGCTAGACAACACACATTGTTTTTTTTATTGTTGAGGAAAGTGCAAATTGTTTTGGTACTATACACGTTATGTTTGTTGTCCCGTTTTTTTAGTTTTTTTTGTTATATTTGAATGCATTTCTAGTAATATAGTAAAACGGGACATGGCTCTCTCTAGTGATGAGGTGCAAATTTCCTTTTTTTTGGGTACACGTTAAGCTTGTGCTCCCGAAATTTCAAGCCGCGCCTTGTTATGCTGAAATTTCAAGCAAGCGTCTCTGTCTATCGTGCTACAAAACTCCCGCCTCTTCAACCCGCGCCTTGTTACCCTGAAATATTTAAGATATATCTTTGCCTCGTTGTGCTCCGACAACTCCCTCCATCTCAACCCGCGCCTTGCTATTCCAAAATTACAAAGCGCGCGAAAACTCCCACCTCTTGTGAAATCCCGACACGCGAAATGCCCGTGATACCCCTGAAGCGAAAGAACCGCCTAGCTCAAATCGGTGGGGGTACTTTCGTAACTTACCCCATGCTACCTCTTGAGCATGCATTGGTTTTCCCTTGAAGAGGAAAGGGTGATGCAGCAATGTAGCGTAAGTATTTCCCTCAGTTTTTGAGAACCAAGGTATCAATCCAGTAGGAGACTACACGCAAGTAGCCTCGTACCTACACAAACAAATAAGAACCTTGCAACCAACGCGATAAAGGGGTTGTCAATCTCTTCACGGCCACTTGCAAAAATGAGATCTGATAGAGATAATAAGATAAATATTTTTGGTATTTTTATAATATAAACTGAAAGTAAAGATTGCAAAGTAAAAATAGATTGGAAACTTATATGATGGAAAATAGACCCCGGGGCCATAGTTTTCACTAGTGGCTTCTCTCAAGATAGCATAAGTATTACGGTGGGTGAAAAAATTACTGTGGAGCAATTGATAGAAAAGTGCATAATTAAGAGAATATCTAGGCATGATCATGTATATAGGCATCACGTCCGCGACAAGTAGACCAAAACGATTCTGCATCTACTACTATTACTCCACACATCGACCGCTATCCAGCATGCATCTAGAATATTAAGTTCATAAGAACAGAATAACGCATTAGGCAAGATGACATGATGTAGAGCGATAAACTCAAGCAATATGATATCAACCCCATCTTTTTATCCTTGATGGCAACAATACAATACGTGCCTTGCTGCCCCTGCTGTCACTGGGAAAGGACACCACAAGATTGAACCCAAAGCTAAGCACTTCTCCCATTTCAAGAAAGATCAATCCAGTAGGCCAAACTAAACTGCTAATTCGAAGAGACTTGCAAAGATAACAAATCATACATAAAAGAATTCAGAGGAGATTCAAATATTGTTCATAGATAATCTTGATCATAAACCCACAATTCATCAGATCTCGACAAACACACTGCAAAAAGAGTAACATCGAATAGATCTCCAAGAAGATCGAGGAGAACTTTGTATTGAGATCCAAAGAGAGAGAAGAAGCCATCTAGGTAATAACTATGGACCCGAAGGTCTGTGGTAAACTACTCACACATCATCGGAGAGGCTATGGTGTTGATGTAGAAGCCCTCCATGATCGATTCCCCCACCGGCGGAGCGGTGGAAAAGGCCCCAAGATGGGATCTCACGGGTACAGAAGGTTGCGGCGGTAGAAATAGGGTTTCGTGGTGCTCCTGGATGTTTTCAGGGTATATGTGTATATATAGGAGGAAGAAGTAGGTCGGTAGAGCTTCGAGGGTCCCACGAGGGTGGGGGCGTGCCTCCCTGCCTCGTGGCCTCCTTGCTTCTTTCTTGACGTCCACTCCAAGTCCCCTGGATCACGTTTGTTCCAAAAATCACTCTCCCGAAGGTTTCATTCCGTTTGGTTTCCGTTTGATATTCCTTTTCTGCGAAACACTGAAATAGGCAAAAACACAACAATTTGCACTCGGCCTTCAGTTAGTAGGTTAGTCCCAAAAATAATATAAAAGTGTATAATAAAGCCCATTAAACATCCAAAACAGATAATATAATAGCATGGAACAATCAAATATTATAGATACGTTGGAGACGTATCAAGCATCCCCAAATTTGTTCACCTTTATTCCTTTGTTAGAGATCCTCTCACAAGTGTGCAACAAGTGATCAACACAGAATATCTTCAAGCTCTTTTCCATTTGCCTCTCACTACACAGGCATATGAGGAGTTCCTAATAATGGAAGACATGTGCATTTCCTTAGGGCAATCTGAGTACTTGGATGCACTGGACACCTAGAGTTATATATGGGGAAATGAATTTTATTCATCAATGAAAGCCTATAAGGTATTGATTGGGCACAAACAAACTCCACCTCATTTCTCATGGATTTGGAAAAGCTCTTGCCAACCTAAGCACAAGTTTTTTTCTGGATTTTACTGCATGACAGAGTAAACACAAGGAATCTTAAGAAGGAAAACTCTGAATTAGAAGTTTACAATTGTGCAGTAAGGGATTTTCAGCAAGAAGAAACTTTGCATCATCTTTTTTGGGGGTGTCCTTTTGCTATCAGATGTTTGGATTTTATCTGTCCCTCCAGAACACCAAATTTGTCTGTTCTGGAGGCATATCAAGACCTCAAAGACAAGCTCAACTATCCTTTCTTTATGGAGATCATCATATTGGGATCATGGGCTATCTGGATATCTAGAAAGAACAAAATCTTTGAGAATATCACACCATCTTTTCGAGGCTAGAAATTTATCTTCACAGAAGAGCTAAAGCTACTCAAATATAAGATCAAGAAGAAATATGAAGTGCAATTCTCTGCTTGGTTGGATACCTTGCTGTAATTTTTTAGATTTCCTTTTTCCTTTTTCTTTTTTAGATAGCTTTAGTTTTTCCTATATTTTTTATTAGTTTCTTTTTCTTCTTCTCTCTTTCTTTTGGGCTTATCTCAAGCCCTTCAGACTATTTCTTTGGGCTTAATTTCAATAAAAGTTGCAGTGGGGTGTTTCCCTACTATTTATAGTCAAAAAAAGCACCCCCAAGCTTAATTCCTTCTCGTCCTCGAGTAGGTAAATGATAAAAACAGAATTTTTGATGTGGAATGCTACCTAACATAATTTTCTAAGTAATTCTCTTTCTTGTGTCATGAATGTTCAGATCTGAGAGATTCAAGATAAAAGTTTAATGTTGACATAAAAATAATAATACTTCCAGCATACTAACTAAGCAATTATGTCTTCTCAAAATAACATGGCCAAAGAAAGTTCATCCCTACAAAATCATATAGTTTGGTCATGCTTCATTTTCGTCACACAAGAATGCTCTCATCATGCACAACCCCGATGACAAGACAAGCAATTGTTTCATACTTTAGTAATCCCAAACTTTTTTCAACTTTCACGCAATACATGAGGGTGAGCCATGGATGTAGCACTATGGGTGGAATAGAGTATGATGATGGGGGTTATGTGGAGAAGACAAAAAAAGGAGAAAGTCTCACATTGACGCGGCTAATCAACGGGCTAGGGAGATGCCCATCAATTGATTTCAATGCAAGGAGTAGGGATTGCCATGCAATGGATGCACTAGAGCTATAAATGTATGAAAGCTCAACAAAAGAAACTGAGTGGGTGTGCATCCAACTTGCTTGCTCACGAAGACCTAGGGCATTTGAGGAAGCCCAGTGTTGGAATATACAAGCCAAGTTCTATAATGAAAAATTCCCACTAGTATATGAAAGTGACAAAACAAGAGACTCTCTATCATAAAGATCATGGTGCTACTTTGAAGCACAAGTGTGGAAAAAGGATAGTATCTTTGTCCCTTTCTTTTCTTTTCTTTTTTTTTCTTTTCTTTTTTTGGGCCTTTCTCTTTTTTATTTGGCATTTCTCTTTTTTTTATTTGGGACAATGCTCTATTAATGATGATCATCACACTTCTATTTATTTACAACTCAATGATTACAACTCGATACTAGAACCACTACTAGAGAAACGGCTATAGCTAATATGGACATTAATGGCGCACTACACATGTGGTGCGCCATTACTAAATACTAATGGCGCACCATTTGTAGGTACGCCATTAGTAACCAAAACAATAATGGCGCACCAGGTGAAAAGTGTGCCATTACTAAGTTTGACCAAGGTTTGACCCAGTCATACACATAGTAATGGTGCACTTTGTATAGGTGCGCCATTACTAAGTTGACATAGTAATGGCGCGCTTTGCATAGGTGCGCCATTACTATGTCAAACTTAGTAATGGTGCACCTACACAAAGTGCGCCATTACTAACTTTGACCAAGGTTTGACCAAGTCATACACATAGTAATGGCGCACTTTGTGAAGGTGCGCCATTACTAACTTTCGAGGTGGCCGAAAATTTCACCAAATGCACCCCCGGACCGCCTTTTCAGTTTTAAAAAAATAAAAGAAAATTTCACCAAATGTTAAAAAATAACTTTCTAGGTGGTCGAAAATTTCACCAAATGCACCCCCATGGTGGACCGCCTTTTCAGTTTTAAAAAGAATAAAAGAAAATGATGGAAATGTCAAAAAAAATAAAAGAAAATAAGTTTCCCATGTTATATGTGGTCTAGTTGTTGGGAAAATTTACAAATATGAATTTTGACTTTATTTGCAAAATCTCTCTGGAAATTAGTAAAATGGACATAACTTTTGCATACGAACTCGGATTAAAACGTTTTTTATATGAAAAATCATCTACTCGACAAGTTACATCCGAATTCAACCGGGGAAACTTTGTTGAAGATTTTTAGAATCCCCAAAAACCTAACAGAATAAAAGATACGGGGCTTTTAAGATCTAGAGGGGGGAAAATGGAAAAAAATTCAAACTTAGTAATGGCGCACCATTTGCTAGGTGCACCACTAGTATCAGAAAAAAATTTGGTTTTGAATTTTTTTTTAAAATGTTCAAAATATGATACGTAATATGACTGGGAAGTTTGACATATATTTTCAAAATTTCATTGTTAGCCTTGCCTTCAAAGTGAGATTTTCTAAGGTGGTACCGATACTGTCGCAGAGCAGACTAAAAAACATGAGTGCATGCTTGTTTAGTTGCATCATCTTTCAGATCCAACTTGAACCTCATCTGTTGAAAAAAGAATGTGAGTCTTATTAGGAGGAAGCTAGAAAGTATGGGACAGAGCAAGACAATATTACTAATTGCGATGAATAACATTACTTACGAATAAATGGTCAAGGAAGGTGTTAAACTGGGTATTTCTTTCTCATTCCTGTATTAGATCCACGTTGGGAGGATACGTGCATGACACCTAACGGCAACGGCTGCCTCTGATACTAACTTGGCTGACTCTGTAGCATCACGTGGCCTTTTTAAACCTGCCTCAAAATGGATCTCCATTCTTTCTCCTTTAGATTTTGTTAATCTGTCAAGAATTATCCCTGATGTCTATTTCCCCTTGCGCCATGGTGCTAGTTCAACAACGAATATGGAAAGTGTTAGTGTACATCAAACTGTGAGAGTACATATAATGGAGCATGTAATTGCAACTTGACTCGGTCAGGTACCGTCCTGGTGTTGATGCTCATGAGGTTCATCTGATCTTGCCAAATCCTGTTGTGTCAGCAGTGCTTCGGAAGTAGTGTTAGTTGTGAAGGCAGCTTGGGAACTGGCCAGTTCTGGAGCAAACGAACGAGTAACTCGTTGAGATGCTGGTACAGTTGAAGCGGATGTTGCAGCAGGTGATACTGTGTTTGTAGATTTAGCCGGTGGACTTGGACCTTCTACTGCACTATAAGTACCAGCAGAATCTGGATGGCAGATCCTTTTCCGTTTCACCCGACGAGTAACACCACTCCCTACTATATTATTTTCCTTGCTCTTTTTTGACTTTGCCATGTCAAGCCGTACCCACAACACAAAATAATAAAATCGCTCTTCAGAACTCATTGATGCATGATACGGACAAGCAATACTTTGATGTAAGACAACCGTATGAGGATGAGATATGTAAGAAAAACAGGACGACATGACATATTCACTGCTACGATGTGTAAACTAAGCAGAAGGATTTCCAAGAAAATAGAAGTAATGCAAGCTAGACACCATATGAAAGATGCAACCAATATTACTCTGCCAAGTTAAAAGTGTCTTGTCATAAGTGGCAATTCGAAAAATTAGAAGCAGTACAATGTAGAAATCAATGCAAGATGCAACCACTATCAAACTGCCATGTTAAAAGCGTCCAATCATGAGTGACTGATGCGGGATACACAACAGCAGTACTTTGAAGTAAGAACATGGTCTGATAGATAGATGCAGTGTATTCTAGACACATAACGCCATGTCATATGCACATGTATAACGTATAAACTCAGCAGGTGCAATTTAATCAAAATAGAAGAAATACAGGCTAGACAACATATGCAACATGAAATCAATTATCACACTGTCAACTTAGAGCAAGCACCTGCGATGGTGGAGTGCGGGAGATGAACTCATCATGTAGACTTGGGACTTCAACTTCATTAGCAGTAGCAGTGGCAAATCTAGAGAGTCTCTGTTTGCGTCGGTGCGGAGGACCACCAACATCCCCTAACTTACTCTTTTCCTTCCTATTTTCTGATATTGCCTTATGAAGTCAAAACCACAAGAAGATGGATAAAATTAGCTCTGCATAACTAGTTGATGCATGATACAGACGAACACTACTTTGATGTAAGGCAAGCGCAGGATAGGAGGATGGAATATATACAAAAAAAGACAACGTTTCATATTCACACGTACGATATGAGGATGGAATATGTATGAAAAAATAGTAAGCGGAAGGAATTTCAACAAAATTAGAAGAAATGAAAGCTAGGCGCCATATGAACATGCAACCAATATCACTCTATCAGGTAAAAAGTGTCTCGTCATAAGTGCCATTTCAAGAAATTAGAAGCAGTACAAGCTAGAAGACAATGCAAGATGCAACCTACATCACAGTGCCAAGTTAAATGTGTTTTATGCATAAGTGATCGTTGCAGGTATAAGTTGTAAGCTACGCAGATGCAATTCAACATAATCAGAAGCAATACAAACTAGACATCATACGGAAAACGCAACCACATATAACAGTTCCAAGTTAGAGCAAGCACCTGTGATGGTGGAGTAGGGGAGATGTGCTCATCATGTACACGTATGTTCCAGAAACAGGAACACGTGTCATATTCACAGGCATTATGTGTAAAGTAAGCAGATGCAATTCAACAAAGTTAGAAGCAATGCAAGCTAGACATCATGCGCAACATGCAACCACATACAATAGTGCCAAGTTAGAGCAAGAACCTATGAGGGTGGAGTAGGGGAGATGTGCTCATCATCTACACAGCTACGTTGACTGTCCAGCCTTGTGTTGTCTTGAGAATCTTGTTGGGAGGATGGCGGAGTAGAATATGTAGAGACCCCCTGTTTGAGTTGCTCCAAAGGACCGCCATCATCCACTACTAGACTAATTTCCTTCAGCTGTAATGATTTTGCATTGTGAAGTCAAACCGATAAGAAAAAGGAATAAAATTCGCTCTTCGGAACTCATTCATGCATGATACTGACGAACACTACTCGGATGAAAGGCAAACACATGATGCGAGGATGGAATATGTATGAAAAACAGGATGGCGTGACATATTCCCACCTATGATGTGGTAACTAAGCAGAAGGCATTTCAACAAATTAGAAGCACTGCAAGCTAGACACCATATGAAAGATGCAACCAATATCACTCTGCCAAGTTCAAACTGTATGGTGTTTCAACAAATTAGAAACAGTACTAGAAATCATATGCAAGACACAACTAATATCACAGTGGCGACTTAAAGGTGCCTTATCATAAGTGACTGATGCCGGATATGCAAGAACAGTAGTCTGATGTAAGAACATCGTGTGATCAGATATAGTATGTTCTAGAAACAGGAATATATGTCATATTCACAGGCATTATGTGTAAAGTAAGCAGATGCAATTCAACAAAGTTAGAAGCAATACAAGCTAGACATCATACGCAACATGCGACCACATATAATAGTGCCAAGTTAGAGCAAGCACCTATGATGATGGAGTAGGGGAGATGTGCTCATCATCTACATAGCTACATTGACTGTCTAGCCTTGCGTTGTCTTGCGAATCTTGTTGGGAGGATGGCGGAGTAGAATCTGTAGAGAACCTCTGTTTCAGTTGCTCGGAAGGACCGCCATCATCCAATGCCTTGCCAATTTCCTTCAGCTTTATTGATTCTGCATTGTGAGGTCAAACCGACAAGAAAAAGGAATATAATTCGCTCTTCAGAACTCATTCATGGATGATACTGACGAACACTACTGTGATGAAAGGCAAAGTCATGATACGAGGATGGAATATGTACCAAAAAATGGACGGCTTGACATATTCACACCTATGATGTGGTAACTAAGCAGAAGGCACTTCAACAAATTAAAAGCACTTCAAACTAGACACCATATGAAAGGTGCAATCAATATCACTCTGCCAAGTTAAAACTGTCTCGTCATAGGTGGCGTTCATCAAACTAGAAGCAATACATGCTAGAAATCATATTCAAGACGCAAACCAATATCACACTGCCAACCTAATGGTGTCCCATCATAAGTGACTGATGCAGAATACACAAGAAGAGTAGTTTCATGTAAGAACATGGTGTGATAGACAGATATAGTATGTACCAAAAACAGGAAAGCGTGTCATATTCACATGTATCATGTGTAAACTAAGCAGATGCAGTTTACACTAATTAGGAGCAATACAAGCTAGACACCATATGCAACATGCAACCAGATATCACACTGCCAAGTTAGAGCAAGCACCTTGGATGGTGGAGTAGGAGAATCGGTATAGATGCTCCAGTTACGTTGCTGCAGAGGACCAACATTATCGCCTTCCTTACTCTTTTCCTTCCTCTTTCTTGATTTTGCCTTGTCAAGTCAAACCCACAAGAAAAAGGAATAAAATTTGCTCTTCAGAACTCATTGATGCATGATACTGACGAACACTACTTTCATGTAAAGCAGCCGCATGATAGGAGGAAGGAATATGTATGAGAAATAGGACGGTGTGACATATTGACATGTATGATGTATAAAGTGTAAACTAAGCACAAGGTGCTTGAACTTGTTAGAATCAATGCAAGCTAGAAACCATATAAAAGATGAAACCAATATCACTCTGCCAAATTAAAAGGGTGCCCTAACAAATTTATTTAACCAAATTAGAAGCAATACATGGCAACAGGCTAGAAATAATATGCAATATGCAACGAATAAAGGTGACTCATCATAAGTGATTGATGCTGGATACAGAAGAGAGGTAGTTTCATGTAAGAACAAGGTTAACACATAGATGTAGTGTGTACCAAAAATAGGAAGGCATGTCATATTCACAGGTATAATGTGTAAACTAAGCAGATGCAATTTACCCTAATTAGAAGCATTACAAGCTAGACACCGTATGCAACATGCAACCACATATCACACTGTTAAGTTAGAGCAAGAACCTGTGATGGTGGTGTGGGGGAATTGCGGCCATCAACTAGGGAGCTACGTTGACTATATTCATTTAGCCTTGCTGTTTCTTGACAATCATGTGGGGAGGATGACACTGCACTCTTTAAACGAGTATGGCGTCTCACAGTAACCCACTGGGGTGACTGTCTCATCATAAGTGATTGACGAGGGATACAAAAGAGCATTATTTTGATGTACGAACATGGTTAATAGACATATGTAGTATGTACCAAAAACAGGAAGGCATGTCATTATCAAAGGTATAATGTGTAAAGTAAGTAGATGCAATTTAACCAAATTGGAAGCAATACAAGCTAGACACCATATGCAACATGCAATCACATTTGACAGCGCGAAGTTAAAGCAAGCACCTGGGATGGTTGTGTGTGGCAATTGAGATCATCAACTACAGAGCTACGTTTACTGTCTCCAACTTCTGACACTGCACATTTTAGAGCGCTGAAACGCTTAGTGCTTATCTTCGAATTACACTGGAGCGACTTCTGTCTTTTCTTTCTGCATTCATCAACACTGCGTCAGAGTCTGAAATACCCATGCATAAAAAAACAATAGTGTGAGTATGTGTGAAGTGTGTGCACAATTAGTATAGTGTAAAGCTAGCAGATAGCAGGTCGGTGAGAAATAAATGAAGGGAGACATATGATAGCTCTACAACATGCATGGCACACTAAATTACTACAGGATCCCCCCTCCCTAGGGTTTCCCCCCCGCCGCCGCCGGCTCCCCCGCGCGGAGCCGCCGCCGCGGCGGCCGGAGACCGCCGGAGCCGCCAGCCCCTCCTCCCCTGGTTCCCCTTCTCCTCCCCCATCCCTCCTCCGCGCCCCCGTACCCCCGCGCCACCTCCCTGAGCGAGGCGGCCGAGGGCCCTTCCTCCGCGTGCCTCCAGCCCCTCCCCACGCCCTTCCCTACTCGCGCCGCCGTCAGCCTGCGCCGCCGGTCCTCGGCTGCGTGATGCTGGCAGCGGTGGGCTTGCCCTTCCCCGCGTGCGGTCCTCCCCTGCTTGGGCGGTGATGGCCGGCGGCGGTGCGCCTCGGCCTGTGGCGATCCGGTGTCCTGGTGTGGAGGCCGGTGGTGCTCGCCGTGGTGGTGCCACCTCTTGCGGCGGGGTGGTCCGATGGTGCTGGCCGGTCGGGGGCGCGTCCCCGGCCCAGATCTGGGCCCGTAGGGTCCCTTCTGGGTCCGTGCGGGTTGGCTCCTGCGCGACCGCGACACTCTCTGTATGGGGAGGTAGGGGAGCGGCTTGGACTGGGATAGCGACGCTGACGGCGTACCAGCTGCTGCGCGGAGGCGGGAGCTGTCCGGGCCTTTGATGGCCCGACCGGGCCTGTGGGGCCACGGGCCCGGTAGGCTCCTGCCATGGCGTCCGGTCAGCTACCATCATGGACGGTGGAGGTGGGGCCCTCCCGTATGCTGACGGTGCTGTTGCCCTAATCTCGGCTCCTCTTCTCTGTTGTGCAGACCATCTTCACGGGTGCCGTGGTGAGACAGCATGGGAAGCTTCGTGTCCGTGTTGGCGCAGGGTGGTGGTCGGTCTAGTGGCAAGCTCCGGAGTGCCTGAGGTAGAGGCTGGGATCGGGAGAAATCTTTGTTGGCTTGGCCGACACCAACGCGGTGACGCCTGTGGGTGCCGTCGGACCTTCCTGGAGGGCATCGGGGCTACCCTTCCTCTCTCCTTGCCGTGTACCGGGGGAAACCCTTGGCAGCAGCATCGTCATCGTCGCGTCCCTTCTTGGAGGTGTTGTTGGGTACCGGCACTTTGGAGTCTCGGAGCTTGGTAGGCGATCTCCGGTGGACGCAGCGGTCACGAGGCTTCGTGTTTTTGTCGATCCGCCGTTATCGGCATTTGTTTCTTTTCTTTTTTTCTCTTTCCTTTCTTTTGGGCGTGTTTGTGCTGCTTCCGCCCCAGCCCCTATCGTCGGTTGTATCGGTTGGTAGCTTTGTAATACAAAGCGGTGGGAAACCCTTTTTCTCAATTACTACAGGATTCTATGAAAATAACATTCGACTGAAAACAAATAGGTCAGTCCATTTTTTCTGCATCGTCCGATGTACAAAGAACGGGCAGATCGCCTTCATCTACCTCCAGCCAGTTAGTGTTGACGATCTTCCTCGAAACGCCAGTGACCACCGGCCCAGTCGCCTGCCTTTGCCCTCCCCTCGACCTCACCGCACCGCCGTGCTTGGCACCGCCCCCGGCCATCCATTCAAGCCCCGTCGACCTCCAAATCAGGCGCAAGCAGCTCCCGCGCCCCACACCCCTATGATAGACACCGATGTGCCGCTTCCCCGACGAACAGGTGGACTAGGTGCTCCGCACGCCTAAGCAGGTGCTGCTTCTTTTAATTGCGGTTCGACTGACCCTGAATTGAAATCCAGGCGGGCTACTAACCTCTAGCAAAGGTGAAATAGTAAAGGGAGGAAACCTTGTGCATCTGGTATCACGAAGAAGATGCAGTAAGAAGCGCTCAACTAGTTTCTTTCGTGGGATGAATACGGTGTGAGCAGAGACGTAAGGTTTGCACGAATAAAGGAAGATGAGTACCTCCTTCTGCTGGCAGTGCTGTGTCCTCCTTCTGTTTTTCCAACGATCTTCTTGTGGTTCGCTGGAAACGAGAAGTTGTGGAGGACGGTGGAGCCTTGGAAGAACCCATGGCCAAGTTGTTGAGTGTGGTGCGGTAGCCGTCTGTCGGCGGCGGGGAACCAGATCCGAGGCGGCGAACGACGGTGTAGAGGGAACAGCTCCGGTGCGTTGGCCGGTTGCGGCAGTGGAGCGACAGCAATGAGGCGCAGGATAGCGTGGTCCAAGTGGTTCTGGTACGTTGCACGTCGGTGTCGGCGTCGTGGAGGCAGCTCTACCTCGGCTTTAGTTGCTAAGTCCTTGAGGGTGTTGTGGTTGCGGTTGCGTTGGACGACGATGTCGGGGCACCGGCTCCGGTGTGATGGAGGAGGGCGGCGGTGGATTGGGCGCTATGGGGTGGAGGACGGAGGAGGCTGGGGTTTTGCGGCTGGTGGAGAGGGTGTTTTGGCGCCCACGGAGTATGAATGGGGAAACGGAGGGAGGCGGGGAACTAAGGGGGAACAATGTTTCAGTTTGGGACTCGCTTGTTTGAAATTTGGGGGAAGCTACAAACTTTGCCCCCATCTAAAATTTCACACATATTGCGGGTTGGGGGTAGGACAGTAATCTCTGGTGTCCCAAATGTGGGCGGGATAGATTTCGACCGAGCGCATGGGTGTTTAGGCGCCCACGGCGTATGAATGCTTCTCGGAGGTGGTTGAGACTGACGTCTTGGTGAAGTTACAAACCTACCCCGGTTTAGACCTTTGGACATCGGGCCGATAGGCTACACGGGCCCGAGTCAGGAAAATAATTTCCTACCACCAAACATCAGTCTCGCGCGGTTTCGGGTGACCAGAGGCCTATTTGGTGCTTCGTTAAATATTTGGGAGCAGAAGCATTAACGTTTTTGGTTCTCTTGAATTGAACTTTCAGGATTTGTCAAACTTCACAAATCTTTACTCTTGAAAATCCTAAAGCTACGATTATTTTGGAATGGAGGGGGTACATTTGAATATACATTGTACACGAGTATATATTAAAAAATATGCAACTTACCTCAGTTCATGCATGGCACGAGTATATATTAAAAAATATGCAACTTACCTCAGTTCATGCATGGTTCTAGATATAATCTCCTTGGTTGCAAACAAAAAGTCAGACATGCGTATGAATATATATAGCATGTTCAAACGCACAACAAAGATTGATTCCCCCTTTTACATCTGATTTACAAATGCCATTATCTCGGGTTCAAATAGATGAATGCACTTCCTATGAACTCGAATCTTTCAAACCCCCTTTATGTTGAATTCGACATGTATTCTATTTCGTAGCTAGCAATTTGGAATGTGTCCATGCAAGTGACAAATGTATAAAGTGCTTCACACTAACAACATGGAGTGCACTAATTAATGTTTATATATGAATTGCAAAAGTATCCACTGCCTTTATTTCAAACCGCTCTGACTCTATGGATCGATAATATGAAATAAACACATGCACATGCTAGAATTCAATAGAGTATGGGTGTGATAGACCGATTTTCCTCCATACGCAATTTGCAAAATTCATGATCTCATCCAAAAATAATAATGCCATTTATATTTTAATTTAATGTGTAGAACCGCCTTTTACATGTAGATGCACTATGCCTCGGCCCGTTCTCACAAACGCGCTATATATCTCTCTATCTACCGCATAAGTGCACACACTTTATATGCATCGGCATTTCTCTTTCACACATGCTCACAATCTCTCTCGGGGTGTCGGGGAGTCTCATGCACATGCTCTCCCTGTATCTCTCTCTCTCTTTCTGACTGCTATGTACCACTCTTTCACTAATCTCAGTTGGAAAACACTATTTCTCTCACATGCATATATACACACGCACGGTCTCTACTAGCCCTCTATACGCACATATATGTGCCTACGTGTCTCCCGCACGCACGGTATCTTTAGGCCTCTCTCGCACACATTGCCCCGCCCCCCATACACACCTCTCTCTTAGTAGTTGGCAGATATGATTCCATCATATCATTCGGTAGGATATCCCTGACTGTTAGGGTGGATGGTAATACGAGGCAAAGTTTTACGCTAGTTCGGACCCTTGTAGTTGAGGAAAAAGCCTACTCATGGTACGGTATATTAGTGATAGGGGTGTGTACAAAGTATAAGGGAATACCAGGCATTGTGTGTGTGTGTATACTATCGATGAACTAGCCCCCGAGCTTCGATAACATACTGGGGGCCTAGGGTTACAAATCATATATTGTCAACTTATCACCTGCGGGGATAGAGTCCTCCGCGACTCTGGTAGTTAGCTTCGTGTTGTACGCCGAGTCCTCCACATGGGTCTTCGTATAACGCGTCTCGGTCCAACCTATGTGGCGCAAGATGGAACCGACCCATGAGTCCTCATATTGACCCACCACAACTAGAAATGATGTGCCCACCACACCACACACGCAATCGGCCACTATAAAATAAGCATATACAATAGTACAATGCTATACATGAAAGTTAATTGCATGGTGCATCCAAAATTATTTGTTCTGCATTGTGAATATTTATATATTCTCCTAAAATATTAGTCATGGGAAAGAGAAACGAAGGGCATATCTCTCCTTGTCTCCACCGGACACCCCCTCTTTCTACACCACTATCACGTACGCACACAAACTATCTCTCGGCCCTCTAAGAGTATGCATGCCCACGACACATTCACGCGTGACGGTCACTGTATTTCAAGCTAAAGCACTATACGGTCACTGGACTTCAGAATATGCTCATTACGGTCACCGTATACATTCTCGTGGTGATCATACGGTATCTAGCTCACGATATGTCTCTGTATTTTCTTGATGACACTGACGGACTTTGCATTTGATACGTGCTCCGTATATTGTTGATGACACTTACGGTCATTGCATGTGAAGCGAAAGCATGATATGGTCACTTGACTTCAGAATAAGCTCTTCACGGTCACCACATACATTTTGTCGTGCTAACCAACATGTGGTGGGATGGCTAGGAGGACAGTGGTTTCTCGAGCTAACCAGGGTTAAAGTCCCGGTGCTCGCATTTATCCTGGGTTAATTTCAGTATTTTCCGGCGATGTGCGTTCAGTGGGAGGAGACGTTCCACTCGACTACGAGGCACCTATGGTGACTTCGTAAAATCTCAAGATCATATGCTGGCTCACTCTCTCAAAGGTGCTCATAGGGGTAGGGTCTGCGTGGGTGCGCTTATAGCGGTGAGTGCTTGCGCGTATATATGAGCCCTTGCGTCTGTACCGTGTTAAAAAGTACATGTCATAATTATTCGGTCACTGGCTCACCCGTACAACTCTTATTTTGTTGATGACACAATCAATTGACCAGTCAAACGTTCCACGTGGTGCAACTAGTGTTGCACCATCGGGGTGCGTAACCGTGGGGCCCAGCTGTCAGCCCCTATATGAAAGAAAGATATGGTAGTTTGAGTCTATACTGTGTTAATAAAATACATTTTAGGGTGATCATACGGTCACGGGCTCACCATACAGCTCCGTAATTTGTTGATGACACGATCAATTGACCAGTCAAATGGTCCACATTCAGCAGCGCACATTACCATAGGGCCCACCCGTCAGCGCGTATATGAAGGACATAAATGGTAATAAATTAGTGGTCGGTGGGTACGAAGTCGTGAGACCTCTGGTTGGCAGTCACCAGCGGTGGGGGCACGTTGATTGGGCGGTGGGGTGGGGATCACCGAGAAAACGCTCGGCGCGGGGAGGGGGGCCTAGAGGGATGGCCGGTGCGGTTGCGGACCGGCAGTGGGGAGTAGTTTCGGGGCGGGCGGGGCGGTGTGGCGGCGCGGGTCGGCCGCGGGCGGCGGGGGCTGGCGGTTCAGCCGTTGGTGGCTGGCGGCTCAAGGGGGTGGAGTTTGATGATAAACTGAAGGCTCTTGATTCCGTATCCAACGGCTGGAAAATCTAATGACCAGAGATGAAAAAGTCAGTCGACTGATGTGTAGCCTCACCCCGCACGTACACATGCACGCATGCAAGACACGCACGCATTCAGGCGTGCAACACTGACAGGTACACCTAACGAACACACGCCCGCATGCAGGCGTGCAACACTGACACGTACACAAGCACTCACGAACACACGCACGCACGCATGCATGCATGCAACACTGAAACGTACCCTTGCACGCACGCAACACTCGCATGCCTGCATGCACACAGCACACAGCATACGACGCAAGACACAAGCTCAATAAGGACATGGATTGCTACGGGTAGTAATCAATCTTATCTATGATAAGCAGAACATTGATGTTTGCAGCGGTCTTTATGAATCACAACGTATCGAATGGGCTATCAACATAGTAGGCTTATCTACATGAAAAGGATGACGTCACACTCAATGAACAATCATTGGTTTATGAAATGCCCACATCTGACCGCCCTGGGCCACCAAAGGTTCCTCTGCTGTGCGCTGCCTGCGTTGGGTCACTGACATGCAGGCCATGTACCCAGAGAGCCCACATGTCAGTGGAAGAACGGCGCGGTGTCCTACGTCAGAGTCGAGGGCACCACTCGCTGCACGCCCGGCTGAACATGCCTCCTTGCCGCATTCAAACGCCTCCATGAAACCCGCCCGTGTGGAAGCCGAGAAACCCACTCTAGACACACGTCCATTCATGACCGGGCCGGCATTAAACGCAACGCCGGCCGAGCTCCTCCCGTCCGTCGTCTATTTAATCTCCTATTTAAATGAGGCCAAATGCCGGCCAAGAGTAGTTATTCCGCACAAGCCATTTGTCTAGGGTTTTATCTCTCACACACACCCACGTAGGTGGGGGATGTGCACGAAGAGATGAGATGCATGCACGGCGCACGTACTCCCGTCTCTTTCCCAACCACACCCGCGCGGGTACACGGTGGAGCTCATTTCTGTATGAAAAGGCAGCCCACGTGGTAATTTGACCTTGTACTGGTTGTCTACTTGGTGGAGGAAGGATCGTCTACCACGGGTGAACAAACAAATTGTGACTTGACGCGTTATGTTAAAAAACAGGCAAACCATGTGGGGCCTACTTTAGAGGCAAGGCTCTATACACTCGAGTACTTTTGATGTGTCCTGTCAACTCGCAGAACGAGGAGAAGCTTGCTTAGTACGCCATCGCCCCCGCCCACGGGCGCGGTGGCTCGCAGGATGAGGTGAAGCTTGCTTACTAGTAGTAGTACTGTACGCCTTACGCCGGCTCCCTCGCCCACGCGCGCGGTGGCTCGCAGGACGAGGAGAAAATTTTACTACTCCCTCCATTTACTCCTCGTCCCTACTACATTGGTTAGAGAGATTATCATATTGTTTGGAATATATATGTCCTTTAGTACTCCCTCCATTTACTTATACAAGGCCACTGTAAAAAAAATACATTTTGCATCTATACAAGGCCACAAATAGTAATCGAGACAAAAGTTACTACTCCCTCCTTTCTGGTTTATGGCTCAATTTCAAAATCTCTCCAACCAAGGTAGACGGTGAGTGGTCGAATTAATTTCGTACTCCTAGTTTGCACAAGTAATTAGTACACTCGTTTTTCTCAAGAAGTTATGTTTACCGAGGCTTTAATTAGAACGAATGCATGAATGACCACTAAATTTCCATGAACTTCTACATGCATTGGTGAGTTTTCTCTTGACACTGTTTGCATCGGGTGATCTAACGCACCTCAAAATCCAACATGTGATGGTACTACTACTAGTAGTAGAATTGAGACTTATAAAACGGAAAAACGAATGTTTTTTAGATTAGCTCTATAAACCCTAGTGGGTACGTGTCAGGACCGGTTTTCCAATAAAACATTTATTGAGAAATCGACCCTTTTATCGGACCAGTATAGAAGAATCCTTACTGGTAGACAAATCCTTGATACAGAAATCCAGAAGTACTAGATATTATACAGGGTTGAGCTGAGGCTGCTCAACAATTTATTACAAGCACGCCGATATTATACATAAAGGCGGATATGACACAAGGGTATGGTGGCATAACTACTGACTCGTAATAAAGTTGGTGGTGGATATGTCACAGTGAAGTGGGTGACATGACTCCTAAATCTTACAACTCATCGAGCGTCGGAGTGAGGCTCGAGGACTTTTATTCTGGGTAGCGGAAGCGTATATAATACAAGTGACCAATTCCAGGATCGCACGGGACTGACTGGGACTCCTCTAGGTGTCGGACTCGCTATCGAACTCTTCATCCATGAGATCGCCTTCGTCAACATCTGGCCAAATCAACAAGCCAGGTGAGTACTATGAAAGTACTCGCAAGACAGTTTGGACATGAGATATAACAAATGCAAACATGATGCACATGAGCAGATTAGTGATGCGCACTCAGATAATAACATTGCACTCCATGATAAGGAAAAAGGAAGTCAGGCGGTAGTCCTCCCAAAATCCCAATGAAATAACTGAAAACCGATCGGGTGTCTGAAACGACGCCTCGAAGGGTAGAAATAAATTAACAATGCCGCAGTCGGGCGTCAGGGCGACACCACATAAAGGGCTTACAATGGAATATAAATGACAGTGCGTGCCACAGTCGGACATCTGAGCGACGTCACATAAAGGGCTTATATCAAAAGTAAATAACAAGAGTGCCACAGTCGGACGTCTGAGCGACATCACATAAAGGGCTTATATCAAAAGTAGATAACAAGAGTGCCACAGTCGAACGTCTGAGCGACATCACATAAAGGGCTTATATCACAAGTAAATAACAAGAGTGCCATAGTCGGACGTCTGGGCGACATCACATAAAGGGCTTATATCGAAAGTAAATAACAAGAGTGCCACAGTCGGACGTCTGAGCGACATCACATAAAGGGCTTATATCAAAAGTAAATAACAAGAGTGCCACAGTCGGACGTCTGAGCGACGTCACATAAAGGGCTTATATCAAAAGTAAATAACAAGAGTGCCACAGTCGGACGTCTGAGCGACATCACATAAAGGGCTTATATCAAAAGTAAATAACAAGAGTGCCACAATTGGACGTCTGAGCGACATCACATAAAGGGCTTATATCAAAAGTAAATAACAAGAGTGCCACAGTCGGACGTCTGAGCGACATCACATAAAGGGCTTATATCGAAAGTAAATAGCAAGAGTGCCACAGTCGGACGTCTGAGGGACATCACATAAAGGGCTTATATCAAAAGTAAATAACAAGAGTGCCACAGTTGGACGTCTGAGCGACATCACATAAAGGGCTTATATAAAAAGTAAATAACAAGGGTGCCACAGTCGGACGTCTGAGCGACAGCACATAAAGGGCTTATATCAAAAGTAAATAACAAGGGTGCCACAGTCGGACGTCTGAGCGACATCACAAAAAGGGCTTATATGAAAAGTAAATAACAAGGGTGCCACAGTCGGACGTCTGAGCGACATCACATAAAAGGCTTATGTTTCATTATTCGAATTCAAGTAGCTCATGAATTTAAATCATCTCAAGGAAGTACACATGTACGTAATAATAAACTGGTTAGTCTATCCACAGGAATAACATTCAACCTGGTTTACCACTCATGGTTGTTCCACGGAGATTTTCACTGATACTGATATGGATATGTTGACCAAGATCCTTGACCATGGACATGATTACTCGGAAGGTTTTGACTCTGCAGAGTTGTACTTTGAACCACAGCCAACGGATTTCAGTACTCACAAGGGACTAGTTCCGTTTACGGTATTTTAGGAGAAACGCATCTAACCAGTACACACCCATTCCACATCCCGTTGCCAGGAATCACCCTAGGCAACGTTCAAGAAAAATCTTAAGACGGGGAGGCTACAACCTCGCGTAGCATGGGATCAAATTTATATCGCGCGCTCTAAGGGGTGCCCCCTCTCGGTCACAACCGGAAACACCCATGCCCCCAGACCGGATGACTGGCTTTAATCCAGGGCCATGGAACCCTCATCCCGGCCCCTCTCTTTGGTGTGTACGAGGAAAGAGGTTTGCAGCTTACTAAACCGTATTCTTTGCAGAAAACATGTGGTAGCACAAAAGGGAACAGACGGTTACGTGGCTTGATCCACATTAACACGGGATCCTAACGATTGACATAAGACTGTCATGCTTCAACAATACCATCTTAACACCTTTCATGTCACCACATGATTGTGTTATCACCCATCAAAAGATCACATCAAGATTCGAATCATACTGGTAGTTGCCTTGCATGCAATATAACACTCACTGATGCTCATATAAACATGCCATGCACTAACTATACAAGCAACATGCAAAGCACTCATCATATCAAAGGTTCAAACATGCTTGCCTGGTTCGGAGTAGTCGGAGTCTAGCTCGGCGAAGTTTTCGGTTCCGTCACCTCCTCCGGTACCAACGGTATAAAGAAATCGCATACTAACGTAAATACCGAGTGTGCATAAAAGTTGTTCCAAATATTTTTCAAATAAATATAAAAAAACTAGACAGAAAAAGAATTAACTCAAAATCATCTTTTGTTTAAAAGTAATTAAGGTTTTAGTCCAGGGACTCATCTGTAATGAAACAGAAAGTTTCCAGGGGCTAGTTTATAAAAACAGAAACGTTTCTGTTAGAAATACGCCAGCCCAGAAGGAAAACGTACTTTGCCCGAAGGCGCTTTCAGAAAACGGTTCGAATAAGAAGAGAAGAGGCTGACGAGGGGGTCCCACTCGTCAGGTTCAAACTTTGAAACAGAGCTCGCCGGCGCCGAGGCTCGCGGTGGTCGCCAGCGTTGATCCACGGTGAGGCAGGGGGATCGGAGGGTACCTTTGGGTTCACGGTGTCCTTCCGCGTCAGTGGGTGGTGGACTTGGTCGTCAGCGAGCACCACGTTGACGGTGGCCTCAACTCCGGCGGACGGTGGTTCGGGCGAGGATGATACTCTCCGACGGGAGCTGCAACCTTCAAATTAGGGCACGGGTTAGAGAAGTGGTTGTACTAGGAGGCTACTGGCATGGTTAGAGAGGCGCGGGTGCACGCACTTGAGCAAATCTTGCCGGGTCCCGAAGCGGGTCGGGGCGGGCGGAGTCGGGGAAGAAGTCCTCCCCGAGGTCTTCCCAGTGGCTGGGCGTTATTCTGGTGAGGTGGAGTGATGGTGCTTGGTCGAGGTCGAGCTCGGGGCCTCCTTTTTAGCCGATTCGAGGCGGTTGCCGTGAACGTGATATCTCCGGCGGGCGATTATAGCGGGGCAGTGGTCGGACTAGGGTTTAAGGGGGCGGGGCAGCAGCGGATTGGTTCACTGACTCCGTTTCACAATTAATCTCGGTCGGACTTGGGCGATACTCCAGCCCTCGACGGAACGGCCTCACGGGCTCGTCGGCGATAGTGGGCGCGCTCTGCGCTACTCAGGCTACGGCGACGGCTCTGCAGCACGCACAGGGAAGGGGACGGCCACGCGGAGGCTTCTGGTGGTTTGGGCGGTGCTGGACGGCGCCGTCCCTTGCTGCGCCTCTCTGGCAGCCGTAGCAAGTGCTGCTGCCGCCGCTCATGGAGGTGATGCACCTCTGCCAGCTCACCGCCGACGCTCGCAACCGTCCAGGCGACCGTGCGGCGCGGTGGATAAGAAGGGGGAACAGGGAGCAAGGCGCCACTGCAGTTACTGGCGAGATCGACGTGAGGTTCTGAAGAAAACGACACTGACCACTGAAACTGATCACTGAAACTCTGAACTTGACAGTAACAGTGCACGCCATCTGTTCGATGAAATGATTCTGGCATGTGGGAAATTTTTCTGGAGTTGATCTTTGGTGGAGAGGTCTCTTGATGCATCTGGAGGCCTCATGATTTTTCTCAGAATTTTTGGAGAAGAAAGATAATGAATTTCACCAAAAATGACAAATCTGGTCCAAACTTGCAGCAAGCAAATTTTTAAAATTTTGAACTGTGGACTAGTGGATCTTCATGGATCTTGGTTGAGGGTTCTAAGGACTAGCCAGGGAAACTTGTTTGGAATCAAAACTCAAAGGAATTCTAGTGGTTCCTTTGTAAATCTCTAAGGGCCAAAATAGTAGACAGAAAAGATTTTTGATTTGAAATAAATGGAAATAAATCCAAGGGGGAGTTTAACTTGCTGGATTTGAAGCTAGACTTGACACAAAGTGGTAAGATGGCTCTTGGGAGGGAGATTACAACCTAGGTCATGGCAAGAGATAATTTTTGAAAGGGGAAGGATCAATCCATAAGCCATAGGGTTATTTTTAAAAGAAAGGATTTCAAAAACTTTCCCAAAGAAAATAGTTGTGTTGAGTCAACACAAAAATGAAAAAGCCCTCAAGACCAAAGTAAAAGTTGAGAAAGAAACATAAAATACTTGCCTTAAAGTTTTTTGAGAAGGAGAGGTTTTAAAAAAAATTAAATAACCTCCTTCCCATAAACAGAAAATTAATAAAACCAAATAAATTTTTTGGGGTGTTACAGTACGTACTCCGTAAAATCATATTTACCCAAAACTAAGTCGCTCAACCTTTGTTTGCTTGTTTCCCTTCGTGCCTCCTTGCCTCGAACAGACTATGCCAAACTCCCCTGCCTGCCGCGCGGGAAAAGACCCGCCCTCGCCTTTTTTAGTCTGGGTTTGTATCCATGGATCGCGCGAAGCAGCAAAAACCCAAGCCTGCGGCGACGCTCGCTTTCATGAATTATGTACTTCCTGTCGTTGACATGTGGGACATATAGCAACCGAGTCGACGTGTCAAGCACGAAATAACAGTGCAGAACAGCAGGGGGACGCACCCCAGTCGTACCGCCCCAGTAGTAGTAGTAATGAGCGATGAGACGTCAAATCACAATGCCGCACCTTCCCAGACGGACGAAGCAACCATTATTTCACACCTCGGTTCGCCATCATCTCAAACCACTTAGTGTTGCTTCTGCCTCAAGAGGGACACGCGCATCGCCTTGGTACAACATGACACGTGGGACCGCATGACAGGCCATGCTCCCCCGCCAATCGCTCGGTAAAATCACCTCATTTTTACTACTATACTTCCTCCGTATCGGTTTACATGGCATGCACGTCGTTCTAGGTTGAGAATTTAATTGGCTATATATGTGATGAACAATATATGTTTAGAAACTACATCCGCTTAATAATCCAATGATATACTTTTTGTGACATAGTAACTCATATTTAGTTAGTCAAACGGATGACCTAGAACTACGTGCACGCCCTATAAACCGAGACGCCTAAAAAAGAGATGGAGAGGGTAGTTCATTACGTATCTTTTTATATAAATATAGTCGGGATTCACCAAGGAGCAAAACCAAGTGGTAGGTTGCACTTGTCGTGTTGGCGTAGCAACTCAAGCAGGGTCAGTCCGCACACGAAATGGCGACACACTTAACAGGACCCCTTTGGCCGACATGTGGCTCATCCACCATCTTGTTCCACATGTGATGCACCAAATTAAAGTTCGGAGCAGCCGTTGGAATTGGAGGCACCCCGGTCGTAGCGCCGCAGTAGTAGAAAATGAGCAATGAGGGTCAAATCACAAAGCCCCACCTTCCCCGCATTAAGCTGGACGGACGAAGCAACCATCATTTCACTCTAGGGCGCAAGATCATAAAGAAAAGAGAAAACCAATGATGTGTGCGGCAGCTACCTAGGGCACCCTAGGGCAGGCGTCTCCACTACAGATCATTTTTTTGAAAGCGCCTCCACTACAAATCGGCTTCTCCCTCATCCTCTTGAAGAAAACCGATGATGCGTGCGGCGGTAGGGTTTGTAGGAGTACTACTACGGCGTGTGGGGCCACGTCGTAGTAAATGGGAGAGGGATTGAGTCCGAGTCAACGCCTCAAATATGTGTGGGCCGCTTGGTTTTAGGGGAACGAGGCAGCATTTTGGGTTCGGGGACCAGTGGAGATATAGTACTACGTACAAAAAATTGTGGACGTAGGTTCGACCGAAAGGCAATGATGCATGGGCCCTGCATTTTGATATACCCGGGGCCGCGTGAAATTTGCTACTCTACTCAAAACTTGTAAGGTACACATGCATTGAACGCATGAGATTTCTAAACCAAATTATGAATAAATACACACTACAGCATGTAAAGCTTTGAGTCATATATGCATGATGTAGATGTTTGTTTAGTTCTTATAGTTCATCTCATTCAAAATAAATTAGTTCTATAAAAATGTTAAGATTCATGTGGTTGTGCATTGTAAAGAATAAAGTAAAAAACAAATAATGGCAAGTCATTTAGAAAAAAAATCAATTATGATACGGAAGATTCTAGAACAAAGGAGAGGTGCTTGTGTTTTGAGGTTTGTGCATTATGCTTAAGTTCAACCATGGAGTCTTCCAAATTGTACATGTGGCAGATCTGGTGGAATGTTGATGATATCCACCGGCCAGTAGTGCTCGGATTTGCCATCTCTGCACTGTCGGATTAGCTTCATCCAGCGACCATCTTTCAAAGTTATTCGCACACTATATAGTTCTTGTGCCATAGTTGCATGTCTTGGAAAAAAGCTACTAGTCGGTTGTACTAGCTATTTAGGAATAGAAAATGTATACATGGAAGTTGTAGGGAAAGAGATGATATGGAGTATCTCAATTCTTATGAGTAGGGATTGGAAAAGAGATGTCATTTGGTTCACATCATAGGAAATTTTCTATTGAATCTAGAGATGACATGTATCTCAATTCCTACGAGGAGGGATTAGAAAAGAGATGTAATTTGGTTCATATCAGAGGAACTTTTATATTGAATATACGCTAATGTTTATTTTCCTTTGAAATTATGGGAGTATAGGAATCCATTCATATGAACCAAGTGGCTCTAAAGCTGTAGAAATGATATCATGTTTATTTCCTTTGAAATGTGGAGTATATGAATCTATTCCTATGAACCAATTGGCTCTAAAGGAAAAAATCCTGTAAAAATCATATCATATAGATTTCCTACAATATTTCCTACACACCAAAGGATGGTTGAAATTGTTGCAGGTGATACGATGGTCTTTCTTTGTAGACTCCTCCCCCATCTTTATAGTTACCTCTCGAAGATGAATGAAATGATATATACAGGGTATTCTACATGTGCGAGGTTCGAATTTTCAATAAAGCTATATGCACTGCATTTTGGAACGGAGGGAGCATACGGCAGTTGCTAACACCCACGTGGAAGATTTGTGTGTAGGAGGAGTGGCTGTTCTGTTAAATGACATGGCAAAACTGACACTGTCGGATGCCGATCTAATGGTTGTTACGGCGTTCGTGAGGAAAAGGCTTGTGGCAAACGTTTGTCGGATAATGATTGACGGACACATGCATTGCATTGATACGTGCCCCCTCTCTCTCACGCACACGCACCCTCACGAGTCACGACTCTCCCGAGTCCTCTCGCACCCACCGTCTATCTGCAGACGTCACACACATATGTGCTCTTCACACCCTACCCTCAGAACTTCTAAAAAACAAAAGACGTCATGCATATTTTATTTTAGCTCACACGTCACACACTTATACTATTACTCTTGTGGCAAACGTTCATTGGGCATAGTATATTATACTCTCACGAAGAGAAGCGGTGCACGCACGAATAAATCACTCCATTATATATAAGCAGGAGCCTTAGCGCTTGCTTTACTAGGGTTCCTCTCGTTCACTCTCTCATGCTCTCCAGATCTAAGCAAGACATATGTGGCCACACTCTCTCTCAGCTCACGGCTGGTCACAAATCCGACCGGACAACCTCGACTGGGGCAGGGGTGTAGGTGCATCGTTCACGCTGTCGTCAGCGGCGAGGGAGGAGACCAACGGCTGCCCGCGCGTCCCGATCGGCGGCCGTGCCCGAGAGAGCGCCGGCTCAGGAGGGCCTCCGACCCCTTCTTCCTCCCTTCGGTATTGTGGCCAAGATGCGGCCTCCCGACGCCGTCTTTGCCACATGCCGATGACCCTCAGGTATATATTCCTTCGAAACCTGACTTGCTCTACTGCCCAGCTCCCCACTTGGCTTCGTGTGGATCTTTTTCTACTTCCGTCTGCTGTTCCAAAGCCACCTAGACTTTTACTATTATTAGAGGTAAAGCTAGTTCATACATCGACTCTAAGAGTTGGTTCAAACAGGGAAGAAAGTGGGAAAGCTGTAGCATGAATCTAGGACTTGGTTCTAAGAGGAAACGGGGGAAAGTAGTAGATACTGGCTACCCAACTGGTCTCTTGGTTGAAAAGACGAAGAAAGCATGGTGGATGTCAAAGGGTGGGGGGAGTGGACCTATCTCTTGGTTGAAAAAGGAAAGAAAGTGACGGGTGTTGGGGGACAACGCAAATGAGAATGAGCGGGTCTAGATTTCCTGTGCTCGTATAGGAAAATGTCGCTGAGGAGATAAAAAATGGGACAAATGCAGACATGCTGCCTGGGTGTTTGCCACTCTTGGCAACCACATCTGCCTCACCACTTTATGCCCCTGTTGTCCCTACGCCCATATCACTGCCGTTAATGTAAAATCACATGAAGCATTAAGCAATGCCACCTAATGTCACTATAAGTAATGGTCTAGTGCCGTCGATAAATTGAAGCAATGCCACCACCATTTTATGAAGTGCTTCCGTCTTGCTTTATTTCCCATGAATTGTGTTTTTGCAGTTACACTTAAATCTCGCACCGCTAACATTGCTTCATCCCAACGGAACTGCACAAATTTGATTGCACATTTACTGACCATGTGCTACTCTCATGACAGTAATACTAATGCTATTGTTCTGCATGTTAATCTAGTGGTAGTGTTGATGTGATGTGATGCTACTTAATTAAGGACACTTTCATACTGTCAATCTAGTGCCAATTATAACACAATAGATGCTATTGTGAATCATACGCCACTGCAAATATCTGTCACTGTTTAAATAACTGTATTTCGTATTTTCGCAAACAGGGATGTCTGTCTCCATATCGTTTCGGGATGTCTGTCTCTGTATCATTTCTATCCGTGCAATCAAAAGCACACACCTCAGTTTTAGTAGAACTGCACAAAATGAGATGGCTATCCCTCGTTGCCGTTGTCTAACCACCCATCTTCTAGGTATTCCTGCATTGGTAGTTACTAGGTAGAATGACCAACGCAATATAAAAGAAGTTGATTCGTACGTTTTACTTCCTGGTTGCAGTGTAGGGACGAGCAAAAACAACTGCATCCTAGTCCGGAATGCACTTTCTACCAGTTCATCCATGGACCGAGGACTAGCTGGCACGGCTGCATGGCGGTTTTTTGGACAGGTGCGCGGACAAGAGGCATTGTGGTCTGCTTAATTCTGCAAATAGCGGTGCTTAAATTTAGTGGAATGCACAAGACTTTCAGCTGGTCAGTACACTACATGGTTCAGTTCAACATTCCAGCTGAGAACACAATTATAATTGGTTATTCTGGAATAAGAGAACCTAACCCTGGATGGTGGCAACAAGAAAAAACCAGAGTGAACTCCAGGAAATTTAAGCCTGCCGGGAGGCCCTTTGCTCAGAGAAGCCTTGCTTGTTTTTTCCTGATTTGTAAACCTTCTCACAACTTTGTCTTTTGCTGTGAACTAGTATATGTTTGTTATGTTCTATGAATCATTGAGATGTATAAAATTGCTTAACTTATGCTTTTCAAGATTTTTATGAAGCCGAGTTTAATGTGAGTGTTCCACATGAACGCTGGACTAGCGTGTGAACGTTTGGAATTTACATTGTGGCCTCAGTTAACTGCATGAACCACTGTAACAAGATACATAGTTGCTTATATGTCAGACAGTAGATTGTTGATTGTTAGCTGGTCGATAGCCTAGTGTTGAAGCGAGCTGAGCCAATGTGCCGTGTTTTGCTCAACTGCTTACAAGTGGGGTAGCACCAACAGTGTTTACAAGTACTTATGTATATGTCGGCGCACAGTTCTGGAACAAGTACTCTATTTCATCAAAACACACACTACTCATATGATGAACCGTGACAACTTATGTCTTATCATGCCATATTCATGAAAAAAACTAGTGAGGATGCATCTGTTTCGGCAACAATTACGATGGTTCTCACATGATTCACGGGCACACAAAAGTAGCAGCAGTTCCCATAGACAGATTCAAACAGAGTACTAGCCCTAGAGGGCTCGATAAGAGGCAAGGTTCGGATAATTAGACACAATCCAAACTACTATTAAACACTAGTTGGGGCAACTATTTCATGCCTCAATCTAATTTGGGCTGGACACAAGAGGGACCTTGCCATGAACATCATCGAGGACGTCCGGCAGCAGCTCAATCCTGTGAACCTTCATGAAGACAACCTTGTGGCCTTGCCACTCATAAACTTGTTTGTGGAGGCATGCCACGTCATCTTCCTATGTAAGCTTGACAAGGAAAGTATGCCTCACAAACGAAGGAGTAGGTTTGAACTTCTTGTGCTTCAGTACACCCTGGACAACGCGCCTGACAACAGTGAGGCTGGAATACAACTCTTCATTGGTATAAGCGCAAATGACTTACAGGATCCAACAACCTAAAAACTCCGTTTTCCCAGTGCATATATTCAGTTCATCCGCCTCATAGCGAGTGACGTGTACAACCACACAATCCTTGTCTGCATCAGGGCTCTAATTGAAATAGAAACGAATTTTGAATTACTTTCGAGTATAAGAAACACAAGTTATTTAAACCACTATGTATAGCATGGCATCGAAGCTAATAAAATTTTGCATTATTCATCACCACATACTTATATGAAAAACCACAGTCGAGATTGGCAAAGAAGAAAATCACCTTGGGCAGCTCAGCGGGGGGGGGGGGGGACACATCCTCGAAGGAGGAAAACTGCTCCTGTAGTGCCACGGGGCCTGTAACCTCAAACGGGGCGTTGACCATCTCAGTAGTGGCCGTGAGCGTATCTGTGGTTGGCTCGGTGGCTGCCTCCATCTTCTTGGAGCTCTCTGTCTCGTGGGGATCAGCCTCCCGCCTCTGCTCCAATATTGCCAGATCTTTGCCTGGTTCTCCTTGGTCCATCATAAAACTGACGAATACTAGGAGACCACAGATAGGAAAACACAATCGCAATGACAATGAAACAAAAAAGAGAGTGAGGATCGGTTACTGATTTGCAAAAGTTCTTTTTTTCTCTAAACGAAAATATACCAACATCACGGATCTGCTTACCTTCCCTTCGTTGGGAGAGAAGAAAAGTGGCAGATGCGAGTGTTGCCTTTCTTGAAGACGGTGAGGGAGAAGGGGATCCAGCGAAGAGTGAAATGATGGTTGCTTCGTCCGTCAAACTTAGACTGCCGTGCTACGACCGGGGTGACTCTCCACCTACATACTGCCTTCTAATTTGGTGGATGGCATTTGGGCCCGCGCGCTGCATGGCCCGCATGTTGGTGAACAAAAGTATAACGGCATTTAGTAGAGGGAGACGTTTTGATGACCTAGGAGGAGCCAGAAGCGGTATTGTATCCACTGTACTAATAGTAATTGTTTTTATGGATAGCTGTAGAGTGTCTCCACTGTACTAGCAGTAATTGTTTCTTTGGGCCCAAGACAAAACAGCCCATCCACCCTAGTAAATAGTAAAATCAATTCAAAAGTCCATATATTTACTGAATGAGAGGCGCTACCCACACCCAGCACACCGCCCCCCAAAAAACCTTGGTGTTCTTCTTCCTCCTCAGTCCCACCCACCTCACGTCATCTCGCTCCGCTCGTACCCCCAAATTCCTCACCTCACTCCTATAGAAAACCCCAGCTCCCCTTCTTCCTCAGTACTACAGAAAAACCCCAGCTCCCCTTCTTCTTCACTTGCACTACAACTAGGCTCGTCACGTTACTCTGCTCAAATCCGTGAGCGCGACGCGACGCCCTCGAGGAAAATGGAGTCGGCTGACCCCAGCGCCAAGAAGATGAGGCTCCCGCTAGCGGCAACGCCTGTTGTAGATCCCGCACCCGGCAGCGCGGGGAGAAGCGGCGACCCCGCCCCCACCGGATCCCAGGAACCCGTAGAATCTCGGGTGGACCGCATCAGCGATCTCCCAGACGCCGTCCTTGGGGAGATCATCTCGCTTATCCCCACCAAGGATTGCTGCCGCACCCAAGTCCTCTCAATTCGGTAGCGCCCTCTATGGCGCGTCGTGCCCCTTAATCTCGACAATCGTCAGCTATCTCTCTTCAATGATTTTGAAATCCCCAGAGCCATCATCTCCTCCCACTAGGGCTCCGTTCAAAGCCTCTGCATCCCGTCATACTACCTGAGAAAGCATACCGTGCCCTACACAGTGGAAGCTTGGCTGAAATCCCCTGAATTCACAGAACTACAGCTTCTTGAGTTCTACTATTCCCCTGGAAATCACCTACCAGATACCGAACGCCATCTACTTGTGCCCTCGGCACCTATGTCCATCTCGCGGTTTTCCTCCTCTCTCCACACCGCCACCTTTGCGCTGTGCGACCTACCAGAAAATCTGGTACTAAACCTTCGACTCCCATTTCTCAAGAAACTTTCACTTGTGCGGGTTCGTATATCGGAGGCCTCATTGCACAGCATCATCCACTCTAGTTGTCCTGCCCTGGAGTGCTTGGTGCTTGTTTTCACAGTTAGAATTGGTTGTCTCAAAATAAAGTCGCCTAACCTTGTAAGAATTGGAATTTCTTTTGACGGAAGGCAGCTCATCATCCAAGATGCCCCTTCACTTCAAAGGTTGATCACCGTTGCAAATAACCGTCCTCTCTGCGCCTAAACTAGAGACCTTGGGTGTAATACATGATCTCTGTGCTCATTTCAATATGGTGTTTGGCTCCACAGTTCTTCAGGTACGTTATATTATCATCTACACTTGTAACCATAAGCTGCATTTTAAACTTCTGCGGATAAGTTATATGTCATCTTGGAGTACACCTTTTGTACTAATATTATGTTCTATGCTCAATGAAGAGTTTATCCATGGATGGCCTATCAATGGTGCTGGGTTCTGTCAACATCTTATATATCCAGATGAATAGTTTTGATCTGAACAACATTATTGGCTTGCTGCAATGCTTTCCATGCCCGGAGAAGTTGTATATAATGATGATAATTTCACGCACATTGGAAGCCCGCATATAGTATACTAGAATTAACCATTCAGCTGTTGCTCTTTCGACACTCTTTTTTTAGACCTTAACTGTTTTCAATCTTCATGTCTATTTAGGCAACAGGACGGGGTAAGAAAGTTATAACCAATCGGTGGATTCGTAAGCATCGGGATTTTCTCACTTCTCATGAGATTCGATAGAAGACAATAACGCTGGAACGATATGCAGCCAACCGTGCAAACACTAGATTTGTCACATTCTTCCTGCTGAATGCGAGGTTACTATTGTCCATCAGGCTTATGTTTATCAGCAGCATGGTTTTGACGGATGGGTATGTGGAAGAGCAAAAAAAGGAGTTTCAGGTGGGCAAAAGAGCTTCTAAACGTGCTGGGCTTCTATTTACAACATATTGTGGTCATAATCCAGTAAATTTTACGACCCAGGATGTTCATTCTATGGACCTGACCGATCCATTTGACTATGACTGCCGAAAACAGTGCTGGAGTTAGATGTTGTTGCCCTTTTCAACTTGGGTTTTTTTGTAAACCTGATGAACAATTAACCCTTGTGCTTTTGTACAGTTTGTAAGCTGGAGTTAGATGTTCTTGCCCTTTTCAACTCGGCTGTGACTGTCATATTTTCTTTGAAGCAAGGCAAATGGCTTGCCAGTCATTTAATTTAGAGTGAAATATTGTAACAACTAAAAAATCCCAACCAAGGGAAATCACATCACTCTCGCCGGTTGCTTGAGCTCACTGTGCATTACAGAAGCCAAGTGATTAGCCCCCACCAGCACCCACAAACTTATTTCGAACAAGCACATCAAATGGGCTGTAAATTTTCATAGGAAAGGCTGCATGACCATGACAGATTTGGATTCTGACATTTGGGACCCGCGAGGAAATAGCCTATCGAAGGTGGTGTCGACTTACTAGCCAGTGAACAAACGATTCTGCCTACCAGCCGTTGGATTGACATCCAACATCTGTCGTGTATCTTCTATCTCTTGTCTTCTTCTTCCTCCAGCCACCCAAACCAAACCACCCCGTCGGCTCCACCTGCTCCTGCCTCCCATGGCTGGCTGCGCCTCCACCGCCCTACCGTACGTACCCTCCAACGTTGGCCAGTCCCTCCCTCTATTCCCCCACACGTCCTGTTATACTCCGGCGACGACAGCCCCAACACGCACCCACACCCAAACCAGTCAACCCTCGTACTCCCCTCCGCCTGCGACTGGACTGGCGCATCTTCCACGGCTCCTGTTCGTTCCGTCCGAGGCCTCGCCGTCGTCCTCTGCCTTGCGGCCTTAGTTCGCTCGCCGTGCGCGGTGCGCCGCCCTCTTGCGTTGTCAACGTCGTCAACAACCGAGAGGAACAAGGAGATGAATGTACGTGGAGAGGATGACAGTAGGGACCCACCAGCGTCATGGCAGTACGCAAGCAAGTGCCTCTATATTACAAGCCCAAAAATATGGTTCCTCCTAATGGTTGGACATCTGGGGCTCACGACATTATCAACGTAGTCAATAAACAAGAGAATTACACTACGAGTGGCTGACACCAGGGACCCAGTAGGTCGCGCAGTTTTTTTAGGAACAAGCAGTTGTTATTTATAGTAGTTTTAGCGACAGATCAGGGTAACTACGGGGCTGTGCGGGGGCTGTGGCCCGTCTAGCCAGGTTTTATTTATGTTTACCACATCATGAGCCCAGTTGTGTTTTTTTCTTGCTGAAAATGGCTAGCCCAGTTCTATTTTTTAAAGAAATACCCGAACGAGGCCTACTTGCTTTATCAGCCCTACTGGGCTGCATAGCTTTCAAGACGAGGAGAGTCATTCGGTTTGCCCAGAAATGGGCTGTACATTTTTAAAACACATCAAACTGGGAATTAGTTTCAATTTTTTTCATTACAAGATTTTAAATTCCATTGATTTTTATGCGTGGACAATTATTTGGATTTTATATTTATATAAATTATTTTTAAAAATAGTTTGAATTTGAATCAATATTTCGGGATTAAAAACAATTAACCGCATCAAAATATGCAAAAATTTGTATACTTTTTAACCGTGGCCACAATATGGGGTGTAATGCTAACAAAAAGAAGATGGGCTCCAAAAAAATTCTTAAGAATTAGCAAATGGGCTGTACATTATTAGAAATAATGCACACGAGAGCAGTGACTATTGGATGTCCATCCAACGGCTGTCGTGCTTCTTCAATCTCTTCTTTTCCTGCTCCAGCCGCTCAAACAAGCGCCGACGGGACTACCTGATCCCTCCTCCCGCGGCCGGCTATGCTGCCGCGCAGGCCTTACCGCGCCACCGTACTCCCATCACTGGCCTAGCCATCCCTCTACTCACCCACACCTGCTGTTATTCTCCGGGGACGGCAGACGAACCAGTAAACCCTCGTACTCCTCCGCGTGGGAAACAACTGCCGAGTTTTCCCTGGCTTCTTGTCGTTCCCTTCCTAAGCCTCGCCGTCGTCCACCGCCCTGGTGCTCTCGACGCGGCCTGGTCAACGTGGTCAATGAACGACATCCATCGGAACTGGACTGTACGTGGAGAGGCTGTCAGCTGGGTCCACGGCCGCACGCAAGGAAATGCCTCCTTATTATGCGCAAAATAATGATTCCTCCGCCTGACAGCTAGGACCCACGGGAAGGGCTTCTGTATTTCGTGAAAAAAATGTTCCACGCACTGACAGGTCGGACCCACCAGCTATATCTTCGCACGCAAGGAAGTGCCTCCTTATTACGCACAAAAAAAAGAATACCCCCTCCTAGCTGGGACCCACCATTGTGGGTGGCTGACTTGTGGGCCTACAATGTTGACGAGGACAGAGGGCTTTGTTAACTTAGTCAATCTGAACGATTCTAGCACAAGTGACCATACGATGTCCATCCAACGGCCATAGTGCTTCTTCAACCTCTGGTCTTCTTGCTCTAGCCGCCCAAAGTAGCGCTGGTCGTGCCGCATGCTCCTGCCTCCCGTGGCCGGCTGTGCTGCCGCGGAGGCCTCACCGCCCCCATACTACTCCCACCACTGGCCAGGCCATCCCTCCGCTCACCCACATCCCCTGTTATTCTGCGGCGACGGCAGCCTCACACCGCAGCCGAACCAGTGAACCCTCGTACTCCTCTCCGTGTGGGCATCCACTGCCGCGTCTTCCCCGACTTCGCGTCGTCCCCGTCCTAGGCCTCGCCGTCGTCCACCGCCTTGGTGCTCTCGGCGCGGCGTCGTCAATGTGGTCAACGACCGACTTCCATCGAAAGAGTACTGTACGTGGAGAGGCTAACAGCTGGGTCCACGGCCGCAGTTGGGTCCACAACCACAACCCAATTTTTTTGTGATTTGCCAAGTAAGTTGCTTTGTCAGGCCTGTTGGGCTACAAATCTTTCAAGACGAGGAGAGCTTCATTCGGCTGGCCGACAAACTGGCCTATCGGTAATGAGAAATGGGATGTACATTTTTAAAACATATCAAACCGGCAATTAGTTTCAAATTTCTTTTTTTTTCATTTTGAGATTTTAAATTGCATCTATTTTTATGTGTGGACAATTTGTTGGATTTTATATTGATATACATTTATTTTAAAATCAGTTTGAATGTGACTCGAAATTTCGGGATTAAAAACAGTTCGGACCTCACCGAAATATGCAAAATTTCGTATAATTTTTTAACCGTGGCCACAATATGGGCTGCAATGCTAACAAAAAGAATATGGGCTCCAAAAAAACCTTAAGAATTAGCAAATGGGCTGTAAATTATTAGAAATAATGGCAGATGGGATGTATGCTATTTTCCACAAATTTGAGGCTTTTCTTAAAAAAGCTTGACGCACAAGGAGTGATTGTTGGATGTCCATCCAACGGCCGTCGTGCTTCTTCAATCTCTGCTCTTCCTGCTCCAGCCGCTCAAACAAGCACCGGTGGAACTGCCTGCTCCCTCCTCCCCACGGCCCGCTGTGCTGCCGCGTAGGCCTCACCGCCCCATCGTACTCCTATCGCTGCCCTAGCCATCCCTCTACTCACCCACACCTGCTGTTATTCTCCGGCGACGGCAGACAAACCAGTAAACCCTCGTACAGTCATACTCCCCTCCGCATGGGAAACAACTGCCGAGTCTTCCCTGGCTCCGTGTCGTTCCCTTCCTAGGCCTCGCCGTCGTCCACCGCCCTGGCGCTCTCGCCGCGGCCTGGTCGACATGGTCAACGACCGACATGCATCTGAAGTGGACTGTACGTGGAGAGGCTGACAGCTAGGTCCACGGCCGCATGCAAGGAAATGCCTCCTTATTACGTGCAAAATAATGATTCCTCCACCTGACATGTGGGACCCACCGAAAATTTAGCGAAAAAACATTACCGCCGCTGAGAGCTCGGACGCACCAGCTATATATTCACACGCAAGGAAGTGCCTCCTTATTACGCACAAAAAATGAATACTCCCCCTGCTAGCTGGGACCCAGTATAGTGGCAGGCTGACTTGTGGGCCTACTAAGTTGACGGGGACGGAGGGCTTTGTCAACTTAGTCAATATGCACGATTCTAGCTCCACTGACCGTACGATGTCCATCCAACGGCCGTAGTGCTTCTTCAACCTCTGGTCTCCTTGCTCCAGCCGTGTTGGGGGTTGGGTGCGACATATGCCAAGGGATGGCTTATCATGCTGGGAGCGAGTAGAACGTCGCCAGTGCCCGGAAGTGGGATGAGGCATAGACACGAACGCCGGCGTACTTTACCCAGGTTCGGGGCTCTCCTAGGAGATAACACCCCTAGTCTTGCTATGCGGGGTCTCCGCATGATCACTAAGGCACTAGTGAGTACAAGGGTGCTCCTCGAGCTGTATGCTAGAGGTTGAAGAAAGCAGGACTTGATCTCCCCTTTCTCTGTGTATGAGTCTAGGTCTAACAGGTTGGGAACCCTTTGCATGGGTGCCCTGGGGGTTTATCTAGGCCTACCCCTTGGGGTACAATGGTAATCTGGCCGGGTGTAGGACCCGGCTGTCAGCGTCTCTGGCCGCCGGCTTCTCTGCCGGATGCTGGGGCTCGCCGCCTGGTGGGCCCCGCCGACTGGTCTGGTACGGGGCCGACAGGCCGCTCCCGCTGCTCACGGGTCTTGCCGGCTGCTTGTTACTGTAGCCGTAATGCTAATGACGCACGCTTCATCGGGGAGGCGTGGCTACACTCCCGCCGTCTGGTGGGAGATCACTGTAGCCACACCGTGTCTCATATGGTTAATGGTGCACGGACTCCGAGGGAGGAGTGGGCCGCTTGCTAGAGGCCGGCCTCCCTCGGGTCTGACTAGTCAGACTCTGCCGCCTTCCGGGCTCTCGCTGCCTGGTAGGGCCCGCCGCCTGCAGGCCTTACCGACAGGCCATCGTGGGAGGAGGGCTCCGCCTGACAGGAGTGACGTCAAGGGTGGAGCGGCAACAGTGCCGCGTCGTGCGGAGATCTCCGCCTGTACGGGGCAATGTGGCCGCGCCGTGCCCTGGATATGGGGGTGATGGGCTATACTGTAGCCACATCCTATCTTGTCTTCTTTATGGGGGCGCAGACTTCATGGGCGTCGTGGGCCGCCTACTAGGAGCCGGCCTTTCTGGAGGCCGCCTGCTAGGAGTTGGCCCGTCTTGGGGCCGTCCTCCGGTGCGTGGCCGTCTTCTGGCAGCCGGCTCCTTGATCCAGCCGACCACCAGAAGGTGGCGATTCATCCTTGATGCTTGAGGGGAGCAGCCAGCCCTGATGTCTTGAAATGCTCAGGGACTCGGGTTAGGCTACCCGTGGCCCATTACTCCGACAGTAGTCCCCAAAGCTGGTGAGGCGTCGCGGCTGATAAGTCGAGGTGCCTCGGTAGTTTCCTTCTCCGACTGCTCTTGTTGAACGCTTTGTCCGTCTCCTGGTATGCCGCCTGCTGGGAGCCGGCCGTGACCAGGCGGGATGGTCTGATAATTTTGAAACGCCAAGGTGGGAACCAGGTGGCGTGATTGCTAGGCTTCTAGGCTCGCCGCCCACTGCAAGCACGCCACACGGCGCCAGCTAGTCGGGCTAGGTGTCAGGACCCCGATTTCAAGTCACATTGATCTAGCCGGTAACACCTCATATCACTTTGCGGCCTCACGCACGGTATTCCCACGGGTGTCGCCTTACCATGGCCCGGGACCGTTTGCGCCTTTTGGCTCACGTATATGATAGTGTCGCTAGCATCCATATGACAGAGAACCCGGGCCGACATGACTAGTCGTGAATCCAAAGTGGCATTATCTTACGGGGACAGGCATACATGAATCAACATCGAGCATGTCGGTCAGCAGCGTGCGAATCCGAGCTGTAGCACTGGGCTAACAGGACTCCGCTGAACCGGGCTATAGCAGGCTAGGCAGGACTCCGGATGTCACCGCGTGACATTTCCCCGAAGGGACAGACACAGGAACGAAGTGAATCACATGCCGGCCAGTCATGTGTTTCGGAGCAGTAGTGCTGGGCTAGCAGGACTCCGGTGAACCGGGCTGTAGCGAGCTACTAGGGCTCATGGAAGCACAAGACTACATTTCCCCATAAGAGAGGCTACCAAGGATAAACAACTAGGTTGTCGGATCCCACACATACCAAGCATTTCAATCATACACACAATATGCTCGATATGTGTAAATACAACATGGCATCACAACATAACTCTACGACTCAAGTATTTATTCATTAGGCTCCGAGGAGCGAGATATTACAAACATAGGTCTCATGACCCAACATTCAGAGCATACAAGTCAAACACATGCGGAAGCTTAACATGTCTGAGTACAGACATCTACAAATGAAAAAGGCTGAGAAGCCTGACTATCTACCAGATCCTGCCGAGGGCACAAGATCGTAGCTGAGGTATCAAGCTAAACGTCGAGTCCACACGGAACTACTAGCGAGACTGACGTCTCTCTGCAAAACATAAAATAAGCAAACGTGAGTACAAATGTACCCAGCAAGACTTACATCAGAACTATCTACATATGCATCGGTATCAACAAAGGGGGTGGTGGAGTTTAACTGCAGCAAGCCAGCTTTGACTCGGTGGCTATCCTAACTACGACTGCAAGTAACTCTTTTGAGGTGGCGCACACGAGTCCACATATTCACCATATCAATACTCCACTATGGATCCGCTCCCGTCTCCCTACGAGAACGCCATCCATAGCACTCACGCTTATCTTGCGCATTTTAGAGTATCCACTTTCACTTGTCTATGAACTGTTATAGGCAACCCAGAAGTCCTTTACCGCGGACACGGCTATTCGAATAGATGATGTTAACCCTGCAGGGGTGTACTTCGTCACACACGCTCTCACCACTTACCGCCGTTTACACAGCATGTACTCGGCAACCTTCAAGCGGAAGCCCAGCGAGGGTGTCGGCCACAGCCTACCTAAACACTCAAGTCTCTAGTCCAGGTTTATCGCCTATTCAGGTTCCATCCGCAGGGAGTCCGGCCGAGGTTTCCACATACGGCCCCGAACGATGTGTGCAGGGTTCCCGAGACACCAAACGGGCGCCCGGTACACCGGCCACGTGCCTACCGCATCACAGCCCACCCCTCGGGTCAGCGCTGTCCATGGCCTCCAGCATACTACAAACACCAGAAACTACTTGCAACTCCTGGACAGAGGACAAGGGTGATTAAGAAGCCGAGAGGGTCCATTGGTTTCGGGCCCAATGCGTGGTAGTAACTGTATCATGGATCACAAACACAGAACTCAGTTCCTGAGGACGGCTTCAATGAGACAACCCACCATGTACTCCTACATGGCCTCTCACCGCTACCTTTACCAAATCGTGTTCACACACTTAGCTCACACCCAGTAGGACATGTTCATCACAACTCCAATTCATCCCCGATGAATCAGACCTGACACAACTCTAAGCAATAGCAGGCATGACAAACAAGCATGAATGAGTAGGCACATCAGGGCTCAAACAACTCCTACTCATGCTAGTGGGTTTCATCTATTCACTGTGGCAATGACAGGTCATGCGGAGGATAAGGAGTTCAACTACCGCAGCAAGTATCAGATGATTTGTTGTTGTCCTAATGCAGTAAAGAGAGCAGGAGCGAGAGAGTGGGATTGTATCGGAATGAACAAGGGGGTTTGCTTGCCTGGCACTTCTGAAGATATTATAGTTCTTCATCGGTGTCATCGAACTCATCGTCGGAATCATGGCTATCGAGAGGGGACAATTACCGGCAATAGACAAGGAAACACAATCAATGCAATGCACAATATGATGCATGATCATGACATAGCAAAATGAGTGTGTTGGGCTAATGCAACTACAACCAGATGGGTTTGAGCCATTTTGAACCAAAGATTCAACCCCAAATTCATCTTATGAATTTAAATAGTGCATTATCATGTTTTGAACTAAACAGCAAGGTTTAGTTGTTTCGACATGCATGAAACCAGTACAGATGGATAGATTGGATTTTTCTGATCATTTTTCATATATAAATCTTTTCAATCTGAGTTATAGATTATTTTCTATGATTTTTAGAAGTTTGCTACATTTTCTGGAATTTCCTATATAAAAAATAAATCCAGAAATTCCTTTACTGCGTCAGCATGACGTCATCACTGCATCAGCGAGTCAACGGGCTGGCCAGGGTCAAACCTGACCGGCAGGACCCACTGGTCAGTGACCCTGTGACATTTAGTATCGCGGACAGGTGGGGTCAGGTCAACGGACACGTCAGCGTAGTCAAAACTGACACGTGGCCCCACGGTAATTAGATTAACCTTAAACTATTTGGTTAGCCGGTTAGTTAAAGAGGGCCCGCATGTCAATGGCACAGGGCATCATTAGTACTAGCCTAATCGGGGTTAGGCTAGTGCTTAGCCGCCGGTGACCTCTGGCCACGGCAGAGGCATGCCGGAATCGCGGCTCTGGCGTCCATTCGACGCGCGGATGGGTGCTATGGGTAACTAGCGCTCGTGCGCATCCAATGGAACACGCGGGACCCCGTGGGGCGGCCGGAAGCAGTGTTGGCGTTGAGGTTAGCGGCGGCCGGAGCTACGGGACCGACGAAACAACGCTGCAGTGCACGGCAGGAGCAACGGTTGAGTGTTCTAGGCTCCTGACGGCGTGCTAAGCGTGTTGTAGTGCTTGGTTGCGGTCATAGCTAGCTCTGGCCGCGGCGGCGATGTGGCCTGACGGCGGCGAGTTTCGGAGCTCATGAGGACGGCGGCTACAGGATGAAATCGACGAGGTGGTTAGGGGGAAAAGGACCGGAGCCTCACAGAGATTCGAACGGCGCCGTCGTTGAGCTCGGGGAGGCACTGGACGACGCAGATCGACGAGCGAAGTCTGGCGGCAGATGCGGCGGTGACGAGCTCGGAGGCGTTGTCACAGGGCGTCTAGTGATGCGTGGCTCGGCGGGGAGGTCGAGGGCGACGAGACGGGGCCTTTGGGCATGGCTGAAAAGTGAGGGCGCGGCTCTGGGCACGGTGGCAGCGAACGGCGGCGACAGGCACGCTCGGTGTCTGCATGAGAGAGTGAGACAGAGGAGAGGGGAGAGAGACCTCTGGGCGTATCCGTGGCGCGTCCAGAAGAGCCGGCGTCGCGGTGGAAGAAGGAGCTGGCACGCGCGCGGCGACCACGCGCCCACGGCGTCCTACTGGCGCGGGGAGGAAGACGACAGGGGAGAGAAGTTGGGCTGGGCTGGCTTTGGCCAGTAGGCCACTACGGTGGTGGGCTGCACAGTGAGGTTTCCTCTCTCTCTCACTCTCTCTTTTAATTCAGTTTTTCTATTTTGCTTTTCTGTTTTTGATTTAGTAATAATACTAAACCATTTTTAAAACTCCTGAGAAAATTTGTGGGCACTTTTAAAATGTTTACTAACAGCCCTCAAATGTTTTCAGAATTATTGAAGCATTTAACATATTTATAGACATTAAATGCTCCAATTCAAATACTTCTGATTTAATCCAAAAACCAGAAATGACCTAGGGAAAATATGCACCACATTTTGTCAGAGGTTTTCACCAATTTCAAAAATGATGGACTTTTCCTGAAGTCACTTTGGGTTTATTGGAAGTGATTTTATTTGAGCCTATTTGAATTCATTTGGTGCTAGGGTTTGGTCAGTCCCCATTTCAAGTTTCTGAGAATTTAAACATGATGCAAGATGATGATGCAATGACAAGCAAGGCCAAAGTTAGGGCTGTGACAACTCACCCCCACTAAACAAAATCTCGTCCCGAGATTTAAGACGTGAGGTGAGAAGACAGAGGGGATGCAAAGCTAACACGATCTTCACGATCCAGGTTGCACTTCATAAGAACGTTGATTCGATCATCATCTTTGTCTCGACGTCTTGCTTTGAGAACTCCATCCAACATGACAACGAGAAGAAAGGGAAAATCTAGAAGAATCGATCTTCTCGAAGATCGAGCAACTGACAAACAACTCATGGAATGAGACATAAACCACCTCTTGAGCTGAGACACAAAACACACATCAGGGTGATGGGAAGAGACAGATGGCGAAAGTTCAAGTTGGTAGGCAACAATTCCACGCTTGGGTAAGATGGGACAAGAGTTCAAAGTAGCGAGGAAATAATTGCTACGATTCCATAACGGGGCACCTTAGGGAAGGTGGCTCGTAGAAATATTCCCTTAAGTGGCAAAAAGAATTTCTTTTGATACAAAGATCGTTGAAACCCTTTATACCAGCCTAAGGCAATCACAAACGATCGTGTGAACGAATTCTAAAGAATGGCATACTCGGACCAGAATGGATGATGTGGACTACCTTGTTGAAGACAACACAAGGGGTGATTTGCTTATCACCAGAAATGGTCGGAGCCCCTGGTGGGACCATTTTTTAAGATGGTCCTTATCAGTAATTACTGGGAAGGGTAATCCTAGGTAGGATGGCACAATGACGGTGCAAGCTGGGAACAAAAATGCAAATGCTAGGAATGATTCTAGTAACTGGGGAGAAGCTCAACAGTAGAGAGTGAATCTACTGTTTGAAAGGTTTAGCATAACTGAAGGAAACTGGGAGCAATCCCAGTTAGTGCCGATGATAACACCTAGTGCTTGTGCATGCTCTCAAGAACTTGAGCATTTCCATATTCATCAAGGTTGTACCAATATCCGTGTCAAGGATCCTGGCAACACAACTTACTACCATGATGTATGGTGATGGATGATGCGGATGCAAAAGAGGATAACACCTTCTCGGATTTCACCTTAGCAAGGCCAAGGAATCAGATATCCGGATGATTGACCGAGAGACATTTAGCACTCTACTTCTAATGTTCTCCTTGATGTGCTAGCATAACCCGTTCATATGGTTTGGTATCTAGAACATCAAGTAGAAGGTCGTACTTCGGGAGCACAAGAATCCATAAGGAATAACTACAGAAGTAAATCCTACGGAATCCTTATGGGGAGGTGGCCAACTTTATCAATCAGGATACTACAATAATAGGTCTTCTGGCTGGGTGTGTTGGCCACGACATCCACTTACCGAGTTACAGAGACCAATATTATAGTTCTTGGGAGGCGTTCCAACCATCATATCTCCCTGAGATTCAGATCTGGCTGGTAACAGGATATTTCATACTGCATGTCCGGAAAAAGGAAGTTTGCAACACAAACCGACGGGATGGCGTTGCGAGGTTCTCGGGAGATGAACTTTGGTAGCAAGCTCCAAAACATGAGCGGGTTCTGCTACAAACATGTGAACACATTGTCCTAGATAAGCATGGCCACAGAGTAGTCTTACAATAAAACACTACCGAGTTCTGGTTGGGAACCATCTTCGAGGATATCGAAGCCCTTGCATAAGTCCGGATCCTAAGAAGGAACTTCTTCTCCTTGAACAAATCAATCAGTGTCTTGGTGTGCTAGGGATACATATAGAATGAAGGTTGCAAGTCTCCAAACCACGGTATACTTCGCACATATGCATGACTGACTTGGGATGATTCCAGAGGAAGCAAAACAAACTTTCTCGAATTCATGGCGGCAACTTGCATCTAATGCACATGAATTAGAGTAAGTCACTTCTTTCATCCAACATATGCTTCATGAACGGAACACGAAGATAATGCTTATAAAGTTTCCAATACTAGCTGGATGTTCAACACGAGTCATGGAGAAGGTAGCAGTGTTGCTGATGGGCTCAACAACAATTCATCCAGGTTTCCATGGAGATGGAATTCCATAATTATGTGAACAAGTGATAGCATTGGTCAGACCCAAAAGATATAATGGTGTATGCTCGAGGGATCAACCACGAGTAAGACAACATTATGAACATTGTTGGTTCTGATTTGATTTGATGATAGCCCATACTCAAATCAAAGTCTTGATACGACAATAGGTCGAACAACTGATCACAGGGACCAATCGATGAAGATATCATCTATCTTCAACACACGCAAATATATCCCTTGAAATGAACTAAGCTGGCAAGCTTTTATCTTCCAACTCTCCAAGTTGTTGTTTAGCTTGACCAACTAGCTCAGGGGTATCCAACATGGATTCTTGGAGAAGGGGTGGTTTACAAGAAACCAACTTGATCACGAATTCAACATAGCGGTCAGGTGACAACCTGATGATACTTCTGAGAAGATATTCGGAAAATCACGTACCATCGATATGTTGCTAAGCTCGAGAACAATCTTGCTTTTCAGGGCAAGACGATATGAACGAATAAGCAAGGACTAACACTATCCTAACTCATTGATCAAAAAGTGCACCGGAAATAAGGACTGGGTAGCATGATCAACCTTAGGATGTGATTCAGTAACCAACACGCTAAGGATGAAATTATTGTCCTTTAACTACCAAGCAACGGAGTTGCTAGGAGTATTGATTTCACGCATCACGATTCAGTTGTCGGTATTCCGGTTACAATAACACGGGACCGAGAAATGAATGATGATGGCGAGGAGTATCACTGCGTCACGAGTTCACAAAAGGTGGTGCAATTCCTACGATATTCTCGACATAAAGGGGGTAATACTCGAAGGTAGAACAGAACAAAAGCTGGTTAGGCATTTGATCTGCGGAATACAACTACTTTGACCCAATCCCAGAGATGGACGAGGTACTGGAGTTTGTTTCTCCTAGTCATTCCGGATTAGAATGGCTTGACAGACCACAAGAATAATAGGCATCGATAACACAAATGCATAATTACTCCTGACTATCAATTGATAGACGAGGGCCAGAAAATAACTAAAGAGGGACAACCCAAGGAACATATGTTTTTCTGAGTTGTGGATGCATGGATTAGTATGTCGAACAAATTCAACATATTTCTTCCGGATAACCCATGCAGAAGAAGAAGGACTGGCAGAATCACAATTTGGATGGAGTACTCCTCAAGAGCACTCTGGTTGTGATCTTTTGGTTCAAAAGAACTCCTGCCAAGAATGGTTCATGGTATTGGAAGAATGAAATACCACAGACCTCGAGGACTAATGCAAAGGTTACTAATAACCTAAAGGAATGAGCAAACACTATCAACAGGAGGTAAGTGGAGTGAATCTTGGGCTCAAGAACCCAGAAATAGAATGCCTACTAACTAAATGGCATCACGGGATGCTTTCGAGAATAATGGCCAGAATCATCACACTGGGGATGCAAGCATTGCTAGATTACTAAGTGGTCCTCTAAGACACCTAGGGTCATAATAATAACTCCAACATATATGTCAAGGCAACAGAGTACCTCAACTCAACGATTAGTGTGGTTAATCTGGCCCAAAGGAACATCGAGAACGGAAAGAAGGGATTTGCAAATGCATCAGATTATTTAGAAGCCTGGGATGACTCGGACAGCATAACGGCTGTAAATGCTCAAAAGATTTGAGACATCCTGCAAAATGGTGGCATAACCACTTAGAAGCACAATATCAAGGTTCCGAGACCAACTATGAACACACGGAAGTAGTAGAAACTGAACTGAGGCTTAAATCCAACAATCCTACAAGTCTACAGATTAGTAACACGTGATCCTGATAGAAAGATGAGAAGCCTAGTTCTTAATCCCCGTAGAAGAGAAGAGGGTGACTCAGATCAGAAGGGCATAAGGTAAAGGAGTAAAAAGAGCCTTACGTTCCCTTCCACAATCAATTCCCTTATATAACTAAAGCATTTCTAGACTCAACTTCGACCAGTTTGGCTTGGTAATCCTACAGGCAGTCAGGCTCTGATACCAACGCTGTCAGGACCCCGATTCTAAGTCACACCGATCTAGCCTGTAACACCTCATATCACTTTGCGGCCTCACGCACGGTATTCCCACGGGTGTCGCCTTACCATGGCCCGGGACCGTTTGCGCCTTTTGGCTCACGTATATGATAGTGTCGCTAGCATCCATATGACAGAGAACCCGGGCCGACATGACTAGTCGTGAACCCAAAGTGGCACTAACTTACGGGGACAGGCATACATGAATCAACATCGAGCATGTCGGTCAGCAGCGTGCGAATCCGGGCTGTAGCACTGGGCTAACAGGACTCCGGGAACCCGGGCTGTAGCAGGCTAGGCAGGACTCCGGATGTCACCGCGTGACATTTCCCCGAAGGGACAGACACAGGAACGAAGTGAAACACATGCCGGCCAGTCAAGTGTTCCGGAGCAGTAGTGCTGGGCTAGCAGGACTCCGGTGAACCGGGCTGTAGCGGACTACTATGGCTCATGGAAGCACAAGACTACATTTCCCCATAAGAGAGGCTACCAAGGATAAACAACTAGGTTGTCGGATCCCACACATACCAAGCATTTCAATCATACACACAATATGCTCGATATGTGTAAATACAACATGGCATCACAACATAACTCTACGACTCAAGTATTTATTCATTAGGCTCCGAGGAGCGAGATATTACAAACATAGGTCTCATGACCCAACATTCAGAGCATACAAGTCAAACACATGCGGAAGCTTAACATGTCTGAGTACAGACATCTACAAATGAAAAAGGCTGAGAAGCCTGACTATCTACTAGATCCTGCCGAGGGCACAAGATCGTAGCTGAGGTATCAAGCTAAACGTCGAAGTCCACACGGAACTACTAGCGAGACTGACGTCTCTCTGCAAAACATAAAATAAGCAAACGTGAGTACAAATGTACCCAGCAAGACTTACATCAGAACTATCTACATATGCATCGGTATCAACAAAGGGGGTGGTGGAGTTTAACTGCAGCAAGCCAGCTTTGACTCGGTGGCTATCCTAACTACGACTGCAAGTAACTCTTTTGAGGTGGCGCACACGAGTCCACATATTCACCATATCAATACTCCACTATGGATCCGCTCCCGTCTCCCTACGAGAACGCCATCCATAGCACTCACGCTTATCTTGCGCATTTTAGAGTATCCACTTTCACTTGTCTATGAACTGTTATAGGCAACCCAGAAGTCCTTTACCGCGGACACGGCTATTCGAATAGATGATGTTAACCCTGCAGGGGTGTACTTCGTCACACACGCTCTCACCACTTACCGCCGTTTACACGACATGTACTCGGCAACCTTCAAGCGGAAGCCCAGCGAGGGTGTCGGCCACAGCCTACCTAAACACTCAAGTCTCTAGTCCAGGTTTATCGCCTATTCAGGTTCCATCCGCAGGGAGTCCGGCCGAGGTTTCCACATACGGCCCCGAACGATGTGTGCAGGGTTCCCGAGACACCAAACGGGCGCCCGGTACACCGGCCACGTGCCTACCGCATCACAGCCCACCCCTCGGGTCAGCGCTGCCACGGCCTCCAGCATACTACAAACACCAGAAACTACTTGCAACTCCTGGACAGAGGACAAGGGTGATTAAGAAGCCGAGAGGGTCCATTGGTTTCGGGCCCAATGCGTGGTAGTAACTGTATCATGGATCACAAACACAGAACTCAGTTCCTGAGGACGGCTTCAATGAGACAACCCACCATGTACTCCTACATGGCCTCTCACCGCTACCTTTACCAAATCGTGTTCACACACTTAGCTCACACACAGTAGGACATGTTCATCACCATTCCAACTCATCCCCGATGAATCAGACCTGACTCAACTCTAAGCAGTAGCAGGCATGACAAACAAGCATGAATGAGTAGGCACATCAGGGCTCAAACAACTCCTACTCATGCTAGTGGGTTTCATCTATTTACTGTGGCAATGACAGGTCATGCAGAGGATAAGGGGTTCAACTACCGCAGCAAGTAACAGATGAATCGTTGTTGTCCTAATGCAGTAAAAGAGAGCAGGAGCGAGAGAGTGGGATTGTATCGGAATGAACAAGGGGGTTTGCTTGCCTGGCACTTCTGAAGATATATAGCTCTTCATCAGTGTCATCGAACTCATCGTCGGAACCACGTCTATCGAGAGGGGACAATCACCGGCAAACAAGGAAGAACACAATCAATGCAATGCAACAATTATGATGCATGCTAAGACATGGCAATATGAATGTGTTTGGGCTAATGCAACTACAAACAGATGGGTTTGGGTCATTTTGAACCAAAGGTTCAATCCCAAACTCAAATTATGAATTTAAATAGTGCCTTATCATGTTTTGAACTAAACAGCAAGGTTAAGTTGTTTAGACATGCATGAAACCAGTACAGATGGATAGATTGGATTTTTCTGATCATTTTTCATATATAAATCTTTTCAATCTGAGTTATAGATTATTTTCTATGATTTTTAGAAGTTTGCTACATTTTCTGGAATTTCCTATATAAAAAATAAATCCAGAAATTCCTTTACTGCGTCAGCATGACGTCATCACTGCGTCAGCGAGTCAACGGGCTGGCCAGGGTCAAACCTGACCGGCGGGATCCACTGGTCAGTGACCCTGTGACATTTAGTGTCGCAGACAGGTGGGGTCGGGTCAACGGACACGTCAGCGTAGTCAAAACTGACACGTGGCCCCACGGTAATTAGATTAACCTTAAACTATTTGGTTAGCCGGTTAGTTAAGCAGAGGGCCTGCATGTCAATGGCATAGGGCATCATTAGCACTAGCCTAATCGGGGTTAGGCCAGCGCTTAGCCGCCGGTGACCCTTGGCCACGGCGGAGGCATGCCGGAATCGCGGCTCCGGCATCCATTCGACGCGCGGATGGGTGCTATGGGTAGCTAGCGCTCGCGCGCATCCAATGGAACACGCGGGAGGCCGTGGGGCGGCCGGAAGCAGCACTGGCGTTGAGGTTAGCGGCGGCCGGAGCTACGGGACCGACGAGACGACACTGCAATGCACGGCAGGAGCAACGGTTGAGTGTTCTAGGCTCCTGACGGCGTGCTAAGCGTGTTGCAGTGCTTGGTTTCGGTCATAACTAGCTCTGGCCGCGGCGGCGATGTGGCCTGGCGGCGGCGAGTTTCAGAGCTCATGAGGACGGCAGCTACAGGATGAAATCGACGAGGTGGTTAGGGGGAAAAGGACCGGAGCATCACAGAGATTCGAACGGCGCTGTCGTTGAGCTTGGGGAGGCACTGGACGACGCAGATCGACGGGCGAAGTCTGGCGGCAGATGCGGCAGTGACGAGCTCGGAGGCGTCGTCACAGGGCGTCCGGTGATGCGTGGCTCGGCGGGGAGGTCGAGGGCGACGAGACGGGGCCTTTGGGCATGGCTGAAAAGTGAGGGCGCGGCTCTGGGCACGGTTGCAGCGAACGGCGGCGACGGGCACGCTCGGTGTCTGCGTGAGAGAGTGAGACAGAGGAGAGGGGAGAGACCACGGGTGAGGGGGAGGGGAGAGAGACCTCTGGGCGTCTCCGTGGCGCGTCCAGAAGAGCCGGCGTCGCGGTGGAAGCATGAGCTGGCGCGCGCGCGGCGACCACGCACCCACGGCATCCTACTGGCGCGGGGAGGAAGACGACAGGGGAGAGAAGTTGGGCTGGGCTGGCTGTGGCCAGTAGGCCACTACGGTGGTGGGCTGCACAGTGAGGTTTCCTCTCTCTCTCTCTCTCTCTCTCTCTCTCTCTCTCTCTTTTAATTCAGTTTTTCTATTTTGCTTTTCTGTTTTTGATTTGGTAATAATACTAAACCATTTTTAAAACTCCTGAGAAAATTTGTCGGCACTTTTAAAATGTTTACTAATAGCCCTCAAATGTTTTCAGAATTGTTGAAGCATTTAACATATTTATAGCCATTAAATGCTCCAATTCAAATACTTATGATTTAATCCAAAAACCTTAAATGACCTAGGGAAAATATGCACCACATTTTGTCAGAGGTTTTCACCAATTTAAAAAATGATGGACTTTTCCTGAAGTCACTTTGGGTTTATTGGAAGTGATTTTATTTGAGCCTATTTGAATTCATTTGGTGCTAGGGTTTGGTCAGTCCCCATTTCAAGTTTCTGAGAATTTAAACATGATGCAAGATGATGATGCAATGACAAGCAAGGCCAAAGCTAGGGCTGTGACACTAGGCTGCCAGCCCACGCGCGCGATGGGACGCTACAGTAGGCTGGGCCCGCCACTACCAGGCCTCGGCGCGCGGGTGGATGCACTGCGGCCGAGGCAGACGGTTGCGATTCCATGCGGAGTTACTGCGTGCAGTACCTCACGCAATAATCGCGGGGTCGTGGGGTCATGGGTGCAGTTAATCCCACGAACCCACGCCCCGCCCCTCGGCTTCGCAGCCCAGGGGCTATAAGTAGGGGGAGGAGGGGGAGCGGCAGATCACGCGCGCCCTCCTCTCCCTTTGTCATTTTCGTCCTCCTTCTCTTCTCGCTGCTGCCGCACCTCTACGCTCCGCCGTGGCGCTACCGCAGCTCATCGCCGTCGATCTCCTGCGCCCCAAACCTCTCGCTTCGCCACAGTCTTTGCCTCTTCTGCCGCACCATCTCTCCGTCCAGCTTGATCTCCATGGCGCGCGAACAGGGAGGGGATTGGGACGGCTCGGTCGTGAACGACGACCACCTCGCCTTCCTCCGTTCCACACGGTGACTTCCCGGCATGGGCTTCGTCAAGGTGCATGTGCCGCCGGCGGAGGAGATCTCGCCGCTGCCGGAAGGAGGCGAGCGGGTTATCTTCCGCTCGCACTTCCTCCGTGGCTTCGGCCTGCCGGCGAGCGGGTTCCTCCACTCCTTCCTCGACTTCTACCATCTTCAACCGCATCATCTGACGCCCAACACCGTGGCGTCGCTGTCCGCCTTCGTCACGATGTGCGAGGGCTATCTTGGCATCCAACCCACCATCAAGTTGTGGGGAGCGTTCTTCTATACCAAACTGGGCACCTCCGTCAGGGAGAAGGTGGCCCAGTGCGGCGCCTTCGTCGCGGTGCACCGTCCGTCGTTGAAGAATGCCTTCCCCTCCATCAAGCTGTCACAGTCGGTCAAACTGTGGTAGAAATCATACTTTTACGTGGAGAACGTCGACCCGGCAATCGACTTCATCAACCTGCCGCCCTATGAAGCCGGCCCTCCGGCTGAGCCTCGGGCCAACTAGGGCTACAAGCCAAAGGCCATGTCGGCCGACGCCACCGCCGCCGTCAACCGGCTCCGGGTGCTGACTGATACGGAAGGCCTCAAGGCATCCAACCTGCTGGTCGCCTTCGTCGTGCGCCGGGTTATCCCGCTCCAAGGCCGGCCTCATCTGATCTGCCGAATGAGCGGGCACCGTGACCCGAACCGGATGACCAGGGACATGCCGACTGCTGAAGTTGCCCACCTGGTGAATGAGATCTCTGACCTCAAGCTGTCGGAAGGGTCTTGGCGATTCGGCAAGCGGCCATACTACTGCGCCATCCCGCCGCCTGCTATAAGTTTCTCAACTCTTTTCTTTTCAGTACCTCGTCTTGGTCTTGGTCTTGCCGTCTTGAATAGTTGGTCCTTTGAATGCAGATCTACATGTCTCCGGCGACGACGGCCATCGTGGGGCCGGGTCAAGACTACCAGCCAGACCGGGAGGTGAGCAATGTGGACGACCCCGACTTAGGGGCGGCCGCCCTGGAGGATGATGCCATAGGCGGCGGCGACGGAGCAGGCGGCTCTGAAGAAGGAGGCGGCGTGGAGACCTGGCCCGATGATGATGAGGAGGAGGACGAGCCGCGCCATGCACGAGGCACCTGCAGGGAGGACGTGGGCCCTTCCGCTGAGCTGACTACTCAAGGCGGCACGCGCAAGCGCAAACAAGGCTCCGTCTTGTTTGGCAGCGTCCAGAAGAAGACCAAGAACCTGACCGCCATCACCAAGCCAAAGGACGCCGCCGCGAAGGCGACCAAGTTCTAGAAGCTTCTGTAGGTGCCTCCTATGGTGTCGGCGTAAGTATCTTTTTCTTGTGCTTTCCTTTCTTGTTGATTCTATCTGAGGTTCTCTTCTTTATTTATCTTGACTCAGGGCCCCGCTCTCTCTTGAGAAGTCGGCGGCCACCTCCGTCATTGGGTCGCCGGAGACCTCCACCACCACCCGGCGAATCGACCCTGCAGCCGACCTCCGTGAGGCGCAGGAACAAAACACGCAGGTGGCGTGTGTGGAGTGGGAAGCCGCCTGTAAGGAGAAGGCGGAGGCGGACAAGGCGGAGGCCGCCGCGTTGAAGAACCTAGCGGACGCCGAGGCTGACACCGCGGCGAAGAAGCTGGCTGAAGAAGTCGCGCGCCGTCAGTCGCCGCTATTCGTCGTACCCCTGAACTTCGCGCCGCCGCCACCAGAGTTCACGGCGCCAACTGGGGGAACCGGCGACGAGCATCCGGTCATGGAGAGGGAAGGCGGCGATGTCGTCATGCCGGAGGTAGACGTGCCTCCGCCACAGTCATCTGGAGGAGCGCAGGACAAACAGCCGGCTGCCCCGCCGGGGCCGCCATCCGGAAACGAGGTGGTGACAGGCCCGACTCCTGAGGCCCGTACACCATCGCGCCACCGAGGCGCGAAGGCGACTTCAGCACCACGACCGCTGGAAGCCGGTGCTGCGAGCTCGTCACTCCCAGATGCCGAAGCAAACAGCGCCGCGCCCACTTAATGGATGCGTGGAGGTGGGACGGGTGATTTAAACAAAGCAATCCTAGACGTCCAGGCCAAACTCTGAGCTGAGGCCACCGCTCTTCAGCAGTGCAACAGGGCGTTCTTGGATTCGGGAGCGGCCATTCGGGTATGTTTCTTACTTCTTCGTCTTTGATTCTTGAATTCTCTGTGGGGGCGCGCCAGCGCACCCACTGGGTGTAGCCCCCGAGTTTCGGGCCGGCTGCTGAGCAGGCGGCTCGGAACTTTAATTGGCAAGCTCCGAGTGCTAACTTTATCTGCTATCTTCATTATAGGACTATCATAACCTCTGCGCGATCACCTTCAACTCCAATGTCCGAGATCTGGACCGACGGACCGCCGACTTGTCGGAAAGTCGTAGTAAGTCCTCATTTTCTTTCTCTGCGGTAGCGCGCCAGCGCACAGGGATGGCAATGGGGACAATCCCCTATGGGTATACCTAGAACATCCCCATCCCCATCTATTCCCCATCATCCCATCCCCATCCCTATTTACATGACTGGGGATGAAATTTCCCCATACCCATGCCCCACTACGAAACGGAGCCCCATTAGGGTCCCCATCCCCATGAACAAATGCTCATATACATAATGTGACATACTATAATCAACAAATATAAATGGCATTGTCCGTGTTCTGCAAATATCGATCTTGGTCATACTCACTTCTTGGTCATGGTGGCGGCTGAGGTGAGGACGTGGGTTCGGTTTAAGGTTTTCTTCAGAGTTTTTTTTGTTTTCACAAGTTTATTTGTAAATATTTTAAGGATGACCGCAATGTCGTAGTTAAAAAGTAGCTCCCCGATGGGTATTGCGTCTGGGGAATAGAATATCATCCCCATCTCCGTTGTACTCTATGGGGAATAAATTAGTTTAGTAAATATCCCCATGGGGAAGTTTTTCGCCAATCCCCACCCCATAATAGATGAAATCCCCATGGGTTTGGTGGGTATGGGGCCCCATTGCCATCCCTACCAGCGCACCTGTGGGCTGTAGCCCCCGAGATTTGGGCCGACTGCTGAGCAGTCGGGCCGGACCTTCCGGTAGCTACGCTTCCTTTTTGTTGGCTGTTGATAACTTCTTTCTTAGCGGGGGCGCGATAGAGCACCCACTGGCTGTAGCCCCCGAGATTCGGGCTGACTGCTGAGCAGTCGGGCCGGATCTCCCCGGCAACTGCACTTCTTCTTTGTTGATCGCTGACGTCTTTCCCTTTCTCTATTTTTGTAGAGGCCAATGCTGCCCTGCAGCAGCAGCTGGGTGAAGCCAACACTGTGTTGCGTGCCAAGGAGGCAGAGTTCAATGATCTGGCTCAGGAGCATGATCGACTGGTCGAGCAACTGGCGGAGCAGGCAGAGCTTCTCCAGAAGGCCCGGAAGGAGGCGGAGGTGAAAGGGTCCAGTCTCCTCGCCGAGTTTGAGACGGAACACTCCGCCTGGACCAACAAGGAGGCGTTGCTGACTGCCGGCTTCGGCAGGATTGAAGACATGGTTGATGGTAAGATTTCTTCTTTTTCTTTCTTTGAGCTGCCAGTTGTTGATCAAGCCGGCTTCTATCTTCTGACTTCTTTGCTTTCTGCCTGAGCAGACTTCTTTCCTGGCCACTCTGGCGCCGCCAACCAGGCTATTGAGGCTTATCGTGAAGAACGGAGGGCGGAAGGTGCGCAGATCGCCGCCAACGCCCCCTGGACCCTTAGCGAACAGCTTCTCAGCATCCAGGCCCGTCTTTGGCCGGCTCATTGGATGCTGCGCCTTCTTCAGCGTGTCGGGGCCCAGGCGATCTCCGCCCTGTGGCTAGACATGCCGGCTCCGCGCACTCCTAGTCGGACTGCCGACTGGCTGGAGGTGGCGTTCGGCCGACTCGAGGCTTGGAAGGGTTCCTTGGCCCGGGCTGGAGTGCGCAGAGCCTTGAAGTTCGTCAAGGCATGGTATACTGGGCTAAATATAGCCCAGTTGACCATGTTTCGGCAGGAGGCCCAGGAGGAGCTGGTGGTGGTGGAGTGCGATCTTGTCAAACGGGTAGCGGCGATTGCCGAGTACACTAACACCAACGTCTTTGTTCCTGAGCTGGCTGAGAACGGTCCAAGGCGCCACCGGAGTGGTTTGGGCTGAACCCAGAGGATGACGCCGACTCGGCCGAGATGATCGACTCCAATGACGAGCGAGAAGATGAGGAGGACGAGGAAGGTGAAGAAGGTGTGCCGGAGGTCGGAGCGGACGGCCAACCTCAGCTTGACCGTGCCTCAAACAACGAGCCACGCTCGAGTGCTCTGACTGTTGCTGGAGCCGACCAATCGGAGACTGACCAGCCGTCCACTCCACCAACCGGCACCGCCAACTCCGCCAACCAGCCGGACCCCTCTGCTGCTCCCTAGGCCGCCGACTTATCTTTATTTTTCCTATTTTATCAGTCTCGACAAACTTTGTTAAATTTGCACAATTCCACCCGCGGGGTGTATTTCAAACTCTGTTGAATGCTGGCCAAGGGCCTTTGATATGTAAATATTCATCCACACAAGTTGTGCTTTTGCCGAGTTCTGACTTTTCTTGCTTTCTGCTCCTTGGCATTTTTCCTTTGCCGCCCTCCCTTGGCTGCCGTCTTGCCAGCCAAATAGCTGCTCTGCAGACTGTGGCTGGGTCAAGTACTTAGCTACTTTCGGGAGAGCAAGTACTTAGCCGACTAGAGCATTAGCAAGTTTAAGTAGAAGCTGACCGGCCGGCTGCTCAACAGCCGGTCGATGAGGCGGGAAGCCGGCCTGAACTATGTGCATGCTTTGGGTCCTTAGCCATTTTTCGTGTGGACACCTTTTCTGCCTTTAACTCCTGCCCACCGGACAGTCGCTCTGTGAGCTGCGGCTTCTGGCAGGAGAAGGTTTAGGTGCCAACACACTACCTGTCTGACTTCAGGAAGCACCACATAGTACAAGGGGGCGAGCCCCCGGGCCGACTGGTCGAACCCGGTGCCAGGCGGAATAATGAAATAACACATTCATAGGCATAATACTTATCATATAGATAAAAGAGGGTAGCCCCCGAGCTCTTCTCGGGGGACCCGGAGTCTTCGTACTTAATACAAAAGGTAGCGTGGTACATACTGCGTCAACTGTAAAATCTTCGAAGGAGGTTTGCATTCCACGGTCGTACTGTCTCCTTGCCGGAGTCGTCTCTCATGCGTGCTCTGGGCTTCTGAGCATCGATCAGTTAGTAGGAGTCGTTGCCCAAAACTTTGCTGATGATAAAGGGGCCTTCCCAAGGTGCCAAGAGCTTGTGTTGGCCGGCTGTTCGCAGGATCAGCCGGAGCACAAGGTCTCCCTCTTGGAAGGGTCTTGGCTTGACCTTCCGATTGTAGTATCGGCTTAGACTTTGCTGGTAGATGGTGGACCGGCTGAGTGCCAACAGCCGGCCCTCTTCCAGCAGATCGACACCGTGTTCTCGTGCTTGTTTTACCTCCTCCTCAGTGTACATGGTGACTCGAGGGGAGTCGAATTCTATGTCCGTCTGGATGACGACTTGGCACCGTAGACGAGGAAGAAAGGCGTGAAGCCCGTTGACTTGTTCGGAGTTGTGCGCAGGCTCCAGAGGACGGCAGGCAGCTCATCGAGCCAACAGCCAGCCGAACGTTCCAAAGGCTCGACGAGTCGGGGCTTGATGCCGGACAAAATGAGGCCGTTTTCTCGCTCCACTTGGCCGTTTGACTGCGGATGGGCAACGGACGCTAAGTCCAGTCGGATGCCCTGCGTCGCGCAGAAATGAGCCAAGGCGCCTTTGGCAAAGTTTGTGCCATTATTGGTGATGATGCTGTGTGGTATACCAGACCGGGTGGTGATGTCTGCGATGAAAGTCATAGCAGTCGGACCATTCAACTTCTTGATTGGCTTTGCTTATATCCACTTGGTGAATTTGTCCATGGCGACAAGCAGATGAGTCATGCCGCCGCGTGCTGTCTTGAATGGTCCCACCATGTCCAGCCCCCAGACAGCAAAGGGCCAGGCAGTGGGGATGTTCTTGAGTGTAGAAGCCGGCAAATGTGGCTTGGAGCGGAACTTCTGGCATCCCTTACATTTCTGGACCAGGTCTTTGGCGTCTTCTAGAGCAGTCGCCCAGAAAAAAGCATGCACGATTCTAGCTCCAGTGACCGTACGATGTCCATCCAATGGTCGTAGTGCTTCTTCAACCTCTGGTCTTCTTGCTCCAGCCGTGTCGGGGGTTGGGTGCGACATATGCCAAGGGATGGCTTATCATGGTGGGAGCGAGTAGAACGTCGCCGGTGCCCGGAAGCGGGATGAGGCGTAGACACGAACGCCGGCGTACTTTACCTAGGTTCGGGGCTCTCCTAGGAGATAACACCCCTAGTCCTACTCTGTGGGGTCTCCGCATGATCACTAAGTCATTAGTTAGTACAAGGGTGCTCCTCGAGCTGTATGCTAGAGGTGGAAGAAAGCAGGACTTGCTCTCTCCTCTCTCTGTGTATGAGTCTAGGTCTAACAGGTTGGGAACCCTTTGCATGGGCGCCCTGAGGGGTTTATATAGGTGTACCCCCCAGGGGTACAATGGTAATCTGGCTGGGTGTAGGACCTGGCTGTCAGCGTCTCTGGCCGCTGGCTTCTCTGCCGGATGCTGGGGCCCGCCGCCTGGTGGGCCCCGCCGACTGGTCTGGTACGGGGCCGACAGGCCGCTCCCGCCGCTCGCGGGTATTGCCGGCAGTTTGTTACTGTAGCCGTAATGCTAATGACGCATGCTTGGTCGGGGAGGCATGGCTACAGTCCCGCCATCTGGTCGGAGATCACTGTGGCCACACCGTGTCTCATCTGGTTAATGGTGCACGGACTCCGAGGGAGGAGTGGGCCGCCTGCTAGAGGCCGGCCTCCCTCTGGACCGACAGGTCAGGCTCTGCCGCCTTCCGGGCTCTCGCTGCATGGTAGGGCCCGCCGCCTGCAGGCCGTACCGACAGGCCGTCGTGGGAGCAGGGCTCCACCTAACAGGAGTGATGTCAAGGGTGGAGCGGCAACAGTGCCGCGTCATGCGGACATCTCCGCTTGTACGGGGCACTGTGGCCGCGTCGTGCCCTGGATATGGGGGTGATGGGCCACTACTAGGAAAAGGGCTATAGATGGAATGGCCACTAATGGCGCACCAGACATGTGGTGCGCCATTGCTATATAGCAGTGGCGCACCATGTGCTGGTGCGCCATTAGTGTGAAAGACACTAATGGCGCACCAGACACACGGTGCGCCATTAGTAACAAAAAATTTAGTTTTATTTTTCTAGACATACTAATGGCGCACCAGGGCATAGTGCGCCATTACTAGTTCTAACTAGTAATGGCGCACTAGCCACATAGTGCGCCACTACAATATTTTTTTTTATTTTTTTGCAAAACTGCTAATGGCGCACCAGGGGAGAGTGCGCCATTACTAGTTTAAGCTAGTAATGGCGCACTGTTCTACGGTGCGCCATTAGTGTATATTTCATGGACACTTCGATCTCGATCCCCCTCCATCTCGATCGCTATCCCACCTCGCTAGATCTGGTCCCCCTCGCCGCCGAGCACCCCCCACACCCTCTACCCCGCTCCACCGGCCGCCGCCGCCGACCCCCCGCACCCTCCCCCGCTCCAACCGCCGCCGACAACCCACCGCACCCTTCCCTGCTCCACCGCCGCCGACGACCCACCGCACCCTCCCCCGCTCCACCGCCGCCGACGACCCACCGCATCCTAGCTCCCCTGCTCCACCGCCGTCGACGATCCACCGCACCCTCCCCGGCCCGCTCCACCGCCGCCGCCGACCCCCCGCACCCTCCCGGGCCCGCTTCACCGCCGCCGTCGACCCCCCGCACCCTCCCGGGCCCGCTCCACCGTCACAAATGAATGCAACTAAAATTGCAAAAAAACAAATTTGATTATATTTTCAAATAACAAATTTGATGATATTTTCAAATAATAAATTTGATGATATTTTTAAATAATAAATTATTACTGTTTCATATTCATATTCAATTTCTAAAAAATTATTAGATGCAACAAAAAATAATAATAATAAAAATTACTTATGGCGCACCTCTGGCTGGTGCGCCATTGCTACATAAAAAAAATTTACTAATGGCGCACGCGTCGTGTGTGCGCCATTGCTATGTAAAAAAACATTCTAATGGCGCACCGCTTCGGGGCGCGCCATTAGTAAGTTTCCCCCTTAGCTAATTCCTCCCTCTCCCTCGCCAGTCCACCCGCGCGCTCACCGGCCTGACCCACGACACCGCCGCCCCGACCCCCGCCGCCCCCACCACTGCAGCTCCCCCGCGCCCCCCACCACTGCAGCTCCCCCGCGCCAGCGCCCCCGCGTCTACCCGCCGCCCCACCTCATCTTCCACGCGCCAAATCGAGCGGCGGCCAGGTAAATCCCTCCTGACCCGCCGGCATCCACCTCGACCTCCCTCCTCCCCTCCATTCCCTCCTGACTCCTCCACCTTCCCTTCTCTCTGCAGGATCGGACGAACCCCATCATCGAGCAGAACCGGGGCGAGCTCCAGCCCTACCCACCTGCGTCCAGCGCAGGTATGCTCATCCCCTTCCCGCCCCTCCGGCTGCCGGCGTCCGCCCTCCCTCTCCCCTGTCCCCCATCTCTGATTGGCAGTGGTTATGTTGATGAATATAAGTGGTGATTATTTCAGTGTTTATTTCAGTGAATATAAGTGGTTATGTTGCAAAATTTTCTACTTTGTAATAAAGCTCAAGTGTTTCCAACACATATTTTATATGAGGTTGCATCTGTGTCAACTGTCAAGTTCATCACTTTCATATGGTATCTCAAGCAAGTCTCATTTCTCATTATCTCAAGCAATATTAATGTAGAAGTGAAGGGTGGTGTCACTGCAGATCGGAGCAGTTCGCTCCTCACACAAATTCAGATGTTCTGCAAGGCCATAACACTGAGCATGGTTCTTGTTTTTAGTAGAAGCTCTATACACACAGTCTCCCAAAAGCTTAGCAAATCAGTCATCAGTGTAGATGCCAGGGTTAGCTAGAGACAATGGAGTAGACAGAACACAGACATATAGTCAAGCCTCTTGAGAGGCTGGAATGATATCAGTGGCAATTAATTTGGCTTTACTGAAAACCTTACTGAAACTAAATTCAGTTAGCTGGGTCATCTTCCACTTGAGAGGCTGGAATGATATCATTGGCAATTATTTACTATGATATGATGCAGCAGTAGTAGTAGTATATTGTGCTTAGGGCATGAATCATATGCAGCAGTAGTAGTAGTATTTGTGATGTGGTAGAATATCTTGTTTCAAATATAGCCTATGCATGTCTTGTTTTCTGGTTATGGATATTGTATAGTACTACATATCTTGTTTTTTTGTAATATAATGCTTACCAAAGGCACATAAACTGCCAAAACTGAAAGAAATTGGAGTGTTGAAGATATGCTAGTAGAGGACCATATGGTCTGTGGCCTTTTCATCCATATGAAAGTAGAGGCACATTGTGGTGCTAGTTTGCTGGGTTTTGTCTCCGACCATCGTGTCGTGATGATTTTGCAGGTACCCCGAGAGGCCCTTGAGTTTGCCGGAATGTCGATTAACTTCCGTTCCGGCAAATTCGGGTACTCCGTATGTCCTATTTTCAGCAAAGGTCATGCTGAAATTTTCCGTGAATTTTAGCATGACTTTGCTAAAAATAGGACATATGGGGCACTTCCGACTAATGCATGGGCCGGGGTATCTTATTACTTAATTAAGTAGGATCAACTGCCTCTTGTGTTATACATATAGAAGTGTGATATCTACTCATAGTTATTACTAATGTCAGTTGCTCGTCATCGATAAACCCTAATCTGGTAGGATGACCTACTAAAAAAGCCCATACCACATATTCTATTTGGATGGGTGTGTTTTCACCACACTGTGGATTATCTTATTGGACCCAAAAGAGATGATGTAGTTTTGAATTATGAACATAGGAAATGTCATCATCGGACGACGAAAGTCTCACGGGGGAGTGCGACTGGTGCCACGACGGTCGAGGTTTGTGCGACAGGCCTCACCTGGACGATGATCGGCGCTTCAGCATTAAGCTCGAGGAGACCTTCGAAGTTGAAACGGTACGCAACGACGACAAGTGTTTTTTTCATAATTAAGCATGACTTCAACTATTTCAACGTGTAATTTCATCTTTTACAATTCGAGTATAGTTTATCCCATGCCATGCAAGACACTATGTCTTGGAGAGGATGGATTTTGAAGATCATGAAAATTTTGAAACGAAGAAAATTCACCTAAGGACACATCATGATGTGGATTTTGAAGTAAATCTATATAATGCTGAGACCGTAACCCATTTTGGTTGCCAAAATTGGGAAGCATTTTGCAAGATGTATGGTTTTGATGAGGGTATGCTTGTCACCATGGATCTTGGTGATCCTGGCATCGACCAAGACAATATGGACATTTGGGTCCTTGTGGATACGCCTCCAGTTCTACCGCTATGTGAGTTTGTCAAACATAGTTAATTATTAACTAATCTATATTGTTTATTTCAAAATAGTTGATAGCTTATTTCCATTAATAGCTTATTTTGATTGTTCAAAAAATGTGCGGAAAATGGTAGACAAAACCCACTACACCGATGGCTCCGAGTTAACTTATCAGGAGAAAAATCATCTGGTCGGATTTTGTACTGATCTTGAGAATTACAATATCTACAATCAAACTCCTCAACATTATGGTCAATACGTGCCACTAGTGCATGTGTTGAACTACGGTAACTACCATGGAGATACCCTGCTAAGATTTTTTACTATTACGACATCCGTGCATCTTTTGCATACTTCTAAAACTAGTACATCATTGCTAACTATGAAGTTATTACTATGTTTTTCAACAGAGAATCCCAGAGGATTGTGTGCCTCATTTGATGTATCCGAATGGCAGCCTTCAAGTTTTGAACTTATATCCAGGTCATCCTACGAATCTCAGCTGTCCATACCAGATTTCTAGAAGAAGTGGAGACATGCTAATCAGAGAATGGAAAAAAATGTATGGACAGTCGTAAGGAGGTTCTTGGAAGAAAAAGGAAGCGCCGCGCAAGAATTGGAGACAGGATGATCTCCATTCTCCATAATGGAGAGTCAGGGTCTATATTGTTTTATGCTATTTTACCTTAAATAGGGTATTTAGGTCCTTAATAACCAGTAGAAGTTGTATGATGATGATTAGTAGGACTTGATAGGATTATTATTACTTTCGACAAACTCGCTACTCGCGGTCTCGAGACTTGTAATGTTCTATCTTTGTTCGGTCTTTTGAATTCGGAGACTTATATGATGAATTGTATTCGGAGACTAATCTTCTATTGTATTCGATGAATCTGCTGTTGCTGTGTGGTGCTGTTTATATTCTGTCCAATAATATATTTTGTAATCTGTGCAAATATTAGAAAGAAAAAAAATCCCTAATATACATACTAATGGCGCATCACCCAAATGTGCGCCATTAGTATGCCAAAGCATACTAATGGCGCATCACCCAGCAGTGCGCCATTAGTATGGCAAAACACATGCCCACTGGGAGGCACACTAATGGCGCACCGTGGCCTATACTAATGGCGCACTGCCTGGTGCGCCATTAGTATACCAGATACTAATGGCGCACCAGTGGTGCGCCATTATTACAAAATACTAGTGGCGTGGTGCTAGTGGCGCACCAGTAGTGCCCCATTAGTAGGCAAAACTGGTGCGCCACTAGTAAGCCTTTTTCTAGTAGTGGGCTACACTGTAGCCACATCCTGTCTTGTCTTCTTTATAGGGGTGCAGACTTCGTGGGCGTAGTGGGCCGCCTGCTAGGAGTCGGCCCGTCTTGGGGCCGTCCTCTGGTGTGTGGCCGTCTTCTGGCAGTCGGCCGCTCGATCCAATAGGCCACCAGAAGGCACCGATTCATCCTTGATGCTTGAGGGGCGCAGCCGGCCCTCATGTCTTGAAATGCTCAGGGACTCGGGTTAGGCTACCCATGGCCCATTACTCCGACAAGCCGCCCAAACCAGCGCCGGTCATGCCTCGTGCTCCTGCCTCCCGTGGCCGGCTTCGATGACGCGGAGGCCTCACCGCCCCCTACTACTCCCACCGCTGGCCAGGCCATCCCTCTACTCACCCACACCCCGTGTTATTCTGCGGCGACGGTAGCCTCACACCGCAGCGAACCAGTGAACCCTCATACTCCTCTACGCGTGGGCATCCACTACAGCCTCTTCCCCAGCTCCGCGTTGTCCCCTTCCTAGGCCTCGCCGTCGTCCACCACCCTGGTGCTCTCGGTGCGGCGTGGTCAACATGGTCAAGGAACGGCTTCCATCGGACGTGGTCTGTACGTGGAGAGGCTGACAGCTGGGTTCACGGCCGCAGCAAGGAAGTGCCTCCTTATTACGCGCAAAATAATTATTCCTCCACCTGACAGCGGGGACCCACCGTACGGGCCATCTTATTTCGTGAAACAAATGTTTCCCACTAACTGCTGGGACCCACTAGCTAAACCTTCACATGCAAGGAAGTGCGTCCGGGCAAAAAAACGATTCGCCCCTGACAGCTGGGACCCATCATCTATATCTTCGCACGCAAGGAAGTGCCTGACAGTCGGGACGCACCTGGTCGAAGCGTACGTAGTGTTGTCATCTGGTCGCGAACGTGTACGTACATACTCGTCGATGTAGAGGCGCGCACGTGTCGTAGTAGAGGCGCGCACGTAGCATGTACACTTACGTACAGCTGCCAGTGTGAAAGAAAAAAATACGGCCATGTACGTACATACGGGAGGGGTCTCGAACACCTACTCGCGCATACGTACGGCAAGGGCTCGTGTACATGGCTGGGTCGGAACAGAGAAACAGCGTCGTCGTCATGTTCTTGGGGAGCCAACCGGCTTGGTTGGAACGGAATGCGTCGTCGTGTTCATCGGGAGGTCTTGGACGGAACAGCCGACGGAAACAAGGCCTGGCATACCGCAGAACGGAGGAAACGGCCTTGTGTTCGACCGGCCATGTTGGAAACGGGATCCTGTTCATTGGCAGGGGCCTGGCGTATCGCAAAACGGAGGAAACAGACCTCCTACGGTCGAAATGGGGTCCTGTTATCGGGAGGGATGTGGCGTACCGCAAAACGGAGGAAACAGACTTTTGTAGGAGCGCTACAGTCGAAACGGGGGTCCTGTTCATCAGGAGGGGTGTGGCGTACCGCAAAACGGGACTCCACGGGATACTATTCATCTCCACCGTCGACCCCCTCCAGCCTCCACGGGCTACTGTTCATCCACCATCGACCTCCTCCAGCCTCCACCTGCGACTGTTCATCCACGGGCTCCTGTTCATCTAGCCTCCACCGCGCGCTACTCCACCGGCTACTGTTCAACCAGCCCTCTCCACGGGCTCCTGTTCAACCACCCCTCCACGGGCTATTGTTCATCCAGCCCTCCACCGTCCACTGTTCATCCAGCCCTCCACGGGCTACTGTTCATCTAGCCCTCCACCGTCCACTGTTCATCCAGCCCTCCACGGCGTGGTCCTGTTCATCCAGCCCTCCACGGGGTCCTGTTCGTCCAGCCACAACCGGCTCGATCGATCGGGGTCCTGTTCATCAAGAGGCAACAACTCGGTGTCCTGTTCATCCACCCCCACCGGGAACTGTTCATCCAAACCCCCCAGCAATGCTCACTGTTCATCCAGAGGCAGCATCGATCGGCTTCAGTTAGCAGCAGTAGCGAAGGAATCGCTCGATCGGGTTCAGTTAACAGCCATCGATCGATCTCTTGGGTTTAGTAACGCGTAGCCTGCAGTGCAATCGCTCGGGTTCAGTTAGAGCACAACGCCTCACACCCACGCCCGTGCGTGTACGAGAGAAACACGCATCGCTCGGCCCCGACCACCCACCGTAACCGGGAACACCCCGATATTTTCCTCGCCCTTGCTTCTACCATGGTTTTTTCCGTCATGGACGGCGCAAAGAATGTTATGCAGCTACGTCCCTGGCCCGCCCAGGAGGAAAAGCCCATTTTCTGTCATGATTTTTTGTCATAGAAGTAGGATCCCACCACATCTATGATGATACCGGCTTTTGTCACAATTACCGTCATTGATGTGTCATAAGTATGACAGAAAAAAATTCGTTCGGCCCAAAATGTCACGGATGTGTCTTTTTCTGTAGTGCTAGGTCGTTGTCGTGCACTCAGCTATGCCGTTGGAGTTGATGGACTCATTTACCTTCGATGCTTCCGTAGTTATATTATTTTAGATGGCCTTAAGCCATATTATTGTAATAAGTTCTCCTTCGAGACATTCGATGTAATAAGTGTGTGATTGCACTCTGTTATAAATCCTTCAAGTACTGTGTGTGTCAGCATTACCGATCCAGGGATGACACTTATGCACAGCGATCCGACTGTTGCCAGGCACCGGACCAATATCAAAGAGGCCATATCGGATGCCGGCAAATGATCTGGAGGAAATTAAGAAGCAGATTAAGGAGTTATTGGAGAAAGGTTACATTCGATGAAGTTCGTCACCGTGGGGAGCCCCAGTGCTCTTGGATGAGAAGAAGGATGGATCTTTGAGAATGGTTGTTGATTATCATGCATTGAAGGAAGTGACAATCAAGAACAAGTACCCACTACCGATGATCAGCGATTTGTTTGACCGGCTACAAGGAGCTAAAGTATTATCCAAGATCGATCTGCGATCAGGATGCCACCAGCTGAAGATCCGAGAACAGGATATACCTAAGACAGCTTTCACCACAAGGTACGGGCTATATGAGTACACGGTTATGTCATTTGGATCTAAAAATGCCCCTGCCAATTTCATGAGTATGATGAATAAGGTGCTCATGGAGTTTTTGAATAAGTTTGTCGTGGTGTTCATTGATGGTATTTTGGTATACTTGAAGAATGAAGAGCAGCACAAGGAGCATCTGCGTTTAATTCTCGAGAAGCTCAGGGAACATCAGCTATATGCTAAGTTCAGCAAATGTGAGTTTTGGTTGAAGGAAGTTGGATTTCTTGGGCATGTTATATCAGGAGAGGGTATAGCAGTAGAACCTACCAACGTTCAGTCAGTCACTGATTGGTTGTCAACCAACTCAGTTGGAGGGATCCACAGTTTTCTTGCACTCGCGGGATATTATCGGAGATTCATTGAGAATTTTTTCAAGATTGCGAAGCCCATGATGGAGTTATTGAAGAAGGACACAAAGTTCAAATGGACAAAAGAATGTGAGGCCAGTTTTCAGGAGTTGAAGAAACATTTGGTTTCAGCCCCAGCGCTGATTCTACCGAATATACGCAAGGATTTCCAAGTGTATTGCGACGCTTCTCGCTTAGGACTTGGAGGAGTACTTATGCAGGACGGAAGAGTTGTTTCAGATGCCTCACGTCAGCTTCGACTGCATGAGTTGAATTATGCCACGCATGACTTGGAGTTAGCAGCTGTAGTTCATGCGCTCAAGACCTGCAGACATTTTCTTATTGGAAAGCGTTGTGATGTGTACATGGATCACAAGAGTTTGAAGTACATTTTCACCCAGAAGGAGCTAAATCTCAGGCAGAGAAGATGGTTGGAGCTTATAAAGGATTATGATATGAAGTTGCATTATCATCCAGGAAAGGCCAATGTTGTAGCAGACGCTTTGAGCCGGAAGAGTTATGTCAATACCCTCGTAAGTGGAGGATTACCGCAGGAGTTAGTTGATAATCTAACGGAACTTCGTTTGGAGATAGTTCCAAGAGGTTTTGTCGTAGCTATGGAAGTTTAATCTACATTATTGGGAAAGATTCGAGAAGCTCAGAAGGATGATAGAAAATTGTTGAGATAAAGGAGAAGATGAGTAAAGGAAAAGCCAAGGGTTTTCGTGAGGATGAGCACGAAACTTTATGGTTTAAGGATCGTGTATATGTACCCAATAATGCAAAGATCAGGAAGTTAATACTTTAGGAAGCTCATGACTCGCCATACTCGATTCACCCCGGAAACACCAAGATGTATTTGGATTTGAAGGATCGTTACTGGTTGACTGGTATGAAGAAGGATACTGCCGAGTATGTAGCCGTATGTGATATATGTCAGAGAGTGAAGGCGGAACATCAGAAGCCAGCAGGATTACTGCAGCCTATGCCGATACCCGAATGGAAGTGGGACGAACTTGGCATGGATTTTATCACCGGATTAGCCAGGACCCGATCGGGATATGATTCTATCTAGGTAGTAGTGGATTGTTTGACCAAAGTGGATCACTTTATCCCAGTGAAAACCACCTATACGAGTGTGAAGTTTGCCAAGATATATATGACCAGGATCATATGTCTGCATGGAGTTCCGACGACCATCGTATCAGATAGAGGGACAAAATTTACCTCGAAGTTTTGGAATCAGCTGCACCAGACTTTGGGTACCAGGCTAGAGTTCAGTACAGCCTTTCATCCGCAGACAAATGGACAGACCGAGAGAGTCAATCAGATTCTGGAGGACATGTTGAGAGCCCGTGCATTAGATTATGGATCCAGTTGGGATGATAATTTGCCTTACGCAGAGTTCTCGTATAATAATAGCTATCAAGCTAGTTTTAAGATGGCACCTTTCGAAGCTTTGTATGGGAGAAGGTGGAGGACACCATTGATGTGGGATGAAGTTCGAGAACGTCAGTTGTTCGGACCGGATCTGATCAAGGAGTCCGAAGAGAAGGTTAAGCTGATTCGCGACAGACTAAAGGTGGCTCAGTCCAGGCAGAAGAGTTATGCCAATACAAAATGCAAGGAGATAGTCTATGAGATCGGAGACAGAGCATATCTTCGTGTGTCACCTCTGCGTGGAGTTAAACGATTTGGAGTTAAGGAAAGTTAGCCCCGAGATTTATAGGACCATACGGAGTGTTGGAGCGTATGCGAGAAGTGGCCTACAAATTGGAGTTACCCGAAGGACTGTTGGGAGTTCATGATGTGTTTCACGTTTCCCAGTTGAAGAACTGCCATGCAGAGATTGTCGATATTCCTCTAAGAGATACAGTTCCCATAGAAGCAATTTAGTTGAATAGTGATCTGACCTATGAGGAGAAACCCACCAAGATTCTCGAGTTTCCCAGCTGAGTTACACGCAGAAAGGTTATCAAGTTTTTGCAAAGTTCAGTGGAGCCACCATACCGAGGATGAAGCCACCTGGGAACGAGAGGAAGACCTACGGAAAGACCACCCACACCTATTTTCTAGCAAACCCGAATCTCGAGGGCGAGATTCATCTTAAGGGGGGTAGGTTTGCAACATCCCATTTCTTCAATTTGGATGTTATACATAGGTCGTCATATGCATATCATATTTTATCTGGATTTTTCTTGTGATCCTAGAAATCTTAAGCAACTCAAGGACCCACTGAGAGAATTGGGTATTTCCTTTATTTTCATATTTGAATTTTCTCAAATTTGAAAAGAAGGTCATTTTTATTTTAATAATTTTTCTCTCCAAAATATTCTGATATTAAAATAAATGAGTGGAGATAAAATGACTTCTCCAAAATAAGAGGGGAATATTGGAGGAAAACATTAAAATCAAATAATTAATTTATTTGGTATTTTATTGCTATTTTATTTGAATTAGAAAAATATGCATTTTTTAAATTTGCATTTTTACGCCAGAAAAATGTTCACCCTGTTCTAAATATTTTATTTAGACGGTGAAAATTGTTTTTGGCATTTTTCGATTTATTTTACTTTATTAGGATTTTTGTTTTCGGCGGATTTTTTTTTTGAAAAAGTCGCGCGCTGAACTGGGCTGGCCCAGCGCTGCACCGCCTCACACCGCGCCCGTGTCCGCATGGACTCCGGCGAGGAGTCCGGACCGCCGCCGCCTAGCGCCCCTCGCCCAAGTCGGACCCCCCGGGCACTACAAGAAATATGTCAACTAGTGACCTTCTCTTAGTGACCCCAGCTGAATTGGTCGTAAATCCACGGCCATTTCGCTTGGAAGGGCTCAAACCCAGAAATTGCCTTACACCAAATGGTCATAAAGCAGAAAAGAGAGGTCTATGACCTTATTTGTACCTGATTATGACCAATATAAATGGTCATGAGGTTGTGAACGTGGATGCATTGGTACTTATTGCTATGACTAGGCGCCACATCATCAGTTTTGCCTATGTGTCATGTCCATGTGTCAATTTTTGCCCTAGGTTGTGAAGCAACCTATATAATTCCCAAAAAATTATCATAAATTCTTTGGATCATATATTCATCAAATATGTAAAAACCTTCCTCACCTAGTTCAAATATTCAACAATATTCATTTTCCTATTCCGTTCAGAACAGCAGTTTGTGAAGGAAGTGCTATTTATATATATTTGATTGACCTAAAACTTTTTGGGCACTCTTTCCTATCCAAATCATTGCCTCATGACAATATTCAGCTCCATTTTCCTAGTAAATGTTCCTCGGCAAATTTCCAAAGTTTTTGTTCAGCTAGAAGCTTTGTGAAGGAAGTACCACTTTGGCATGTCCAAATGGTATCAATTTTCTACAGTGCTTTCCTATGCCCAAATAACCATCCTCCACCTAATTCCATGTCAATCCATTCATTAGTTTGAGCCCAGCTTCAATATCCATATTTCTGCCCGATGTGGTACTTTGCAAAGCAAGTGCCATCCAAACTCCTCCATTTGAGCTACAAATTTGCCAAGACAGTCTCCCTAGTAGATGATCATCCTCGACCAAAACTCAGGACCATTGGCCATGTGCATTTCCCGTACCACTAATCAAACACTTGGCTGCTAATTCATGTTTGAGCATTGTTCGGTCTCCTCGTGAGATTCTTCTATTGTTATTTTCTTTTTAGCATCTACGTGGGGAGTTCCCAACCTACTAGACATGCCTAGGCTGCCCATAACGCATGGCAACGCCACGGTCACGCGGTGACCATGCGGCGGGCATGCGAGTCTACGCGCTTTGGAGTCGGGGCCCTGGGCCACCGTCCAAACCTCAACGTATCACCATCAAACCATGTATTTATGCTTAAATAGATACTTATATACCTATAAATGATTTTTGGAAAAAATAAAGAGCAAACTATAAGGCAGCTGTAGTTCAAATTTGACCCGCTTTCTAATGAATCGCCGAACATTTGTCTTTTTCACCAGAGGTGGATAAAAACTTTTTACACCCAACCATTTTGTCAATTGTGCATTAAAGATGGCCTAGTATTTTATAAAATTGATTTGGTCCATTTTTGCAACAATTATTTGGTAGTTCCTTCACAAAAAAAACCTCATTTCGGGCACTCGGAAAATGGAAAATGAATTTTCCGTGCAAAGAAAATGAAAACTCCCTTAGGCAACATTGTTTGGAATTGCAATATGCACCATTGTGCACAATATGAGATCATTTGAACAAACTATGCCATGAATGTGGCCATAAGATTGAACATTTGGCTTGAAAGCCATGAATCTTCACGCGTGATAGCTTATTTCTGAGAACACTTTTTTAAAATAATTGTCGTATTAAAAGTTTATTATTTTTCCTGCAAACTTGGTCACATATGATGGCACAATGCGAAGGTTTTCCAATTTTTTATGTTTTTTGTGCCTGTTTTAAAATGCGGTCAAAACGGCGGGCTTGACTGTTCCTAGCTACTTGTTGAATCTTGGAAACCGTTTGATGTTTCTCTGATTAAATAGATATTTATGTACCTAGAAATGATTTTTGTAAAAAATAAAGAGCAAACTATGAGGCAGCTACAGTTCAAACTTGACCCACTTCCAATTAAATCGCCGGAAATTTGTCTTTTTCACCAGAGGTGGATCAAGGCTTTTGACACCCAACCATTGTGTCAATTGTGCATTAAACATGGCCTAGTATTTTATAAAATTGATTTGGTCCATTTTTAAAAAAATTATTTGGTAGTTCCTTCACAAAAACCCTCATTTTGGGGCACTCGAAAAATGGAAAATGAATTTTCCGTGCAAAGAAAATGAAAACTCCCTTAGGCAACATTGTTTTTAATTCCAATATGCACCCTTGTGCACAATATGAGATCATTTGAACAAACTATGGCATGAATGTGGCCATAAGATTGATCATTTGGCTTGAAAGCCGTGAATCTTCACGCATGATAGCTCATTTCTGAGAACACTTTTTGAAATAATTGCCGTATAACAAGTTTATTATTTTTCCTGGAAACTTGGTCACATATAATGACACAATGCGAAGGTTTTCCAATTTTTAGATTTTTTTGAAATTTTTATACCTGTTTCAAAATGCGGTCAAAACGGCGGGCATGACCGTTCCTTGGTAGTGGTTGAATCTTGGAATTTTTTATGTTTCTTTGATTAAATAGATATTTATGTACCTAGAAAAGATTTAAAAAATAAAGAGCAAACTATGAAGCAATTACAGTTCCAATTTGACCCGCTTCCTGTTGAATTGCTGAAATTTTGTCTTTTTCACCAGAGGTGGATCAAGGCTTTTGACACCTAACCATTGTGTCAATTGTGCATTAAACATGGCCTAGTATTTTATAAAATTGATTTGGTCCATTTTTACAAAATTTATTTGGTAGTTCCTTCACAAAAACCCTCATTTTGGGGCACTCGAAAAATGGAAAATGAATTTTCCGTGCAAAGAAAATAAAAACTCCCTTAGGCAACATTGTTTGTAATTCCAAGATGCACCCTTGTGCACAATATGAGATCATTTGAACAAACTATGCAATGAATGTGGCCATAAGATTGATCATTTGGCTTGAAAGCCAGGAATCTTCACGCATGATAGCTCATTTCTGATAACACTTTTTTGAAATAATTGCTGTATTACAAGTTTATTATTTTTCCTGGAAACTTGGTCACATATAATGACACAATGCGAAGGTTTTCCAATTTTTAGATTTTTTGAACTTTTATGCCTGTTTCAAAATGCGGTCAAAATGGAGGGCTTGACCGTTCCTAGGTAGTGGTTGAATCTTGGAATTTTTTTGATGTTTCTCTGATTAAATAGATACCTATGTACCTAGAAATGATTTTTGAAAAAAATAAAGAGCAAACTATGAGGCAGCCGCAGTTCAAATTTGACCCGCTTCCTACTAAATCGGCCGGAATTTGTCTTTTTCACCAGAGGTGGATCAAGGCTTTTGACACCCAACCATTTGGTCAATTGTGAATTAAATATGGCCGAGTATTTTATAAAATTGATTTGGTCCAATTTTGCAACAATTATTTGGTAGGTTCTTCACAAAAAAACCGCATTTTGGGCATTCGAAAAATGGAAAATGATTTTTGCATGCAAAGAAAATGAAAAGTTCCTTATTCAATATTGTTTGTCATTCAAGATACAAACTTGTGCACAATGTGAGACCATTTTTTTTATTTTTTCATGTGTAAAAGTAGAAGAAAAACAAAAGAAAAATAAAACAAATCACATATACTCTATTCCCATTGGTGGAGTTGGTTTGATACGGATTGATGACATGGCGCCCATCCATCGATCCATCATCCCACATCCATCCATCCATTTATCTATAGAGAACAAAAAAAAAAGAAAATGAAAAGGGGAAACCCCATAGAACCACCCACCCCGATCCCATCCCTCCCACACCCCCTCTCGTCTCCCACCCACCCCGATCCCATCCCTCCCACACCGCCGCCGCCTCGTCCCTCCCAAACCCTAACCCGCACCCGCACTCCTCCTTCACGGCGACGACGGCGGCCTCGTCGTCCCCGGCGGCCGTGGTCGGTCGTCTTCCTATCCGCCTCTCTCCCTATAGCCAGACCAGAGAGATCTACCTCCCTCCCAAACGACTGCCGCCGGTTCCTCGCCGCCGCTGACGCCGGCCCGCTGCCCCTCCCCGGCGGCGCCCAGTAGGCCGAGGCCCCCCCCCGCCGCCCGCACCGGAGCCCAGCAGTGAGATGTCCTTCTTCCACGCGGCGTCGCGTCCGCGTTCGTCACAGCAGGACCTCGTGCGCTCCATCAAGGACTCCCTCCTCGCGCTCGACACCATGACTGGCGCCAAGGTGCTGCTCCCCTCTCTCGCGTCTTTACCCTCTGACAAGCTCAGCCACGACACCTTCCCATGGCTGCTAGGGTTTCGATGGTGGCGTCCCCTCCAACTCCAGCGCGGCGCCGACGATTCTTCTCCACCCTGATGAACAACGCGGTGCTCTTCGACCAGGCCACCTATGCAGATCACGCCCTCCGTCCTCTCCGAGCACCTCAGGGTAACACACTCGCTCCCTCCCTCCGCCAGATCTATTATTCTTGCTTGCTTGCTTCCTTCCCATGAGAACCGAGATCTCGGGATGGTAGGTCATGTCTGTGATGCATCACGGCTCCTGGTGAAGTGTTTTACTGTGATGATGCTCTGTTTTGGGGTCAGTCAGTAGTACTCTGTACAGGTGCAAGAACACACCCGTGCGCTCTAAGACTCTCTAGATAGGGCGTATATGATTGTGTTCTGAATTGATTGGATGCTGGATTCGGCTGCTGCATCTTTGTTGATAGTTTTTGTGCAGATTTTTCTTGGTGTGCCTGATAGTTATAGCTAGGCTGCAGTTGATTTGATATGACCATGCGGTGATCATTTGTCTGTTGTCACAGATATTTCATAGTCTGATTTGGACATTTATTGTATGCGATTCAACTTCACCATTGATTTGTATTGTTTCACAGAGTTAATGTGGCTTGATGATGTTGTTGAACACTAAATTAACCTGTCCCTGCATCTTACTGTCAACAATTTGTGCATGACTTGCCTTGGTGATGTAGTTTTACTTACTGTGTACGCTTGCTTAGTTGTTCACCGGGTCGCTCTCTTGTATCGTTTGAGTGCGCCAATTAGTTCGGCCAGCCTCTATGAGTTATTCTGATAGCTTCTGGTTGTTATAGGTTTTGGTTATACATGCACATTTGGGTCTTAATTCCTGCATATTTTCTCTGAAAAAACTAAGACATGTTTTGGCTTACAATGACTGAGATAATATTTCACATATAGGGTAAATATGTCACAGTAAATCTGTAAAATATCTTCTTTATAGTTTTTCCTCGCATGTTCTGTATTGTGTCTGGCATGTTCATAGAGCCACTTGTGGAGTGAGACGAGAATAACAATTATACTTCTGTAATGTTTGATCGTATAGACATATGCAAAAGTTGCTTGTGCATTATCACTAGTTTTGATCACTGCTTTACTAATAACTGTGAATGCAATAGTGTGTTTGTGGTCTTATTGTCTTGCAAGTTTAGTATTTCCAGAACCATCATCTTATTTTCTTTAACATAGTAGTTTACTATTGACGTTTACTATTGAGGAATAAGAGGAGATATGAAGTTTATATTGACGTTTCATGCAGGTTGGGTTACCCAATGTTGGCAAATCAAATTTCTTTAACATAGTAACAAAGGTGGGCTCCCGCACTGGCGACTCCAGGTTAGTGCCCCGACCCCTCACTCCCTCGTCTCCCCATCTTGTTTTAGTTTCCCGTGGTGGCTGCTGCTGTTTCATGTCGGGTTCTGACTCGGTTTGGTTTGTTGTTGTTGTTGTTGTTGTTGTTTCTGTTGTGGTGGCGCAGGCTCGCGGTGAAGAAGAGAAAGGCCGAGAAGGACCCGAACAAGCCCAAGCGCCCCCGAGTGCCTTCTTCATCTTCATGTGAGTCCATGTCTTGGTTCCTGGTTCTATTCATGTTGCTTCTGTGGTGTGGAGTCACGTCCTGACCGAGGATTTGGTGCATGTTTCGTCTTCGCAGGAACAACTTCAGGAAGGAGTACAAGGAGAAGCACCCTAATGTCAGGCAGGTCTACGTGGTAAGCCCCTTGGTCCCGTTCCGCCACCTATCCGCCTCTGTCTTGTGTTGTTCGTTCGAATTGTTGCTGCGATGAGTTTCCTTGTGAATTCCATGTCCTGATCTGGTTTGGGTTTAGTTCTCTGGCTCGTTCAAACCGAGAGGACTGTGTTCTCAGATTGCTGCTAGAATTGCAACTGCTCATTTTGTATTAAGCTAGGATAAACATCTTTTTTAGGACATGGGTTGAAGCAGACTGTACTTGCTTATTGAGAACATGCAAATGAGATATTCTGTTTGCTAATATGAAGATAGCATTGTGTTTAATCCAGTACTGATGATTGTCTTCATTCCCATATAAACTTGTTAATGATGGTGATTTTATACTAGCATATAAACTTGTTTTTGTTGTCACTTGATACATACTTAGCTTGTACTTGAAGTTGTGGGTTAATGCTGGTAATTTTGTTCTACTTGTATGCATTGGTACCTCCATCATCGAGCGCACGGATGCAATAGAGGCAAGAAGATCATGGTCATGTGCATCATCAAGCACACCATGGCGAGCATCCACCTCCTCACAGTGGCAAGAAGAGCAGGTGCCTAGTTTGTAATCGCTGTCGAAGGAGCTCCATGCTGAAGAACATAACACTTGTAGAGCTTGTAAAGTACCATGTTATTGAACGTGTGGAGCATGTAACTGTGACTTCCACTATTGTATGTTAGAGTTATTTGTACAGCTTGCTACACTTGCTGAAGAACATAACACTTGTAGAGCTTGTTACACTTGTAGAGCTTGCAAAGTGTATGTTAGAGTTATTTGTACACCAACAACTCTGTATTGACTCTAGCTGGTAATATTTGAAGTATTTTGTGTGTTTTCTGTGTGCCAATTTAAATATTGTGTATTTATTTACGTTAAATTGGAAAATCAAGAATGTGACCCTGACAAAAAAAAATGAAACTGTTGAGACAAAAAGGCCATGGGCCAAAAATAAAAAAGGCTGCAATGTTGGGCTTGGTCCATGAAGCTGACAAAAAATTCATAGGAAAAAAATATAAATGGGCTGAATTAATGGGCTCAGCCCATATAAACACCTAATTGGACCGGGCTGATTCTTGTGCCACATCAGCTTGCCACGCTGGATGCCTACATGGCCTGGGGAGGTTGCTAGTGACCAAAAATTTGGTCGTGGAACCAACGACCTTTTACATATCAAAAAGAAGGTCACTAATTTCAGTTTACGACTGCCAGCTTTTGACCTTCTGTTTTTGGTCACAAAAAGGTCGCAAATGAAAAACTATGACCTTTCAGCGACCAATAGTGATGGTCACAAGTTGACATATTTCTTGTAGTGGGGGCCCCTTTATATACGGCCGACCTCGGCCCCTCCTCCCCACATCGCCAGCCGCCGCCGCCGCCCCCAAGTAGCAGCAGCAGCGCCGCCGCTGCCCGCACTTGCCACCGCCTACTCCACCGCTGTGCCTCCGCCCTGCCCCGCCATAGCCCCGCCGGAGCCGCCGCCCGCCGCCCGCAAATCGGTAAAAACCGCCGCCGGCTTTTTTTCAGTTTAGATCTAGTTCGGTTTTTTTAGGGTTAGGGTTTTCTCGGTTTTCTCGGTTTTTCTGATCGGTTCTATTTAGCGGACGTTCGCCCGAACGCCTCTGTTCGTGAACGCGTTCGGTCGTTCTTCTCTGATAACGAACGTTCGTTCGTTAGTCTTTTATTTTTATTTTTATTTTTGGCGAGGGACCTATCCGCGATTATTTCGATCACAGATTAGCCCCTGATCTTCAAACCCTCGCAACTTGTCAACTGTTCGTCCAAATCCAGTGAAACAACCGCCAAGTTCTTCGTCTCGAACCTCTCTTTCCAGTTAACCAACTTGAACATGATTTTGGCAATTTAAAATTTGGTTTCAAGCAGATCTGAATTCGAATTTCTTTTGATCGTAGTTTGAGTTTCGTTGCTCCGATTTGATTGATTCTCTTTTGCAAATCGAAGCTCTTCAGATGAACTTTCAGTTTGGACTTTCTCATCTGAGTTTTACCCTTGCACCTATGCTTGAGTGCTTACGTATGCTATTGTTTGTTTGCGATAGAATTCCCGGAGTGCAAAGCGTGCTACTACGAGTCTCTAGGGTTCCAGATCGTCAACAAGGCAAGTAACACTAAACATTGCATGAGTAGGATTGATAACATGTGGGTATTGGAAAGTAGTTGATGAGGCAGAACCTATTGTCCTTTATTTAAACCCTGGGAGTTACTTCTAGGTTATCCTTATACTGCTATCCTATGCTCGTAGACGTGGATTGTTTGAGTGATTCATGACAGGTGTGAGAGATTATTATGAACTAAGGGTTTATTTAAGGTGTCTACTTTAATACACATCTGGGTGGATTGTTTGTGGGCACCTGGGGAATCCAGTGTTGTCCAAGGAGATCATGGGGAATCTGTGTGATCATCCTATGGTTTGCCACCCAGGCTCAAAGGGATCATAAGATTATTAATGCTAGAAACTTCCGTGTGCAGCCACAAGCCATTATGGGCTCTAGCATAGTTGAGTATGTTGCGTGACCTCTTTCAGTGGTAAACTACCAGATGTAGGGGATGTAGGTGGTATGGTTTACCCGTCGAAAGAGTTAATGCTTATGAAAGACTGTGTCTCAGTCATCCGTTTCTCAAACACCATGTAGTGCGATAAATTCAATGGAGGAGATTGAGTCTTGTGGGGAAAAGTGTGCAAACCTCTGCAGAGTGTACAAACTAATCATGGTTAGCCATGTCCCGGTTATGGACATCTTGAGTATCTGGTTCTTGGATTATTATTATGATCTCAACACTCTTAACTAATTTTGTTGTGTTGCTAATTACTGTTTAATTGGGATTGAGATGGGGTTTCCATTCTCAATGTTTTCAACCAACTTTGTAGTTAAATAAAATATATTCCTTTCCGGTAGGGAAAATTGGCTTTTCGTGAAAACAACAACCGTAGAGCCTCTACCAGCCATATATGCATGTAGTGTTAGCATTTATCTTGTTCATTGCTCTACATTGTTATTTTGCCAGCATATTCCATGTGCTGACCCGTTTCGGGCTGCAACATATTATGTTGTAGACTTTTCAGACACAGAGTAAGGTGCGCTAGGTCGTTGTCGTGCACTCAGCTAGGCCGTTGGTGTTGATGGACTCATTTACCTTTGATGCTTCCGCAGCTATCTTATTTTAGATTGCCTTAAGCCATATTATTGTAATAAGTTCTCTTTTGAGACATTCGATGTAATAAGTGTGTGATTGCACTCTATTATAAATCCTTCAAGTACTGTGTGTGTCAGCAATACCGATCCAGGGATGACACTTATGCACAGCGATCCGACTGTTGCCAGGCACCGGACCAATATCAAAGAGGCCATACCGGATGCCGCAAATTATCTGGAGGAAACTAAGAAGCAGATTAAGGAGTTATTGGAGAAAGGTTACATTCGACAAAGTTCGTCACCATGGGGAGCCCCGGTGCTCTTGGTTGAGAAGAAGGATGGATCTTTGAGAATGGTTGTTGATTATCGTGCATTGAATGAAGTGACAATCACGAACAAGTACCCACTACCGATGATCAGCGATTTGTTTGACCAGCTGCAAGGAGCTAAAGTATTATCCAAGATCGATTTGCGATCAGGACACCACCAGCTGAAGATCCGAGAATAGGATATACACCTAAGACAGCTTTCACCACAAGATACGGGCTATATGAGTACAGGGTTATTTCATTTGGATTGACAAATGCCCTTGCTTATTTCATGAGTATGATGAATAAGGTGTTCATGGAGTTTTTGGATAAGTTTGTCGTGGTGTTCATTGATGATATTTTGGTATACTCGAAGAATGAAGAGGAGCACAAGGAGCATCTGCGTTTAGTTCTCGAGAAGCTCAGGGAACATCAGCAATATGCTAAGTTCAGCAAATGTGAGTTTTAGTTGAAGCAAGTTGGATTTCTTGGGCATGTTATATCAGGAGAGGGTATAGCAGTAGACCCTACCAATGTTCAGTCAGTCACTGATTGGTTGTCACCCACCTCAGTTGGAGAGATCCGCAGTTTTCTTGGACTCGCGGGATATTATCGGAGATTCATTGAGAATTTTTCCAAGATTGCGAAGCCCATGACGGAGCTGTTGAAGAAAGAAACAAAGTTCAAGTGGACCGAAGAGTGTGAGGACAGTTTTCAGGAGTTGAAGAAACGTTTGGTTTCAGCCCCAGTGCTGATTCTTCATAATATACGCAAGGATTTCCAAGTGTATTGCGACGCTTCTCGCTTAGTACTTGGAGGAGTACTTATGCAGGACGGAAGAGTTGTTTCATATGCCTCACGTCAGCTTCGACCGCATGAGTTGAATTATGCCACGCATGATTTGGAGTTAGCACCCGTAGTACATGCGCTCAAGACCTGGAGATATTTTCTTATTGGAAACCGTTGTGATGTGTACACGGATCACAAGAGTTTGAAGTACATTTTCACCCAGAAGGAGCTAAATCTCAGGCAGAGAAGATGGTTGGAGCTTATAAAGGATTATGATATGAAGTTGCATTATCATCCAGGAAAGGCCAATGTTGTAGCAGACTGATAACGCACAAGTATAGGGTATCAATTGTAGACTCTTTCGATAAGTAAGAGTGTCGAACCCAACAAGGAGCTAAAGGTAGAACAAATATTCCCTCAAGTTCTATCGACCACCGATACAACTCTACGCACGCTTAACATTCGCTTTACCTAGAACAAGTATGAAACTAGAAGTACATTGTAGGTGTTGTTGCATAAGTTTGAAAGATAATAAAGAGCGCGTAAATAAAAGGTAGGGGCTGTTTAGATGAAGACACAACTAAGTTAGTTTTAGTAGAGAGCTTCTGTCACACAAGAAAGTTATTCGTCCGTAGGCAATCGATAACTACACCGTTAATCATTATTGCAATTTTATTTGAGGGAGAGGCATAAGCTAACATACTTTCTCTTCTTGGATCATATGAACTTATGATTGGAACTCTTGCAAGCATCCGCAACTACTAAAGATCTTTAAGGTCAAACCCAACCATAGCATTAAAGCATCAAGTCCTCTTTATCCCATACGCAACAACCCCCTTACTCGGGTTTATGCTTCTGTCACTCAAGCAACCCATTATAAGCGAATCATGAACGTATTGCAACACCCTACAGCGGTAATCTCTCACGCTTGCGCGACACGGAGAGCACCATAGGACAACACCAATAATAAAACATGCAACTCAAACCAATCATGATCATCAATTAACCCATAGGACAAAACGGATCTACTCAAACATCATAGGATAGCCATACATCATTGGGAAATAATATATAGCGTTGAGCACCATGTTTAAGTAGAGATTACAGCTGGTAAAAGAGGGGTTACACCGCTGCATAGAAGGGGGAAGAGTTGGTGATGATGGCGGTGAAGTTGTTGGTGTAGATTGCGATGATGATGATGGCGGTGAAGTTGTTGGTGTAGATTGCGCTGATGATGATGGCCCCGGCGCCGTTCCGGCCCCACCGGAAGAGAGGGGGAGAGGGGCCCCCTTCTTCTTCTTCTTCCTTGACCTTCTCCCTAGATGGGAGAAGGGTTTCCCCTCTGGTGCTTGGCCTCCATGGCATGGGAGGGGCGAGAGCCCCTCCGAGATTGGATCTGTCTCTCTGTCTCTCTGTGTTTCTACGCTCCCTGATTCTGGCCTTTCATTGTTTCTTATATTCCCGGAGATCCGTAACTCCGATTGGATTGAAATTTGAACACAATTTTTATCTGGATATTAGCTTTCTTGCGACAAAAGAAGGGCAACAACCGCCTTACGGGTTGTCCACGAGGTTCAGGGGCGCGCCTGCCCCCTGGGGCGCGCCCCCTGCCTCGTGGCCCCCTTGGGCATCGTCTCTCGTTGATTCCACTTCCCAAAATTCACATATATTCCAAAAAAATCTCCGTCAGTTTTTATCCCGTTTGGACTCCGTTTGATATGGATTTTCTGCGAAACAAAAAACATGCAACAAACAGGAACTGGCACTGGGCACTGGATCAATATGTTAGTCCCAAAAATAGTATAAAAAGTTGCCAAAAGTATGTAAAAGTTGTAGAATATTGGCATGGAACAATCAAAAATTATAGATACGACGGAGACGTATCAGCATCCCCAAGCTTAATTCCTTCTCGTCCTCGAGTAGGTATATGATAAAAAAGATAATTTTTTATGTGGAATGCTACCTAGCATAATCTTGATCACATAATCTAATCATGGCATGAATATTAAGACATGAGTGATTCAAAGCAATAGTCTATCATTTGACATTAAGACAATAATACTTCAAGCATACTAATAAAGCAATCATGTGTTTTCAAAACAACATGGCCAAAGAAAGTTATCTCTACAAAATCATATAGTCTGGCTATGCTCCATCTTCACCACACAAAATATTCATATATGCACAACCCCGATGTCAAGCCAAGCAATTGTTTCATACTTTTGATGTTCTCAAACCTTTTCAACTTTCACGCAATACATGAGCGTGAGCCATGGACATAGCACTATAGGTGGAATAAAATATGATGGTGGAGGTTATGTGGAGAAGACAAAAAGGAGAAAGTCTCACATCGACGCGGCTAATCAATGGGCTATGGAGATGCTCATCAATTGATGCCAATGTGAGTAGGGCATTCCATGCAACGGACGCACTAAGAGCTATAAGTGCATGAAAGCTCAAACTAGAAACTAAGTGGGTGTGCATCCAACTTGCTTGCTCATGAAGACCTCAGGCATTTGAGGAAGCCCATCATCGGAATATACAAGCCAAGTTCTATAATGAAAATTCCCACTAGTATATGAAAGTGATAACTCAAGAGACTCTCTATATGAAGAACACGGTGCTACTTTGAAGCACAAGTGTGGTAAAAGATATTAACATTGCCCCCTCTTTTTTTTGCGAGCTTATTTGGCCCCCTTTTTTATTTAGGCTTCTTTGGCCTCTCTCTTTTTTTCATGGGGAAATTCTCTAATAATGATGATCATCACACTTTTATTTACTTACAACTCAATATTACAACTCGATACTAGAACAAAGATATGACTCTATATGAATGCCTCCGGCGGCGTACCAGGATGTGCAATGATCTAGCATAGCAATGACATCAAAAAAATGGACAAGCCATGAAAACATCATGCAAGCTATCTTACGATCATGCAAAGCAATATGACAATAAATGCTCAAGTCATGTATATGATGATGATGGAAGTTGCATGGAAATATATCTTGGAATGGCTATGGAAATGCCATAATAGGTATGTATGGTGGCTGTTTTGAGGAAGATATAAGGAGGCTTATGTGTGATAGAGTGTATCGTATCATGGGGTTTGGATGCACTGGTGAAGTTTGCACCAACTTTCGAGGTGAGAAAGGGCAATGCACGGTACCGAAGAGGCTAGCAATGATGGAAGGGTGACAATGCGTATAATCCATGGACTCAACATTAGTCATAAAGAACTCACATACTTATTGCAAAAATCTATTAGTCATTGAAACAAAGTACTACGCACATGCTCCTATGGGGATAGATTGGTAGGAAAAGGCCATCGCTCATCCCCGACCGCCGCTCATAAGGAAGACAATCAATAAATACCTCATGCTCCAACTTCGTTACATAACGGTTCACCGTACGTGCATGCTACGGGAATCACAAACTTCAACACAAGTATTTCTACAATCCACAACTACCAACTAGCATGACTCTAATATCACCATCTTTATATCTCAAAACTATTGCAAGGAATCAAACATATCATATTCAGTGATCTACAAATTTTATGTAGGATTTTATGACTAACCATGTGAATGACCAATTCCTGTCAATTCTCTAAATAGATATAAGTGAAGCAAGAGAGTTTAATTCTTTCTACAAAAGATATGACCACGCTCTAACAAATATAAGTGAAGCAAAAGAGCATTCTACAAATGGCGGTTTTCTATGTGAAGAGAAACAGGCAATCCAAACTTCAAATGATATAAGCGAAACACATGAAGCATTCTATAAAGCCGTACTCAAAGGATATAAGTGAAGTGCAAAGAGCATTCTATAAATCAACCAAGGACTATCTCATACCATCATGGTGCATAAAAGAGAAGTGAAAACTAAATGCAAAAGATGCTCCAAGATTTGCACATATCGCATGAACGAAACGAATCCGAAAACATACCGATACTTGTTGAAGAAAGATGGAATGCCTTGCGGGGCATCCCCAAGCTTAGACGCTTGAGTATCCTTGAATATTTACTTGGGGTGCCATGGGCATCCCCAGGCTTGAGCTCTTGCCTCTCCTTCTTATCCTCTCATCGAGACATCCTCGATCTTCGAACACTTCATCCACACAAAACTCCACAGAAAGCTCAGTAAGATCCGTTAGTACAATAAAGCAAATCACTACTCTAAGTACTGTTGCAAACCAACTCATATTTTATTTTTGCATTATAGCTACTATAATATAACTTTTCCATGGCTTAATCAACTGATAGGAATCGATAGTTTCATCAAAACAAGCAAACTATGCATCAAAAACAGAATTTGTCTTAAACAGGACAGTCTCTAGTAATCTGAACATTCACCATACTTCTGGTACTCCAAAAATTCTGCCAAAATTAGGAAAAATAAATAATTTGTATAGAAAGACAGTGCAAAAAGTTTCAAAACCGTTTGACATTCCAGTAAAAAAGTAAAATCGCGCACTACAGCCAAAGTTTCTGTTCTGCACCGCACAAACCAACAAGTAATCTAAAACATCCTAAAGGCAAACCTTGACACATTATTTTTATTTTTAAACTTTATAAAAGCACACAACAGAAATAAATGACTCTCTAAAACTTCCGAGTTGTCTCCCTGGCAGCACTTTCTTTAAAGCCATTAAGCTAGGCATATAGTGCTCAAGTAATGGATCCACCCGGATCACAAGGTATATCAAAGCCAATTTGAATTAGCAATGATTTGGCATTTAATAGTGAGCACAAAGCAACATATATCAAGCAATGATGAAGTCTAACTCTCTTCCTATGCATCAGCATGTCATAAAAGAACAATTCATGCACACATAGTAAAGGCCAATGCATAGTATAAACAGTTTCTTGCAAATTTATCATGTGGGAAACATAGAGAGGTGGAGATATAGTTCCTCTCTCATAATAATTGCAAGTAGGAGCAGCAAGCACATGCATATTATATTCATCAACGTCATCATGTGCAACGGTAAAAGGCAACCCATCAATATAATCCTTAATAAGGGCAAACTTCTTTGATATAGTGTAGTCGGGAGAATTCAAAAAGATAATAGGACTATCATGCATGGGTGCAATAGCAACAATTTCATGTTTAACATAAGGAACTATAGCAAGTTCATCTCCATAAGCATAATTCATATTGTCATCTTGGCAAAAAGCATAGCAAGCATCATCAAAAAGGGATATTTCAAAAGAATCAACAGGATCATAACAATCATCATAGCATTCATCCTTCGGTAAGCACAAAGGGAAATTAAACAATGTATGAGCTGAAAAATTACTCTCATTAGAAGGTGGGCACGGATGATCAATCCGCTCTTCCTCCTTTTGTTCTTCGCTCTCCTCCTCATCTTTTTCATCCAATGAGCTCACAATGTTATTAATTTCTTCTTCCATAGACTCCTGCAAAATATTAGTAACTTCTTGGACAGCGGAGACTCTCTCAATAAAATCATCAATATCGGAATCGAATTCATAATTCTCATAGCAATATTTAAGGATAGCTAAATTTTCAGGTCTATAAACTGAATCATCAAAATCTTCAAACTCTTTAAACAAAGATTCAATTTCATAAACACCCATAAAAGCAACAAACTCTTCTATTTGTTCCACATCATAGTAATCATATATACCATTAGCATAAGAAGCTAAGGTTCCATTATCATTAAATTCACATGAAAAGGGAAGGTGTGGAGCCTTCATCCTAGAGCAACAAGTATAATCATATCTCAAGCATAGTTGCCGAGCATACCAATGCAATATATAAATTTGATCCCATAATAGTTTCCCTTTTTGAGTCAAGCGATAATCCCTAAAGTATTCACGTTGATCCAACGTGTCTCCCATTACAAAGTTGAATGGGGTTTTCTCAGGATTATCAAATTAGTACATAATATCTTTCACATATTGAGCATCAAGGGTTTTAGGAGGTTCCCCGTCTCCATGACTAGCAAGTACACCTATTTTTTTTTGTATTTCGTGTTCCATATCCATAACTGAAGATAGAGAACAACTTGGAACAGCAAATAAAAACTACTTAGTGATAAAACAAACAAGCACACACGAGAATATTCACCCCACGCTATGACTCCCCGCAACGGCACCAGAAAAAGGTCTTGATAACCCACAAGTATGGGGGATCAATTGTAGCCTCTTTTGATAAGTAAGAGTGTCGAACCCAACGAGGAGCTAAAGGTAGAGCAAATATTCCCTCAAGTTCTATTGACCATCGATACAACTCTACGCAGGCTTAATGTTCGCTTTACCTAGAACAAGTATGAAACTAGAAGTACTTTGTAGGTGTTGTTGGATAAGTTTGCAAGATAATAAAGATCGCGTAAATAAAAGGTAGGGGCTGTTTAGATGAAGACACAACTAAGTTAGTTTTCGTAGAGAGCTTTTTGTCAAACAAGAAAGTTATTTGTCCCTAGGCAATCGATAACTAGACCGGTAATCATTATTGCAATTTTATCTGAGGGAGAGGCATAAGCTAACATACTTTCTCTTCTTGGATCATATGCACTTATGATTGGAACTCTAGCAAGCATAGGCAACTACTAAAGATCATTAAGGTAAAACCCAAGCATAGCATTAAAGCATCAAGTCCTCTTTATCCCATACGCAACAACCCCCTTACTCGGGTTTATGCTTCTGTCACTCAAGCAACCTACTATAAGCGAATCATGAACGTATTGCAACACCCTACAGCGGGAATCCCTCACGCTTGCGCAACACGGAGAGCACCATAGGATAGCACCAATAATAAAACATGCAACTCAAACCAATCATGATCATCAATTAACCCATAGGACAGAACGGATCTACTCAAACATCATAGGATAGCCATACATCATTGGGAAATAATATATAGCGTTGAGCACCATGTTTAAGTAGAGATTACAGCGGGTAAAAGAGGGGTTACACCACTGCATAGAAGGGGGAAGAGTTAGTGATGATGGCGGTGAAGGTGTTGGCGTAGATTCAGTGATGATGATGGCCCCGGCGGCGGTCCGGTGCCGCTGGAAGAGAGGGGGAGAGGGCCCCCCTTCTTCTTCTTCTTCCTTGACCTTCTCCCTAGATGGGAGAAGGGGTTCCCCTCTGGTCCTTGGTCTCCATGGCATGGGAGGGGTGAGAGCCCCTCCGAGATTGGATCTGTCTCTCTGTCTCTCTATGTTTCTGCGCTCCCTGGTTCTGGCCTTTCACCGTTTCTTATATTCCCGGAGATCCATAACTCCGATTGGATTGAAATTTGAACATGATTTTTATCTAGATATTAGCTTTGTTGCAGCGAAAGAAGGGCAACAACCACCTTACGGGGTGTCCACGAGGGTCAGGGGCGCGCCTGCCCCCCTGGGGCATCGTCTCGCGTTAATTCCACTTCCCAAAATTCACATATATTCCAAAAAAATCTCCGTCAGTTTTTATCCCGTTTGGACTCCGTTTGATATGGATTTTCTGCGAAACAAAAACATGCAACAAACAAGAACTGGCACTGGGCACTGGATCAATATGTTAGTCCTAAAAATAGTATAAAAAGTTGCCAAAAGTATGTAAAAGTTGTAGAACATTGGCATGGAATAATCAAAAATTATAGACACGACGGAGACGTATCACAGACGCTTTGAGCCGGAAGAGTTATGTCAATACCCTTGTCAGCAGAGGATTACCACATGAGTTAGTTGACGATCTCAAGGAACTTCATTTGGAGATAGTTCCAAGAGGTTTTGTCGCAGCTATGGAAGTTCAATCTACATTTTTGGGAAAGATTCGAGAAGCTCAGGAGGATGATAAGGAGATTGCTGAGGTAAAGGAGAAGATGAGTAAAGGAAAAGCCAAGGGTTTTCATGAGGATGAGCACGAAACTTTATGGTTTGAGGATCGTGTATATGTACCCAATAATGCGGAGATCAGGAAGTTAATACTTCAGGAAGCTCATGACTTGCCATACTCGATTCACCCCGGAAACACCAAGATGTATTTGGATTTAAAGGAGCATTTCTGGTGGACTGGTATGAAGAGGGATACTGCCGAGTATGTAGCCGTATGTGATGTATGTCAGAGAGTGAAGGCGGAACATCAGAAGCCAACAGGATTACTGCAGCCTATGCCGATACCCGAATGGAAGTGGGACAAACCTGGCATGGATTTTATCACCGGATTACCTAGGACCCGATCGGGATATGATTCTATCTGGGTGGTAGTGGATCGTTTGACCAAAGTGGCTCACTTTATCCAAGTGAAAACCACCTATATGAGTGCGAAGTTGGCCAAGATATATATGACCAGGATCGTATGTCTGCATGGAGTTCCGAGGACCATCGTATCAAATAGAGGGACACAATTTACCTCAAAGTTTTGGAATCAGCTGCACCAGACTTTGGGTACTAGGCTAGAGTTTACTACAGCCTTTCATCCGCAGACAGATGGACAGACCGAGAGAGTCAATCAGATTCTGGAGGACATGTTGAGAACCTGTGCATTAGATTATGGATCCAGTTGGGATGATAATTTGCCTTACGCAGAGTTCTCATACAATAAGAGTTATCAAGCTAGTTTGACGATGGCACCTTTCGAAGCTTTGTATGGGAGAAGGCTTTGTATGGGAGAAGATGTAGGACACCGTTGATGTGGGATGAAGTTGGAGACCGTCAGTTGTTCGGACCGGATCTAATCAAGCAGTCCAAAGAGAAGGTTAAGCTGATTCGCGACAGACTAAAGGTAGCTCAGTCCAGGGAGAAGAGTTATGCCGATACAAAACGCAAGGAGGTAGTCTATGAGATCGGAGACAAAGCATATCTTCGTGTGTCACCTCTGCGCGGAGTTGAACGATTTGGAGTTAAGGGAAAGTTCGCCCCGAGATTTATAGGACCATACCGAGTGTTGGAGCATATGGGAGAAGTGGCCTACAAATTGGAGTTACCCGAAGGACTGTCAGGAGTTCATGATGTGTTTCACGTTTCCCAGTTGAAGAAGTGCCATGCACAGATGGCTGATATTCCTCTAAGAGATGCAATGCCCCTGGACGCAATTCAGTTGGACAGTGATCTGACCTACGAGGAGAAACCCGTCAAGATTCTCGAGTTTGCCAGCCGAGTCACGCGCAGCAAGGTTATCAAGTTTTGCAAAGTTCAGTGGCGCCACCATACCGAGGATGAAGCCACCTGGGAACGAGAGGAAGACCTACAGAAAGACCACCCGCACCTATTTTCTAGCCAACACGAATCTCGAGGGCGAGATTCATCTTAAGGGGGGTAGGTTTGTAACATCCCAATTTGTCAATTTGGATGTTATATATAGGTCATCATATGCATATCATATTTTATCTGCATTTTTATTGTGATCCTAGAAATCTTAAGCAACTCAAGGACCCACGGAGAGAGTTGGGGATTTCATTTATTTTCATATTTGAATTTTCTCAAATTTGAAAAGAGGGTCATTTTGATTTTAATAATTTTTCTCTCCGAAATATCCCAATATTAAAATAAATGAGTGGAGATAAAATGACTTCTTCAAAATAAGAGGGGAATATTGTAGGAAAAACATTAAAATCAAATAATTACTTTATTTGGTATTTTATTGCTATTTTATTTGAATTAGAAAATATGCATTTTTTAAAATTTGAATTTTTAGGCCAGAAAAATGTTCACCGTGTTCTAAATATTTTATTTAGATGGTGAAAATTGTTTTTGGCATTTTTTAGATTTTATTTTATTTTATTAGGATTTTTGTTTTCGGCGGAATTTATTTTAAGTCGCGCGCCGAAATGGGTTGGCCCAGCTGGGAGCCAGGCCTCGGCCCAGCGCTGCACCGCCTCACGCCATGCCCGTCTCCGCGTGGACTCCGGCGATGAGTCCGGATCGCCGCCGCCTAGCGCCGCCTCGCCCAAGTCGGACCCCCCGAGGCCCCTTTATATACGGCCGACCCCGGCCCCTCCTTCCCACATCGCCAGCTGCCGCCGCGGCCCCCAAGCAGCAGCAGCAACAGCGCCGTCGCCGCCCGCGCTCGCCGCCGCCTACTCCGCCGCCGCCCCGCCGGATCCGCCGCCCGCCGCTGTTGACCCGCCGCCCGTAAATCGGTAAAAACCCGCCACCGGTTTTTTTGGTTTAGATCTGGATCGGTTCTTTTTAGGGTTAGGGTTTTTCTCGGTTTTTCCGATCGGTTCTATTTAGCGGACGTTTGCCCGAACGCCTTTGTTCGCGAACGTGTTCGTTCGTTCGTCTCTGATAACGAACGTTCGTTCGTTAGTCTTTTCTTTTTATTTTTATTTTCGGCCAGGGACCTATCCGCGATTATTTCTATCGCAGATTAGCCCGTGATCTTCAAACCCTCGCAACTTGTCAACCGTTCGTCCAAATCCAGTGAAACCAACGCCAAAATCTTTGTCTCGAACCTCTCTTTCCAGTGAGCCAACTTGAACATGATTTTGAGAATTTAAAATTTGGTTTCAAGAAGATTTGAATTCGAATTTCTTTTGATCGTAGTTTGAGTTTTATAGCTCCGATTTGATTGATTCTTTTTTGCAAATCGAAGCTCTTCAGTTGAACTTTTAGTTTGGAGTTTCCCATCTGAATTTTACACTTGCACCTGTGCTTTCAGTGCGTATGTATGCTATTGTTTGTTTGTGATAGAATTTCCGAAGTGCGAAGTGTGCTACTACGAGTCTCTAGGGTTTCCAGGTCGTCAGCAAGGCAAGTAACAATTTGATCATATCCCTTTATTACCCAGTTTTTATGCATTAGTTTCAACCCTCAAACATTGCATGAGTAGGATTGATAACATGTGGGTATTGGGAAGTAGTTGATGAGGTAGAACCTATTGTCCTTTATATAAACCCTGGGAGTTACTTCTACGTTATGCTTATACTGCTATGCTATGCTCGTAGACGTGGATTGGTTTGAGTGATTCATGACAGGTGTGAGAGATTATTATGAACTAAGGGTTTATTTAAGGTGGCTACTTTAATACACATCTGGGTGGATTGTTTGTGGGCACCTGGGGAATCCAGTGTTGTCCAAGGAGATCCCGGGGAATCCGTCTGATCATCCTATGGTTCGCCACCCAGGCTCAAAGGGATCATAAGATTATTCATGCTAGAAACTTCTGTGTGCAACCACAAGCCATTATGGGCTCTGGCATAGTTGAGTATGTTGTTTGACCTCTTTCAGTGGTAAACTAGCAGATGTATGGGATGTAGGTGGTACGGTTTACCCGTCGAAAGAGTTAATGCTTCTGAAAGACTGTGTCTTGGTCATCCATTTCTCAAACACCATGTAGTGCAAGAAATTCAACGGAGGAGATCGGGTCTTGTGGGGAAAAGTGCGCAAACCTCTGCAGAGTGTACAAACTAATCATGGTTAGCCGTGTCCCCGGTTATGGACATCTTGAGTTTCTCGTTCTTGAATTATTATGATGATCTCAACACTCTTAACTAATTTTGTTGGGTTGTTAATTACTGTTTAATTGGGATTGAGATGGGGTTTCGATTCTCAATGTTTTCAACCAACTTTGTAGTTAACTAAAATATATTCCTTTGAAGTAGGGAAAATTTGGCTTTTCGCGAAAACAATAACCGTAGAGCCTCCACCAGCCATATATGCATGTAGTGTTAGCATTTATCTTGTTCATTGCTCTATAGTGTTATTTTGCCAGCATATTCCATGTGCTGACCCGTTTCGGGCTGCAACGTATTATGTTGCAGACTTTTCAGACGCAGAGTAAGGTGCGCTAGGTCGTTGTCATGCACTCAGCTATGTCGTTGAAGTTGATGGACTCATTTACCTTTGATGCTTCTGCAGTTATCTTATTTTAGATGGCCTTAAGCCATATTATTGTAATAAGTTATCTTTTGAGACATTCGATGTAATAACTGTGTGATTGCACTCTATTATAAATCCTTCAAGTACTATGTGGGTCAGCATTACCGATCCAGGGTTGACACTTATGCATAGAGATTTGAACGTTTGAGGTCGGATCGCTATAGCCGTCGTGCTGACGAAACTCTCCCTCGGCCTCAGCTGGATCTAGAGTTCAAGGGACATCACCGAGCTGAACGTGTGCAGATCACGGAGGTGTCGTGCGTTTGCTACTTGATCGGTGGGATCGCGAAGACGTTCGACTACATCAACCGCGTTACTTAACGCTTCCGCTTTTGGTCTACGAGAGTACGTAGACACACTCTCCCCGCTCATTGCTATGCTTCTCCTAGATAGATCTTGCATGATCGTAGGATTTTTTGGAAATACTACGTTCCTCAACAGGTACATGGTCATATGTTTGGAACCTGGTTTTATTATGTACTTTGCAATATAATACAACTAATATTTTACATGGGTTCACGAGAATAAGTTCTGTATATAGACCAAAGCTATTTTGTTTGGTTTTGCTACCTCCTTAATATCTTATGTTCTGGTGCTACTAATGTAAAAACTCAAGTTTTCAGCAAGCTATGGAAAAAATGGTGGAACCGCCACCTTCTGAAGGTGACGAGGCAACTATAACCGCAATGTCACCTCTTGCTGCAGTGGGTCAGTACCTGTCCACTAACAGTGCCAAAAGCATGTTCATGCGTAATACTGGGTTGGTTGTTAAGGTAATCTCGTCCGAAATGCCTCATGATCAAGATATGCAAGCTCAAAACAATGTTATATCTATGCTCCAGACACAAGTCCATTCCTAACAGAGACCCTTTGTGAAACAAGGACAACCATTGTTCGATGTCGTCAAGATATGCATGGTTTTGAAACCAGACTATCAGACATTTGCTATGTTGTTCAGGAGCCTAGGAGAAATGAACGCAAAGGTTATGGTGCTCCATTGGACAATACAACATGAAAACATAACAGTCATGTCAAATGAACCGAGCTTCTGAACTTCTGGTGGTGCATTTATCTGCCAGACTGTTAACTTATACTTTCCATTTGATCTATTCAGGTCGAACGAAACCACCTCAAAGTTGTTCTTTCCATTCGATCTATTCAAGAGTCCGTACTAAAATAACACAAAGCTATTCTTTCCATTTGATCAAACGAAACCACCTCAAAGTTGTTCTTTCCGTTCGATCTATTCAAGAGTTCGTACTAAAATAACACAAAGCTATTCTTTCCATTTGATCTATCCTAGACTTCGTACTAAAATAACACCAAAGCAAATTCATATTCATAATACTCAATCCAACACAAAGAACTTCAAAGAGTGCCCTAAGATTTCTACCGGAGAAACAAAGACAAGAACGTGAATCAACCCCTATACATAGGTCACCCCAATGTCACCTCGGGAATCCGCGAGTTGAGTGCCAAAACATATATCAAGTGAATCAATACGATACCCCATTATCACCACGAGTATTCAACTGCGAGACAATATCAAGTGTTCTCAAATCCATAAAGTATTCAATCCGACAACAACGAAATCTCAAAGGGAAAACTCAATTCATCACAACAAGATAGAGAAGGGAAAACACCATATGATCCGGCTTAATTAACAAAGCCCGCGATACATGAAGATCGTGACATCTCAAGAACACGAGAGAGAAAGAGAGAGATTAAACACATAGCGACTGGTACGAACCCTCAGCCCCAAGGGTGTAATACTCCCTCCTCATCGTGGTGGCCGCCAGGATGATGAAGATGGCCACCGCATATGATTCCCCCTCCGGCAGGGTGCCGGAAAGGGTCAAGATTGGTTTTCGGTGGCTACAGGCCCTTGCGGCGGTGGAACTTCTGATCTAGATTCACCCCTGATGGTTTCTCTATTTATAGGATTTTTTGACGTTGGTTTCATGCTAAGATGGGCCTCGAGGTGAGTACAACCCACTAGGGCAAGCCAGGCGCGCCCTAGTGGGTTGTGCCCTCCTCGTTGCTCTTCTGGCCCTCCCATAAAGCTTCGGGGGTATCTTTTGTTCCAAAAAAATTGTCAAAAAGTTTTGTCCAATTTCGAGAACTTTTATTTCTGCAAAAAATAACACAACACCACGGTGGTTCTGCTGAAAACAGCGTCAGTCCGGGTTAGTTCCATGCAAATCATACCAAAACATATAAAATTGTTGTAAACATGGCATGAATACTTCATAAATTATAGATACGTTGCAGACGTATCACCCTCCTTCAAACTGTTCAATATCCCGCTCATTTTCCGCGTTCTTCGCAGGAAACGGTTGCCACGTGCCCACGATCCCCATGATCGTGATCGCATCCATTGAATGTGGAGCATCCCGCTCCTGGGGGCCGCAGATATCGAAGAGGTGGTTCTGCCCTCTGACTATATACATACCCCTCCCGGTGTTTTCTTCCTCATTTGCTACTCAACTCCGCATCCACCTCCTCTCGAGCTCGAGCTCGAAGAAACTCCACCGAGGAGCTCCGCCGTGCAACTCCGGTGAAACCTCGATGTTGTTGGTCACGCCAGTGCGGTAAATCCTCTACTCCGCATTGCCGTAGTTGATCTAGACTACCAAGTTAGGGCATCTGGATCTGGAGCTTCCCTGTCCCGCATCCACTGGAGACATTCCCTTTGTTCTAGTTGAAGATGGTCCTAATGGTCCCGCATTCAATGAGCAGTTTCATCTCTCAAATTTTGCCTTCTTTGGATCCAGTCCTTACAAAGGAGAAACGACTTCACTGTCACCAAGGTTCTGGACTAAGGAGAAAGCTATCTATTATGCTCGTATTCTGTATGAAAGGAATCGCATCTTCAAGCACCAGATTTTGGATTTTGCAGAACTCGAAGAAATGCCCTACTTCCACCACACCATCGAGCACATTGAACACGTGTTTCTGAATGGTTTCATGCGCTTCAATCATGGGTGGAATCGAAAATTAATTCATCCCTTCTATGCCACTCTCTATATCACTGGAAATCTTGCAGATAGCAGCTCGTGGATCCTCGAATGGATGACAGGAGAAAGAAGGATTAAATGCTCGGCAGATCAATTCATGGCTCTGTTGAATATTCCTCGGTGCGATGACAAACATGAACACAGGCTGCACTATTAGGAAGTTTCTGAAGCTCAAATTCACATGCTGATAGATCCAAAGTTGGTTCGTGATGAATGCATTGAGGTTAATCCAAAGAACCTGGCATATGAGAATAAAGTTCTATTCTACATTCTCTGCAACTCTCTCATTCCAACAAATAGGCCAGAAACCATCAACGGCATCATAGGAAATGCACTGCTTGCGATTGCTCAGGCTGTTCGCTTTGATGTTCGAGATCTCTTCTTTCGGAACTTGGCCTGTGTGGCTGACATCCCTCAATCTCTGAAGCCGTATGCACCATGGATCATGTATGCTATTGAACAACTTCTTGAAGAAAATTTCTTATGCCCATATGTCCCAAAAGTATTCATGCCACTAGTTCGCGACACTGTTTGAATTGTAAAGGACATTGGCAAAGGAAAAATGTCTGTTGATGCTCCTGCTCCTGCTTCTGGGTATGCATCTGCTCTGAAAGTTAAGAAGGCTAAAAATTTAAATCCCTCACAATGAAAATCCTTCGCTGTATGAGATTCGTCTCCGCACCCAGCAAGCACTTGAAAGCCACATCAAGCTTGACCGCAAAGAGAAGATGAAGATGTTGATTGAGATGAACAAGCTCCACAATTATGCTCGCCAAGCTCTTCTCTATGAAAAGGAACAAACGAAATGCTCCTGGACTCTATTGCGCAAGCATTATACTAGAAAACAACTGTCTGCTAAAGGAATTGAGAAGGAATATGATTATCTGGAACTATTTGAAGTACCTCGCCTCCGAAGACAAACACCTGTGCTGCCTTAGCATTATGCTTCAACTGACCTGTTGTTTGTTAAACCCGATGACATTCTCGAAGACACATCAGGTACACTCATTTTCAAGCCGGATGCAACTCGTGCTATAACTCCCGAAGTCAATCCCGAAGCCCAAGCTGCAACGCCAACTCCTGCTTCGGCCTCATCAATTGCTCGTTCTGCTTCATCGAACAGCTCGAGCTCCAATTCTGAGGGTTCTTCGAACGAGTGGTTCCACACATGCTTTTTCTCTTTCTTTTTGAAACTTGTTGACAAAAATGGGGAGAAGAACATCGAGTGATAGGATAGAGGGTTATTTGTAGGGGGTGTTTCCATTCGCCTTTAATTTGATTTCTTCCAAAAAATTTGGTTTCATCGAACTCTTTGCTTGTGGAACTTAAAGCGCCGCATGTGGTGTTGATACATGGTCGTCAAGTAACGTTAATAACCCCCCATGCAATGTTATTTGCTTTCAGTTTTTTTCTGCAGGTGCTATGAAAGTGCTATCAAAAGCTTACTTTCCTCGCAATAATTATCCTCGATACTTATCTACCATGCAAGGAAAATGAATGCGTTGCAAGGAGGATTGAAAATTTGCATCTCAATAAGAGATATCTTACTCCTTGAGACCATCTTGCAGGAGATTAATTATCTTTGATGTCTAACCGTACAATAGAAGAAATTTTCTTCAGTTTAACACTCTTGAGTTTTCGAAAGAAAACTCTACCTATCTTTGCCACAAGTTGTTTTTCCTCGCACATATACTATATTTCATCCTTGTTGCAAGAAAACTTGTCTGAAGCAATATCCATTCTGAGCAAATATATCTTTGTTTCCTTTCTCTGATTATTCTCAAGTGTCTAACTTGTAGGGAACTTATATCTCGTGTGGATTCAAACAATGCTCTGAGAAAAACCTCATGACTTATCCTTCGTCACAAATCATTTCGAAGTACTCACTTGATCTAACAGATATTTGTCAAAGATTGTGTGACAGGAAATACCTCAGGCAGTGTTGAGTGTATGTAAGGAGGCCATGAATGAGATCATATATCAATATCACCCGAACGAAGACTCAGCTCGCTACCTTCGATTCATCATAAACGCATTCGATGCATATATTCAGGGGGCGTGCTTTATCTTCGTGATTATCTCTCTTCTTTTATTATCCTTCACATTTTGTTGAATCTATCTATCCTTCGATGTGTTCTGTTTTGTCAACAATCGTCCAAAAAGGGGGAGATTGTTGGTGCAATATTTTCCCTCCTAAGTTCTGGAGTTTGTTGACAGAAACAGGCATGGACTGATTTGTTTGCTAGTGCACATCAGGAAGAAATAGTCTATGCAGAACCGAAGAGAATGTTGTCTCTGGTGTCATGTTTGAAGAACTTCACCGAAGAATATATGCGACACGGAGAAGTACGTGCTACCTCTGTTGAAGACATGTAGGTGAGAAGATTGATGAGAAGGATTTAACACCTCGAAGGTTTATTGCTGATGTGAAACAATCGGTTCGGAGTTCCGGTTCGATGAGATTTCACTGCAGTGAGTGGAAGTCGAAGACAAAGTGAAGACGTAGTATTATTTTCGTTGTTCTTATTTAATTTATTTGAGTCATAGGACCTCCGTACTATTAAGAGGGGTATAGGTTCTTGAATCTTAGATCCGCTGTGATGCTTAGCCCAAACCTATGAAAGATGTGAGAAACCTCTTTATGCTTCGAATGATTACCTGACAGCAGTAAGCGTTGTTCTTTGTGCCGCAGAAGATATGTTTCGGGCTGAGGAGTTAGCATTACTTGCTCCACAAGTAAAGTTACCGTTGTGCTCAAAACCCGACATTGGACTCGTGTTATTCGGCCATTGGCTGCTCCCGATGTCCATTTTGGTCATTTCCCTTCAGGGAAGCACTACAAAAAAATACACTTCCGTGATGATACGTGTTTGTCATAGTAGGTCACGTTTTCTATCATGCATGTACATCCATGACGATTTTATGACAGAATCAAGATAGTCATACCTGTGTTGTCGTAGAAGTGTTCCATGACATTACCAAAATTATCATCATGGAAGTGTCCACTTCCATGACGATAAATCGCGCGTCATAGAAGTGCTTTCGTCAAGGGTGACCGACACGTGGCATCGACCGTAATGGGTCGCCGTTAAGCTATCGGGTCCGGCTTTGGATCCGATAACTTGTTAACAGCCCGGACCAATGGGGATTTTCCACATGTAAAATTCTCATTGGCCGGAGGAAACACGTGTTGTCTCAACGTTCGGACAGATGTCATCCACTCATTGAACAGGAGGCGCCTATGATACGTCAACACATGGCACGGCCCAATAGAGGCCCATTCCGGTGAAAAGGCCGGCCCTACTAAAGGCCCACCATGTCTTTTCAGACACTAGTGGGCTGGCCCGTTAACAGCCTGCCATGTTTTGGGTCAAATTGAGGCCCATACCATATCAGGCCCGTTCACAGCCTGCCGTGTTTTGGGCCAAATTACGGCCCATATCGGATCAGGCCCATTAACAGGCCACTGTTCTTTTGGGCCCATACTAAGACAGGTTTGTATTTAAGCCTGTTAAATGCCCGTTTACCAGTTCGGCCCGATAATAGTTTTGGCCTGTTAGCGTCCCATGGTGCATCTGCGACGTTGTTGGCCCGGTTTAACTTTAGGCCATTTAACGGCCCATGCAAAAACTGGGCTACTTCTTGTTTGAAGTAACATTAGGCCTCTTAATGGCCCGTAGTCTTCGTGGATAAATTTCAGCCCAACTGGCCTATCGGTCTGTTAATGGCACGTGTAATAGTTGGGCCTAATTACATCCCGCGTTGAATCCGGCCTGCATACAGCCCATCTGATAATGGCCCGTGACACTTTTAGGCCTATGGCCCACATAGATACTGGCCTGCTTAAGGCCCATACTTTATTGGGCCAAACAGGCCCGAGATATATTTTGGCCTGTTAACTGCTCGTCCTATTTGGGCCAAACATGGGCCTTAGGCAGTTTCGGCCTGTATTGGCCTGTGAATTTTTCGGCTCAACGCTAGCCCAATCTAGGTTTTAGCATGTGTATTGGCATGTATTCTCTGGCCCAGCTGGAGAGAACTTTACTCGACCTGTTAAAGTGTCACGACCGGTTTTTCAATAAAATAATTATTGAGAAACCAATCCCTGTTACGGACCAGCGAGGAAGAATTCCTTCTCACTGATAGACAATACATTGGTCACAGAAGAAAAATACCAGGAGTACTAAATATAATACAAAGTTGAGCAGAGACTGCCCAACAATTTATTACATGCACGCCGATAAAACAATACGGCGGATAGGGTGGCAACCTTCTAACTCACGATAATAACGGTGGTGGAAATATCACTGCAAAGCGAGTGACATGATTCCAGAAAACTACAACTCATCGAGCGTCGGAGTGAGGCTCGAGAAGACTTATTGCGGGGGGCGGAAGCGTAAACAACATAAGTGACCAAAATCCGGGATCGCGCAGGACTGACTGGGACTCCTCTAGGCATCGGACGCGCTATCAAACTCTTCATCCAAGAGATCGCCTTCGTCAACATCTGGCCAAATCAACAAGCCAGGTGAGTACTATGAAAGTACTCGCAAGACAGTTCGGACATAAGGTATAACAAATGCAAACATGAAACACATGAACAAGTTAACCAGTGCGATCAGACATAGAGATAATAAATACTGGGTGCCAAGCGAGGGTCTGAATGACGCCTCGAGCGGAAACTGCAGAATAGTAATGCGGGTGCCAAACGAGTGTCTGAAAGACTCCTCGAGCGGAAAATGCGGAATAATAATACTGGTGCCAAACGAGTGTCTGAAAGACTCCTCGAGCTGAAAATGCGGAATAATAATACTGGTGCCAAACGAGTGTCTGAAAGACTCCTCGAGCGGAAAATGCGGAATAACAATGCCGCAGTCGGGCGCCGGGGCGACACCACATAAACGGCTTATAACAGAAAATAAAGACAGTACATGCCACAGTCGGACGTCTGAGCGACATCGCATAAAGGGCTTATATTTAAAGTGAGAAACGAGTACACGCCACAGTCGGACGTCTGCGCGACGTCTCATAAAGGGCTTATATTGTAACACAACAATACAATAGTTCGGGAATATAACTTATCACAAGCACGAGACAAATATAATGTTAGTCCATCCACAGGAATGACAATGAAATTGAATTTACCACTTGAGCTTGTTCACCGGGGGCAAGTTTTTCACACGGATAGATTTGGATATAAAGTCTACATTACTGATCATGGATACGATGATTTGGAAAGAATTGACTCTGCAGAGTTTGTACTTAACCACAGCCAACGGATTTCAGTAGTCACGGGGACTAGTTCCGTCTACGGTGTTCTGGAAGGAACACGTCTAACCAGTACACACCCAATTTAACCATCCGAAGCCAGGGATCACCCTCGGCAACATTCAAGAAAAACCTTGAGTCGGGGAGGCTACAACCTCGCGTAGCATGGGATCAAATTTCTATACGCGCGCTATAAGGGGGTGCCCCCCTCTCGGTCCCAACCGGAAACACCCATGCCCCCTGACCGAATGACTGGCTTTAATCCTGGGCCAAGGTACCATCATCCCGGCCTCTCTATTTGGTGTGTACACGGAAAGAGGTTACCAACTTACTAAACCGTATCCTGGCAATGAGACATGTGGTAGCACGGAAAGGGGAAGGGACGATAGCACGGCTCCAACCATGTTAACGTCGGAAAAGTCGGATGACACAAGGCTGGCATGCTACAACAGTACCACCTTGCTGCCCTTCATGTCACCACATGATTAGGCCACCTCTCATCAGAGGTCATCGCAACTTTGGAACATGCGGGAAAAGATCGATAACGTGGCTCCAACCACGTTAACGTCGAAGAGAGTCGGATGACGCAAGGCTGGCATGCTACAACAGTACCACCCTGCTGCCCTTCATGTCAATACATGATTAGGCCACCTCTCATCAGAGGTCATCGCAACTTCGGAACAACCGGGTCGTTGCCTTACAAGCAACGAGGTATTTATCGACACTCACATGCCACGCACAAACTTTCACATGAACATGCAAAACATCTGCCATATCAAATGTTCAAACATGCTTGCCTGGTTCGGAGAAGTCGGAATCTAGCTCGGCGAAGTTCGCGGCTCCGTCACCTCTTCCGGAACCTACGGCAATCACGAAACGGGTACTAACGTGAAAACCAACACATGCACAGAAACTTTGCCAAATATTTCCCAAATAAATCCCATAAAAAACTAGACAAAATTTTAAGAATGTCAGAAAAAGAATCACTCAAAAATACCTTTTTATTAAAAAGTTATAAAAGTTTCTGTCCAGGGACCTTTCTGTAATGAAACAGAAAAGTTCCAGGGTTTTAACTGAGAAAACAGAAAACGGTTCGTTTGGAAATGCGCAAGCGCAAGAGAGAAGACGTATTTTGCCCGAAGGCGTCAACAGAAAACGGTTCGGGGAAAAAGAACAGAGGCTGACACGCGGGGCCCGCATGTCAGGTTTGAAAAGGCTCGCAGGCGCCCGAAGACGGCGGTGGACGCCGGCGTCGAACCACGGCGAGATAGGAGAAACGGAGGGTACCAAGAGCTTCAGTGTCTTCTTCCGCGTCGGTGGGTGGTGGACTCGTCCAACCGGGAGCACCACGTCGACGGCGACACTTTCTCCGGCGGACGGCGGTTCGGGTGAGGATGGGGAACTCCGGTGGAGGGCTGCAAGCTTCAAATTGAAGTGCGGGTCAGAACGAGGGATGCAAGGTGAGGCTACTGGCACGAGAATGGAGGCTGCGGAGCACACACGGGGGCGAATCGGGCTGGATCCCGTGGCGGGTCGCGGCGGCCGGAGTTGAGGAAGGAGACCTCCTCGGGGCTCTTCCAGTGGCTAGGCGTGCTCTAGAGGAAGTGCAGGGCTGGTGGGTGCTCGAGTTGAAGCTCGGGACCTCTATTTATAGGCAGATCGACGGGGTGGCCGTGAACGGAGAATCTCCGGCGAGCGATTACGGCGGAGCAGTGGGTTGGCAGGGGGTTTGAGCGGTCAAGCAGCATCAGTGGATGTTACTGGACTCGATTTGCAGCTGAACGGGGTTGGTCTTGGCGTAATGGCGTCGGTCCACGGTGAGGTGACCGCACGGGCTCAACGGCGGCAGAGAGCGCGCTCCGCGCCCTGCGGTTCACGACGAGAGCGGCAGCGCGTTCGGGGGAGTGGAAGGCCACGCGGCGGGCTCCGGTGGTTTGGGCGGCGCTGGGTGGCGTCGTCGGCGCCGTGTCTCCCGCTGGCGCCCGCAAAGCCGCCGCCGGCGTCGGTCACGGGGCGGCGCACCTTCTTCTGCTCGTCGCCGACGCCCGCAAGATGCCAGGCACTCGTGCGGTGCAGGAACAAGAGGGCGAGGACGAGGAGCAAGGCGACGCGATGGCACTGGCGAGATCGATGCCCGTCTCTGAAGAAAACGACAGTGAGCACTGACTGAACTCTGAAGTTAACTGAACTTGACAGTGACCATGCACTGCAGGTGTTCGACAGAAGGATTTGGTAAAGAGATAAATTTTTCTAGAGCTGTAACTTGGTGAGACGATCACTCAAAGCACCCAGGGGCTGCCTGAATTTACTTGGAATTTTTGGAGAAGGTTTTGAATGAACTTCACCAAATTTGGCAAATCTGGTCCAAACTAGCAGCTGATGTAGTTTGAAAATTTTGAACTGGAGACCAGTGGATCTTCATGGTTCTAGGTTGAGGGTTCAAAGGACTAGGAGGGGAAAGAAGTTTGGGGCCAAAAATCAAAACAGAAAAAGGGGTTCCTTTGTAAATCTCCAAGAGGTAGAATAGAAGCCAGAAAATATTTGAATGAAATCTGAATGGAAATAAATACATGGGGAGGTTCAACTTGCTGGATTTGATGCAAATCATGATCCAGAGGTGAGGGAAGGGTTAGGAGAGAGGATTTGCACTTATGCCATGGCAAGAAGGAATAGTTGAAAGTGGCAAAGTACTTTCCAAAAGCCATAGTGCAAATTCAAGAAAAGGTTTTCAAAAGTTATTCTCTCAAATGAAAAACATTTTGTCTTGAGCCCAAATGAAGAGCAAGAACTCCCTAGGTCAAAGGCAGATCTTGGGTGAATTCAAATAAAATTTTTGCCATAAAGAAAAATATTTGAGAGTGAGAGTTCTCTTGAAGAAAAAATTTTAAAATCACTCCCTTCAAGTCAAATAAAATCTTTTTGAAAAATTCAATAGAAACTTGGGTGTCACATAAAGGCGGGAAACAACTATAGGTTTAGACCTGCTAATGGCCCAAGATGATTATAGGCCCAGGTTTTGGCCCATATGAGTAACGGGCCGGCCTAAAGACCGACAACACTGAGATCGACCGAACCTTCTGGCCTAAATTACAGCATACCGACCAAGAATAAACCTAGGCTATACAACAAAGAAATTACAGCATATTACAACCCCTTGGCATCAAAGTTCGCCGCCAGTGATAATAAAGGGCAACCAGACAGCAGATTACATAAACTGGGCAGGTCGCCACCAGTAGAAGTTAACAGGGGACAAAATAATAGACAGAACCGACAGCACTTCAACACAGTTCAAGAAAGGTTAGCCCGACCCAGGAGTTGCACCGCAAGCAGCTTAGCAACCTGATGAGACTGCGCTTCTTTGGCGCGCATATCCACCAACTTAAGCTGCATAGCATCCATAAACATCCTGTACTTACAGTTAATCTTGCAGATTGGAGTTCCATTCGTATTCGAGCAGAAGCATGTATTTCTGTTTGAATTTCAGACTGGAGAAGTCGAATAGATTCAGGCGGCGACTTCATCAAGCTTGTGTCACTGAGTAAGTTTGACACTACATCGAATGTGACTTCGTGGTTGTATCCCTACCCTCAATATGTGTTGCCTTCTCCTCTGGAATATGTGTTAGAGGGACAAACAATTGGTTCGTCTCACTATCATTGTGGCAGTTCTTCCTAGCAGCAGTGTTGTCACCCTGAAAGAGAAACAAGTAGGTAGATAATAGGTTTTGCACGTATAAGCATCAGCGCTGTCAATTCATCTCATTTCTTTGTCAGAAATAAAGAGACACGGTTTAAAATAGCATTAACATAATAGCCATTGTTCATAGTTAAGACGGCAGGAAATGGCATTGTGCAGGAGCGGCCAGCTTCACCAGGCCACTGGATTACAGATCAACAACACAAGCATAGATGTAGTTCTAAACAATGTATAAGCATGAATGATGAGTGCACTGTCAATTTATACCATTTCAGATTGGTAAATAAAGAGACACGATTTAAATAGCATTAATATAATATGTCATTGTTCATAGTTGAGACATAGTAGGATATGACATTGTGTTGTTGTTAGTAGTCTCGCCACACCACTGGATTACAAATCAAGAACACAAGCATAAACATAGTGCTAAAGAAGATAACTTGCTATGTTTAGTTTAATTTACATGGTACGAATAAGGAACTAGATTGTACAACTAAAGACTGAAATTGAGAAGGACAAATCTATGTTTATGTACTTCTACTTTATAAACTTTGAACAAGAAAATTTGATGCAGACGACAAAAATAAAAAGCATTTGCACTCATAGATACCAAATATAAACAACAAAGATTGAAGGCTCGAGGAGGGCAAACTTACATTAGTAGTGAAGAAAGGCTCTATAAAGGCCTTGTCCATATTGATGGGGGGGGGGGGGAATCAAGAAGTTTACCGCACACTCTTCTTCAAGAGTATTGCCTTTATTCTACATTTTGTTAAGAGTAAATATAGATGTGAAAATATAGGAACAAACAGCGATTATTTAACTTAAGATGTAGAGTACAAATGTAAATATAGCATACAGGCAGAAGGCACTGACAAGAGCAATGCGGAGCTAAACTTCTTGAGTAACATTGGTTTTATTCGATATTTTGGCAAGAGTAAATGTAGATCTGATGTGTAGAAAAATGGAGGACAAGGGAAAATAAGCTGCAAAGTGTACATGAAGAACTAGCTGACAAATATAAGTACAGTGATGAAGGACAACAGATACTTACAAGAACAATGCAGAACTAAATTTCTTCATAGGAATTGGGTTTATTCTATATTAATTTAAGCATTAACTAGGACAATGCCCATGCGTTGCTACGAGAAGAAACCAAATGCACGTACATTGTCATAGAATAATAAAATATAAACACATTGTTCATATTATTTTTTAATTCAGAAATATGTATTAAGCATGATGCCATCTGGTTTCCATCATATAATGATAAATACACTATCTTTCATTTCCTCCTTCTCAGCGTCTTGGATATTTAAAATTAAATAGTATTAGTATCACTCAACTTCATGTGTTTATTTGTGTCACTATTACAAGGTACACAGAGCTTGATTAAATAGCAGAGTCGAGCTTGCATGAACTGAAAGACTGAATATGAAACTATCTAGCCACGACACCCAAGGCTGGCTTGTCTTATGAATCGTTAGTATTTATGAATCACATGTCCAATTTAGTGTGTAGTATGACTGTTCATGGTAGTCTTGGTTGCCCACATAAGAAAAGATGCCAATGCTTCCAAAGCTAGGGGATATGTAGTAAAAGTGCCCGTGCGTTGCTGCGGGAGAGACAAATTTGATCCTCTAACACTCAAGCGATCCTGCGTGTTGCCACTTCTCTTCACCATTATCATTGGTGGTGGCCATGTTGTCCATCTATTCAAGACGAAGGTGATCAATCCCAAGGTGTGATGAGGTTGTTCATCACACTCTAGCACGCAACTTTCATGAGCCCCTCCCCGCACCCTATTATAATTTTGCGGACATGTAATGATGGTGGGTGCCACCCCTGTCTCATCTACACATGGTGCATGCAATATCTCCACACTCCTGCATAGAATTGTAATGATGTAGCATGTGTGGAGATGCAGTAATGTGATGCATGGAAACTTGCAATTCGGCTTGGGTTTCCCTCAAGGGACTCGAAGTTGCGAGTGACTTGCTTATTACAAACTTTTCAATCAACTCCTATAGGGAACCAAGATAATGTTGATGGAGGCATGAAGGAACTCATTACGAGACCAACAGTACATTGGTCAGAAAGGAAATCTTTTTAACCATGACAAATACGATTAAGACACTGTAATCACCTGCAGTATTGATCACCTACTTCAAAGACCATATCGATTAGAACTGAATCCAAGAAAAACAAATGTCAGATAATGTGATATGAACTCATCTTGTTTCTTTTGAAATTGTTACGTGATCGGGCCAGATTAAATTCACACGCTTGCAGTCTACCAATCAGTCATGCCCCTCACCCTAGAAGGTGTACGTATGCATGCAGCACATGAAAACTTAGCGAGACCAAGTATGTACCAGGAAGCAACGGATGCTTATAAATTGATTGACTCGTGACTCGTGAGTTGATGTGTACGTATGGACATCAATTTTTGGCATCCATTGCAACAACCAGTGCCCTCAAGGCCATGCTAAGAGATTATAACTTATCTACTCTCTAGATGTATTTAGGAGCACATCCAGATAATGCAAAATTATGCACACTCAATACAAGTATGTTTGAAACATAATTCATATATCAACAAAAGACTTCATAAATTTGAAGCTAGCAAATATGGTACATAAATAACACATGCCATTGCGTTATTTATATCATCAGCACTGGAAAGTTCATCCATGTTCGACCCAGTCTTATTGCTATCGTAGGTGTACACTGCACATGTGTATGTAGGTCTACGCCTTATGCTTCATCTGAACAAACAGTTAATTAATGATAGTATGCACCAAAGGATTTACTTTTATCAAAAGAGAGACATTTACATCCATGCAAGTCATGTTTACAGGTAGTCACCATGAAAGTGAATTTGAATTGAGAATTGACAAACCTCCATCATGAGAATTAATTTAGAAGCAACAGGAGCCTATATTTCCCTATACTGCAAGAGAGATCGGATCCCATTCCAGTTCGGTGTCCATCAACAGCAAAAAGATTGCATCCCGGTTCTGAACTGTTATAGGATTTAAGCCAAGGAAAACCACGGAACGCTTTTGTGCTCTTCTCCAAACATACACATAGGCCCAGGCTTGTATCAAAAGAAGTTATAAGCCCACGATGGTTATACATGGAAGCTTCAAGAGCAGACTCTAGACCAAACTGTCTTGCAAGATAGGTGAGCCATCAAACAACTCACAACTAATATGCTCTAGTAAGATGATCTATATTACATAAAAAATATTCCATAAGATGATCACGTTGCTTAATGAAACAACAACCTAAAGTTGTATATGGCCATGATAATGCTTAGATGGACAATTTGGCGAGGAAGGCTTCGGCGATGGCATGCATAACTGAGAAAAATCATAGCAGAAATCGTAGAACTAACGGCCAAGGTGAGGAGCAGAGCATAGTGGCATGTACCTTGGCAACCAACATTGTCACTAGGTCGTCACCGTAGAGGATTTAGGCCTCCGCCAGCGGACGTGCAGGCAGGCCGCAGCATGGATCGTTGAGTACCTGCAAGCGGGCAAAGACAGTGGCGATTGACTACCATGTAGGATATGTGGGTTTACTGGGATACCCACTAAACTTATAAACTTCATAAGATGTATGCACATGCAAAAAATCTCACATACAACACAAATAAACAACGTCACAGTTAACCACTAGTACTATTCTCAACAAGACCTGAATGTATGTAGTCGAAGACGTTCTAACATACAGTTTCAGGCTTTCAGTTAATATAAAGTTCAGACTTCAGACTTGCTGATTATTCTTGCACTAAATTTTCGCTCTTCCACTGCTACAGCTAGATCGATCTGTCTCCGCTGGAATGTTGGATGGCTCTTTCCACTACTATGCACTTTTCTCTAGTTTCAAACTCCAGGCCCAATTATTCATGTGCAGCTGTGTCTGCTCTGCTAAATAGAAATGGCAACTCACTGTAATTGTTACCATTTGGGGGACAAATAAAGTGATCTTACTTCCTAAATAGCTTACACAGGCCACCAACCATTCGAACAGAAAGGTGCTGCCAGATATAAAGAACAGACTATAAATCATGGATAGCTAGCACAAACTGGTTTTGACTTTTGTTGGCAACAATCCATGCATGATTTTTCTGTAATTTGGGGTTGGTATGGAAGAGGAGGACGCGACGGCTATGGGGCGAGCATGGAGAGGAGGACGGCGGCGCTTGTCGTCAGAGGAGTGGTAATGTAAAGGCTTCGTCGTTGATGGTAACGTGCAAAAGGGAAGGCGAGGTCAAGTAGCCGGACGTGGACCTTCACCACTAAGCATTTTGAGCAAGTAACTCATTAAGCAACACCTCACCCCATTTTAATAGTATTGGCTTTTCCTATGGACTCAATGTGATCTTGGATCACTAAAAATAAAATGTAGAGTCTTGTGCTATGAGCTTGAGCCAATATTTTATCCTTAGCATTTTGAGGGGTCCACTTTCTAATCCATGCCATGCCAATCATTGAGCTTTTCTGAAATATTTATTTTGAAATAGCATTAGCTCAATGAGCTATATGTTGTTACAAATTACCAAAACCACCCAGGGATAGTTGCACTTTCAATCTCCCCTTTTTGATAATTGATGACAATATATAGATCAAAGCTTCGACAAATGATCATAAGATTAAAAAACATCGTCGCTTTGAGAAGTATGTGATAAGCAAGAGCTCCCCCTAAATTTGTGCATTATTTAAAATTTGCTTTTGAATGCAAATACACAATCGATTAGGATCACGGGTTACTCTTTCATGTCACATACATCTTGGTGGAGCGCTTAAAATGATAGAAATTAAAAGCATGCACTCATCACCAAGCAAGTGAATGATCATATATCTATACCTACTAATAAAGTAAGGTGCGTTTCTCCGATTATTTCATCTGTTCACCGCAAAAAGATTTTTTTTATCCGAGGTGGTACTAAACTTTTGTACGTCCGTCTGTTAGCAAAAGAAAAACAATTTATCCATAATACGTACATGGGCCTCGCGCGCTATAGCCCAGTAAACACAGCCCATTTTTCCATGCCCACGCAACAATAAAAAAGCTATTTCCCGCATGGTGCGGCAAATAGTTCAACGTACGCAAAGGGCGCCCAAGACTGGGCCGCCCATTTTTCTTTGTTCAGTTTCTATTTTTCTTCTTCTGGTTCTTTCTCTTTTTATTTTCAGTTTCATTTTTATTTATCCCATTCCAACTATATTTTTTCCTTTTTTCTAAAATTCGAAATTTTTATAAAATCACCGAAATTTCGTTTCATACTCAAATTTTCGTAAAAAGTACGAATTCCAAAAATGTGTTCCTATTTTAGAAAATGTTTGGGATTTTTTTGTCGTTCTAAAATTTGTTCATTTTTTAAATCCCAATTTTTCTAAAAATGTGGGCTTTTTTCAAAATTACTCAAGATTTAGGAAAATATATTTGAAAAATGTTCCAAATTCGAAAAATATTCGTGTTTTAGCGATATGTTCAAAAATTAAAATAATGTTTGCATTAAAGAAACATATTTTCTAAAATTCTTCTGAATGTTCAAAACATATTCCTATTGTCAAAATTTGTTCACAACTTAAAAAATGTTCATGTTTTATAAAAGGTTCATGTTTTAAAGAAATTTATGTCAATTTCAAGAAACGTTATGTTTAATTTTTTTATTATTGTTTTTTCCAAAAATTTATGGAATTAAAAAAACGTAAGTTTTTAAAAAATTCACGTTCCCAAGTATATTTTGTAATTCATGTTACGAATTCCAAAATTGTGTTCCTATTTCAAAAATGTCTGCAATTTTGAAAAATTGTTCGTTCCAATATTTTTTCCAAAATTGGAAAAATTATTACCATTTAAAGAAAATGTTCGAGTTTTTCCAATTTAGTTCAAGATTTAAAAAAATTGCATGTAAAAAATATTACAGATTTGAAAGAATTCACGTTTCTGTGAGATGTTGAAAAATTGAAAATATTATTTTCATTAAAAAATATTTTCTAAAATTTTCTTTTAAATGTTCAAAATTTGTTCCCATTTCCAAAAATTGTTCACAAATTTTATAAAATGTTCGTGTTTTTGTAAAAGATTCATGCTTTTAAGAAAAGTTTGTGAATTTCAAAAAATGTACCATTCATAGTTTTTGTTCGTGCTTTTTTAAAATGTATGGAATTTTCAAAAAACTGTCTGTAATTTGGAAAATTGTTCATGTTGCCAAGTATATTTAACCGTTCATAGTTATCATTTTTTGAAAAGTTCAGGAAAATGAAAAAATATTTCAAATCTGACGTCGCAATATATTCTTAAATATTCACGTTGTTCATTGGTTAGCAGGATGCATTTGTTTGAGTGGCTAGCAACATGTAGTCGGCTCTTTGAGGTAGTTAGTTCGACCACTCTCATACTGGGCCTGCTCCTCATCCGGCATATCGAGCTAAGTCGGTGCATCGGTCATATAGAGCTAAGTCGGCTTGTTCACAATAAGGGACACCAAAAATTATTGACGGTGGTAGCTTCCATGTGCCAATAAAAAAGAATATGCTGGCTAATTATAACCGAAGGAAATTGTGGGGACGTGCTAATAAAAGAGAATATACTGGTTTGACTCTAATTAAAGGGCGCCATGTTGAACTAGAGAATACAGACATGTGGGGGTCTTGATCCATTCTTATATTGAGCCAGATGTATGTAACTTTATTATCCCGTTGCAACGCACGAGCATATATGCTAGTAGGATATAAAAGATAGTATCATCCAAACAAGCATTAAGGTTGCAAATGATCAACCACATGATCATACAAGTATCTCACAAGGACATAAAGTATCTTACACAAGAACACAATCAAAAGGTTCAACCAATAGCAAAGAAGCAAAACACTCTTCGAAGCCTATGATCTATACATATTTCTCCCCCTTTGGCAACAAGTTACAAAAAAGTTTAAATATGCATAGTGTTATGCGTCTCTCAGGCTTGGTCTTTGGGAGGTGGTGTAGAGGGAACTCCAAGGACGAAGGCATCTGTTGATGTGGTTGGAGCTGGTGGAGTGGTTGCTGGAGGTGGCACTAGAGCTGTAGCTGCTGGTGCTGATGCTGTAGCTCTAGAATCTCTCACTGGTACTGCAGCAAACCTCTGTCCTCTAGGCACTCGCTCAAATGCATCAGTAGTTGTCGTGCCTCTCTTCTCTTCTGCTTCCTCCTGAAGCTGCTCAACTGCTGTTTGAATCTCAGTCACCTTCAGATCAAGAACATATAATTTGGTTTCTATGATCCTCTCCAAGCTCTCCTGGTTTTGAGTCAAGGTGGCCAAGCTCTTCTCAATCCGTAGTGTAGATTGGATTAGATATCCAAGTTGATCTTGCTTTCTCTTCAGGAAAACTTGAGATGCCTCTTCAACACTGGGCATCTTGGCAGCTTTCTTAGCCTTTGCTTTGACTCTCTTTTCCTCTGCTTGAACTGATGATGGTTTCTCCTCATTCATCACAACAGTATTGTCTTCAAAATCAGGATGTAAGGGTAAATGCTCCTTATCCAACGGATATGTTCCTGTGCCCATCTTGGACTTGATGAGCTCCTGAATGTGTGGAGCATACCCACTGTCGGTGTCAAAACCGGCGGATCTCGGGTAGGGGGTCCCGAACTGTGCGTCTAAGGCTAATGGTAACAGGAGGTGGGGGACACGATGTTTACCCAGGTTCGGGCCCTCTCAATGGAGGTAATACCCTTCTTCCTGCTTGATTGATCTTGATGATATGAGTATTACAAGAGTTGATCTACCACGAGATCGTAGAGGCTAAACCCTAGAAGCTAGCCCATGCTATTATTGTTGTTGTTGGTCCTACGGACTAAACCCTCCGGTTTATATAGATACCGGAGGGGGCTAGGGTTACACAGAGTCGGTTACAGAGAAGGAGATCTACATATCCGAATTGCCAAGCTTGCCTTCCACGCCAAGGAGAGTCCCATCCGGACATGGGACGAAGTCTTCAATCTGGTGTCTTCATAGTCCAACAGTCCGGCCAAAGTATATAGTCCGGCTGTCCGAATACCCCCTAATCCAGGACTCCCTCAGTAGCCCCTGAACCAGGCTTCAATGACGATGAGTCCGGCGCGCAGATTGTCTTCGGCATGGCAAGGCGGGTTCCTCCCCCGAATACTCCATAGAAGATTTTGAACACGAGGATCGTGTCCGGCTCTACAAAACAAATTCCACATACCACCGCAGAGAGAATAATTCCACAAATCTAATCGGCTGACAACTTTTCACAGCATGACATCACGCCGCGTCCCGGTCTTTATACGAACCGTTTTTCCCAGCCTACTATTGCACGTATTGCGAGGCGGTTTTATTGGCACGTCTTGTCGAAGCAGAGATTGTGTCCCACTTATCACGGGATTCTCATCAATACGGGCGTGGGTAGCCCAATCGAGTTATTAGTATGACTCCTCGGATTAAGGTAAGTTCCAAATGGTCACGCGGAGGACGCTTGATATTCACCCTCTTTATAAAGAGGTCCAGACCCGTCTTTTTCTTTCCACGCCCAATCCTTCCCTTCCCTTACCTCGAGTTCCAACACCCAAGGTTCAGGTTAAGCACTTCGGACCTTCAATCATGTCCGGATCCAACCTTCAAGGCCGGTGGATGGCCTCTTCTGTCACAGAGGAGGATATCAGAAAGCTTAGGGAGGCTAGGTATCTGACCGCCGAAATCCCCCACAGGCTACCTGCTCAAGGGCAGGTCATCCCCACTCCCAAACCCAACGAGAGTGTCGTGTTTGTTTCCCACTTCCTTCGAGGGCTCGGCTTTAGTCTTGATCCCTTCATAAGAGGGCTCATGTTCTATCATGGGCTAGATTTCCATGATCTAGCTCCAGATTCCATCCTTCACATCTCGTCGTTTATCATTGTGTGTGAGGCTTTCCTCCACATTACCCCACACTTCGGCTTATGGCTCAAGACCTTCAATGTGAAGCCAAAGATGATCGATGGGCGATACACAGAGTGCGAAGGCGCTATAATAAGCAAAGGTGCCAACGCCCCATGGCCGAAGGGTTCCTTCCCGGAGGTGTCCAACTTATGGCAACGGGAGTGGTTTTACATCACTGCCCCCCGGGGTACAAAGTGGGTGGCCGCCCCAGCCTTTCGCCCAGGCCCTCCACCCCAACTGGCGTCATGGGTCAACAAAGGACTGGACTGGGGGCCAGTTAATGACGTGCTGACATTGCAAATCCGCATCTGAGATCTCCTCGGGAGGGACGCCAGTCTTGTCAAAGTAATGCAAGTAATGCTGGTTCGTCGGGTCCTGCCATGCCAACGTCGATCTCTCTGTATGTGGGAGTTCAACCCGGAAGGACCGCGAACTGTTCAACACTTCTTCGGTGTGATGCTCGAAGGGATGTATGTATTGTTCTTCGGATCACGAATAAAGTGTCCGGACACCACCGAGGATGCGGGTCTGAACTGCAACCGTCCGGATACCCAAGTAAGTAACTCTACAACCGAACTTGCTGTCTTTTTATCTGTCACAACATTATTCTGATAAACTACCCTTGGCCAGGACTGGATAAAGAAGGCTGAGAGGATCATGTGTTCGGCTCCCCTTCCCGAAGGCTCGCCGGATCCTGTATGAGCCAGGATGCTCGAGCGCGCACCCTATCAAGTTCCATCAGGACAAGATGAAGGGAGGGATAGAGAAGCCGAGAGCGGGCTTCATGCGTTACACATCCAAGCCGGGGAATTAGGGCCGGGGCCTCCGCAAAATAGGGTGATAGGTGAGGTGAATCCAAAATCCCCTCTCCCCATGAGAAGAAAAGGGGCGCCCCTGAAGATTTGGAGACGGAGGCTTCCAAATGAGGGAAGAAACCTTCGCCAGGGGGCCCTAGCCCAGAGGACGTCCTTGCCGCACAGCGCCCGCAAGGGGGCCAGCCGTCTGCCGAGCCGTAAGTGAACAAGGCACTTTGATAAATATATCTTTTTTCTCCGAGAATAACAACCGGGACATATGTTTTGCAGTCTGGCTCATAGCCCTTCTCAACAAAGTTCGTCTTCGGGGGATCTTCTTCCGGAGATGATGGAGAGCGAAACGCCTCCTCCTGCTTCGCTGCTTCGTGAGACAGACAACCTTGAGGTGTCGTCACGGAGGATTTCTCCTGATCCGCAAAGCCCATAAGGTAACTCTTCGGCCGCCTGAAGTCCGGACTATCCGGCTCCTGAGGAGACCAACAGAAAAAGCCCGGGACTATCCGGTGTACAACCGGACACATTGATGGGACTTTTTGAGCAAGCAGCTATCTCAGAAGCACATCGTACCTTCATGGGTACGGTGGTTGAGAAGATTTCATCCGCCAAAAGCGGGTTAAATGAAGCTTTTACGAGCTTGCTAAGAGGCTTTGAGGTACGCAAAGTATTATGTATATATTTTTGACTGTACCGCACATGCTAGGTGTGCCCTGTATAGACAGTACCCCATGAGACTCTAGTTGCCGACTAGAGGCGGCAAACAGAGGATCATAATCCCAGGTAGTGAACGCACTGCTTTCATGTGCAGGCAGCCGAGGGTCCGGCGGCTGACCGGACTGCTGATTTGGCCAAACTAAGGCGGCAACTTGACGTGGCGGATGCCGACATCGCACTTGTGAACAAGCGGCTTGATGAGGCACAGGGTATGTATTTTCGAGTGGTCAGCAAATATTAAGAGGAGCATGATGCTAGAATCTGTAATATGCTTTTGACTGCATATGGAGCTGCCGCCGCGGAGACCCTGCGGGCGGAACTTGCCCGAGCCAAGGAACAAGCCAGAAGAAGTGATGTGGCCGCCTTGAAGGCAGCCGAAGAGTTGAAAGCCGAAAAGGCTGCTCATCGCCAGAGCGACGAGAAAATTGCCAATATGGCTCTTGAGCTGCAAAATGCCGCCAGCCGCTATGAGCTCCTTGAAAGGGAAAGCCAGGCGAAAGCGGCTGACTTGGAAAAGGCCTTGGAAGCAGCCAAGGAAACGCGCACTGGAATCAGAGCGACGCGAGAGGAGCTTCGCCAAGCCGGAGATATCACGGCTGGGAAGCCCTTCTTATTGCGGAAGAAGTTTGGCGATCCGAAGTATACCCCTCTGGATAAATTATGGAGTGCTGCAGACGCATACCTGGACTTAGCGAAGAGTGCTGCCAATGCGACTGAGTATTTCAAAGATCAGAAGGATCATGAGGTGGAAAAGTTGTTCTGGTCGCAATTCAGTGCTCCAAGGCGTCCGCTGCTGTTAAATGAACAAATGGCCGAGTGGGCCGAGCTCCATAGGTTGTCCGGGCTTGCCATGAGGTATGTGGTGGATCATCTTTGGCCGAAGGAACCAAGTCCAAAAAGTTATTTTGGGCTAGTGCAATGATTTATTCGTGCCGGGCCGCATATCGACGCCATGAAGAGGTCGGCGTGCATAGAGGGTGCGCGGATGGCTCTTGCCCGTGTCAAGACATACTGGACGGATATGGAGGCCACCGCTATTGCAGCCAGGAGTCCGACTGGAGGCCAGGACTCGTCCGAGCACTATTTTGAAGAAGTCCTAGAAGACGCTCGTTTAATTGAGGCTCAGTGCTCGAAGAGTGTCATGTTCAAGTGACATGTATCTTCATTGTAAAAACAATGCTATTTTGACTATAAAGGCTATTTTTATACTTTTGCCCGTAAAGTCTTAAGTGCCTCCTGTGCGGCCGTTTATGTATATATGTATATAACATGAAAGATTGCAGTCGTCAGCTTCAGCCCCCAAGCATATAATGTGGGGGTGTTCGGTAAAGCGCATATTCACACTTAATCCAACGTCTTGGTCCGTTTGAGGAGGTGATAGCGCGGCGAACAAGGCAATCGGACTATATAGCTTTAACACTTTCACTTAGCCATAGGAGTTTGACGGTGGGGCTACTATATAGCCCCTGGTACTTCTACGTTCATCCGAATACGGTGCGCGTACGTACATGACCGGGAAACGGTCCTTCGTTAATGCGGAGGAATCGCGAAGATTCCGCTGAGTCGTCGAGTGGTTGACCAGTCTCTCGCTTTATCATGACAGTCAGTTTTCGGCTTTCTCTACTGAGGTGCTCGCCCAGATGAACCAGGGCACAATCGCAGTAGTTCTCCCGGTGGCACCTTAGCCGATATAACGGAACTTAAGGTATCAAAACACGGGAGCCGGGCAGACCCAACATTTGACCAAAGACATGATTCGGAGCTGATGCATATAAGGCCAAACTCGCGACGCCGAACACTCCCTAAGGTATTCGGACTTTACAACATATGCTGGGCTGAGTAAGACCCTCGATAATGAGCCCTAAATTTCTAGGTACATGCATTAATCTAGCGTGACGAAATGTCAATAACGCCAAGCAACAAGAGACATTAAAAAGGTTTACACAGGGACTTAATCTAAAAAGAAACCTTTGAACGGGCCCCTGTTGCACATCTGCGCCTTTGTCTCCGTTGTGCCGTATCCTGGAAGGGTGTAGCACGATGATCATCTATAAAAAGGAGAAAACCCAGGTGAAAGAATCTGGTGATCGTGCAAATAGTTGGTTATTCTCAATGAACCATAAAAATTCAATCTATTAATTTACTAATAGGATCAAGCCGAATTATGAGCCTTTATACATGAGGGCAGACCCTAGCACCATCTATGGGGGTATATCTATCCACCCAAGCTCAGGTTTATCTGGGTTGCTACCACTAGTGGTGCACCGGACACGTCTAACCGTGTCTGTGGTCTTGACGACCGATCAGTTATTCTGGTTGGAGAGGCCATTCGGCTGCTAGAGCCGCCATGTATTCTTCCGCATGTAAAGAATTCTCTGTATTTCCGCTAATTGAAATGACACCACATGGACCGGGCATCTTGATTTTAAGCTAAGCATAATGCAGAACTGCATTAAAATGAGCGAAGGCCGTTCTTTCGAGTAGCGCATGGTAGCCGCTTCGGAAAGGAGCGATGTCAAAGATTAGCTCTTCGCTTTGAAAGTTGTCGGGAGAACCAAATACAACCTCTAATGCTAGAGAGCCCGTACAGCGGGCCTCTGTGCCTGGGATTACTCCTTTAATGGTAGTACTGCTTTGGCTGATTCTTGACGGGTCTATCCCCATTTTGCGGACAGTGTCCTCATATATCAGATTAAGACTACTGCCACCTTCCATAAGGACTCGGGTGAGATGGTGTCCGTTAATTATTGGGTCGAGCACCAAGGCGGCCGAACCTCCATGCCGGATACTAGTCGGATGATCCCTGCAATCGAAAGAGACCGGGTAGGCCAACCATGGGTTTAATTTGGGGGCGACAGGCTCTACAGCGTAAATCATGTGTTAACTGTTTTGACCTCTGGTGGAAAGTTTTTCTGTCCCCCAGTGTTCGGCTGGCGAGGCTCATCCTCATTACTTGGCGTCTCCCTTCCCCTGTGTTCGGCATTTAGTTTGTCGTCCTGCTTGAAGACCCATCATTCTCTGTTGGTGTGATTTGCAGGTTTTTCGGGGGTGCCGTGGATCTGACATAATTTGTCTAGAATCTTGTTTAGGATGGACAGTCCATCTCTGGTGCCATTGAATGGCTTCTTCTGCTGACCGGGTCGAGAGGCCCTGAATTCGGCGTTTACCGCCGTGTTGTCTGGGATGTCTTCATTATTTCGACGCTTGTTTTTATTGCGTCGTGGCTTTCCATTGCCATCCCTGACTTCGGATGTCCCTGGGTCGTTGGTACCACTTCGGGTGTCGGGGGTTGGGTGTGACATATGCCAAAGGATGGCTTATCATGGTGGGAGCGAGTAGAACGTCCCCGGTGACTGGAAGCGGGATGAGGCGTAGACACGTGCGCCGGCGAACTTTACGCAGGTTCGGGGCTCTCCTAGGAGATAACACCCCTAGTCCTGCTCTGCGGGGTCTCCGCATGATCACTCAAGCTCAAGTAATACAAAGGTGCTCCTTGAGCTGTGTGCTAGAGGCAGAAGGAGGCAAGGCAAGCTCTTCCTCTCCCCCTAGGGTGTTGGCTAGATCTAATGGAGTGGGAACCCTTTGAAGGGGTGCCCTGGGGGGTTTATATAGGCCTACCCCCAGGGGTACATTCGTCATCTGTCCGGGTGCTGGCCCGGCTGTCTGCGTCTCTAGGCGTCGGCTTCTCCGCCGCCTGGTGGGCCCCGCCGACTGGTCTGGTACGGAGCAGACAGGCTGCTCCCGCCACCGACGGGTTTTGCTGGCGGCTGATCACTGTAGTCGTATCACTAATGACGTAGGCTTGGTCAGCGGGGTATGGCTACAGTCCCGCCGTCTGGCGGGAGATCACTGTAGCCTTACCATGTCTTGTCTGGTTGATGATGCATGGGCCCCGAGGGAGGAACCAGCCGCCTGCCTGTAGTTCGGCCTCCCTTGGGTCCGGCTGGTCTGGCTTCTGCCGCCCTCCGGGCTCTCACTGGTTGGTAGGGCCCGCCGCCTGCTGGCCGTACCGTCAGGTTGTCGTGGGGAGCAGGGCTCCTCTTGTCAGGAGTGACGTCAAGGGGGAATGGCAACAGTGCTGCGCCAGGCGGTGATCACCGCCTGTACAGGGCACTGTAGCCATGCTCTGACCCGGGATTCGGGGGTGAGGGGATACACTATGGCCTCGCTCTGTCTTGTCCTCTTGATGAGGGCACAGACTCTGAGGACGCTTGCGGCCCGCCTGCCAGACGCCGGCTTCTCCGGAGGTCTCTTGCTGGAAGCCTGCCAGTCTTGAGGCCGTCTGCTGATGCCTGGCCGCCTTCGAGCAGCCGGCCGTAGGGCTAGTCGGCCACCAGGAGGCGGCGCCTTGATGTGCGGTGTCTTGGGGCGAAGCCGGCCCAAAGTCTTGAAAGGTTCTGGGTCTCTGGTGAGGCTACCCGTGGCCCATTACTCCGACAGTAGTCCCCGAAGCTGGCGAGGCGCTGCGGCTGAGGGGCCGTGTAGTATCGGCAGCTTTCCTCCTCGCCGTGCTCTGAGACAGCTTGGTCCGCCTTGCGACGTGCCGCCTGTCGGGGTTGGTTCGGGAAGGCGGGATCATCTTCCGATTTCGAACGCCAGGGCAGGAAACAGGTGGCGTGCCTACTAAGCTTCCCGGACCTGCCACCCGTCGCGAGCATGCCACGCGGCGTACGTCAGCCCGGCTAGCCTACCACCCCACGCGGCAGTTAATCCCATGACCCCTCACCCTGCCCCCTCGGCTTCGCAGCCCGAGGGCTATAAGTAGGGGGAGGCAGGGGTGCAGCGGAGCACGCGCGCCCTCCTCCCGCACTCTCTTCTCCTCTCTTCGTCGCTGCTGCTGCTTAGTGTTGCTGAAGCGCTGCCGCCGTTGGGCTTCTTCCCCCCCCCACAGTCCCGCTCGAGGCCATGGTGCACGAGAAGGGTGGCGACTGGGACGGCTCGACGGTGATCGAAGATCACCTCACCTTTCTCCGGAACACGCGCCGGATGCCAGACGTGGCGTCCGTCATGGTGCAGGTGCCTCGGCCGGAGGAGATCTCGCCAGCGCCGCGAGGAGACGAGTGGGTTGTCTTCCGCTCGCATTTCCTCTGCGGCTTCGGCCTCCCAGCGAGCAACTTCCTCCGCTCATTCATGGAGTTCAACAGCCTCGAGCCGCATCACATGATGCCCAACACCATGACGCTGCTCTCCGCCTTCGTCACGGCGTGCGAGGGCTACCTCGGCATCCTCCCAGCATCGAGCTGTGGGGAGCCTTCTTCTACGTCAAGCTGGGCACCTTTGTCACGACCGGGTTTTGGGATATACATTCCCAGAAAAGCGGCATGTGTGCTCACCAGCCCCAGGATTACTGTTAGCTGATGAGGCACCAACTTGATACAAGAATATCTGAGCAAGTACAAAAATATGTAGTACAAGGCCATTCGGGCCTAGGAGTACAACATTTTGTTTGCTATTGGTTGAGGGCGGAAGCGATTGGGTACATCTGCGTCTATGGGACTCCATTTCCCACAAGAACAGCTGACCAGGATAACGCCTATCTTCGCGAGGCTGCAAACGTCAACACGTAGGCCCCGAGGTTGTCACCGCGTGGCTCGCCTCCGAGCGAGAAATCTAGCCAAGACAATAGCCAGGGACAAGCCAGTGAGTACGTTTGAATGTACTCGCAAACATTAGGAACACGGGTATAATATATCAAACATGCTCCGAGTTAAACTAGATAAAACACACATCTGCCACGAAATATATGAAAGGTCATGATGCACACATATGGTTAAAATATACCAAAATAAAATACTGGGTGCCAAGCGAGTGTCTGAATGACTCCTCGAGCGGAAAATGCAGAAATAACAATACTGGTGCCAAACGAGTGTCTGAATGACTCCTCGAGCGAAAAATGCAGAAATAATAATAATGCCGCAGTCGGGCGTCTGAGCGACACCACATAAAGGGCTTATAAAAGATAAATGAATAACACGCATGCCGCAGTCGGGCGTCTGAGCGACACCACATAAAGGGCTTATAAAAGATAAATGAATAACACGCATGCCGCAGTCGGGCGTCTGAGCGACACCACATAAAGGGCTTATAAAAGATAAATGAATAACACGCATTCCGCAGTCGGGCGTCTGAGCGACACCACATAAAGGGCTTATAAAAGATAAATGAATAACACGCATGCCGCAGTCGGGCGTCTGAGCGACACCACATAAAGGGCTTATAAGAAAAATAATTACAGTGAATATCCAGGAGGTAGGACCATCCCAGGGATACTCAATAATATACATAATATAAATGGTTAGTCCAAAATATAATAAAGATCACAATCCATACGTGTCACAGACATAAACAAAATTTAGTACAGTTGTTTCTCCATCCGAAAAACCGATAATCTAGTCGGGCCGTACCTCCATCTGAATACCGTTACAGAGTTCTAGATGAATCGTTCTCCATCCGAATACCATTACCGAGATTCAACTTAGGCTGTGGTCCTTACTCAAGAACATGACTATCCAACAGGATGTGTCCTCTGCAGAGGGAGTACCATTTTCCACGAGTAACGGGTTTACTTAGTCCCTCTGGACTAATTCCGTCCACGGTCTTTTGATTGAAAACACGCCCGACCTGCACACACCAGCTTAACTCACCAGTGCCTGGAATCACCCACGACACCTGCCAAGCAAAACTCTAAGTGGGGAGGCTACAACCTCGACGTAGCATGGGATCACAAAATTTATACCGCGCGCAAACTGGGGATGCTATCCCCTTCGGCTACAACCGAAACACCCATGCCCCCGGACCGAATGACAGGCTTTAATCCGTGGCCACGGGACCTTCATCACGGCCTCTCTATACGGTGTGTGCTTTGGACAGGGGTTGACAACCTACTGAACCCTACCCTGTCCATGCAGGGACAAGTGGTGGTACCGACAAAGAAGGGAGCTATCGATCAAGACTTGGTCTACAACCGTCTCAGGTGGTCCAGGCACCCACCAAACATATCACGACTAGTGAAATAAATCATCACTCCTCGAGCCTCACCAAGCTATGCCGGGCATACTCGTCTCGACGAGGGATTAGGGACGAGCTCGTGTCTACCCAAGACCACGACTCTCCCGGCTTCCTACCGGTGTGCAAGAGAAACTCACGAGGATGACCCCAATCACTAGTGTATCCACCTGCTGACCACAAAACAACTCCAAAGTGCACTTATGCACGAGACTTTATCGGCACATAAACTATCACACACTCCAAGTCAAAAGGCGTTGTGATCCCATCCAAACACCACAACAGAATATTATGCCAGAGTCCAGAAATGCTTGCCTTCAAAAGTATGCAAAGGATGCACTTATCGGAAGCTTTTCCTTTCCCTCCAAAAATCCTATTTTGCAAAACACACAAATACAAATATTTCAAACACAGTACCAAAACTTGTCTCAAATATTTTTTGAAATAAATCTTAAAATAAACTAGATGAAATTTGAGAGAGGTAGGAAAAAGAATCAACTCATTTGGAGTTTTATTTTAAAAGTTATAGCCAGTCAAAGTTTGGTCAACTCTGTTTTTAAAATAAAACCAGAAAAAGGAAAAATGCTTCGAGGGAAATACGCTTACGCAGCAGGGAAAACGCATTCGGGGTTTGGGCCTCCACTTAAACAGAGAGAGGGCGGCTGCGCGGGTCACAGACAGTGGGTCCAGAGGGCCCACTGGTCAGGTTTGACCGTTCCTTCCCTCCTTCTCTTCTCTTCTGCCCGACGGGAGCGGGGCTCCAGCGATCGCCGGCGACGGACGGCGGCTCCTCGAGGGCATCTGCGGGCGGGGATGGAACGGCTAGGCCGGGGCGGTCCTCTAGGTGGTGGTTGGGTCGACGGAGGTGGCAAGAATCGCCGGCGGCGAGCTCCGCGGCGGAGGAAAGCTACGGTGGTGAAGTGCTTTTTGTGCTCCGGTGGTCTCTGATCGAAGATGAGTAGCTGGGCAGCTCCGCAAGGACCAGAGGGAGCGACTGGTGGTGCTGGTTGGGCGAGAGGGTGGCCGGTTGCAACGAATCGCACCGGAGCTTGGCGGCGGCCGGGCTGGCCGGAGTTGAGGGAGACGGCCATCACAGGTCGATTCACTACGCGGGAAGCTCTACGAGGAGTGTCTGAAGTCGCGTGAGTGCTCGGAGGGGCTCGGGGACCCTTTATATAGCATGGCGGGGCTGGACCATGGCGGTAGAAGATGGGATCGCCGGCGACAGCCGTTGCTGTAGTTGCAGGGCATCTTGGCGGCGACGAACGCATTCCGACAGGCAGGAGGATAGGCACGAGCGATTCCTAGGGGCAGCTGGCGCGCTGGCGCGGTTTGGGCGGTGCCGAACATGGCAGAGGCCACTGCCGACGCCGGCGTGCCGCCAAGGGCGCGGCCAGCGGCGCAGCCGGGCGCTAGAGGGATCATGGAGCAGGGGGCGGCTAGTGCGTGGTTCAGCAATGCAGAGGGGGCCAGGATCGGGTCGCGTCGCGTGCGGCAGCGCGGCGTGTCGGCGTAGTGCACGCGCGTGCAAAACATGCGCTCTGGGCGCGCCCAGAGCACGCACAGCACCTGTTCGACGCAATGCCAGCGCGCTCTAGAGCCCGAGGGTGGAGCTGGCATTGCATAGGATGACGGTAGGGGAAGCAAGACACTTAGTGGACAAGGAGTCCAAGTCCACAATGCCAACCAGAGAGCTTGCAAAAAGTGGCTGTGCACAGCAGGTGTTCGACAGAAAGCCAAGTGCACTTAGATAACTCTTGGAGTGGCCAAAATCTCCAGATCAGTGTCTCTTTAGATGCAGAAGATGGTGGTACCATTAGTTTGGCAAAGACAGAAAGTTGATAGTGCAAGTTTTGCAAAACACCAGTTTTGGACAGAAAGAAAAAGGGTTTAGAACATGCACTTCAAAACCCTCAATGAGCCCAATCTCCTGGACTTAAGAGTTTGGTAGGGAGGGCTACAAGTAGGAGAAAGCTCAGGGCTATTAGGGCAAAGAAAAACATGGCTGTAGTACAAATCACCAAATTGGACCAGAATGCAAAAGATGCTGATCCACTCAAATTTTCCAAGGGACATCACTGGGTTTTTGCTTGAAAATGAATGGTATGCATCCACTGACATCTCCAAACACTTGGAAGAATTTTCAGAAGAATATTTAAATGGGTTGCAGTGCAAAAGTGCCTACTGGACCAGATTGGAAAAGTTGGTGTAGAGCTCAAAATCTCCAATGGCCAAGAGGTATTTTTGCATGAAAGTGATGTGGAAACATCACATGACATCTCCAAATTTTGGTGGAAATTTTGAAAGCATTTATCAACTGGTTGCAGTGCAAAGCAGGCTCCAAATGCAAAAGAAATCATTTTAAAGGAATAAAGCTTTGAGTAAAATAAGTCTTGCAAATTTGGATCCACTAACGAGGAATTGTTTTATAAAAGAGAGTAAACAAATCCAACAATACCTTTGAAGGTTTTTCCTACTTGAGGAAAAAAAATCCAGGGTCACAAAAGGTAAAACTTGACAATAATGGAAAAGTTTTATTTCCTGCCAACATTTTAATAAATAAAACAAGGCCAAAATTTTTGGGGTGTCACAACACTACCCCCCTTAAGAAAAATCTCGTCCTCGAGATTTGTTAAAGGCTGTTTTGAACAAGAATTGTTTTGAAATAAAAAATCTGTTTTTATCAAGAAATCCTTCAACTGCACAAAACAAAACGGCTACAGTGAGAGGGTAATAAGTGGTGTAAAACCACAGTGTGGCACACTGGTGTAGTGTGGGAAAATCCACGGTTAGGGAAAAACGAGACGTTTCTAAGGGGATACAGTAATTTAGAATAAATTCTAAATTACTAATATACGCTGGTCGCACCCGAGAGCACAGTGCTCTCTCTGGCTGACAGGTGGGCCCAGGGCCCATTGTCGGCCTCTTCTCCTTCCTTTGGCCCTCTCTTCTCTCTCGCGCATTCTCCCGCGCTTCCTCCACCGGTGATGCCTAGCTCGTAGGGCATCGTGGCCGTACCGTGGTAGTGCGCGGCGTGCTAGCTGCTGGTGCAGCGTGCACTCACCTCGCGGGCCAGGGTGCTATCGGCACTGCTCGCGGGCTCGCCTCCGAACACCGGCGGCCGAGCGACGGGTGGCGTTGGTGGACCTCGCCCACCGTACACCGATCTCGCGCTATAAAACAGTCGCGGTGCTCCTCTCTTCTTCCTCACCCCCGGCCTCGCTCCTACTCCTCCTTCCTTCTTCTCCATAGCCGCTGGCAGGAGCTCGAGCCGAGGCTCTAATAGCGGATGCAATGCCGGACTGGTATGTGGTCCTGGTGTGTGGGGGCTTGGCGGTGCTGCTGGGGTTCTCCGTGCTCCTGTGCGCGATGATCCTGGACGATCGTCGTGATGCTGCTGCTCGAGTGTTAGCTCTTCGCGGTGGCGGCGATCACGTGAATTAGGCGCGTATCGGGGCTGACTGCTGTCGGAGTGCCGGGGCAGCTTGCGCTCGAACGAGCACTCACAAGTCTCTCTCACTGAGACTGCGGTGTCCTCGAGTGTGGTTAGATAGACGCAAAAAGGTGCTCAGAGATTTGTAATGGTGCTCAAGGTCGAGTGGTGGCTGAGAATTTGCTGTAACGATGATGCGCGAATAATAAAAGAAAAAAATCTATGCCGGCAAAAAGCATATATATGCAGCAATAACTCGGGAAAAAGAGATCTTCTCGAAAAACACGTTGCGAGAGAAGAAATAATTTAAAACAAAACTAACAGTGGCAACACCGCTCACAAATCAGGAATTAAAGAAAAAAATGGATCCGTTGCATAAAGGTTTTTACGAACATGCTGCAACACATATATACAAGTACTGGGACAATAAATACATCGGAGGCGTCTACAAAGAAAAGGGTAAAGCGACAGGGTCCTGAGAAAACGCTTCTGGCACCGGGGCACACTCCTCTTCTATCGGGGGAAGCGGGTTAACCAGTCGATGAATGCGCCCTTCTTGGTCAGGCCTCAGTGGTCTGCCGATAGCGATCCGAGGATTTAAATCAGCGAGGCTCTGGAGATAACCCATTACTCGCTGAGTTAAACGCTCCTGGGCAATGACGTACTGGGCAAGGTTGGCCAGTACTGGATCCCTCTCGATGCGCCCACCGGGAAAAGATGCAACTTCTCCGGGTGCTGCACGGCTCGGAAAATAATAGTACCCTCGCTCACTGGCATAGGGCACTGCGAATCGAAGGCGGGTGAGCGCCTCGTATGCAGCAGCTTCTATGGCCATCTGCGGAGTCGGCATGGATTTCCCCATGAAGGAGACTTCCGTTGGGTCTTGGTTTGGGTAGGCGGGAGGAATCTGCACCACTGCCCAATATTTCGAGGTGGAAGGAGTGATCCTCGATTTGAGCAACTCGTACTGGGGTGGACGGGTGGCGCTCATAGTACTGCAGGTAAAGTCCCACAATAATTTGACAAAGCTACCCGGGGTTGCGTCTGGGGTCCTCAGATAAATGCTGGGGGTCGACATGGTGAGGGGCGGCTGTGGGTGCTGCTCACAAAGGTGAGGGGTGCTCGGCAAGGTCGCGAAGTGGCCTTTAAATAGCACCGGGGCTGGGGTATCTACCGGGGTGAAAGGTAACTGGCTGACGATCCTGCACTTGGGTCAAAGCCACATGTATACATATCACATAAAGGTGACGCATTACTGTGGGCATTGACGGGATTGGTCTAGGTAGCTGCGTCCGAAGAAAAAATGCAACTGTACGCCAACGTACACATGCATAGCTACTACTCCAAAAACAAGGGCGCTCAAACAGACAGCATGCAACAACAGCGATACAAGGCCACACATTACAAGGCGTAGAAAACTAAGGCTCGATACACTTTGAGCGACTTAGTCTACTTCGTTAATGTCTAAGTAGGCTGGCCTTGCGGACGCCGATGCTTCTCCACGGCTCTCACCATCAGGATTTGCTGGTTGAGGCTGAGGTGCTGCAGGGTCGGGGAGATGGTGATGACCATCCCGGGGGTTGTTGGCCCAAATCCCGTTGGAATGGGTTTCCAAAAGGCGACGAAGCGCTTCTGGGGTCACCAAAGTGTTCTGGTTGATGGCTGGCGCAGGCCTCAAGGGATCGATCGGGTGTCCGAACAGCACGACTGGGTTGTCGGTGTCGGGCTCCGCCTCTCTTCTCGCCGGGGCTCGACGAACCAGCTCTCCACGAGCTGCGATCAGATCGAGGGTGACCTGATTGAACAGTTGCTCTAGTGCGCTTAAATAGCGCACCAAAAGCAACAGCGCAGGATCCGTCTCGTGGTCTCCGTCGGCAACCTGGGGCGGCCTACCATACCCGTCACGACTGGGGTAGTAGTGAAACGAGCGACAGTTAACTCTGGGCGACAGGTGCCGGAGCTGAACTATAGCTTCGCGGGCTGCTAGTTGGATGGCTTGTGGCTCAAAGGAAGTTGTCCTTCCAGTGAATCTGTAGGGGCGTTCTGGCGACAGACCCCTACCGTAGATGTGCACAGTGGCCCAGTACTGACGGCTCTCACCGTACATGGGTCCCTGGTACACAACATACTCGGGAGGCTCCTCCAACGCATAGGCACGGCGGGTGAGGTTTGCGAGCACGTTCACAAAACCTCCGAGGTTGGTCGATGTGGTCTCGTTGTGAACAATGGGGCTAGGCATCGTGGCTGGGTTTTGGGGGAAAGAGGTTGTGCTGTGATGGAGGCTAGCGTGCCCTTTTTATAGGAAAAAGGGACGGAGTCTTCCTCCGCACGCTTGCGATAGAGACGGGTTGGGTGTCGGTTACTGGCGCGCGAGCGATGGGCTAGGCTGATAGGTTGGGCACCGTCCGCCGAAAAAGGGCGTCGGGTCACTGTGGGGCTACCTTATGCGGGAAGCTTGACCGGGGTTAGGCTAAGGTCTGATGGTTTGGTTAACCTAAGTTTATTGACCTGGCTAAGATAGGATTAGCCAATGGTCAGCCTGGCTCTGATACCAAGTCTGTCACGACCGGGTTTTGGGATATACATTCCCAGAAAAGCGGCCTGTGTGCTCACCAGCCCCAGGATTACTGTTAGCTGATGAGGCAGCAACTTGATACAAGAATATCCGAGCAAGTACAAAAATATGTAGTACAAGGCCATTCGGGCCTAGGAGTACAACATTTTGTTTGCTATTGGTTGAGGGCGGAAGCGATCGGGTACATCTGCGTCTATGGGACTCCATTTCCCACAAGAACAGCTGACCAGGATAACGCCTATCTTCGCGAGGCTGCAAACGTCAACACGTAGGCCCCGAGGTTGTCACCGCGTGGCTCGCCTCCGAGCGAGAAATCTGGCCAAGACAATAGCCAGGGACAAGCCAGTGAGTACGTTTGAATGTACTCGCAAACATTAGGAACACGGGTATAATATATCAAACATGCTCCGAGTTAAACTAGATAAAACACACATCTGCCACGAAATATATGAAAGGTCATGATGCACACATATGGTTAAAATATACCAAAATAAAATACTGGGTGCCAAGCGAGTGTCTGAATGACTCCTCGAGCGGAAAATACAGAAATAACAATACTGGTGCCAAACGAGTGTCTGAATGACTCCTCGAGCGAAAAATGCAGAAATAATAATAATGCCGCAGTCGGGCGTCTGAGCGACACCACATAAAGGGCTTATAAAAGATAAATGAATAACACGCATGCCGCAGTCGGGCGTCTGAGCGACACCACATAAAGGGCTTATAAAAGATAAATGAATAACACGCATGCCGCAGTCGGGCGTCTGAGCGACACCGCATAAAGGGCTTATAAGAAAAATAATTACAGTGAATATCCAGGAGGTAGGACCATCCCAGGGATACTCAATAATATACATAATATAAATGGTTAGTCCAAAATATAATAAAGATCACAATCCATACGTGTCATAGACATAAACAAAATTTAGTACAGTCGTTTCTCCATCCGAAAAACCGATAATCTAGTCGGGCCGTACCTCCATCCGAATACCGTTACAGAGTTCTAGATGAATCGTTCTCCATCCGAATACCGTTACCGAGATTCAACTTAGGCTGTGGTCCTTACTCAAGAACATGACTATCCAACAGGATGTGTCCTCTGCAGAGGGAGTACCATTTTCCACGAGTAACGGGTTTACTTAGTCCCTCTGGACTAATTCCGTCCACGGTCTTTTGATTGAAAACACGCCCGACCTGCACACACCAGCTTAACTCACCAGTGCCTGGAATCACCCACGACACCTGCCAAGCAAAACTCTAAGTGGGGAGGCTACAACCTCGACGTAGCATGGGATCACAAAATTTATACCGCGCGCAAACTGGGGAAGCTATCCCCTTCGGCTACAACCGAAACACCCATGCCCCCGGACCGAATGACAGGCTTTAATCCGTGGCCACGGGACCTTCATCACGGCCTCTCTGTACGGTGTGTGCTTTGGACAGGGGTTGACAACCTACTGAACCCTACCCTGTCCCTGCAGGGACAAGTGTTGGTACCGACAAAGAAGGGAGCTATCGATCAAGACTTGGTCTACAACCGTCTCAGGTGGTCCAGGCACCCACCAAACATATCACCACTAGTGAAATAAATCATCACTCCTCGAGCCTCACCAAGCTATGCCGGGCATACTCGTCTCGACGAGGGATTAGGGACGAGCTCGTGTCTACCCAAGACCACGACTCTCCCGGCTTCCTACCGGTGTGCAAGAGAAACTCACGAGGATGACCCAAATCACTAGTGTATCCACCTGCTGACCCCAAAACAACTCCAAAGTGCACTTATGCACGAGACTTTATCGGCAAACACACAAATACAAATATTTCAAACACAGTACCAAAACTTGTCTCAAATATTTTTTGAAATAAATCTTAAAATAAACTAGATGAAATTTGAGAGAGGTAGGAAAAAGAATCAACTCATTTGGAGTTTTATTTTAAAAGTTATAGCCAGTCAAAGTTTGGTCAACTCTGTTTTTAAAATAAAACCAGAAAAAGGAAAAATGCTTCGAGGGAAATACGCTTACGCAGCAGGGAAAACGCATTCGGGGTTTGGGCCTCCACTTAAACAGAGAGAGGGCGGCTGCGCGGGTCGCTGACAGAGGGTCCAGAGGGCCCACTGGTCAGGTTTGACCGTTCCTTCCCTCCTTCTCTTCTCTTCTGCCCGACGGGAGCGGGGCTCCGGCGATCGCCGGCGGCTCCTCGAGGGCATCTGCGGGCGGGGATGGAACGGCTAGGCCGGGGCGGTCCTCTAGGTGGTGGTTGGGTTGACGGAGGTGGCAGGAATCGCAGGCGGCGAGCTCCGCGGCGGAGGAAAGCTACGGTGGTGAAGTGCTTTTTGTGCTCCGGTGGTCTCTGATCGAAGATGAGTAGCTGGGCAGCTCCGCAAGGACCAGAGGGAGTGACTGGTGGTGCTGGTTGGGCGAGAGGGTGGCCGGTTGCAACGAATCGCACCAGAGCTTGGCGGCGGCCGGGCTGGCCGGAGTTGAGGGAGACGGTCATCACAGGTCGATTCACTACGCGGGAAGCTCTACGAGGAGTGTCTGAAGTCGCGTGAGTGCTCGGAGGGGCTCGGGGACCCTTTATATAGCATGGCGAGGCTGGACCGTGGCGGTAGAAGATAGGATCGCCGGCGACAGCCGTTGCTGTAGTTGCAGGGCATCTTGGCGGCGACGAACGCGTTCCGACAGGCAGGAGGATAGGCACGAGCGATTCCTAGGGGCAGCTGGCGCGCTGGTGCGGTTTGGGCGGTGCCGAACATGGCAGAGGCCACTGCCGACGCCGGCGTGCCGCGAAGGGCGCGGCCAGCGGCGCAGCCGGGCACCAGAGGGATCGTGGAGCAGGGGGCGGCTAGTGCGTGGTTCAGCAATGCAGAGGGGGTCAGGGTCGGGTCGCGTCGCGTGCGGCAGCGCGGCGTGTCGGCGTAGTGCGCGCGCGTGCAAAACGTGCGCTCTGGGCGCGCCCAGAGCACGCACGGCACCTGTTCGACGCAATGGCAGCGTGCTCTAGAGCCCGAGGGTGGAGCTGGCATTGCACAGGATGACGGTAGGGGAAGCAAGACACTTAGTGGACAAGGTGGATAGGTCAGGAGTCCAAGTCCACAATGCCAACCAGAGAGCTTGCCAAAAGTGGCTGTGCACAGCAGGTGTTCGACAGAAAGCCAAGTGCACTTAGATAACTCTTGGAGTGGCCAAAATCTCCAGATCAGTGTCTCTTTAGATGCAGAAGATGGTGGTACCATTAGTTTGGCAAAGACAGAAAGTTGATAGTGCAAGTTTTGCAAAACACCAGTTTTGGACAGAAAGAAAAAGGGTTTAGAACATGCACTTCAAAACCCTCAATGAGCCCAATCTCCTGGACTTAAGAGTTTGGTAGGGAGGGCTACAAGTAGGAGAAAGCTCAGGGCTATTAGGGCAAAGAAAAACATGGCTGTAGTACAAATCACCAAATTGGACCAGAATGCAAAAGAGGCTGATCCACTCAAATTTTCCAAGGGACATCACTGGGTTTTTGCTTGAAAATGAATGGTATGCATCCACTGACATCTCCAAACACTTGGAAGAATTTTCAGAAGAATATTTAAATGGGTTGCAGTGCAAAAGTGCCTACTGGACCAGATTGGAAAAGTTGGTGTAGAGCTCAAAATCTCCAATGGCCAAGAGGTATTTTTGCATGAAAGTGATGTGGAAACATCACATGACATCTCCAAATTTTGGTGGAAATTTTGAAAGCATTTATCAAATGGTTGCAGTGCAAAGCAGGCTCCAAATGCAAAAGAAATCATTTTAAAGGAATAAAGCTTTGAGTAAAATAAGTCTTGCAAATTTGGATCCACTGATGAGGAATTGTTTTATAAAAGAGAGTAAACAAATCCAACAATACCTTTGAAGGTTTTTCCTACTTGAGGAAAAAAAATCCAGGGTCACAAAAGGTAAAACTTGACAATAATGGAAAAGTTTTATTTCCTGCCAACATTTTAATAAATAAAACAAGGCCAAAATTTTGGGGGTGTCACAACCTCTGCCAAGGAGACGCCGGCGGAGTGCGGCGGCTACGTCGCGGTGCGCCGTCCGTCGAAAAAGAACGCCTTCCCGGTCATCAAGCTGTCACAGTCGGTGAAACTATGGTAGCAATCTTACTTTTACGTCGAGAACGTCGACCCGGCTGCCGACTTCATCAACCTGCCGGCCTATGAGGCCGGGCCCCCCGTCGGGCATCAGCCCAACTGGGGCTACAAGCTGAAGCCAATGTCGGCGGACGCAGCAGCCGCCATCAACTGGCTCCGGGTGCCCCAAGAGTCGGAGGGTCTCATGCCGTCTGACCTGCTCATCGCCTTCGTTGAGCACCGGGTCCTCCCGCTTCAGCGCCGCCCTCATCTGATCTGCCGGATGAGCGGGCACCGCGACCCGAGCAGGATGTGCACAAGGAGTATGTCGTCTGCCGAGGTGGCGAGGATGGTGAACGAGATCTTCGACCTCAAGGTGTCGGAGGGCGCTTGGCGCTTCGGGAAGCGCCCGTACTCCCGCGACAGCCCGCCGCCGGCCGTAAGTAACTTGATTTCTTCCCTTTGGTATTGGTTTCAATCTTGTCCTTAGCGTGAAAATGTTTCTTCTTCGGAATGCAGATTTATATGTCTGCAGCGACGGCCGACGTTGTGGGGCCGGGCGGCAACTACCAGGCGTACCGGGAGGTGACTGACGTGGACGACCCCGACTTGGGGGCGGCCGCCGTGGAGGACGACGCGACAGGCGGCGGTGACGGAGCAGGTGGCTCCGAAGAAGGGGGCGGCGTGGAGACCTGGCCTGATGACGATGACGATGAAGACGAGCCGTGCCCCTCCCGGAGTAATGCGAACACCGGCGCAGGCCCCTTTGCTGGGCCGCCCACTCATGGCGGCAAGCGCAAGTGGAAGCAGGGCGCCGCCCTGTTCGGCAGTGCACCGAAGAAGCTCAAGAACCCGGCCACCGCGACCAGGCAGAAAGAAACCGCGGCGAAGGTGGCCAAGTTCCATAGGCAGCCGAAGGTGCCGCCTATGGTGTCAGCGTAAGTTTTTCTTCCTTACGCCTTCATTCTTCTGCCGATCTGGACTAAAAATCCTTCATCTTGCTTCTTATCTTCAGGGCCCCGCTCACCCTCGAGAAGTCGGGCGCCGCCTCGGTCATCAGGTCGGCGGAGACATCCACCACCACCCGGCGAATCGACCAAGCTGCCGACCTTCAGGAGGCGCAGGAGCGAAACGCGCGGGAGGTGCGCGAGGAGCAGGAAGCCGACCGCTTGGCGAAGGCGGAGGCTGACAAGGCGGCGGCGTCTGCGGCGAGGAAGCTGGCGCAGGCGGAGGCTGACGCCGCAGCGAAGGAGCGGCTTGCAGAAGCCGCCCGCCGTCAGGAGCCGCTGCTCGTTACCCCCTTGAACACTGCGCCGCCTCCTCCAGAATTTGTGGCGATGACTGGGGGAGCCAGCGGTGAGCATCCGATCATGGACCGGGAGGGCGGCGACGTGGCTATGCCAGACGTCATCGTACCGCCGCCACCGCCATCCGGCGGAACGCAAGGCGGCCAACCGACCGCCCCGCTGGTGCCACCAGCCGGGAACGAGGGGACGGCGGTCTTGACTCCCGAGGTCCGCACACCCTCGCGCCGCCGTCTTGCGAGGCCGGCCTCGGCACCGCGGCCATTGGAGGCCGGTGCTGCGAGCTCGTCGATCCCCGACGCCGAAGCGACCAGCGCCGCTCCCGCCGGCTGGGAACGCGGAGGTGGGATGGGAGCCTTGAACCAAGCGGCCCTCGACGTCCAAGCCAAGCTCCGGGCTGAAGCTGAGGCCCTCAAGCGATGCAATGAGACATTCCTGGATTCACGGGCAGCCATACGAGTAAGTTTCTTATTTCTCTTGTTGTTGATCTTCTTGCTTCCTTCGTGGGGGCGCGCCAGCGCACCCACTGGGTGTAGTCCCCGAGTTTTGGGCTGGCTGCTGAGCAGGCGGTCCGGAACTTTAACTTGCAAGCATTGGGCGCTAACTTCATCTGATGTCCCTCTTGCAGAATTATCACAACCTTCGCGCCTCCTCCTTCAACTCCAAGGTTCGGAAGCTGGAGAAGCAGTCCGCCTATCTGGCCGAGAGCCGTCGTAAGTTTTGAATTCCTTCGTTCGCATGGGCGCGCTGGCGCACCCGCGGGCTGTAGTCCTCGAGATTCGGGCCGACTGCTGAGCAGTCGGGCCGGATCTCCCCGACAACTGTGTCCTTCTTAGTGGGTTAACTGACGCTTTTTTCTCTTCTTTCCTTTTTGCAGAGGCCAACGCCGCCTTGCAGTGGCAGCTGGGCGAAACCAACACCGCACTACGTGGCAAGGAGGCGGAGTGCAGTAAACTGGCCGAGGAGCGTGACCGACTGGTTACTCAACTCGCGGAGCAGTCGGAGGCCCTCTAGGCGGCTCAGAGGGAGGCGAAGACGAAGGAGACCGACCTCCTTGCTGAGTTCGAGGTCGAACGCTCTGCCTGGGCCGACAAGGAGGCGAAAATGACTGCCTGCTTCAGCAGCATCGAGGACTTGGTCGACGGTACGCCTCCTCTATTTTTCTTTCTTGCTTTGAGTCGCCGGCCCTTCTTCAAGCCGACTGCTGGCTTCTAATCTTTGGCCGTTCTTGCCCTTTGCTTAAACAGACTTCTTCCCGGGCCACTCCACTGCTGCGAATCAGGTCATCGAGGCCCAACGCCAGGAGCGGAGGGCGGAAGGCGCGCAGATTGCCGCTGACGCCCCCGTACCATCAACGAGCAGCTCCTCAGCATCCAGGCCCGCCTTCGGCCTGCCCATCAGATGCTGCGCCGCCTTCAGCGTGTCGGGGCCCAGGCGATCTCCGCCCTTTGGCCAGGCATGCAGGCTCCGTGCACTCCCAGTCGGACTGTCGACTGGCTGGAGGTGGCGGCCGGCCGCCTGGAGGCTTGGAAGGGCTTTGCGGCCCGGGCTGGGGAACGCCGTGCTTTGGAGTTCGTCAAGGCGTGGTACGGCCTGGGCTGGATCTGGCCCAGCTGACCACGTTTCCATAGGAGGCGCAGGAGGAGCTGGTGGCGGTGGAGGCCGACCTTGTCAGTAGGGTGGCGGCGATCGCCGACTATACTAACACCAGCGTCTTCATCCCGGAGGCGGTCGAAGATGGTGCCGAAGCGCCGCCGGAGTGGTTTGGGCTGAACCCTGAGGACAGCGAGGACTCGCCTGAGGTCATCGACTCCAGCGACGAAGGGGAAGATGAAGAGGAGGAGGAAGAGAGCGAAGAGGACGCACCGGAAGCCGGAGCGGATGGCCGGCCTCATCCTGACCGGGTCTCGAGCAACAACCCGCGCTCCAAAGCGCCGACTGCTGCTGGAGGCGGCCAGACGGAGACTGACCAAACGCCCGTTACGCCAGCGGGCGCCGCCAACTCTGTCGTCCACTGCTCCAACTGGCACCGCCGACCCTGTCGTCCAGCCGGAGCCTTCTGCCGCCCCTTAGGGTGCTATCTTTTTTCTTTTTCTGCTTGCTTATCTGGACAAAGTTTGGTTAAATTTGCACAATTCCACCCGCAGGGTGTATATCAAACTCTGTTGAATGCCGGCCGGTGGGCCTTTATCTATGTAAATATGTTGTCGCAACTTGTGCTTTTGCTTTGCCGACTTCTGACTTTTCTCTCTTTATGCTCCTAGCTTTTTTCCTTTGCCGCCCTCCCTTGGCTATCCTCTTGCTAGCCGAACAGCCGCTCTGCGGGCTGTAGCTGGGTCGAGTACTTAGCCATTGGTGGGAGGGCAAGTACTTAGCTATTTGGAGTGTTGGTAAGACGGGCAGAAGCTGGCCGAAGGGGCAGGGTGCCGGCATTGGTTATATGCGTACTTTCCTTAGCCATTTTTCATGTGGGCTTTATTTTGCAACCCCTGCCCGCCGTACAGTCGCTCTGCGAGCGGCGGCTTCTGGCAAGGGAAGCTGTTCGGTGCCAACACACTACTTGTCCGGCTGCAGGAGGCGGCATATAGCAGAGGGCGGCGAGCCTCCGGGCCGACTGGTCGAACCCGGTGCCAGGCGGAATAATAAAACAACACATTCATAGGCAGAACACTTTTCATATAGATAAAAAAGGGGGGTAGTCCCCGAGCTTCTTCTCGGGGGATCCGGAGTCTTCGTACTTAATACAAAAGGTAGCGTGATACATACTGCTTTCAACTGTAAAATCTTCGAAGGAGGTCTACGTTCCACGGCCTCTCCGTCTCCTTGCCTTAGTCGTCCCTTTTTCGTGCTCTGGGCTTTTGAGCGTCGATCAGGTAGTAGGAGTCATTGCCCAGCACTCTGCTGATGATAAAAGGTCCTTCCCAAGGTGCTGAGAGCTTGTGCTGACCGGCTGTTCGCTGGATCAGCCGGAGCACAAGGTCTCCCTCTTGGAAGGATCTTGGCTTCACCTTGCGGTTGTAGTATCGGCATAGGCTCTGCTGGTAGATGGCGGACCGGCTGAGCGCAAGCAGCCGACCCTCTTCTAGCAAGTCGATGCCGTCTTCTCGTGCCTCCTTGGCGTCCGCCTCGGTGTACATGGTGACTCGCGGGGAGTCGACTCTATGTCCGCCGGGATGACAGCTGCCGTAGACGAGGAAGAAGGGCGTGAAGCCGGTCGACTTGTTCGAAGTTGTGCGCAGGCTCCAGAGGACGGCCGGCAGCTCGTCAAGCCAGCGGCCGGCCGAACGCTCTAGAGGTTCGACCAGTCGGGGCTTGATGCCGGACAGAATGAGGCCGTTTGCTCGCTCTACTTGGCCATTTGACTGCGGATGGGCAACAGACGCTAAGTCCAGTCAGATGCCCTGCGTTGCGCGGAAACGAGCCAAAGCTCCTTTGGCGAAGTTTGTGCCGTTGTCGGCGATGATGCTATGTGGTATGCCGTACCGAGTGGTGATGTCGGCGATGAAAGTCACGGCAGTCAGCTCGTTCAGCTTCTTGATTGGTTTTGCTTCTATCCACTTGGTGAACTTGTCCACAGCGACCAGCAGGTGAGTCATGCCTTGGAGCATGAGTGGGACGTACTTCACAGCAACGCGCTTGTTGCCGTTCTCTATGCTGACGGCCGTGGAGTAGTCGACGAGCCAATGTTCCGGCTTCACGGAGCCGGTGTACTTGGGAGTATCTCTCGAGAGCGTGAACCCTTTGGGGAAGGGCTCATCTCGAATTCGTGGGCCAAAGCAAGGCGGTCCCAACGCGTCTTCTTCTTCCAGGGCCAGGGACCCGTTGAGGCGGTCGATCCGATGGCGGGCATCGTTCTCTCCGACTCCCTCTCGACGGCCAAGGCGGTCGCCGAGTGTCGGGTGCGTGACAGGCGGTGGAGTAGGATGCCTCTCTCCACGGGGCGGAGGGGGAGGCGGATTGCCTCGCTGCTCCACTACTTGAGGGCGGCCGTCGGCGTCACGCTCGATGGTGAGGCGAGTCCGACTGCGGCTGGCAGCTGGCTTGTCCCCTCTTCTTCTGCGGGCGCCACCAGTCGGCGTCCGGGATGTCGCACCATGGTCCTGGCGAGGGGGCGGCTCGTCGTTCCGCCGGACGGGTTCTTCGGCACGGCAGCCGGCTTCGTGCTGCGCGGCGGCCGCGTCTAGGAGCTGCTGGATTCGCTCCGTCATGTGGCGACGCTCGTCGCCCTCGTACTTGTCCAGCTCGTCCGTCACCGCCTGGGCGGCCCGGATGTTCTCTGCAGGCGTGGCATAGACGGGACGATCCAACATGCTGGCAATGGTCCCACCACGCTGCCGGATCGAGCCGACGTGGCTAGGGCCCTCAGGAGCTGGCGTGCCACCGACAGCCCGGTCCATTTCGCGCCGGTAGGCCTCCGAGAGGCGCGGCATGCTGGCCAGTTGATTGGTGCTTTCGATAAGCTGGACATGGCGCGCCTCCAGCCTCTCGGCGTCTGCGCCTTCAGGAATGGGCGCCGCTAGATGTCGCAGCACCGCATCGAGTGGGTCTCGGTCGCCTCCGTCCGAGCGTTCACCACCGTTGATGACAAGCACCTTCGTGACGGTGCTCCCGCCGCTGAGCTCGCGAGGAGGCGGCTCGTCGTAGACCACCACGTTGTTGGGGAACGCGTCAAGCGACGCTGTGTCGGAGTCGACGATCATTGGCTCGGTGGAGCCAACAGACTCCAGGTCCACCGCAGGCTCGCTGGTGACGTGAAGCTGGTCGAGGAGGCTGACGAGGCGGCTCTCGGGGCAGCCGGTGCCCGCGTTGGAGGCTGGCTCGTCGGAGAGGTGGACCTCGCCAACAAGGTCAGCGAAGCAGCTGGCTGCGCAGGCGACCTCCGCGCCGTGCAGCGCGTCGAGGTTGACGCCGTCGGGCGTGCTGGGCTGGCTTCGCTCGCCAGGAAGGACCAAGGTTCCCGTTCAGAACAGGTCTCCGGAAGACGGTGCAACTCACTCCACGGTGGGCGCCAAATTTCGGGGGTTGGGTGCGACATATGCCAAAGGATGCCTTATCATGGTGGGAGCGAGTAGAACGTCCCCGGTGCCTGGAAGCGGGATGAGGTGTAGACACGTGCGCCGGCGAACTTTACCCAGGTTCGGGGCTCTCCTAGGAGATAGCATCCGTAGTCCTGCTCTGCGGGGTCTCCGCATGATCACTCAAGCTCAAGTAATACAAAGGTGCTCCTTGAGCTGTGTGCTAGAGGCAGAAGGAGGCAAGGCAAGCTCTTCCTCTCCCCCTAGGGTGTTGGCTAGATCTAATGGAGTGGGAACCCTTTGAAGGGGTGCCCTGGGGGGTTTATATAGGCCTACCCCCAGGGGTACATTCGTCATCTTTCCGGGTGCTGGCCCGCCTGTCTGCGTCTCTGGGCGCCGGCTTCTCCGCCGACCATTGGGGCCCGCCGCCTGGTGGGCCCCGCCGACTGGTCTGGTACGGAGCAGACAGGCTGCTCCCGCCACCGGCGGGTTTGGCTGGCGGCTGATCACTGTAGTCGTACCGCTAATGACGCAGGCTTGGTCAGCGGGGTATGGCTACAGGCTCGCCGTCTGGCGGGAGAGCACTGTAGCCTTACCATGTCTTGTCTGGTTGATGACCCATGGGCCCCGAGGGAGGAACCGGCCGCCTGCCCGTAGTTCGGCCTCCCTTGGGTCCGGCTGGTCTGGCTTCTGCCGCCCTCCGGGCTCTCACTGCTTGGTAGGGCCCGCCGCCTGCTGGCCGTACCGTCAGGTCGTCGTGGGGAGCAGGGCTCGTCCTGTCAGGAGTGACGTCAAGGGGGAATGGCAACAGTGTCGCGCCAGGCGGTGATCACCGCCCGTACGGGGCACTGTAGCCACGCCCTGACCTGGGATTCGAGGGTGAGGGGATACACTGTGGACTCACTCTGTCTTGTCCTCTTGATGAGGGCACAGACTCTAAGGACGCTTGCGGCCCGCCTGCCAGACGCCTGCTTCTCCGGAGGTATCTTGCTGGAAGCCGGCCAGTCTTGAGGCCGTCTGCTGATGCCTGGCCGCCTTCAAGCAGCCGGCCACCAGGAGGCGGCGCCTTGATGTGTGGTGTCTTGGGCCGAAGCCGGCCCAAAGTCTTGAAAGGTTCTGGGTCTCGGGTGAGGCTACCCGTGGCCCATTACTCCGACAGCGGGTCAACCAACTATCCTCGCCCGCGGAAAAGCGGGTCATGAGGCTTGTGAGGGCTGCCATTTTCCTCGGCTTTTCCTGGCCGAGGTGTCTGGCCAGCCATTCGTCCCGAACACTGTGCTTGAAGGCTGCTAAGGCTTCGGCGTCCGGGCAGTCAACGATTTGATTGTGCTTAGTGAGGAATCTGTTCCAAAGCTTTCGGGCTGACTCTCCGGGTTGTTGAATTATGTGACTTAAGTCGTCTGCATCCGGAGGTCAGACATAAGTCCCTTGAAAATTAGCCCTAAAAGCGTCCTCAAGTTCTACCCAACTTCCAATTGAGTTTTCTGGGAGGCTTTTCAACCAGTGCCGTGCTGGTCCTTTCAGCTTGAGGGGTAGGTATTTAATGGCGTGGAGATCGTCTCCGCGAGCCATGTGGATGTGAATGATAAAATCCTCAATCCAGACCCCAGGGTCTTTCGTTCCGTCGTATGCCTCTATGTTCACGGGTTTAAATCCCTCTGGAAATTCATGATCCAGCACCTCATCGGTGAAGCACAGGGGGTGCGCAGCGCCCCTATATTTTGACGTGTCATGGCATACTTCCGACGGTTGTAGTGTTCGGTTTTGATTCCGAACTGTTATTTGATCAGTATGATCATTTGGGTGGCCCTGATCCTGTGTCAGAGCATGCTTTCTAGATCTATAGATGGACCTGGCCATACCGGCTTTTTTGTCAAGGTGCTCACGTAGATCGTGTGCTGACTAGTGTGCGGAATTACTAGCCGCTTTATCTCGGCCACGGGGTGGTTGGTCCGTCCGATCGGCCGTATTATTTTTCGGCGGTGTGGGCTTTATAACCTCGTCGTCGAATTCAGGCAGAAGCTTGCGCTTTGGGTAGCTCTTGGTGTGGCGATCGCCGCCGTATTTTTCTTCAGTGTCGAGCACTTTGTTCCATCTGCGGTTGAGCGTGTCCTGCGCGGCGTTAAGCCTTTGCTTCTGCTTCTTCAAGCTCCTCGTGGTGGCGATAAGCCTTTTGCGGAGGTCTTCTTGTTCCGAGTGCTTATCTGGGATGATGAATGCATCGTCGTCCAGACTGTTCTCCTCTCCGGAGATAGGTTTATGAGTTTTATCTCCGCCGTCGCTATGATCGGACGGCAGCCTCGGACTATGTTCACCGTCCCCTGGCTCATCCTGCTCCATCGTTGGGTCCATGGGGTCGTCCGGGGTATTATTTCCTCTTGTGGTGCTATCGCTGTTTTTACTGTGGCAGGATTTGGAGCGGCGCCGATGCCGTCGCTTTGGTTGCTTATCAAGGGGATTATCCTCCGTTGCATCCTTCCGTTCCTCGCTGTCGCTTTCTTTGGGTGTGTCCACCATGTATATATCATATGATGAGGTGGCTGTCCAGCGCCCTGCGGGCGGTGGCTCCTATTCTTCTCCGGCATCGTCGTCCATACCGTCGATGTCTTCGGAGTCGTAATCAACCGTGTCGGTTATGTTGTCGATAGTGGCTATTAAGTGGGTGGTGGGTGGGTAACAAATTTCTTCGTCGTCCGCTCCCCACTCAAGACGGACATAGTTCGGCCCAGAATCTCCTGAAAGGGAGAGAGATTTTAAAGAATTTAGCACGTCGCCCAATGGCGAGTGTCGAAAGATATCCGCGCAGGTAAACTCCATGATCGGTGCCCAATCCGATTCTATAGGCACGGATGTACACGGTTCGGAGCCTATGGCCGGACTCGAGTCCGAGGGTCCGATGACGTAGACCTCATCAGAGGCGAAGTCTTTGTTCGGCTCTATCGCCGATGAGTGTGCGGCTTCCATGGCGGGGTTCATCCACCTGTCCTCGGATGGCACGATCTGCTCCGGATCAAGAACCGGGGCAGCTGTAGTCGTGATCTCCCGAGCACCGTCCGATGGCATATCTAGGTCATGCTCATCGTGACTGTTCAGCGCGCCTGTCATGGGCTCGAATCCGTCGAAGATCAAGTCTCCGCGGATGTCGGCAGTATAGTGTCACGACCGGATTTTCGGGATATTAATTTCCCAGAAAACGGTCTTTGTGCTCACCAGCCCCAGGATTACTGTTAGCTGATGAGGCACCAACTTGATACAAGAACTCCAAGCAAGGTACAAAAATATGTAGTACAAGACCATTGTGGCCTAGGAGTACAACACTTGGTTCTAGTGGTTGATGGCGGAAGCGGTTTGTGGTTCATCTGCGTCTATGGGACTCCATTTCCCACAAGAACAGCTGACCAGGATAACTCCTATCTTCGCGAGGCTGCTATCACCTTTACATGGGTTCCGGGCTGTCGTCGTAACGCTCTGTCCATGCAAGAAATCTGGCCAAGACAATAGCCAGGGACAAGCCAGTGAGTACGTTTGAATGTACTCGCAAACACTAAGAACACGAGTATAATATAACAAGGGATAATCATGCACCGAAATATTCATGATCATAACGTCTGTCACGAATTAAACGAAACTCTGTGATGTACGAATGCAGGAAAAATATGAACATGCAATACGGGAGTAAAAATAGAATGCACTGACTGAGTGTCCGAAATGACTCCTCGAGAAGTTGTAAATAAATTAACAATGCCGCAGTCGGGCGTCTGAGCGACACCACATAAAGGGATTATAAAGGATAAATAAATAACAAACATGCCGCAATCGGGCGTCTGAGCGACACCACATAAAGGGCTTATAAAGGATAAATAAATAACAAACATGACGCAGTCGGGCGTCTGAGCGACACCACATAAAGGGCTTATAAAGGATAAATAAATAATAAACATGCCGCAGTCGGGCGTCTGAGCGACACCACAGAAAGGGCTTATAAAGGATATATAAATAACAAACATGTCGCAGTCGGGCGTCTGAGCGACACCACATAAAGGGCTTATAAAGGATAAATAAATAACAAACATGCCGCAGTCGAGCGTCTGAGCGACACCACATAAAGGGCTTGTAAAGGAAAAATAACAACATGTCGCAGCGGGCGTCTGAGCGACACCACATAAAGGGCTTATAAAGGATAAATAAATAACAAACATGCCGCAGTCGGGCGTCTGAGCGACACCACATAAAGGGCTTATAAAGGATAAATAAATAACAAACATGCCGCAGTCGGGCGTTTGAGCGACACCACATAAAGGCCTTATATAAGAATAATCACAGTGAATATCCAAGAGGTAGAACCGTCCCAAGGATAATCAAAAATTCAAATAATGTAAATGGTTAGTCCATAATAATAAACATAATCCTCAAATGACATAGGTAAAAATCAATGTTCTAGTATATCCGTTTCTCCATCCGAAGACCGTCATTGCGTTCTAGTTTAGCCGTTCTCCATCCGAATACCGTTACTATGATCCAGCTAACCGTGTCTCCATCCGAAAACCGTCACTAGATCCATCTCAGACTGTAGTCCTTACTCATGAACATGGCTATCCAAATAGATATGACCTCTGCAGAGGGTGTACTCTTTTCCCACGAGTAACGGATTTATTTAGTCCATCGGGACTATTTCCTCCTACGGCCTTTTAATTGAGAACACGCCTGACCTGCACACACCAGCTTAACTTACCGGTGTCTGGAATCATCCACAACACCTGTCAAGCCAAACTCTAAGCGGGGAGGCTACAACCTCGACGTAGCATGGGATCAAATTTATATACGCGCGCTCTAAGGGGTGCCCCCCTCTCGGTCCCAACCGGAAACACCCATGCCCCCGGACCAGGTGGCATGCCTATCGGAGGCCTCCGGTATCTTCCACCATGGCCTCTCTGTACGGAGTGTGCTTTGGTAAGGGGTTGACAACTTACTGAACCGTACCCTACCTGCGGCAGGGACAAGTGGTAGTACAAAACAAGTAGGGGAAGTTACTAATCAAGACTCGACCTATGGCCAACTCAGGAGGTCCAAGTATTCTCCGAATGATAGCATAACCAAAATATTTCCATTGACAAACAGAATCACCGCTCATCAAAACTCATCATGCCATACCGGACACACTCGTCCCGACGAGGAACTAGGGACAAGCTCGTGTCTACCCAAGACCACGACTCTCCCGGCTTTCTACCGGTATGCATGAAAAGTTCACGAGGATGATCACTATCACAGCAAATCCATTTCCAACAGTAAAGCACCTCCAATATGCACTCATGCGCGTGACTTTACCGTTACATAAAAATAACGTATGCTCCAAGTCAAAGTGGTGTTGTAACCGTACCAAAACACCACACAAAATATTATGCCAGAGTTCAGAAATGCTTGGCTTCAAGAGTATGCAAAGGGTGCACTTTTTGAAAGCTTTCTTCTCTCTCCATTTCCTATTTTGAAAAATATTCAAATAACAAATATTTCAAAAACAGTACAAAAAGTTGTCCCAAATATTTTTGAAATAAATCTTAAAATAAACTAGATGAAATTTGAGAGAGGTAGGAAAAAGAATCAACTCATTTGGAGTTTTATTTTAAAAGATATAGCCAGTCAAAGATTAGTCAAAGTTCTGTTTTAATAAAATCAGAAAAAGGAAAACGCTTCGGGGAAAATACGCTTTTGAAGCAGAGGAGCCGTACTCCGGACTTTGCGCTATCACTTAACCAGAGCGGACGGGTGAGCGAGTCACTGACAGTGGGTCCAGGGGGCCCACTTGTCAGGTTTGACTGGTCTCCCTCTCCCTCCTTTCTCTCTGCCCGAACGGTGGCGGGCCTCCGGCGATCGCCGTCGACGAACGGCGGCTCTTCGAGGGCACCTGAGGGCAGAGATGGACCCGCCAGACCGGGGCGGTCTTCCCGGTGGGCGCTAGGCAGGTGGGGACGGAGGAAGTCACCGGCGGCGAGCTCCGCGGCGGACGGTGGTTCGGGAGCAAAGTGGGTTTCGGGCTACGATGGTCCTTGGTCGAGGCAGAGGTGCTGGGCAGCTCCGCAAGACTATGGGGAGACGGTTGGTGGCGTTGGATGGACGGGGGAGGGCCCGGCTGTGACGTATTGCACTGGATTGCGGCGGCGACCGAACTTGCCGGAGGCGGGGAAGAAAGTTTCTTCCAGTCAATCCGCGGCTAGGGGAGCTCTAGGGGGAAGGTCTGAGGTTGCTTGAGTGCTCGGAGGGGCTCGGGGCCTCCTTTTATAGGCGCTCGAGGCTGGTTCCCGTGGTGGCCCTGGATAAGAACACCGGCGACCGCGGTGCTGTAGCTGCAGGGCGACGTGGCGGCGACGAGCGCGTGCCGACGGGCTTCGGGATAAGCTCGAGCTGTTCATAGGGGCAGCTGGCGCGCTGGTGTGGTTTGGGCGGCGCCGTCCATGGTAGAGGCTCGCTGCTGACGCCGGCGTGCCGCCAAAAGCTCTGCCAGCGGCGCGGTAGGGCGCCAGGGGTGGCGTGGAGAGTGGGCGAGTGTAGTGCGCGGTTCAGCAGGCGAGCAGGGGCCAGGGACGGGACGCGACGAGGGCGGCAGTGCGACACGGCGGCTCAGTGCGCGCGCGTGCAAAACGTGCGCTCTGGGCGCGCCCAGAGCACACACGGGACATGCTCGACGAAATGCCAGGGCAGCCTAGATTGCGAGAGGGAGGCTGGAAATTAACAAGACTAGGTTATGGATAGCTAGGATCTTAGTGGACAAGGCTGCTGGGTCAGGGGATCAAGATCACAGTGCAAACAAAAACTCATGTCAAAACAGACTGCGCACACCAAGTGTTCGACAGAATGCCAAGTGCATTTAGGCAACTCTTGGAGTGGCCAAAAACTCCAGATCAGGGTCTCCCTGGATGTAGGTGATGATGGCAAGGTCATTTGGGCAAAACCAGAAATTTGCTAGTGCAAGTTTTGCAAAACTACAGTTTTGGACAGAAAGAAAAAGGTCTCATTGCATGCACGTAAAATCCTCCAATGGGACCACTCTCCTGGACTTAAGGGTTTTGTAGGGAGGGCTACAAGCAGGAAAAAGCTCAGGGTCACTAGAGTAAGATAAAACAGGTTTGCAGTACAAATCACCAAACTGGACCAGAATGAAAAAGAGGTTGTTTCACTCAAATTTTTCAAAGAACATCACTAGGTTTTAGCATGACGTTGAATTATATGCATCCACTGACATCTCCAAACACTTGGAAGAATTTTTAAAGAAATATTTAAATAGGTTGTAGTGCAAAAATGCCTACTAGACCAGATTTGAAAAGTTGATGTAGAGCTCAAAATATCCAATAACCAAAAGATATTTTTGCATAAAAGTGATGTGGAAACATCACATGACATCCCCAAATTTTGGTGGAAATTCTAAATGCATTTGTCAAATGGTTGTAGTGCAAAATAGGCTCCAAATTTGTGAAAGATCATTTTAAAAGAATAAAGCTCAAGAAAAAGCAATTATGCCATTAAATCCTCTGATAAAGAATTGTTTTATAGAGAGAGCATATAAGTCCAATAAAACTTTTGGAAAGTTTCTAGTTGAGGTAAAAATCCACAATATCAAAAGGGCAAATCTAGACAAATGGAAAAGTTTTATTTCCTGCCAAAATTTTAATTAATAAAACAAGGTCAAAATTTTGGGGTGTCACATATAGTTCAAGTTTCCAAACGTGACCTGATGGCCAGGGGCGTAGCTGTCGATCTGCTCTAGATGGCCAAGCAAGTTGGCCCGCAGTGCGAAGCCGCCGAATACGAAGATCTGTCCGGGGAGAAAAACCTCACCGAGGATCGCATCGTTACAGATGATTGAAGGAGCCATCAAGCTTTATCATGATGACAGAGTGGAACTCTCAGTGAAAGCACCAATCTCGGTGTCAAAACCGGCGGATCTCGGGTAGGGGGTCTCGAACTGTGCCTCTAAGGCTAATGGTAACAGGAGGCGAGGGACAAGATGTTTACCTAGGTTCGGGCCCTCTGATGAAGGTAATACCCTACTTCCTGCTTGATTGATCTTGATGATATGAGTATTACAAGAGTTGATCTACCACGAGATCATAGAGGCTAAACCCTAGAAGCTAGCCTATGGTATGATTGTTGTTGTTGGTCCTACGGACTAAACCCTCCGGTTTATATAGATACCGGCGGGGGCTAGGGTTACACAGAGTCGGTTACAGAGAAGGAGATCTACATATCCGAATTGCCAAGCTTGCCTTCCACGCCAAGGAGAGTCCCACCTGGACACGGGAGGAAGTCTTCAATCTTGTGTCTTCATAGTCCAACAGTCTGGCCAAAGTATATAGTCTGGCAGTCCGAATAGCCCCTAATCCAGGACTCCCTCACCCACAGCTTCTCTTCTAGTCAGCAGCAGTCCTCTTGATTGTTTCTACAATCAAACTCATGACCTTGAACTTCCGAGGGACATCAAAAAGTAGGAGCAGGTTGATAGAATGCCCTCTCATCATCTTGTGATCTCCTGACTTGCGTAGCAGAGTGCGCCTAAGGATTGTGTTGATTGTAGGCAGACCAGACAACAAGAAATGCACATATACAAGCTTGTGAGTCTCCAAACCCTTATTTGGGATCTCCTTGTACATGTTGGCCATAGTGTTGTGGTGTTTCTTCCTGGTGGCATACACATCCAAGTCATCTTCATGTTCTTCTGGCGCATTGGTCAGCTTGGCCCACTCCTCAACTATGGATTGGTACCTTGTATCCTCAGACATGCATACTATCCTTCCATCTGGATAGAAGTGGGCAGTGGAGTAAAACTACATGATCAGCTCATCATTCCATTTGGTGAGCTTCTGCCCAACAAATTTGTCAACTCCACATGCCTTGAAGCTGTCATAAACACATGGATAGCGATCTTCTTCTTCCTTGATGTATTCCCAATCCGCCCATTTCATGTCACATACAATGGGCTTCTTGTCAAGCAAAATGGTCTCATAGAAGTCTTGCTGCTCCTTTGTGTGAAATCTATAATCAACTGTTGTCCTCCTCCTCACTGCATAAGGATCCAGCTGTCTCCACAATCTCAGTCCAGCATCCTTTCTGATACGCATGTCTTCAGCTACTCGATGAGCATCATTATGGTCACGAATCTTGGGTTTCAACGTTCTCAAAACAAGTGAATCGTCATCTTCTTCTTCAGCTTCAGGCACTGGGGCCTTGTTCTTCTCCTCAGCAGGTATACTTCTAGTGTACCTCTTGGGTTTTGGGGGCTTCTGAGCTTGAGCTTTGGGAGAACACTTGGGCTTTGATGTAGGAGCCCCTGTTTTTATAGCATCTCCCATAAGCTTCTGAGCTTTGGGTGCTGGTGCAGCATCCTCTTCCTCTTCCTCTTCTTCAGAGGGATCTCTCATCATGGAGGACTTCCCAATAAATCTGGCAATGGTCTTCTTGACCGTTTCCTTCCTCTTCCGGCCTTCACCACCTTCTTTGGGTTCAAGAGTGAACTCCATTGTCTCTTGAGTAGAGGCTCTGGCCTTAGACATAGGAATTCTCCTTGCCGGTGCCTTCTTATTCAGCCATGGCTTACTTGTAGCAGCTGTGCCATATTCCTTTTTCAGCACCTTCTTTTTGGAGCTTACTTCTTCCTCAGTGGAAACATAATCCTCATCCTCAGGTTCTGAGGTTCTCTTCTTCCTAGATCTGGTGCTAGAGGGATCTGAGCCCTCACTCATCTGCACATGTTCCTCAGACCTGTTCTGACCGTCACTCTGATCTGACATCTCTGCAAACTCACTGACAGCAGACCCTGTGAATACATATAGAGGAGGTAGGGTGGATGAGCATCACAAAGTGCAGAGTTTTTGCAAAACAGATGACTTAAAAACATAGTTTTAGTTCTTCACAGAAAGCATTTCGGATCTACCGATTTGTAAACTCGGTGATACCGAAGCAGCATTTGGAACCTAAACTAGTGAACTCGGTCAGACCGAGTCACAGTTTGGTGGCACTGAGACTGCTAGGGTTTCACAAAGAATCGAACTCGGTCACACCAATTTGTAGTTTTCGGTCAGACCGAAAGTGCAAGTGCAATGGCCTAAGCCAAATCGGTGAGACCGATTTATACAACTCGGTCGGTCCGAGATGAGTTCGGGGAGACCTAACGCTAAATTTTCAAATCAAATCAAACCTAAAGGATGTTTTTAGTGGATAGAGTGTTTGCATATGTGGTGATGATCATGGCAGAGCAATGTGCGACGAATCAGAGGTAAAAGAACAGCACAAAGGATCGAACTCGTACCCTAGTTCGGCGGAGTTCACTACGGCGGCAACGGAGGGGCAGAATTCCGTTGACAGCGATGGAAACCAGTGGCGGGAGGTCGCTGGCGGCGAGAAGACGATCTGGAGATCCGAGGCGGCAGAGCAGGATACGCGCGGGCTGAGAGGTTTCGGAGAAATTTCCAAAATCTCACCCGTGGGTTTATATATCCCGACCCTGTCGGTGTGACCGAGTGGAACAACTCGGTAGCACCGAGACGCAGAATCGCAAGCGGTTACTGCAACTTGGTGTGACCGAAATGTTCAAATCGGTTGCACTAAGACTGAAAACCTAGATCAACTTAGTGATCTCGGTGTGACCGAAATGGATGGCTCGGTCATACCAAAATGCACAAAGAGGTTTTGGAAGTTTAAGTCTATGACGAATCGGGGACTTCGAGTGCTCCTCACACAGAGTGGTTCGAATCTGACTTGATCAAACTTTGTGATGTAGCATGAATAGAGTTTGAGACAAGAAAAGCATAGATAGCTAGAGGGAATTCTTAGGCATTCTTGTGCATCCATTTGGCAAAAGAGAAAAAGCCAAACAATCAAAGCAACAAATGGATGTCCTCGAATGAGTAAAATATGCATCCAACATGCTCACACAATAAAATGGCAAATGAAATATGTGACAAAGCATGTACAATCACTCTATCATCTATCAAGCAATTTGGCGATGACTAGGTCATCTATATATGAGTATATTGACTTAGGAGTCAAATGAGAACATTTTATCATAGATCATACTCATCGTTTAAGCACAAGTGGGGTTGCCACTTTTACATAAAGCATTGATGTGCTCACATCATTAGAGTTGCTTTAGCTCAATTGATTAGAGTAAAGCTCCCCCTAGATGTGATATCCCCCCTAAGAGGGATGAACTAACCTTTGGTTTTGTTGATGATGACTTCATGTAGGTGTTGAAGATGTACGTGCTTAATGTTGATGTAGATCATTCAGAGCAATCCTTTGGAGTGAGTTGCACTTTCAATACCTAGAATGGTTAGTCCCACAAGGAACGAACAAAGATATTGTCACGACCGGTTTTTCAATAAAATAATTATTGAGAAACCAATCCCTGTTACGGACCAGCGAGGAAGAATTCCTTCTCACTGGTAGACAATACATTGGTCATAGAAGAAAAATACCAGGAGTACTAAATATAATACAAAGTTGAGCAGAGACTACCCAACAATTTATTACATGCACGCCGATGAAACAATACGGCGGATAGGGTGGCAAACTTCTAACTCACGATAATAACGGTGGTGGAAATATCATCGCGAAACGAGTGACATGATTCCAGAATACTACAACTCTTCGAGCGTCGGAGTGAGGCTCGAGAATACTTATTGCGGGTGGCGCAAGCGTAAACGATACAAGTGACCAATATCCGGGATCGCGCAGGACTGACTGGGACTCCTCTACGCGTCGGACGCGCTATCAAACTCTTCATCCAAGAAATCGCCTTCGTCAGCATCTGGCCAAATCAACAAGCCAGGTGAGTACTATGAAAGTACTCGCAAGATAGTTCGGACATAAGGTATAACAAACGCAAACATGAAGCACATGAATAAGTTAACCAGTGCGATCAGACATAGAGATAATAAATACTGGGTGCCAAGCGAGGGTCTGAATGACGCCTCGAGCGGAAACTGCAGAATAGTAATGCGGGTGCCAAACGAGTGTCTGAAAGACTCCTCGAGCGGAAAATGCGGAATAATAATACTGGTGCCAAACGAGTGTCTGAAAGACTCCTCGAGAGGAAAATGCGGAATAATAATGCCACAGTCGGGCGTCGGGGCGACACCACATAAAGGGCATATAACAGAAAGTAAAGACAGTGCATGCCGCAGTCGGACGTCTGAGCGACATCACATAAAGGGCTTATATCGAAAGTGAGAAACGAGTACAGGCCACAGTCGGACGTCTGCGTGACGTCACATAAAGGGCTTATATCACAACTCAATAATACAATAGCTCGGAGACATAAATTATCACAAGCACGAGATAAATATAATGTTAGTCCATCCACAGGAATAACAATGAAATTGAATTTTCCACTTGAGCTTGTTCACCAGGGCAAGATTTTCACACGGATAGATTTGGATATAAGGTCTACATTACTGATCATGGATACGATGATTTGGAAAGAATTGACTCTGCAGAGTTTGTACTTAACCACAGCCAACGGATTTCAGTAGTCACGGAGACTATTTCCGTCTACGGTGTTCTGGAAGGAACACGTCTAACCAGTACACACCCAATTTAACCATCCGAAGCCAGGGATCACCCTCGGCAGCATTCAGGAAAAACCCTGAGTCGGGGAGGCTACAACCTCGCGTAGCATGGGATCAAATTTCTATACGCGCGCTATAAGGGGGTGCCCCCCTCTCGGTCCCAACCGGAAACACCCATGCCCCCTGACCGAATGACTGGCTTTAATCCTGGGCCAAGGTACCATCATCCCGGCCTCTCTGTTTGGTGTGTACACGGAAAGAGGTTACCAACTTACTAAACCGTATCCTGGCAATGAGACATGTGGTAGCATGGAAAGGGGAAGGGACGATAACACGGCTCCAACCATGTTAACGTAGGAAAAGTCGGATGACACAAGGCTGGCATGCTACAACAGTACCACCTTGCTGCCCTTCATGTCACCACATGATTAGGCCACCTCTCATCAGAGGTCATCGCAACTTTGGAAGATGCGGGAAAAGATCGATAACGTGGCTCCAACCACGTTAACGTCGAAGAAAGTCGGATGACGCAAGGCTGGCATGCTACAACAGTACCACCTTGCTACCCTTCATGTCACTACATGATTAGGCCACCTCTCATCAGAGCTCATCGCAACTTCGGAACAACCGGGTCGTTGCCTTACAAGCAACGAGGTACTTATCAACACTCACATGCCACGCACAAACTTTCACATGAACATGCAAAACATCTGCCATATCAAATGTTCAAACATGCTTGCCTGGTTCGGAGAAGTCGGATTCTAGCTCGGCGAAGTTCGCGGCTCCGACCCCTCTCCCGGAACCTACGGCAATCACGAAACGGGGTACTAACGTGAAAACCAACACATGCACAGAAACTTTACCAAATATTTTTCAAATAAATCCCATAAAAAACTAGACAAAATTTGGAGAGTGACAGAAAAAGAATCACTCAAAAATACCTTCTTATTAAAAAGTTATAAAGGTTTCTGTCCAGGGACCTTTCTGTAATGAAACAGAAAAGTTCCAGGGTTTTAACTGAGAAAACAGAAAACGCTTCGGCTGGGAATGCGCAAGCGCAAAGGGGAAAACGTACTTTGCCCGAAGGCGCCAACAGAAAACGGTTCGGGGAAATAAAACAGAGGCTGACACGCGGGGCCCGCATGTCAGGTTTGAAAGCTCGCCGGCGCCCGAAGACGGCGGTGGACGCCGGCGTCGAACCACGGCGAGTTAGGAGAAACGGAGGGTACCAAGAGCTTCAGTGTCTTCTTCCGCGTCGGTGGGTGGTGGGCTCGTCCAACGGGGAGCACCACGTCGACGGCGACACTATCTCCGGCGGACGGCGGTTCGGGTGAGGTTGGGGAACTCCGGTGGAGGGCTGCAAAGTACGAATTGAGGCGCGGGTCAGAACGGGTGATGCAAGGAGAAGCTACTGGCACGAGAATGGGGGCTGCGGAGCACACACGGGGGCGAATCGGGTTGGATCCCATGGCGGGTCGCGGCGGCCGGAGTCGAGGAAGGAGACCCCCTCGCGGCGCTTCCAGTGGCTGGGCGTGCTCTAGGGGAAGTGTAGGGCTGGTGGGTGCTCGAGTTGAAGCTCGGGGCCTCTATTTATAGGCAGATCGACGGGGTGGCCGTGAACGGAGAATCTCCGGCGAGCGATTACGGCGGAGCAGTGGGTTGGCAGAGGGTTTGAGCGGTCGGGCAGCATCAGTGGATGTTACTGGACTCGATTTGCAGCTGAACGGGGTTGTTCTTGGCGTAATGGCGTCTGTCCACGGTGAGGTGACCGCACGGGCTCAACGGCGGCAGAGAGCGCGCTCCGCGCCCTGCGGTTCACGACGAGAGCGGCAGCGCATTCGGGGGAGTGGACGGCCACGCGGCGGGCTCCGGTGGTTTGGGCGGCGCTGGGTGGAGTTGGCGGCGCCGTGTCTCCCGCTGGCGTCCGCAAAGCCGCCGCCGGCGTCGGTCACGGGGCGGCGCACCTCTGCTGCTCGTCGCCGACGCCCGCAAGATGCCAGGCACTCGTGCGATGCAGGAGCAAGTGGGCGAGGACGAGGCGCAAGGCGACGCGAGGGTACTGGCGAGATCGACGCCCGTTTCTGAAGAAAACGACAGCAGCCACTTGACTGAATCTCTGAACTTACTGAATCTTGACAAAGACCAAGCACTGCAGGTGTTCGACAGTAGGTTTGGTAAAGAGATAAATTTTTTCTGGAGCTGTAACTTGGTGAGATGATCACTCAAAGCACCCAGGGGCTGCATGAATTTATCTGGAATTTTTGGAGAAGGTTTTGAATGAATTTCACCAAATTTGGCAAATCTGGTCCAAACTTGCAGCTGATGTAGTTTGAAATTTTTGAACTGGAGACCAGTGGATCTTCATGGTTCCAGGTTGAGGGTTCAAAGGACTAGGAGGGGAAAGGAGTTTGGTGGTAAAAGTCCAAACAGAAAATGGAGTTCCTTTGTAAATCTCCAAGAGGTAGAATTAGAAGGCAGAAAATATTTGAATGAAATTTGAATGGAAATAATCACATGAGGAGGTTCAACTTGCTGGATTTGATGCAAATCATCATCCAAAGGTGAGGGAAGAGTTAGGAGAGAGGATTTGCACTTATGTCATGGCAAGAAGGAATAGTTGAAAGTGGCAAAGGACTTTCCAAAAGCCATAGTGCATATTCAAGAAAAGGTTTTCAAAAGTTATTTTCTCAAATGAAAAACATTTAGTCTTGAGCCCAAGTGAAAAGCAAGAACCCCCAAGGTCAAAGGCAGATCTTGGGTGAATCCAAATAAAATTTTTGTCATAAAAAAAAATATTTGAGAGTGAGAGTTTTCTTGAAGAATTTTTTTTAAATCACTCCCTTCAAGTCAAATAAAATCTTTTGAAAAATTCAAATAAAAACTTCGGTGTCACAACACCTACCCCCTTAGGAAAAATCTCGTCCTCGAGATTTCTGCTGATCCTCAAATAGATATGGATACTCTGCTCGGAGGAAATCTTCCCTTTCCCATGTGGCTTCATCCTCGGTGTGGTTGCTCCACTGGACCCTGAAAAACTTTGTCAATTTCTGACGGGTCCTCCGTTCAGACTCTTCTAAAATCTTTACTGGCCTTTCTCTGTAGGTGAGATCTGGTTGCATATCAATGTCCTCATGAGGTACATGTTTCTCCGGGTTACTCACACATTTCCTCAACTGCGAGACGTGGAATACGTCATGGACGTCTAACAGCTCCTTGGGGAGGTCTAGTTGGTAGGCTACCGTGCCTCTTCGTGCCTTCACACAAAATGGTCCAATAAATCTTGGGGCTAGTTTCCCCTTTATTTTGAACCGTTGCAGACCCCTCATAGGAGATACTCGGAGGTATACGGAATCACCAGGTTCAAAGCTGACCTCACGATGCTTCTGATCATAGTAGCTCTTTTGTCGGCTCTGTGCTGTCTTGAGTCTGTCCCTGATTTGTTTAACTTTTTCCTCGGCCTCCTTAAGCATATCTGGGCCGAAGATACGGCTGTCACCTGTTTCTGACCAATTCAATGGGGTACGACACCTCCGTCCGTACAATGCTTCAAAGGGTGCCATTTGCAAGCTGGCTTGGTAACTGTTGTTGTACGCAAATTCGGCATACGGCAAACTCTCTTCCCAACTGGTTCCATAGGTGAGCACGCAGGCTCTTAGCATATCCTCTAGGATTTGGTTTACACGCTCTGTTTGTCCATCTGTCTGAGGGTGGTATGCTGTACTGAAAGCCAGTTGTGTGCCCAGAGCTTGTTGTAGGTGTTCCCAAAATTTGGAGACGAATTGGGTGCCTCGGTCTGATATTATAGTCTTCGGGACTCCATGCAAGCAAATTATACGGGAGAGGTAAAGTTTTGCCAGTCTCTGTGTGGAGTAGGTAGTCTTCACGGGAATGAAGTGAGCAAACTTGGTTAGTCGGTCTGTGATGACCCAGATGGTGTCATTTCCACGCTGTGATCGGGGTAATCCGACAATGAAGTCCATTCCGATTTCATCCCATTTCCACTCCGGTATCCTGTTAGGCTGGAGTAGCCCTGCTGGCTTTTGATGCTCGGCCTTGATGCGCTGACATGAATCGCAACAAGCAACGAATGTGGCTATATCTCTTTTCATACCGTGCCACCAAAATCTTTCCTGGATGTCCTTGTACATTTTGGTTCCTCCAGGGTGTATCGAGTATGGAGCGGTGTGGCTCTCCGTCAAGATCTGTTGCTTGAGTTCCTCAATGTTAGGTACGCAAAGTCTGTCCCGGTACCACAATGTTCCTTCACTGTCCGTGACGAATTCTGAAGTCTTACTACGGTTCAATTTATTCTTTATGCCTTCGATACTGGGATGTCCCTGTTGAGCCTTCTTGATTTTTTCCACTAGGGTGGGTTGTGTCTCCAGGTTCGATATGGTGCCCTCAGAGACTAACATCATGTTGAGCCGAGTGAACTCTCGCTGAAACTCAGGCCTCAAGTTTTGCTGACCGTCACTGTCCGGGCTGGGGTTTCGACTAAGGGCATCGGCCACTACATTTGCCTTCCCTGGGTGGTAGTGAATACCGACGTCATAGTCTTTGACCAGTTCCAACCAGCGTCGTTGGCGTAAATTCAGCTCTGGCTGTGTGAAGATATATTTGAGGCTCTTATGGTCCGTATATATTTCACAACGATTTCCCAACAGAAAGTGCCTCCACTCCTTGAGTGCATGTATGACCGCTGCTAGCTCCAAGTCATGTGTTGGGTAATTTTCCTCATGTTTTCGCAGCTGTCTGGAGGCATATGTGACAACTTTGCTGTCTGGCATTAGCACACATCCGAGACCTTTTCGGGACGCGTCACAATACACCTCAAAGCTCTTGTGTATGTCTGGCACAGTTAAGACTGGTGCGGTTGTTAGCTTTTTCTTGAGTTCTTGGAAGCTCTGCTCACATGCTTCCGTCCATACGAATTTCTTGTCTTTCTTGAGTAGTTGGGTCATAGGCTTTGCCACAGTGGAGAATCCTTCAATAAATCTCCTGTAATATCCGGCCATTCCTAGGAAACTCCGTACATCTGTGACGTTCGTGGGTGGCTTCCAGTCCAGTATGGCCTTGACCTTTTCTGGGTCTACAACTACGCCTTCTTGGTTCAGTATATGGCCTAAGAAACCAACTTCTCTTAGCCAAAATTCGCATTTGCTAAACTTGGCGTACAACTGATGCTTCCTCAATTCTCCCAAAACAATTCTGAGGTGCTCAGCATGTTCTTCTGGTGTCCTTGAGTAAACCAGAATGTCGTCAATGAATACCACCACAAATTTGTCCATGAATTTCATGAACACTTTGTTCATGAGGTGGACGAAAAATGCGGGGGCGTTTGTTAGACCAAAAGGCATCACTGTGAACTCGTATAACCATATCTGGAAGTGAATGCTGTCTTGGGGATATCCTCTGTTCGTACCTTCAGTTGATGGTATCCTGATCTCAAATCAATCTTTGAAAATACTTTAGCTTGTGCGAGATGGTCAAACAAATCATTGATCCGTGGCATCGGATATTTGTTTTTGATGGTGACCATATTGAGGGCTCGATAGTCTATGCACAGCCTTAAAGTCCCATCCTTCTTTTTGGCGAACAACATAGGCGAACCCCATGGTGAGGAGCTGGCTCGTATAAATCCTTTGTCCAATAATTCTTTTATCTGCTTCTTCAACTCCACTAATTCGGAGGGTGCCATTCTATACGGCTTCTTATAAATGGGAGCGGTGCCAGGTGCTAATTCAATGCTGAATTCGATCTCTCGGTCTGGTGGCATGCCTGGTAGTTCTTCCGGGAACACATCAGGGAACTCGCATACCACTGGCACTTTTCTTAATTCTGCGATGTCCATCTTGTTCAGTTTTGGTTTCTGTGATCGTGGGCTTTCTTGAGCGGAAACTCTTATAGTCTTGCCGTGATGGTGAGTGAGAATCACTGTCCGATTGAAACAGTCGATGAGTCCTTTGTTGGTGGTCAACCAGTCCATTCCTAAAATGACATCCAGTCCTTTACTTTCCAACACGATGAGATTCGCGTGGAATGGTAGTCCTTCGAACTCAATGACCACTCCTTGGCAGTAACCCTGAGCAATTTGCTTATTTTCGGGGGACTTGATGATCATAGATTTTTCCAAGGGGAGTATCGGAAAACCGTGTTGTGAAACAAAACTCTTCGAAACAAACGAATGGGAAGCTCCAGAATCAAACAAAACCGTGGCAGGTACTGTGTTGACTGGGAACGTACCGAGCACGATGTCTGGGGCATTCTGCGCTTCTTCCCTGGTCACATGGTTCAAGTGACCCTTCCTGTGGTTGTTGTTGGGATTGAAGTTGTTGCGTTTGGGGGCTGGATTGTTTCCACCATTGTTTGGCTTAGGTGCCGTGTCTCTTGGCTTCGGGCACTGTTTAGCGTAATGCCCTTGCTGACCACAAGCATAGCAGGTGACCCCTGGACGGTAGGTGAACTCCTTGTCTCTGGCATGAAACTGTCCGACGGGTCTTGGCTCAGTAGTCGTGGATCTCCTCGTGTCTGTCCTTGGGACCTCAGTCTTGCCTCGGTTGCTGCGGGCAAGAGTCGTCTTGTCCCTCTTCCGCTTGCGGATATCTTCCAGACTACGGCGCTCATTCTCCAGGGTGATGGCCTTGTCCACCAGCGTCTTAAAATCCGGAAAGGTGTGTACAATCAGTTGGCATCTTAATGCTGGTGCCAGGCCGTCCAGGAATTTTTCCATCTTCTTGTTTTCTGTCATGTGCTCGTCGTAGGCATAACGAGACAGTTGGGTAAACTGGCCGTTGTATTCTGTGATGGTCATGCCTCTTTGCTTCAGGTCATCAAACTCTCTCTTCTTGATCTTTAGGATGCTCCTGGGAATGTGTGCCCCATGGAAGCCTTCCTTGAATTCTTCCCAGGTGATGTTGTGTTCCCTGGGGTGCATGTGTAGGAAGTTTTCCCACCATGCTGCGGCTGCTCCAGTAAGGTAGTGTGGTGCATAAAGCACCTTCTCATGATCTGAGCATTGAGCGATAATCAGTTTCCTTTCAATCTCGCGAAGCCAATCATCGGCTTCCAGTGGCCTGTCGGTGTGAGCAAAAGTTGAGGGGCGAGTCTTCTGTAACTCAGATAACTTGGAATGTGGTTGATAGTGTTCACGGTGGTTTCCCATGTTTATGACATGGTTCATCATCTCCTGGTGCTGTTGCTGGCTTTGCTCGAAGAGACGGCATACTTGAGATAGTGCCGCTTCGCTGTCCTGTTGGCTGGACTGACCCTGAGTGAAATTGTTGCTGGTCTGTGTTCCGTAAACCTCTTCTGGCTGATTGGGCATAGAGCGAGTCCAAGGGCGAGACATTTTTCCAGTCTGGGGTATCATTTGCAAAACCCATGAGAAAAACCGTGTAGCGCAGGAAAACCCTTGCAAAGGCAATAATCAAAAAGGCTTCAAGGTTTTCAAGAAACACAAATGATTTTCACGGAGAAGAAGTGCTTAACACAAAACTTACATGCGAAAGGAAATACAAGATACAGCACTCAGGTTGTGTGTACACAATCCTGACATGTTATTAAAAACTAGCGTACTACTCCGGAAGGCAGCAAACACACCAACACAAACTAGCGTACAGATAAAAACAACACATCGTACAAGCAGGCATAACACGCGGCTACTCGGTGCTCTCAGTCGGAGATGGTGAAGATCTGCTTCCCCTTGCCGATGGCAAGGCTCAGCGGTCCAGGAGAATCAACCTCCTCCTCTCTAGCTAGCTCCTGGCGTGCGACGCTGCGCTGCGGTGATGGTGCGGGGGCGACTGGTGGTAGAGCGCGTGCGGCAGGCGGTGCGGCTCTGACTGGAGTAGGAGCGATGACTCGGTCGAACTCCTCAGTGGTAGGCAGACGGCGAGCAGTGGCCAAAACGGCCGGTGCATACGAGGCTGAAGACGAGACGAATGTCAGAGGCGGCGCCGTGTGGAGAAGTTCCTTCCTGCTGGCAGGACCGCCCCGGACTAAGTCCATGCGGGCAGCCACAAGATCATCTACGAGGTTGTCGAAGGACTCCTCCAGAGCCTTGAGATACTCCACAACCATCTCGATGGCTTCATCTCGCTCTCCCCGATGGCAGGCGAACGCATAGTGGCTGGTGTAAGGCACATGGCATGGGAGGTAGCGGTAGCGACGAGTCTTCATCGTGGGAAGGATGTCCCGAAGGCGAGCTATCGCCTCACGGGTAGCCATCTGCATGGCATGCCTCTTCGTAGGCATGGCCCTTCCCGTAAAACGGAAATGGCGAGCAGCAGATCGTCCTCCCCTGAATTGCACCACAGCCTGGTGCATAGACACGTCGTCACAGAGCTTGTGCTGATAGAGTGTGAACTCCGGGCGAGCTGCTGGCCCGATCGCGAGCTTGGTGATGGAGACGAGGAGCTTGACAAACCCCTCGGGCACGTTGGTGAACACTCGATTCTCACAGCTGCTGCCAGCCATCTACAAAAGTAGGCAAAAATTCTGAGTAGTCATGCCATAAATTTTATGATGACCAACAGAAAATAGCTACAATTGCAAAATGCTGAAGAAGCACTAAAGACGCTAATAACCGTTTAGCGATCGCACCTATTGGCTTCCTACAGTCAGCCTGGCTCTGATACCAAGCTTGTCACGACCGGTTTTCAATAAAATAATTATTGAGAAACCAATCCCTGTTACGGACCAGCGAGGAAGAATTCCTTCTCACTGGTAGACAATACATTGGTCACAAAAGAAAAATACCAGGAGTACTAAATATAATACAAAGTTGAGCAGAGACTGCCCAACAATTTATTACATGCATGCCGATGAAACAATACGGCGGATAGGATGGCAAACTTCTAACTCACGATAATAACGGTGGTGGAAATATCATCGCGAAGCGAGTGACATGATTCCAGAATACTACAACTCTTCGAGCGTCGGAGTGAGGCTCGAGAATACTTATTGCGGGTGGCGGAAGCGTAAACGATACACGTGACCAATATCCGGGATCGCGTAGGACTGACTGGGACTCCTCTAGGCGTCGGACGCGCTATCAAACTCTTCATCCAAGAAATCGCCTTCATCAGCATCTGGCCAAATCAACAAGCCAGGTGAGTACTATGAAAGTACTCGCAAGACAGTTCGGACATAAGGTATAACAAATGCAAACATGAAGCACATGAATAAGTTAACCAGTGCGATCAGACATAGAGATAATAAATACTGGGTGCCAAGCGAGGGTCTGAATGACGCCTCGAGCGGAAACTGCAGAATAGTAATGCGGGTGCCAAACGAGTGTCTGAAAGACTCCTCGAGCGGAAAATGCGGAATAATAATACTGGTGCCAAACGAGTGTCTGAAAGACTCCTCGAGAGGAAAATGCGGAATAATAATGCCACAGTCGGGCGTCGGGGCGACACCACATAAAGGGCATATAACAGAAAGTAAAGACAGTGCATGCCGCAGTCGGACGTCTGAGCGACATCACATAAAGGGCTTATATCGAAAGTGAGAAACGAGTACACGCCACAGTCGGACGTCTGCGCGACGTCACATAAAGGGCTTATATCACAACTCAATAATACAATAGCTCGGAGACATAAATTATCACAAGCACGAGACAAATATAATGTTAGTCCATCCACAGGAATAACAATGAAATTGAATTTTCCACTTGAGCTTGTTCACCAGGGCAAGATTTTCACACAGATAGATTTGGATATAAGGTCTACATTACTGATCATGGATACGATGATTTGGAAAGAATTGACTCTGCAGAGTTTGTACTTAACCACAGCCAACGGATTGCAGTAGTCACGGAGACTAGTTCCGTCTACGGTGTTCTGGAAGGAACACGTCTAACCAGTACACACCCAATTTAACCATCCGAAGCCAGGGATCACCCTCGGCAGCATTCAGGAAAAACCCTGAGTCGGGGAGGCTACCACCTCGCGTAGCATGGGATCAAATTTCTATACGCGCGCTATAAGGGGGTGCCCCCCCTCTCGGTCCCAACCGGAAACACCCATGCCCCCTGACCGAATGACTGGCTTTAATCCTGGGCCAAGGTACCATCATCCCGGCCTCTCTGTTTGGTGTGTACACGGAAAGAGGTTACCAACTTACTAAACCGTATCCTGGCAATGAGACATGTGGTAGCACGGAAAGGGGAAGGGATGATAACACGGCTCCAACCATGTTAACGTCGGAAAAGTCAGATGACACAAGGCTGGCATGCTACAACAATACCACCTTGCTCCCCTTCATGTCACCACATGATTAGGCCACCTCTCATCAGAGGTCATCGCAACTTTGGAACATGCGGGAAAAGATCGATAACGTGGCTCCAACCACGTTAACGTCGAAGAAAGTCAGATGACGCAAGGCTGGCATGCTACAACAGTACCACCTTGCTGCCCTTCATGTCACTACATGATTAGGCCACCTCTCATCAGAGGTCATCGCAACTTCGGAACAACCGGGTCGTTGCCTTACAAGCAACGAGGTACTTATCGACACTCACATGCCACGCACAAACTTTCACATGAACATGCAAAACATTTGCCATATCAAATGTTCAAACATGCTTGCCTGGTTCGGAGAAGTCGGAGTCTAGCTCGGCGAAGTTCGCGGCTCCGTCCCCTCTCCCGGAACCTACGGCAATCACGAAACGGGGTACTAACGTGAAAACCAACACATGCACAGAAACTTTACCAAATATTTTTCAAATAAATCCCATAAAAAACTAGACAAAATTTGGAGAGTGACAGAAAAAGAATCACTCAAAAATACCTTTTTATTAAAAAGTTATAAAGGTTTCTGTCCAGGGACCTTTCTTCGGGTGAGGTTGGGGAACTCCGGTGGAGGGCTGCAAAGTACGAATTGAGGCGCGGGTCAGAACGGGTGATGCAAGGAGAAGCTACTGGCACGAGAATGGGGGCTGCGGAGCACACACGGGGGCGAATCGGGTTGGATCCCATGGCGGGTCGCGGCGGCCGGAGTCGAGGAAGGAGACCCCCTCGCGGCTCTTCCAGTGGCTGGGCGTGCTCTAGGGGAAGTGTAGGGCTGGTGGGTGCTCGAGTTGAAGCTCGGGGCCTCTATTTATAGGCAGATCGACGGGGTGGCCGTGAACGGAGAATCTCCGGCGAGCGATTACGGCGGAGCAGTGGGTTGGCAGAGGGTTTGAGCGGTCGGGCAGCATCAGTGGATGTTACTGGACTCGATTTGCAGCTGAACGGGGTTGTTCTTGGCGTAATGGCGTCTGTCCACGGTGAGGTGACCGCACGGGCTCAACGGCGGCAGAGAGCGCGCTCCGCGCCCTGCGGTTCACGACGAGAGCGGCAGCGCATTCGGGGGAGTGGACGGCCACGCGGCGGGCTCCGGTGGTTTGGGCGGCGCTGGGTGGAGTTGGCGGCGCCGTGTCTCCCGCTGGCGTCCGCAAAGCCGCCGCCGGCGTCGGTCACGGGGCGGCGCACCTCTGCTGCTCGTCGCCGACGCCCGCAAGATGCCAGGCACTCGTGCGATGCAGGAGCAAGTGGGCGAGGACGAGGCGCAAGGCGACGCGAGGGTACTGGCGAGATCGACGCCCGTTTCTGAAGAAAACGACAGCAGCCACTTGACTGAATCTCTGAACTTACTGAATCTTGACAAAGACCAAGCACTGCAGGTGTTCGACAGTAGGTTTGGTAAAGAGATAATTTTTTTTCTGGAGCTGTAACTTGGTGAGATGATCACTCAAAGCACCCAGGGGCTGCATGAATTTATCTGGAATTTTTGGAGAAGGTTTTGAATGAATTTCACCAAATTTGGCAAATCTGGTCCAAACTTGCAGCTGATGTAGTTTGAAATTTTTGAACTGGAGACCAGTGGATCTTCATGGTTCCAGGTTGAGGGTTCAAAGGACTAGGAGGGGAAAGGAGTTTGGTGGTAAAAGTCCAAACAGAAAATGGAGTTCCATTGTAAATCTCCAAGAGGTAGAATTAGAAGGCAGAAAATATTTGAATGAAATTTGAATGGAAATAATCACATGAGGAGGTTCAACTTGCTGGATTTGATGCAAATCATGATCCAAAGGTGAGGGAAGAGTTAGGAGAGAGGATTTGCACTTATGTCATGGCAAGAAGGAATAGTTGAAAGTGGCAAAGGACTTTCCAAAAGCCATAGGGCATATTCAAGAAAAGGTTTTCAAAAGTTATTTTCTCAAATGAAAAACATTTAGTCTTGAGCCCAAGTGAAAAGCAAGAACCCCCAAGGTCAAAGGCAGATCTTGGGTGAATCCAAATAAAATTTTTGTCATAAAGAAAAATATTTGAGAGTGACAGTTTTCTTGAAGAATTTTTTTTAAATCACTCCCTTCAAGTCAAATAAAATCTTTTGAAAAATTCAAATAAAAACTTGGGTGTCACAGATATCCATAGACATAGAGTGATATACATATGAGATGATGTCCGTGCCAAAATGATAAGAGTGAAGTATGTTGGCGGAGTCACCCTCAAGAACTCTCTAGTTCTTCTTCTTAGGGATCCACACCAATATTGATGGGAATCCTTGGAGTTGTAGTCGTACTTGATGAAGTGGAACTTGATGTAGTCTTGGGAACCCACTTGACCAAGGCCTTAGGTGCTTCCTCAAATGCATCAATCTCCCCTTGAAGCTTGTCCTTGCCTTTTAGCTTGTGGTCTTGTGGTGGAAGATGATCTTGAGCTTGTGTTCCTTGGAAAGAAGTAGGATCATACTTCTCTTGTTGAGGAACAAACTTTGTCTTGGGGTATTGATCTTCTTCCCACTCAACTCCATTGGCATTGAACTTTCGCTCAAAACCAACACCTTGATTCTTCCAGTGTCTTCCTTGCTTGCGTACAATTTCCTCAAATTGCTTACTTCCGGCAAGACTCTTGTAAACACCTTTCTCTATTATTCCCTTCAATAAGCTATTTTCTTGCTCAAGTGAAACTTGGCTAAGAGAATCATTAGTGGAATCAAGAGAACTACTAGACGTAACAACATTGGATTTAGCATGATTATTGTTACTACTAGAGGAAGAAACTTTCTTGTTCTTGTTGCAAGATTTAACTTGTGGCATATAAGTAGACAAGAGTAAACTCTTGGCAATGTAATAAGAACTTTTCTTGCGAAGATCCTCATTGATTGCTTTTAAGAACTCATGCTCTTGCTCAAGGTTGAGCTTTTCAAAGCATAGCTTTCCATGAGTCTTTAAAAGTTCTCGATGATCTTCCAAGGTAGTTTCATGAGCTAACTTAAGAGTGTTTAGTTCTTTAGTTAGTCACTCAATCTCCTTCTTATCATTGTCATTCGTTTTATATTGATTATCATGATTAATAGCAAGTTCATCATAGTTTTCATAACTAGAGTTGTCAACAAGTAAATCATCATCTCCTACCAAATCATCTTCATCACTATTGAAATCAACATACTCGGGGTGTGATACCTTTGGACCTTTGGCCGTGAAGCATCTTCCAATTCCTTCATTTGGTGAGTCAAATATGTCGTAGGAGTTGGTTGACACAAGTGCTAGACCGGCAACACCTTCATCTTGAGTATATTCGGAGTTGGAGTGATAACTTCTTTCGGAGTGATGGTCGGAGTCGGATACCCATTCACCAACATGAGCTTGATGTCTTCTTCTTGTGTAGCTCTTTGATGACTTGTCCTTCCTTTCCAAATCCTTGATTCTCCGAGAGGGTCTTTGTTCATAAAGATCATCTCTACTTCTTCTCTCTCTTGGTGGTGATTCTTCTCTTCTACTTCTTCTCTCGGGAGAATCTTCTCTTCTTTTGTAGGGAGCCGTACACTCATTGGAGTAGTGTCCGGGTCTTCCACAATTGTAGCAATTTTGTTCATTACTTGAAGATCTCTTTTCATTGTAGGACCTTGACTTGGAGCTTCTTTCCTTTCTTCTACTCTTGTAAAATTTGTTGAAGTTCTTCACCATTAGGCTCAATTCTTCATTGAAGGTTTGTTTCTCACTTGATGATGTGGGAGCTTCACATGAGGCTTTGTAAGCACCACTTGACTTGTTGTGGAGCTCTTCCTTATCCTTAAGTGACATCTCATGAGCAACAATTCTTCTAATGACTTCCGTTGGCTTGAGATCTTTGTAATTGGGCATCATTTGGATCAATGTGCACATGGTATCATATTTTCCATCCAAGGCTCTTAGGATCTTCTTGATGATGAATCTATCAGTCATCTCTTCACTTCCTAAGCTGGCAATCTCATTTGTGATGAGAGCAACCCTAGAGTACATTTCAGCGACACCTTCACCATCCTTCATTTTGAACTTGTCAAGTTGACTCTGAAGCACATCCAATTTGGATTCCTTGACGGAGTCGGTACCTTCGTGCATATCAAACAAAGTATCCCAAATTTCCTTTGCATTCTCAAGACGGCTGATTTTGTTGAACTCTTCGGGGCACAATCCGTTGAAGAGAATATCACAAGCTTGAGCATTGTATTGCAGCATCTTCAACTCTGCCGCGGTAGCTTCACGGTTCGGTTCTCTCCCATCAAAGAATTCACCTTGCATGCCAATACACACAATAGCCCAAATGGCAGGGTTATGTCCAAGAATATGCATTTTCATCTTATGCTTCCAACTAGCAAAATTAGTACCATCAAAGTAAGGACCTCTACGGTGGCAATTTCCCTCACTAGACGCCATACTCTCCTAGGTTGTGAAACCAAGGCTATGATCACCAAAAGCTATGGAAATCAAAGCAAATGGAGACCAAAGCTCTTATACCACTTGTAGGATCGAAAGTATGTCTAGAGGGGGGTGATTAGACTACTTGACGAAATAAAAATCTATCCTTTTCCCAATTTTAAGTCTTGGCAGATTTTTAGCAACTTAGCACAAATCAAGTAATCAACCTACACATGCAATTGTAAGAGTATAGCGGCGGAATGTAAAACAATTGCATATGAAGGTAAAGGGAGGAGTTTGGAGTGAGCAAATGCAATGTAGACATGGAGATTTTTTATCCATGGTTCCAGTAGGTGGTGCTATCGTACATCCACGTTGATGGAGACTTACACCCACAGAGGGTAATGGTTGTGCGAGTCCACGGAGGGATCCACCCATGAAGGGTCCACGCAGAAGCAACCTTGTCTATCCCACCATGGCCATCGCCCACGAAGGACTTGCCTCACTAGGGTAGATCTTCACAAAGTAGGCGATCTCATTGCCCGTACAAACTCCTTGGTTCAAATCCACAATCTTGACGGAGGCTCCCAAGTGACACCTAGCCAATCTAGGAGACACCACTCTCCAAAAGGTAATAGATGGTGTGTTGATGATGAACTCCTTGCTCTTGTGCTTCAAATGATAGCCTCCCCAACACTCAACTCTCTCTCATAGGATTGGATTTGGTAGAAAGATGATTTGAGTGGAAAGAAACTTGGGGAAGGCTAGAGATCAAGATTTATGTGGTTGGAATGGAATATCTTAACCTCAACACAAGTGTAGGTGGTTCTCACTCAAAAAATGTATGTTGGAAGTGTAGGCATGTTCTGATGGCTCTCTCCTATAATGAAGAGTGGGTGGAGGGAATATATAGTCTCCACACAAAATCTAACCGTTACACACAAATCACCAAACTCGGTGGGACCGAATTATAAAACTCGGTCAGACCGATTTAGTTCAAAATGTGAACGTTAGGATTTTTGGTGGGACCGACATGTCAACTCGGTCGGACCGATGTTGTTAGGGTTAGGGCATAACGTAATCTTGGTGAGACCGATTACACAAACTCGGTGGGACCGATTTTGGTAATAGACAAACAGAGAGTTGGTCAGGCAAACTCGGTGGGACCGATTCACTCATTTCGGTTAGACCGAAACGATATGAAGGGGAAACAGAGAGTTTGCATTGCAATCTTGGTGGGACTAATCGCTCATCTCGGTTGGACCGAAACGTTAAGAAGGGAAACAGAGAGGTTGCAATCCCATCTCGGTGAGACCGAGATCCCTATCGGTGAGACCGAAGTGACTAGGGTTTGTCGCAGTGGCTATGTCAAGTGAACTCCGTGGCGCCAGATAGAAAGTTTTGGTGGGGCCGAGTCTGACTTTTGGTTTGGGACATATGTGGATATGAGAAAGTAGTTGAGGGTTTTTGGAGCATACCACTAAGCATTTTGAGCAAGTAACTAATTAAGCAACACCTCACCCCCTTTTAATAGTATTGGCTTTTCCTATGGACTCAATGTGATCTCGGATCACTAAAAGTAAAATGTAGAGTCTTGTGGTATGTGCTTGAGCCAATCTTTTGTCCTTAGCATTTTGAGGGGTCCACTTTCTAATCCATGCCATGCGAATCATTGAGCTTTCCTGAAATATTTATCTAGAAATAGCATTACCTCAATGAGCTATATGTTGCTAGAAATTACCAAAACCACCCAGGGATAGTTGCACTTTCACATGCACACTCTCTCTATCTCTCTCACATCCACACACATAACTCAGCCTTCTGATCCACTCGACTCCTATCTCTAACACACACTAGCTAGCATCTTTATCTTTCTATTTATCTATTTCTCCATCAACCTTCTTTCTCGCCCTCACTCTTGCTTCCTATCACGCACACTATATATGTTTCTCTCTACATGCAGTCAAGTGCCCTCTTTTTATCTTTCTCTCTCACACACATAACTTCACCCTCTGAACCACCCGGCGGTCATATTCAACACCCAAACTAGCCGATGTCCCTTTAGCTAGCATCTCTATCTCTGTATCTATCTGTAGTTTCTCTGTCAACATTTCTTTCCCGCACGCACTCTTGCTTCCTATCACCCACACTATATATGTCTCTCCATCATAGAATTTATAGGTTGATCTCTTTTGCACAATCGTTGTGTCTCGCTCCCGCTGCTCACCATAGATGCATACTCCAGCCCACGCCACTATCTCTTAAAGACAAAAACACATGCTCAATTATCGAGCCTTCTTCCCTGCACTCTCACATGCATGCATATTGTCATACCGATCTCTCCCTTATCGTTGATCTTATGACTTATGTCTTCTTTCTTTTATCTCGATCATGCTCGCGCGCACACACACATCCCACGTATACATGTATACCTCTCGCACATGCACGGCCAAGGTCTCCTATGTCTCCATACATAGTTAATTACCCTCAACCCAAACACCACATCGAATCGTTCTATTCTTGTGTGCACATAACTTCCGCCTGGATAGGTAAAACACACACTCACACTTAACAATCTCCTTCTCGCTACCCCCCCTCTCACTCTTCCCCCATATCCCCGAAACCAATAAGACCATCCCTTCGTTTAATTCCCGCCTACATGCACCATCGATATATAGTAGTCTTCCTTGGTGGCTCTCGAAGAAACATGTTCTCTCGATGTTGACTCCTCTCACGCGCTAACGCCTTCTCTTCCCTCTCTACGGGCCTTTTCTCCCTCGCACCCCCTTGTTGGTTACCTCTGTCATACACTATGATGAAGCCACGCACACTTAAATTACATCCGCCACCGAGGACACCACGTCACACACACGCACCCCCCCACACACACTAAGATTCCATCTCACACACACCTGCTCTAGGCGGAGCATTTGTTCCTACCACCCTTCATCCAACCTTACCCGTATGATAAGCAATCACCTTAATTTACTTGTATAACATGGACAAATTCCACTTTACTTTAGTAGTTAGCAAACTTATCATCTCTACTCTTATAAAAAAACGAGTTGCTGATGATGGTGTGCCTACCATCTTGTATTATAGACCGTCCGATCTATATCTGACAGATAGAAAGAAAACTATGACAATTTTACAAAAGATACCCGCACCTCTCCCACATTTACAGACAAGGCCTTGCCTTGTTCATCGTCCTTATCTCCCACAACCTCATTGCTGAGCAATTAAAAAAGGAAGTCTCTAGAACAATCTAGCATGGTGGCCACCACTACAAAAAACGACACATCCGTGACATTTGGGGCCGAACGAAATTTTTTATTTCATACTTATGACACTTCTATGACGATAATTGTGACAAAACCCAGTATCATCATAGATGTGGTGGGCTCCTACTTCTATGACAAAAAATCATGACAGAAAATGGGCTTTTCGTCCTAGGCGGGCCGGAGATGCAGCTGAATGACATTCTTTGGGCTGTCCATGACGGAAAAAACCGTAGTAGAAGCGAGGGCGAGGAAAATATCGGGGGAGTTCCCGGTTACGATGGGTGGTCGGGGGCCGAGCGATGCATGTTTCTCTCATACGTACACGCGTGTGTGCGAGGCGTTGGGCTCTAACTGAACCCGAGCGATTGCACTGCAGGCTACGCGTTACTGAACCCGAGTGATCGATCGATGGCTGTTAACTGAACCCGATCGAGCGATTCCTTTGCTACTGCTGCTAACTGAAGCCGATCGATGCTGCCTCTGGATGAACAGGGATCATTGCTAGGGGGTTTGGATGAACAGTTCCCGGTGGGGGTGGATGAATAGGACCCCGTGGTGTTGCCTCTGGATGAACAGGACCCCGATCGATCGAGCCGGTTGGGGCTGGATGAATAGGACCCCGTGGAGGGCTGGATGAACAGGACCACCCCGTGGAGGGTTGGATGAACAGTAGACGGTGGAGGGCTGGATGAAAAGTAGCCCGTGGAGGGGTGGTTGAACAGGAGCCCGTGGAGATGGCTGGTTGAACAGTAGCCGGTGGAGTAGCATGCGGTGGAGGCTGGATGAAGAGGAGCCCGTGGGTGAACAGTCGCAGGTGGAGGCTGGAGGAGGTCGACGGTGGATGAACAATAGGCCGTGGAGGCTGGAGGGGGTCGACGGTGGAGATGAACAGTATCCCGTGGAGTCCCGTTTTGCGGTACGCCACACCCCTCCCGATGAACAGGACCCCTGTTTCGACCGTAGCGCTCCAACACAAGTCCGTTTCCTCCGTTTTGCGGTACGCCACACCCCTCCCAATCAACAGGACCCCGTTTCGACCGTAGGAGGTCCGTTTCCTCCGTTTTGCGGTATGCCAGACCCCTCCCGATGAACAGGATCCCGTTTCGACCGTGGCCGGTCGAACACAAGGCCGTTTCCTCCATTCTGTGGTACGCCATGCCTCATTTCCATCGGCTATTCCGTCCAAGCCCTCTCGATGAACATGACGACGCATTCCATTCCGACCTAGCCAGTTGGCTCCCCATGAACACGACGATGATGCAGTTTCTCCGTTCTGACCCAGCCATGTACACGAGCTCTGGCCGTACTTATGCGCGATTAGGCGTTTGAGACCCCACCCGTATGTACGTACATGGTCGTATTTTCTTTCTTGCACACTGGCCGTTGTACGTACCTGTACATGCTACATGCGCGCCTCTACTACGACACGTGCACGCCTCTGCAATGACCAGTATGTACGTACACGTTCGCGAACAGAATAACAACGCTACATACGCTTCGACCAGGTGGGTCCTGACTGTCAGACACTTCCTTGCGTGCGAAGATGTAGCTGGTGGGTCCCAGTAGTCAGGGGGCGAATCGTTTTTTTTGCCCGGACGCACTTCCTTGCGTGCGAAGATTTAGCTGGTAGGTCACAACAGTCAGGGGGGAAATGTTTTTTTTTGCGAAATACGGTTGCCCGTCCGGTGGGTCCCTGCTATCATGTGGAGGAATCATTATTTTCCGCATAATAAGGAGGCACTTCCTTGCTGCGACCGTGGACCCAGCTGTCAGCTTCTCCACGTATAGTCCATGTCCGATGGAAGCCGTTCCTTGACCACGTTGACAACGCCGCGCCGAGAGCACCAGGCGGTGGACGACGGCGAGTCCTAGGAAGGGGACGACGCAGAGCTGGGGAAGACGCGGCAGTGGATGCCCATGCGTAGAGGAGTATGAGGGTTCACTGGTTCGCTGCGGTGTGAGGCTGCCGTCGCCACAGAATAACAGGGGGTGTGCGTGAGTAGAGGGATGGTTTGGCCAGCGGTGGGAGTAGTAGGGGGCGGTGAGGCCTCTGCGGCATCATAGCCGGCCACTGGAGGCAGGAGCACGTGGCACGACCGGTGCTGGTTTGGGCGGCTGGAGCAAGAAGACTAGAGGTTGAAGAAGCACTAAGGCCGTTGGATGGACATCATACGGTCACTGGAGCTAGAGTCGTGCATATTGACTAAGTTGACAAAGCCCTCCATCTCCGTCAACTTAGTAGGCCCACAAGTCAGCCTCCCACTATACTGGGTCCCAGCAAGCAGGGGGAGTGGTCGGTGTACAAACGTAGGGGCTCTCCTTTTGACCCCTTTACTTGTGAACTGGCAGTCAGAGCCACGCGTCGCGGCCACACTTAGCAGGGCAGAGGAGGGAAGCCGGAGAGAAGCCAAAGCACAAGACAACCAAGGAAACGCCAAGACCAGGAACGTGGGAGAGCAAGAGGGCGAGGTGGACTCCCTCGGCAAGGCCATTGCGGAGGCAGCCTCCGCAGCCCCGGCAAGGGCCTTGCCGGGGAAACTTTCCCGATGCCAGCAGAGCAAGCCACTCTTGAGCCCGTGGGTCCCAACACCACCAACTACATTGGAACCAAGGCTCAGGAGGAGCCTCTATGGTGGCATGCAGATCTTCCTCAAGATCATAAACATGTGAGATCAGATGAGGACCAGAAGACGGCGACCCTCGGCAGGATCCTAGCCGAGGAAATCCACAAGACCCCCCGGCAAGGGCCTTGCCGGGGACGACTTCAACACCACGGCAAGATCCTTGCCGGGCCCCCGGCAAGCGCCTTGCCGGGGACGACTTCAACACCTCGGCAAGATCCTTGCCGGGCCCCCGGCAAGACCCTTGCTGTGGGCATCAGCGGGGCCACTGCGAGGCCCACGCCAGCCAAGACTCCACCGCCGTCCCCATGCAGATGCTAGCTCAACCAGCTGGGCAGGCACCTGGGTGGCGACGGGCGGTCTCTACACCGACTCAGCAAGCACCTGCGTGGTGGCATGCAACCCTTCATGAAGGCTCCACCGCCGTGCCAGCCCAGCAGCCAGCCAACGTGGCGCCACGATGCCTCGTCAGCTCGGACGCGTGTCAAGGCCAGGCGAGGCGGTGACAGCTGGGACGTGCTTCCTTGCCGTCCCCGATAAAGCAAGGGGAACACGTCGGTAGCGCATTAAATGCGATTGTCCGACGGTCCCAGAGGATAGGCTTATCAACTGTGGACCTTTCCACCTCATGTGTGCCACTATGGCAACCCCTTTTTGCCTATAAAAGGAGGCCCGAGGCAACCAGGAGAGGGATTCGGCTTTTTTGGGCAAGTTGCACCCCGTAGCTAGCTCAAGAACACAAGAACATTCAATACACCCACCAAAGCAGGACTAGGGTATTACGCATCTTCGCGGCCCAAACCTGGGTAAATGACCCATGTGCTTCCTGTCAGACCTGCTCATTGCACAACCTCACGCCCGCCGACCGTAGAAGGGATCCCAGTGACCCCATAGGTGTCGTTCCCACTGACATCTTTGGCGCGCCAGCTAGGGTGCGAAGTTGTGAGAATCTGGTCTAGCAGTTAGCCTAGTAGTTCTTCATCGCCATGGCTCCCAAGAAGAAGGCGGCCACGGCGGTCGGTTCGTCGGGAGCCGGACGGCCCGTACCGGTGCGGGCGAGCAGCAGGCCGGTCGCGGACAGGACCCGAGGCGCGGCCCGCGAGCACCAACATCGCTCTGGCAGTCAGAGCCTGGTGATCGGCGTCGTTCGTGCATGAGACGACGGACCGCACGCCACAAAATCCAGAGACGGAGCTGGACCCCCCGCAGGCGGCGCGGGGCCCTCCGTGGGCGTCGCTGTGCCACCACGGGCGGCGCGGCGACCTCCAAGACGCCCACCCCGGCGCCCACAGCGCACTCTTCCCAGGGTGTGCACAACGAGCAGCGTCACCACACTGGTGACCCTGGACACCTCCGTGGGAAGAGCCCGGTGCATCATCTGCGGGACGAAGGAGGCCAGCATGCCCGCCGAAGTGCTGGCGAAAAGGGCACGCAGCCGCTGGGCCGTGATAGAGCTCCTTCTAACGTGGTTAGAAGTCGAAGCGCGCCACGGTCCATGCAGCTTTCGCCACCACCCACACCAGCAGAAGCTTTGGCGCGCGCGCAACTACTCCTCGACTTCCCTCCTGCTGCGGAGAAGCTCGACGAGTGGAGAGCCACCATCCGGAGCCTCGTCGCCGTCGCCAACAAGGACGAGCCACCGCCGGCGGGGCCCTCAGGCCGGTGCTCCATCGAACCACCGCATGCCAGTGGGGGAGGTGCCGAAGGCGCCGCAACCACGGTGCACTCTCCTCCTCCACGCCAGCCACCGCGGGTGTCGGTCCATCATGATGACGCTTGTGATAACATTTCCATAGCATCGTCCGTCCCATGGACCCACTGTGACCAACGCCAAGTTCTTCGGGAGCGAGCTCATGAAGACGCTCGAACCACCATCGAGCGCCGACGCGATACACGCCACCAGTCAGATAGGTGGGCGGGGCCCGCTATGGACCACCCAGCGCCAGGAGGCTCTGGCGGCCTACCTTACGAGGTGGGTTGCCTAGCCTTTACCCGTGAGCTACGGCAGTTCCAGTGGCCGTCCCACCGCACGTTCAAGCCTGATGTCGGCGAGAAGTACAATGGCAAGACCCACCCATCGGAGTTCCTTAGCATCTACACCATCGCGATGCAAGCCGCCGGGGCTCGCGACGATAAGGTGCTTGCTAATTACTTTCCGTTGGCCCTGAAACCCATTGTCATGTCTTGGTCGATGCACTTGCCGGCGGATTCCATTTCTTCTTGGTCGGTCCTGTGTCATGAGTTCGTTGCTGCCTTCACTGGAGGCCACCAAGCTCATGGCCAGGCGAGTGATTTGCATATCATTCCCCGGAAGGAAGGTGAAAACCTGCGCAAGTACATACGGAGGTTCAGCCGAGTGCAATACAACATCCCAGATGTTCACCCTGCCGCCGTGATCAGCGCATTCCATCAGAATGTGCGCAACCGCAAGATGCGTGAAGAGCTGGCAATGAACAAGGTCAAGGACGTGGCCGAACTTTACGTTCTGGCCGATAGATGTGCTCGGGCAAAAGAGGGGAGGAAGTACCCCGGCGAAGATGCCAGCGCGAAAACCGACTCTACCAACAAAGACACCGCCGCCCCGACGAAGAACGGTCGGTGTCGCAACAAGAAGTGCAAGGGCAAGACCGTGCTTGCCGTCGAGGGATCCGACGACACCGGCACCTCCAAGAAGGCCAAGGCAGATGACCCCGGTAAGGAGATTGCCGGATGCGCCTCTTGCCGGGCCTTGGCGGCTGCCAACAAGCCAGGGAGCTCCGACAAGCAGTACTGCAAGATCCACCGCACCAAAGGCCACGACCTCCAGAACTGCCGAAAAGTCGAGCTGCTTGCTGAAAAGCAAAAAGCCGAGTATGAGAGGCGGGACAAGGAGAAGGGCCAAGATGGCGCTGAAGGATCCGGCAAGAAGCATGGTGGCCAAGGAGGTCGCCGCGGCAAGGATAACCAGCAAGAATGGCCCGCTCGAGGCCGCGACAAGAAGCAGGAAGACGATGATCATGACGAGGACGACGAGTCCGGCGAGCATGAGTTCCAGAAGGCTACAGAGGCCATGAGTGTTGATGGTGGCGCCTCACTGCATACTTCTCACCACCAGCTCAAACAGTGGGCGCGTGAGATCACAGTAGTGGAGCCCTCGTTCGACGCTCAGAAGCCACTGAAGTGGTCTAGCATGCCCCTCATCTTTGATACCGAGGACCACCCTGACCGCACAACTGCGGTCGGGTGTTTGCCATTGTTGGTCTCACCAACGATACGCAACCTCATGGTGAACGAGATGCCGGTTGACGGCGGGGCCGGTCTGAACTTGATCTCACCCGTTGTGATCAAAAGGCTGCAAATTCCTGATGAAGACCTCGAGGAAACGGGCACGTTCCAAGGGGTCAACCCGGGAAGGAGCCAGCCGAAGGGGAAGGTCACGTTGCATGTGACTTTTGGAGGCGAGTTGAACTATAGGACGGAGAGGATTGTCTTTGATGTAGCCGAGATCCCTTTGCCTTACAACGGGATCCTCGGCCGCACGACACTAGCCAAGTTCATGGCGGCGGCGCACTACGCCTACAACACGCTGAAGATGCCTAGGCCGATGACCATCATCACCGTCCCCTCCGACAAGAAGCACGCACTGATCTGCGCTGACCAACTCTGCCGAGAAGCAGTTGAAGCAGCTGCCGCCAAGGCACTTGCTCCTGCCGCTGAAGCCCCGGGAGGGAAGAAGAAGACCGAAAAGACCTCTCGCACCCACTCCGGCAAGCGCACCTCTTTGGACTGTTGTGCTACCGTCGAGGACGTGCCAGAGAGCTCCACCGGCAAGAGCAAGAAATCCAGAGCTGCACCACCAGATACCAAGAGGGTGTCCGTCAAGGAGGATGGCGCGGGAGGGGGGGCTTTCACCATAAGCTCCACCCTCGACAGCAAATAGGAAAGTGCGCTCATCACTTTCCTGTGGGCGAATGTCGATGTGTTTGCATGGCAAGCATTCGACATCCCCGGCGTTCCCAGGGAAGTGATTGAGCACCATCTTGTTGTCTGTCCCCATGCGCGACCCGTCAAGCAGAAGGTCAGGAAGCAAGCTTTGGAACCGCAGGAATTCATCACAGAGGAGATCAGGCAGTTGGAAGTGGCGGGCTTGGTGAGAGGAGTGCTCCATCCGACGTGGCTGGCCAATCCGGTGGTGGTGCGCAAGGCGAACGGGAAGTGGAGGGTCTGTATTGATTACACAGATATCAATAAGGCTTGTCCTAAGGACCCCTTCCCATTGCCGCACATTGACCAGTTTGTTGACTCCATGGCCGGGTGCAATCTGTTATCATTCCTCGACGCCTACTGGGGCTACCACCAGATCTTCATGACAAAGGAAGACGAGGAGAAGATAGCATTCATCACCCCATGTGGTATGTATTGCTTTTTACGGATGCCTTTCGGGTTGAAGAGTGCTGGCTCGACATTCGCATGGGCGGTCCAAATTGGTTTTGAGCCCCAGCTACATAGAAATATGGAAGCTTATATGGATGACATAGTGGTCAAAACCAAGGACAGCAACCCTTGTACAAGACATAGAAGAGACATTTCCAACCTACGCAAGATCAACCTCAAGTTGAACCCTGAGAAGTGTGTCTTCGGTGTTCTCCGGCAAACTTCTCAGGTTCTTTGTGTTGCAGCGTGGGATTGAGGCAAACCCGGACAAGATCAAGGCTATTGAGCAGATTGAGGCACCCAAGCAGATCAAGGATGTACGTCGGCTCACTAGCTGCGTTGCCGCCATGAGAAGATTCATCTCTAAGTCCGCTGAGCGTCCCCTTCCCTTTTTCAAAATCTTGAAGAAGGCGGGCCCAATTGAGTGGACCCCAGAGGCCGAGGCAGCATTGCACGATCTGAAGAAATACCTTTCCTCCACACCAATACAGGTTGCGCCTAAACCACAAGAGCCGTTGTCGTGGTATTCTCACGGGGGGGGGTGTGAATCGAGAGATGCCACAAGGGCTTTGTGTGAGGGTAAGACTGCTGCTGATCGGACCGGGAGCGGGTATGCGAGTAGCACGCGCTAGTTTACCCAGGTTCGGGGCTCTCCGGAGAGATAATACCCCTACTCCTGCATGTCTGAGTATATATATCTGGGGTGTACATCGGGCAGTACAAAGTGCTCCTAGAGCTGTATCTGAGATCAGTGCCATGGGCGTCTGGCATCTGGCCTCGTATATGGCATGCCAGTGGCCGGCTATGCTCATGGCCGTGAGCATAGGAGTGCTCATGCGTGAGTGTGTTGTGTGGGTGGATGGATAGCTAGCTAGCTTGCTAGCTTATTTGCTTGTGGGTGTACGTGTGAGTGGGTACGTGAGTCCATCCCTGGATGGATGGATGTGTGTCTCCTTTTATAGGAGAGGGTAGCTTAGTATGTAAGCTAGCTAGTGGGCATGGGTAAGGCATGGTGCATGTCATGCTTGTCCCCTGGGTCATTTCATAAATAGTGCCAGGGGACAAGTGACACTATACATGATGGCAGGGATGACACGTGAATAGTGCTCGGGTACGACCGTCTCGTCGGTGTCTTGTCGATGCCGGGTCGGACTGCAGTCGGCAGCCGGCTAGTCGATGCAGTCGGTCAGCTGGCAGCCGGCCGGGTGGAGCAGTCGGACTGCGGAGTCGGCAGGAGCTGCCGGGCTGTCGGACTGAGGGGCTTTGCTAGCCCCGATGTCTTGAAATATTGTCTCGTCGTCTTCGGGATACCCGTGTCCAATTACTCCGACAGTAGCCCCAAGCCTCCGGGCAACTTGGCAAAGTCGGGCGGAGGTTTTTTCGCGAGTGTTCATGGAAATGATCATGCAAAAGAGAAAGTTAGTCCATGCAGATATGACAAGTGATTGCTTTTTAGCACTGCAAGTTTTATGCGGAGGGTGCCGACTCGGTTTCGTCCGAGCCCCCTTCAATCTTTTTCATGTTCCCTCCGCTCTTTGGCCTGTGCTCTCGCTTGCCGGACAGCCGCTCTGCGGTCTGTGGCGGAGAGTGGGCCGCGGAGTGGAGTGTACAATACTCAGACTCTGGGAGCGAATTTAACCGAGTAGATACTCATAAAGAAAACGGTCGGGTCGCCCGAAGCGTTTTTCTTCCCGGACGTTTTTCGCGTGGGTGGCCTTCAGCCTTCACTCTTGCCAGTCGGACAGCCGCTCTGCGGTCTGTGACTAAGAGTGGGCTTTTCATACCGCGCACGCTACTAAGCCGTCTGCGGGAACAAACGTCTCAGGCCAAGCGGCCAGCCCCCGGGCCAACTCTGGCTGGCGCCGGGGCAAACAGTGATGCAACTGTAATGAAATGCGGAGATAGCCCCCGAGCATCGCTCGAGGTTATCCGTGCTCTCGCGGTGAAAAAATCTGTGGGTGAGGAGCTCACATTGGTTTTCGTGTAGCCGAGGCGGGGTTTGCCGAAGAGAGCCGGCGCACCCGCTGGGTGTAGCCTTCGAGCCCCCGATCGCTCGAAGGAGGGTCCCGGCTGGTCAGGCTCGACCGGCCAGGCGGCGGGGTGTTTTGCAGCGCCCTTTTTCTTCTTCTGCCGGCTGCTGGCAACCGGACAAAACTCTTCTCTTGTCTCCGTGGGGGCGCGCCAGCGCACCCACTGGGTGTAGCCCCCGAGATTTGGGCCGACTGCTGAGCAGTCGGGCCGGATCTTCCGGCAACGACTTTGTCTTCTTTCCTCGCGGGGGCGCGTCAGCGCACCCGCTGGGTGTAGCCCCCGAGATTCGGGCCGACTGCTGAGCAGTCGGGCCGGATCTCCCGGCGACTACTTTGTCTTCTCTCCTCGCGGGGGCGCGCCAGCGCACCCGCTGGGTGTAGCCCCCGAGATTCGGGCCGACTGCTGAGCAGTCGGGCCGGATCTCCCGGCGACTACTTTGTCTTCTTTCCTCGCGGGGGCGCGCCAGCGCACCCGCTGGGTGTAGCCCCCGAGATTCGGGCCGACTGCTGAGCAGTCGGGCCGGATCTCCCGGCGACTTCTTTGTCTTCTCTCCTCGCGGGGGCGCGCCAGCGCACCCGCTGGGTGTAGCCCCCGAGATTCGGGCCGACTGCTGAGCAGTCGGGCCGGATCTCCCGGCGACTACTTTGTCTTCTCTCCTCGCGGGGGCGCGCCGGCGCACACGCTGGGTGTAGCCCCCGGAGTAGGAGGCAGACCAGCCGGCTTGGCACTACCGACATCGCGGATCACGAGTGAGCGTCCGAGTGGCGAAGTAGGCGGACGAATCATCCGGGCGGGTGTTTCTTTTCTTTGTCCCAGCCGACCTCTTCTTTCCTTCTCTCTCTCTCTCTTTTTTTCAGCCGACTTGACTTTTCTTCTTTCTCTTTTGCTCGAGCCGGCAGGGGAGCTCGCACGGCGCGGTCTGCATGGGCGTGGCCAGCCGACCTGCGGGAGGCCAGGATGCGGGCGGAGCCGGCGCGGGGGGCGGCGAGGCGGCTAGCCGGGATGCGGGCGGGGCCGGCAAGCGGCGCGGCCGGCCGGGTGGCGACGGAGACGGCAGGCGGCAGAGCCGGTCGTCCGAGTTGGGGGCGGAGTCGGCAAGCGGCGGGGCCGGCCGTCCGAGTCGGGGCGGAGTCAGCAAGCGGCGGGGCCGACCGTCCGAGTCAGGGCGGAGTCGGCAAGCGGCGGGGCCGGCCGTCCGAGTCGGGGTGGAGTCGGCAAGCGGCGGAGCCGGCGGGCACGACCCAGCCGCGAGCGGAGGCGGGGCCGGCAGTCGGGGGAGCGGGAGGCGCCACGCGCGGCGCTCGCCGGACCTGGCTGGGCGCGGGGCGGCGTCGGGGGAGCCGGACGCGGCCGGCCTCGAGGTGGAGCAAGCGCGCGTGCGGCCGAGCCGGTGCGAGGAGGCGGAGTCGGCCGCGGAGGCGCAAAGCCGGCGCGGGCGTGGGGCACTCGGCCCGTTCAGCACGGAGGAGCGACGAGGCGGACGCCGACTATCGGGGCCAGGCGGCCGAGGCAAGGCGACGCCAGCCCGCGGGAGCCGGCGGGTGGGCAAGGCGGCGAGTCGGCGCGAGGGGAGCCGAAACCGGGAGGCACGGAGCCGGCCGGGCCGGGTTGCGTGGAGGGAGGGAGGCGGTGGCTGGCGGAGGCGCTCCGGCCAGGCGGAGGCGAGGGGGAGCCAGCGCGGGCGTAGCTGTGGCCGGCCGAGGCGGGGCAGAACCGGGTGCGCCGCCGGGGTGCGGGGCGGCCGGGCGAGGCCGAGCACACTGGCACCCGGCGGAGGACGCTGGTACGAGCCCGGGGCCGCGCGGGGGCGCGGCGCAGGAGCCGGCGGGAGGCCGGAGCCGACCGGGGCAAGCGCGAACGGGGAGCGGGGAGCTCGGGGTGGTGGCCTGCACCAGCACGGGCGGGGGCTCGCGCACGGGAGGCAAGTCGCGGAGGAGCTGGCGGCCCGCTCGAACAGAAGCTGCAGCCAGCGCCTGTACGGAGGGGAGCCAGCTGGCCGGAGCGAGGCGCCGCGATGAAGCGTGCGCGCAGCCACAGACGTAACGGCGCGGGGCCGGGGTCAAGCTGGGCCCCGCGTGCGGTGCGCACGCGGACGGACATCCGGCGTCGCAACGGTGATGCTGATGGAAGGCGGCGAGGCCGACGACGAGGACGCGCCGTCCCGCGCGGCCGCTCCGGGGGCGGGTCGAAGTCGAGCCCCCGAGCGCTACCGGAGAGACGGCGCGACGCCGCGGCGGTGATGGCGAAGATGGTCCCGACGGCGAGGACGCGTCGCCCCTCGCGGTCATTCCGAGGGCGCGTCGATATCGAGCCCTCGACCGCTATCGGAGGGACGGCGCGACGCCGCGGTGATGATGACAAAGGCGAGGCCTACGGCGAGGACGCGCCGCCCCTCGCGGCCATTCCGAGGGTGTGTCGATATCGAGCCCTCGGCCGCTATCGGAGGGACGGCGCGACGCCGCGGTGGTGATGGCGAAGATGGTCCCGCCCGGACTGCGAAACCAGCAGCAGCGCGGTAGCATAGTACCGCCCCACGGTGGGCGCCAACTGTCGTGGTATTCTCACGGGGGGTGTGAAACGACAGATGCCACAAGGGCTTTGTGTGAGGGTAAGACTGCTGCTGATAGGACCGGGAGCGGGTATGCGAGTAGCACGCGCTAGTTTACCCAGGTTCGGGGCTCTCCGGAGAGATAATACCCCTACTCCTGCATGTCTGAGTATATATATCTGGGGTGTACATCGGGCAGTACAAAGTGCTCCTAGAGCTGTATCTGAGGTCAGTGCCATGGGCGTCTGGCATCTGGCCTCGTATATGGCATGCCAGTGGCCGGCTATGCTCATGGCCGTGAGCATAGGAGTGCTCATGCGTGAGTGTGTTGTGTGGGTGGATGGATAGCTAGCTAGCTTGCTAGCTTATTTGCTTGTGGGTGTACGTGTGAGTGGGTACGTGAGTCCATCCCTGGATGGATGGATGTGTGTCTCCTTTTATAGGAGAGGGTAGCTTAGTATGTAAGCTAGCTAGTGGGCATGGGTAAGGCATGGTGCATGTCATGCTTGTCCCCTGGGTCACTTCATAAATAGTGCCAGGGGACAAGTGACACTATACATGATGGCGGGGATGACACGTGAATAGTGCTTGGGTACGACCGTCTCGTCGGTGTCTTGTCGATGCCGGGTCGGACTGCAGTCGGCAGCCGGCTAGTCAATGCAGTCGGTCAGCTGGCAGCCGGCCGGGTGGAGCAGTCGGACTGAGGAGTCGGCAGGAGCTGCCGGGCAGTTGGACTGAGGGGCTTTGCTAGCCCCGATGTCTTGAAATATTGTCTCGTCGTCTTCGGGATACCCGTGTCCAATTACTCCGACAGCCGTTGCTGCAGTATCTGGCGGCGATGAATTAAGTGGTCTATGCCGCGCTAGTGGCGCAGAGGGAGGTCGATCAAGAGGCAGTGGCGACGGCGGGACAGACGGATGGCAAGCCAGAGATTCCCCCGGCAGGGCCCGATGCCAGCAAGGCAAGGCCCCAGGCAGATTCTGACGCCATCAGGACAGGGCCCATGCAATCAAAAGAGGCGGTGCAGAAGAAGATGATGCAGCACCCAGTTTAGTTTGTCAGCTCCCTCCTGCAGGGGGCTAGGTCAAGGTACTCTGGTGTGCAGAAATTTCTCTTCGGCCTCTTTATGGCCATGAGGAAGCTGCATCACTACTTCCAAGCACACGAAATCACCGTCGTCATCCGCCTCCCGTTACAACGGATACTGCACAACCCAGACACGACCGGAAGGATTATGGAGTGGGCCTTGGAGCTTTCAAGCTTTGGTCTGAAGTTTGAAAGTACTTCAACAATCCAGAGCAGAGTCTTGGCGGAGTTCATTGCACAATGGACCTCAACGCCTGACGAGGAAATCCAGGAGACCACTCTCCCCGGTAAGGAGGCAAGTCACAACTGGATCATGTACTTTGACGGGGCTTTCTCGCTGCAAGGCGCCGGTGCTGGTGTGCTGCTCGTCGCACCCACCGGAGAGCACCTCAAGTATGTAATCCAGATGCACTTTCCCAGGGAGATGTCCACCAACAACACTGCTGATTACGAGGGGCTGCTTGACGGTCTCAGGATCGCGGCAGACCTCAGGGTCAAGAAGCTCATCGTCAGAGGTGATTCGCAGCTTGTCGTCGGTCAAGTCAACAAAGATTACCAGAGCCCGTTGATGGAGGCCTACGTAGATGAGGAGAGGAAGCTGGAGGAGCGTTTTGACGGTATACAAGCGGAGCACGTTCCCTGAGCAGAGAACGACATCGCCGATTACCTATCAAAGCGCGCTGAATTCAAGCTACCTGTGGAACCAGGTACTTTTTTGCTTCGGTTAACTCAACCATCCATCGAACCATCAAACGGAGCAGAACAAACGGAGGAAATCAGGCCCCGGCAAGTACTTTCCTGCTGAGCCCCCGGGGGCCGCCGGTAAGGATGTTGCCGCGGATTCTGAGCCTGCCGAGGAGCGATGGATTCCGGCAGGCCGTCAAGCCCTGGCCGTAGAGACGACCGTTCCCATGGCAGAAGAAATGCCTTTGGTCCTTGCTGTCGAGCCCCAGGCTCCGGCATGGGCACAACATACCGTCCGATTCCTCCAAACAGTGGAGCTTCCTGAGGAGCAGGAAGAAGCGGAGAAAGTAGCCCGTCAGTCTGCTATGTATCAGTTCGTCGATGACGTCCTATACAAGAAGAGACCAAACGGTGTGAAATTGAAGTGCATTCCCTGGGAGGAAGGACTGGAGCTGTTGGCAGAGATACATGGAGGCATATGTGGCTCCCACATAGGGTCGAGGGCCCTTGCCGGCAAGGCGTTCCTGCATGGTTTCTTCTGGCCCACTGCCTTCTAGGATGCAACGACACTAGTAACCAAGTGTGAAGCGTGTCAGTTCCATTCGAAGAAGCTTCATCAACCAGCTCAAGCCCTCCAAACAATTCCTCTCTCCTGGCCATTCTCGGTCTGGGGGCTCGACATCCTGGGCCCTTTCCCCCGCACTGTCGGGGGCTTTGAGTACTTGTACGTTGCAATCCACAAGTTCACAAAGTGGCCGGAGGTGGAGGCAGTGAGGAAGGTGATAGCACGGTCAGTCGTCAAGTTCTTCAAGGGGCTAGTGTGCCGTTTTGGTGTGCCAAACAGAGTCATCACTGACAACGGCATGCAGTTCACTGGCCACACCTTCATGCAATACATCCAAGACCTCGGCAACAGGGTCTGTTTTGCTTCCATGGCACACACACGGAGCAACAGCCAGGCGGAGAGGGCAAATGCTGAAGTGTTGCGAGGCTTGAGGACAAAGACTTTTGACAGGCTGCACAAGAGTGGAAGGCGCTCGATTGATGAGTTACCGGTGGTTCTTTGGTCGATCAGAACGACGCCAAATCGAGCCACCGGACAGACAGCCTTTGCCCTGGTATACGGGGCAGAAGCAGTTCTCCCCATGGAACTCACATACGGATCACCTCGAGTGCTCGCTTATGACGAGCTTGAGCAAGAGCAATTGCGGCATGATGACGCAACGCTCCTTGAGGAAGATCATCTTCGGGCGGCTGTGAGAGCAGCATGCTACCAGCAAGCCTTGCGCCGCTACCATAGCCGCAAGGTTCATGCCCGGAGCTTTGAGGAAGGCGACCTTGTTCTTCAGCGCGTTCAGTCGGCCAAGAATTCCAACAAGTTGACGCCAAAGTGGGAAGGCCCTTATCGGGTAATACGAGTCACCAGGCCCGGCGCAGTCCACCTGGAGACCGAAGATGCTGTCCCAGTGAGCAACTCCCGGAACATCGAACATCTTCGCAAGTTTTACCCATAAGGTGCGGTTGCCGGGCCTCCCGGCAAGCCACCTTTTGTACAAGCTTTGCCGGCAAGGCATGTAACCCTCTGTACAAAGCCAGGCGCAGACCCTGAGCATAAATAAATGAAGCGCTGGCGCCCTAAGTTTTAGCATGCATGCTAGGTTAAGTCTCTCCCTCGGTTAGGGTTGATAGTGATTAGTGGACACTTCTGCTGAGCTGCTTGGGAGGAAGAGGACGAACTGGCGCTCCGGCCCCGGCAAGCGCTGAAGACACAAGGATCTAACCACGGCAAGCCAAGTTGCCGGGGGCTGCAGATTCAGATAAGTCCTTCATCCCCTGTTGTGCATTTCCGTATGGAACTGGGACAAATGAAATCTCGTTTTGCTCCGAGACCACCGTGCTCCCCCTTCTTCTTGTACCCAAGTCCCAGGGACAGAACCGGGTCGTAGACGGAGTGGCAAGGAATAAAGAAGGATCCTAACTCTGCTTCGCCCCTACCTCCGCCAAAAGCGTGAGAATGGTCGACTGAAGTAAGGGGATGGCAAGGCCTGTTGCCGGGCGATAATGTTTATCTTAAAAATAACTAGGATTCGTTCCTTGGCATGGGCCTCGCTCACGCACAAAGAACCCGGCAAGCACCCTTTTCCATTAAAAATATCCCATACAGGTACAGTTCATACGGAATTAAAAACATGAGCAAGGGGATTACAAGTCTTAAAATTAACAAGTGCCCGCAGGCTTACAAACTAAAAAGAGATAAGATGCCCGTAATCCCTTTCTTGTCCCTCTCCTCAGAAAGCAAAACAAGGTGGCGGGAGGGAAAAAAGTGGGCCTAGGCAAGGTACGAGGAGCAGAAGGCACCAAGAGAACATCTTGGTGCCGAGAAAGGAGCTGGACGACGAGGCAGCGGACCGGCAATACGCGATGAAGGCGTCGGTGCCCGCATACTCCGACTTGACGGCCGCCACCCGCCTTCTTCGCCCTCTCCGGCCCTCCTACGCCAGCCACCCAAGGAGACTACGGGGAGCACCCCGATGGAGAGCTTGACGAGGAAGGCCCTCGGCAGGGCGCGTGGCCGAGGGAAGGGCGACGCGGTCAGTAGGAGTCGGAGTCGGCGTCCCACCGCTCGACTCCCTCGTTGCCGCTGTCGCTGTCCTCCTCGTCACTCCCGCTTGAGGAGGAATCTTCATCGTCGGAGGAGCTCTCTGCGCAGTACTTTAGGCGAGTTCCAAGATCTTCAAAGACCTTGACGGAGAGCAGGCCGCCCTCCATTAAATTGAAGTAGAGGACGAGCCCCGCTGCCAGGCTATGGATGCGAGCAAATGTCTTCCATCCGCGACGGAGGTACATAACATGAGGAGCGGGGAAGTCGACGTCGACCCGCGTGCCGCCGTTCCCGCAGCCCCTCGTGTGCAACCTGAGGGTCTGGGGTGGATCGAGCTCCATTTCCCGAGCAAATGGGGTAGGGAGATGGAGACGACGACGTGGTGGCCGGCGCAACCTAATGAAGAACTCCCGAGGCTGGTCCCCGACGTGGCCCTCCATCACGGGCGGCATCCCTGGCGGACGCACGGCCATCGCGCCGCCACGCCGCCCCTCTCCCCCGACCACTGTGGCTACTTGGGCCTCACCCCCTCCCCCTTCCTCTCGTGGCCGGCTCCGCCGCCGCGAGCTCGTGGGAAGGAGGAACGTGCTGTCGAGCAGCGACCCTCGCCCCCACCATTGAAGGGCCTGCGCCCCCTCTCGCCATGACGGGTGGAAGGAAGGAGCAGAACTGGAAGAAGATAGATGCTGGGAGAACATGGGATGACATCCCCCTCCCCCTCCTTATAAAGGGGCGGGGTCAAGGCTCGGCCGCCCGACTCGACCAATCCATCCATCGGAGGCGCGGGGGATCAGGACCGACCCGCTGCCCCAATCAGCGACGGCCCGGTTTCCCGCCTCCACCACCTGGCACCTGCATGGGGGATGTGTGGAGAGTGAGCCGGATCGAGGGGACGGGTGAGGCGACCGTTCCGAACCCCGTGATAATGGGGGCGCGGGCGCCTTGAAGACCACGACCCAAGTCCACTCAGTAAATAAGCCGCGCCTCTACGCCTCCCTCTTTTTCTTATGGGGAAGGTGCGGGCCGCCTCTTTACTGTGATGTGATGCATGTGTGCGGGAACCGCCCCACGCATGACCCCCACGTCACACACGACCCTCCATGTCACGTGTTCAACGCGGGTCGTGGGGAAGCGCACTAGACGAAATAGTTACTACGGTAAAAATTCGCCCCACCTGCCCACGCACCGTTCTGGGCCTGGCCCAACGATGCGTCGCGCTTATGTGTGGCCCAGACCCGGGGGCTCCTATCGGTGTACAAAAGTAGGGGCTCCCCTTTTGACCCCTTTACTTGTGCACAGGCAGTCAGAGCCACGCGCCGCGGCCACACTTAGCAGGGCAGAGGAGGGAAGCCGGAGAGAAGCCAAAGCACAAGACAACCATGGCAACGCCAAGACCAGGAACGCAGGAGAGCAAGAGGGCGAGGTGGACTCCCTCGGCAAGGCCCTTGCCGAGGCAGCCTCCGCAGCCCCGGCAAGGGCCTTTCCGGGGCAACATGCCCGATGCCAGCAGAGCAAGCCACCCTTGAGCCTGTGGGTCCCAACACCACCAACTACATTGGAACCAAGGCTTGGGAGGCGCCTATGTGGTGGAATGCGGATCTTCGTCAAGATCATAAACATGTGAGATCAGAGGAGGACCAGAACACGGAGACCTTCGGTGGGATCCTAGCCGAGGAAATCCACAAGACCCCCCCGGAAAATGCCTTGCCGGGGACGACTGCAACACCCCGGCAAGACCCTTGCCGGGCCCCCGACAAGACCCTTGCCAAGGGCATCAGCGGGGCCACTGCCAGGCCTGTGCCAGCCAAGACTCCACTGCCGTCCCCAAGCAGCTGCTAGCTCAACCAGTTGGGCAGGCACCTGCGTGGCAACGGGCGGCCTCTAAACTGACTCAGCAAGCACCTGCTTGGTGGCATGCAACCTTTCGTGAAGGCTCTACCACCGCGCCAGCCCAGCAGCCAGCCAACGTGGCGCCACGGCGCCTCGTCAGCTCGGACGCGTGTCAAGGCCAGGCGAGGCAGCGACAGCTGGGACGTGCTTCCTTGCCATCCCCAATAAAGCAAGGGGGACACGTCGGCAGCGCATTAAATGCGTTTGTCCGACGGTCCCAGAGGATAGGCTTAGAAACTGTAGACCTTTCCACCTCCTGTGTGCCACTGTGGCAACCCCTTTTTGCCTATAAAAGGAGGCCCGAGTCGACCAGGAGAGGGATTCGGCTTTTTTGGGCAAGTTGCACCCCGTAGCTAGCTCAAGAACACAAGAACATTCAATACACCCACCAAAGCAGGACTAGGATATTACGCATCTTCGCGGCCCGAACCTGGGTAAACGACCCGTGTGCTTCCTGTTAGACCTGCTCTTTGCACAACCTCGCGCCCGCCGACCGTAGAAGGGATCCCAGTGACCCCATAGGTGTCGTTCCCACCGACAAGAGTATTCATTTTTTGTGCGTAATAAGGAGGCACTTCCTTGCGTGCGAAGATATAGCTGGTGGGTCCGAGCTGTCAGCGGCGGTAATGTTTTTTTTGCGAAATACAGAGGCCCTTTTGGTGGGTCCCAGATGTCAGGTGGAGGAATCATTATTTTGCGCGTAATAAGGAGGCATTTCCTTGCGTGCGGCCGTGGACCCAGCTGTCAGCCTCTCCACGTGCAGTCCACTTCAGATGCATTTCGGTCATTGACCATGTTGACCAGGCCGCGCCGAGAGCACCAGGGCGGTGGACGATGGCGAGGCCTAGGAAGGGAATGACACGGAGGCAGGGAAGACTCGGCAGTTGTTTCCCATGCGTAGGGGAGTACGACTATACGAGGGTTTACTGGTTCGTCTGCCGTCATCGGAGAATAACAGCAGGTGTGGGTGAGTAGAGGGATGGCTAGGCCAGCGACGGGAGTACGATGGCGCGGTGAGGCCTGCGCGGTAGCACAGCCGGCCGCGGGGAGGAGGGAGCAGGGAGTCCCGCCGGCGCTTGTTTGAGCGGCTGGAGCAGGAAGAGCAGAGATTGAAGAAGCACGACGGCCGTGGGATGGACATCCAATAGTCACTGCTTGTGCGTCAACCTTTTTTATGAAAGCTTGAAATCTTTGGAAAACAACATACAGCCCATCTGCCATTATTTCTAATATTTTACAGCCCATTTGCTAATTCTTAAGGTTTTTTGGGAGCCCATATTCTTTTTGTTAGCATTACAGCCCATATTGTGGCCACGGTTAAAAAAATATACAAAATTTTGCATATATCGGTGCGGTCCGAACTATTTTTAATCCCGAAATTTTGAGTCACATTCAAAACGATTTAAAAAAATGTATATCAATATAAAACCCAACAAATTGTCCACGCATAAAAATCAATGCAATTTAAAATCTCGAAATGAAAAAAAGAAATTTGAAACTAATTGCTGGTTTGATGTGTTTTAAAAATGTACAGCCCATTTCTCATTACTCATAGGCCATTTTCTCGGCCAGCCGAATGAACCTCTGCTCGTCTTGAAAGATTTGCAGCCCAACAGGCCTGGTAAAGCGACTTACTTGGCAAATCAGTTGGTCTATGGGCTGGTCTACTGGGCTGGTCTATGGTAAACAAAGAAGAGAAGGCTGTCTAGACTGGCCAGAGTGCCCCGCGCAGCCCAGTTGACACCCTGCTTCCGTCTCAAAAACAAATTAGATAAATGGCACTCCAATTATGGCGATTCATAAAAATGCCACTGCAATTTCCAAACTTTGAAAATTGCCACTGCTATTTTCGCAAACTTTGGAAAACGCCACTGCAATTTGCAAACTTTGAAAAAGCCTCTCCAGACTTCGAAAAATGCCACTGGAAATGGCATTTTTCAAAGTTTGGAAATTGCAGTGGCATTTCTCGGAAACACCAGATTTGGAGTGGCATTTATCTAATTAACCCAAAACAAAAATAACCGGGCGAGCTGCTAGGTCCCTAGTGTCAGCCGCTCGTTGTGCAATTCTCTCGTTTATTGACTATGTTGACAATGGCATGGGACCCAAATGTCAGAAATCCATTAGGAGGAGCCATTTTTTATTGGCTTGAAATAAGGAGGCACTTGGTTGCATACTGCCATGACCTTGGCGGGTCCCTGCTGTCATCTTCTCCACCTACAATCATCTCCTGATTGTGTACGCGTCAACTTGGTAGGCCCACAAGTCAGCCTCTAAACCCGTGGAGGAAAAATACAACCCATTTAAAAAAATAACACCCCATTCCATACGTTCAAACGGAAAGTTCAACACTCAGAGCAAAGTAACAGGTCTGATCCACATATAGAGTACTGAACTTCCACATTGACAACCATCATAGCCAAGTTAACTATCTACTCCCACTAATACTCTAGTAGCGTAAAAGTACTAACTTACTCTTAGCTAACTAGACGATGCCGGCCGCCATCTGCGGTACACGCTAAACGCCGGCACCGGCGTCCTCCGCCTCGCCTCGGACTTGCCAGAGGTGCGATAGGGCGCGTTGCTCGCGCGCGTTGGCCCTTTCCATGCCGGCGTGGTCCACCGAAGCTTCGGCTTCTCAGCGGGAAACCCACTTGACGAGCTGGGATTAAAAATCGGCGTCGCGAACGCGTGTGTGCCCGACAGCCTCCAGGGCTATTTGCCGGGCGCCGGCCTCCACGTAGTCGGCCCAGTTGCGGGCGCTCTGCTCGTGACTCAGATCGTCGGTGCGCTGCTGCTCCATGTCTCGCTGGTGGTGCAAATCGGCAATACGCTGCTCCTCCGCCAGGCGGTCGCGCTCCAACAACTCCTCATAGTCCGCATTGCCATCTAAAGACCGATAGAATGCCTCCTCCCTCCGTCTGGCTTCCAGTGAAAAACCGAACACTAGTTCCGGCGGTGACCGCCTCTGGTGTCGCCTATCACGGATGGGCGGGGGCATGGCGGACGTGGCGAGAGCGAGGATAAGTGGCGAGCGACGTCAGGCTAGTGGGGGCTTATGAGGATAGGGCGAGTTGGGTGATGGTGCCACCGGAGAAGCCCGGGAAACAGTAATTATAGGCGGAAGGTAGGTGAACTAGCGTGTCACGGGAAACGCGACGGTCATCGCTATCGGTGTCAAAACCGGCGGATCTCAGGTAGGGGGTCCCGAACTGTGCGTCTAAGACTAATGGTAATAGGAGGCAGGGGACACGATGTTTACCCAGGTTCGGGCCCTCTCGATGGAGGTAATACCCTACTTCCTGCTTGATTGATCTTGATGATGATATGAGTATTACAAGATGTCACATCCCTAGCTTCTGCTACTGCCTGGTGTTTTGCATCTTGTTGCATCATGTTTAAATTCTATTTAAGTTGAAATGGGGATTGACCAAACCCTAGCATCAGAAAGAATTCAACTAGGTTTAGATAAAAAATATTTTCAATGAACCCAAAATGCCTTCCCAAAAATGTTCATCATTTTTGGATTGGTCTTGAACCTCTGCCAAAAATATTGCACATTTTTCTAGGTCAATTGGGGGTCACTAAATTAAATCATATAGTATTTCCATTTGGGCATTTAAATCCTATAAAATATATTAGATGCCCAAATAATCACAAACTGAATTGTTTACTGTTGGAAATATTCCAAACAGTGGCCACAGTCAGTTGCATGATTTTTGGAAATGCTCTGGTATTTTTCTAATGCCAAACACAATTACAGAAAATAGAAAACAGAAATAAATAAAACAGACAAGGAAAGGGCCTTACCTGACTTACCTGCCTGGCCCAACTCCTGTTCTAGCCCGGCCCACAGGGGCAACACCGTCTTCTTCCTCCTGCCAGGAGGAGAAGCAGCTGCGTGTCTGCACGCGCGCAGCTGACGACGCCACCTCCTGCTCCAGCGCGACGCCCCGGTGCTTCGAGCCACACCAGTGAGATGCCCAGACCCCCTGGATCCCCCCTCTCAGCGCTCTCTTGCCCCTCGCCTGGACCACTCTCTCTCACCCACCCGAGCGCACCCGTCGCCACCATCGCCGACCACCGCGGCCACAGCCGTCCCCGCGCCTCTCCGTGCTATCCCCGCCGTCCGCCTCGACGCCGTGAAGCTTCCCCCTCAAGAAGCGCAAGCCCGGACGCCCTCAAACGCCGAGCATGCCGTCTTCTTCAACCTCGGTCTGCCGAGATCGTCACCGCCGTTCCGCCTGCACGGGACCTCCCCTGAGCCTGTTGAGCACTCCAACGGCCTCGCTGTGAGCACCTCGTCGTTCCCCTCTCCTCTCTTCCTCATTTGCGTGCCATAGCCGCACTACCCACCGGACCCGAGAGCTCATCGCCGTCGTAGTTCCTCACCGCCGTGGCCAGGGCCACCCCAGCTCGCGCCTGAGTGCGTCACCGTGTTCGCTGCACTCCCAGGAGCACGGAGCACCCTTCGGTTTCTCCTCTAGTGCACCGTAGCATCGACCCCTTCCACGTCCGAACTCCGGCCACCGCGGATGCGCTCGCCGTCGTCGATTCTGGCGACCACGCGGTCTCCCGTGCGGCTAGCTAGATGCGGGCGAGCTCGGGCTACCTTTTGGTGGCCTTCGCGCGTCTAGACGCCGCCTGTAGCGCAGCCCCGGCAAGCTTCTGCCATAGCTTTGGTCACCGCCGGTGGAACTCCGGCGAGGACCGACGTGGCGCAGTCATTAGCGCTAATCCCCGCCAGCTCAGCCGCCCTTTAGCCACTGACAATGGGCCCCGCAGCAGGTCAAAGTGCTAGTCAACACGGGTTATCAACGGTGTCACTGACGTGTGGACCCCACACGTCAGGTTTGACCCTGGTCAGCGCTGCTGACCTGCTGACACAGGCATGACGCAGTGCTGACGCAATTAATCCTTTTCTGGATTTAAAATAATTCAGGAATTCCAGAAAGTCCTATAAACTTCTAAAAATCATAGAAAATAATCTATAGCTCAGAATGAAAAGATTTATATATGAAAAATGATCAGAAAAATCCAATCTGTCCATCTGTACTGGTTTCATGCATGTTAGAGAAACCTAACCTTGCTGTTTAGATGAAACAAGATAATGCACTTATATGACTCTATAAAATGGGTTTGCATTTGAATCTTTGGTTCAAATGGACTCATCTCAATCTGTTCTGGCTTGCATTAGCCCAAAACACATTCATATTGCCATGTCATGATCATGCATCATATTCTGCATGGCATTGATTGTATTTCTTCTCTGTTGCCGGTATTTGTCCCCTCTCGGTAGACGATGTTCCGACGTTGTGATCGTTGACACTAATGAAGACTCAATGCTATCTTCAGAAGTGCCAGGCAAGCAAAACCCCTTGTTCATTCCGATATAATCCCCCTCTCTCGCTCCTGCTCTCTTTTACTGCATTAGGACAACAACGTTTCAACTGTTACATGCTGCGGTAGTTGAACCCCTTTCCTCTGCATGACCTGTCATTGTCACAGTAAATAGATGAAACCCACTAGCATGAGTAGGAGTTGTTTGAGCCGTGATGTGCCTACTCATTCATGCTTGTTTGTCATGCCGAGTATTGCTTATAGTTGTGTCGGGTCTGATTCATCGGGAATGAATTGGAAAGTTGTGAACATGTCCTACTATGTGAGAGCTAAGTGTGTGAACACGATTTGGTAAAGGTAGCGGTGAGAGGCCATGTAGGAGTACATGGTGGGTTGTCTCATTGAAACCGTCCTCAGGAACTGAGTTCTGTGTTTGTGATCCATGAACAGTTACTACCACACATTGGGTTCCGGTAACTCGACCCCTCTCGACTTATTAATCAACTTGATCTCTGTCCAGGAGTTGCAACTAGTTTCTGGTGTTTGTAGGTAGTGTTAGTAGTCTACCAAGTGGCACCCGGTACAGGTGGGCTTGGGACAGACTAGGCACACGTGGCCTGGTGTACCGAGTGGCACCCGGATGGTGGGCTCGGGAACCCTGCACACATCGTTTGGGGCCGTGAGCGACACCCCGGCATGATCTCCTTGCAGATGGAACCCGAATAGGCGATAAACCTGGACGAGAGACTTGTGTGGTTAGTCAGGTCGTGGCTGACTCCCTCGCCAGGCTTCCACTTGAAGGTTGCCGAGGTACACGACGTGTACAAGGTGGTAAGTGGCGAGAGCGTGTGTGAAGAAGTACACCCCTGCAGGGTTAACATCATCTATTCGAATAGCCATGTCCGCGGTAAAGGACTTCTGGGTTGCCTATAACAGTTCATAGACAAGTGAAAGTGGATACTCTAAAATGCGCAAGATAAGCGTGAGTGCTATGGATGGCGTTCTCGTAGGGAGACGGGAGCGGATCCATAGTGGTGTATTGATATGGTGAATATGTGGACTCGTGTGCGCCACCTCAAAAGAGTTACTTGCAGTCATAGTTTTAGGATAGCCACCGAGTCAAAGCTGGCTTGCTGCAGTCAAACTCCACCCACCACTTTGTTGATACCGATGCATATGTAGATAGTTCTGATGTAAGTCTTGCTGGGTACATTTGTACTCACGTTTGCTTATTTTATGTTTTGCAGAGAGACGTCAGTCTCGCTAGTAGTTCCGTGTGGACTTTGACGTTTAGATTGATACCTCAGCTACGATCTTGTGCCCTCGGCAGGATCTGGTAGATAGTCAGGCTTCTCAGCCTTTTTCATTGGTAGTTGTCTGTACTCAGACATGTTAAGCTTCCGCATGTGCTTTGACTCTTATGCTCTGAATGTTGGGTCATGAGACCCATGTTTGTAATATCTGGCTCTTCGGAGCCTAATGAATAAATACTCTGAGTCGTAGAGTCTTGTTGTGATGCCATGTTGTATTTGCACATATCGAGCATATTGTGTGTATGATTGAAATGCTTGGTATGTGTGGGATCTGACAACCTAGTTGTTTATCCTTGGTAGCCTCCCTTATGGGGAAATGTAGTCTTGTGCTTCCATGAGCCATAGTAGTCCGCTACAGCCCGGTTCACCGGAGTCCTGCTAGCCCAGCACTACTGCTCCGGAACACTTGACTGGCCGGCATGTGATTCACTTCGTTCCTGTGTCTATCCCTTCGGGGAAATGTCACGCGGTGACATCCGGAGTCCTGCCTAGCCTGCTACAGCCCGGGTTCCCGGAGTCCTGTTAGCCCAGTGCTACAGCCCGGATTCACAAACTGCTGACCGACATGCTCGATGTTGATTCATGTATGCATGTCCCCGTAAGTTAGTGCCACTTTGGGTTCACGACTAGTCATGTCGGCCCGGATTCTTTGTGATATGGATGCTAGAGACACTATCATATACGTGAGCCAAACGGCGCAAACGGTCCCGGGCCATGGTAAGGTGACACCCGTGGAAATACCGTGCGTGAGGCCGCAAAGTGATATGAGGTGTTACCGGCTAGATCGATGTGACTTGGAATCGGGGTCCTGACACAAGAGTTGATCTACCACGAGATCGTACAGGATAAACCCTAGAAGCTAGCATGTGGTATGATTGTTGATGATGTTGTTGGTCCTACGGACTAAACCCTCTGGTTTATGTAGACACCGAAGGGGGCTAGGGTTACACAGAGTCGGTTACAGAGAAGGAGATCTACATATCCAAATCACCAAGCTTGCCTTCCACGCAAAGGAGAGTCCCATCCGGACACGGGACGAGGTCTTCAATCTTGTGTCTTGATAGTCCAACAGTCCGGCCAAAGTATATAGTCCGGCTGTCCGGATACCCCCTTATCCAGGACTGCCTCAATAGCCCCTGAACTAGGCTTCAATGACTATGAGTTCGGCGCGCAGATTGTCTTCGGCATTGCAAGGTGGGTTCCTTCTCTGCATACTCCATAGAAGATTGTGAACACGAGGATCGTGTCCGGCTCTGCAAAACAAATTCCACACAACACCGTGGAGAGAATATATTTCACAAATCTAATCTGCTGACAACTCTTCATAGGGTGACATCACGCCGCGGCCCGGTCATTATTCGAACCGTTTTCTCCCTGCCTGCCGTAACGTATTACGGGGCGGTTTTATTGGCACGTCTTGTCGAAGCAGAGATCGTGTCCCCTTATCATGGGATTCTCATCAATACGGGCGTGGGTAACCCAACCGCGCTGTTAACACGATGCTTGGGGGAATGAGCGAGTTTTACGGGGCATGTGGGGAGGCGCATGGTTTCCACCGCCTCTATAAAGAGATAAGAATTCACCCTTTTTACAACCCACACCTTCTTCTTCCTCTGCTCATCCATCTCCCCTCACTCGAGCTCTAGCGCCCAAGCCCTCTCCCTTCCTGCAAAGTCACTCAAGCATGTCCGAAGCGGGAGGCAAGTGGATGGCTTCCACCGTGAAGGAGGAGGACATCAAGAAGCTCCGGGTGGCCGGATACTTGGCCGCAGACGTCGCGCACCGGCTCCCCACCGAAGGGCAGGTCATCCATACCCCAGAGCCTCAGGAGAGGGTAGTATTTCTCCCTCACTTCATCCGCGGACTGGGGTTTCCCCTCCACCCATTCGTCCGCGGGCTCATGTTTTACTATGGGCTGGACTTCCATGATCTGGCCCCCAATTTCGTCCTCAACATCTCAGCGTTTATCGACGTGTGCGAGGCCTTCCTCCGCATTGCGCCCCACTTCGGCCTATGGCTGAAGACCTTCAACGTGAAACCGAAGGTGGTGGGGGGCCAGCAAGCGGAGTGCGGAGGCGCCGTGGTGGGCAAGATGCCCAATGTCACTTGGCTCGAAGGCTCCTTTGTGGAGACCATAAAGGGGTGGCAATAGGGGTGGTTCTACATCACCGAGCCGCGCAACACCAACTGGGTAGCGGCCCCCGAATTTCGATCTGGTGTCCCTATGCGGCTCACTTCTTGGAAAGACAAGGGCCTATCCTGGGGCTCGTCGATGGAGCTGACCGGACTCCAGACCTGTATCAAAAACATGATGAGCAAGAAAATCAAGCTTGTCAATGTGGTCCAGGTCATGCTCTTCCGCCGGATCCTTCCGTGTCAATGACGGGCTTTCAATATGTGGGAGTTCGACCCCGCCGAACACCAGACGCTGCAAGAGCTCTTCGACACAACGCACGAAGATGTCTGGAAGGTACTGTTCAAGGCTTCTGAAGTACCACCACCCACGACTGAAAATCGCGGACTCAGCGCAAGGCGCTCCGCCAATCCGGTAAGTTTTTATATTCTGCAAGATGTTCCTTTTACTAGCACATCCACGGGGGGAATCTAAACTTCCATGCCAATTTATCAGGACTGGGTAGCGGTAGCCGAGCAGATTGATTGTCCAGCTCCCTTACTTGAAGATACAACATCGGCTCTTTTGCTAGAGATGTTGTCTCTGGCGCCTTATGAGGTCAACAAGAAGGCCGAGAGGACAAGAAAGGGTCTCCGGCGCAAGGTTGTATCGGACTCATCGTCTGAGGACATCGAGGCGCACTCCTCCAACAAAGAGGAGGAAGAGGTAGCAGAAATGCCTCCCCCGAAGACCGGGGGGAGAAGAAAAGGAAGGCCGCCCTGAATGGGGAGGCCGAAGGGTCCAAGAGGGGAAAAACCCTCCCTCCGGGCCACTCCACCACAGCCGCCTACAGCGACGAGGAGTGGTTGCCCAGGGACAAACCCCTGGGGAACTCGTAATTATCCGGACACTATAATACTTCTGGTACGTTTGTTTTATTGATTCTAATCATGTCAAGTATGATCATGCAGCTCGGCCAGATCTCACATCGACGTACACTCCCCGGACGGGTCTTTGAGTCAATCGGCGATGAACAGTGATTCACTCCCGACGGCCACTTCCCCCCGGCCCATGGACGACACGGAGGTGCTGTCCCAGAGGATACCGGACCAGGGGGAGATTGTGCCAGAGACGCCCCAACGCGAAATCCCCGACGCCGGGCACATGGGTGGAAAGAACCCCATGGACTCCGATAACGGGGGCTGCAGCAAGCTTGGCCCCCAGCCGGATACTGCGCCCGAACCTCCAATGGTTCTGGATTCAGGCATGCAGCCCTTTGCTAAGGAGGGCGAGCCACCTGTGCCGATGAGCTTTGTCCATCCAGAGGCATCGGACAATTTGCTGGAAGCGCTTCACGACGCTTCCATTGACGAAGAGCACCGCACCATCATGAGTGCGGTGATTGAGAAGGTCCGGTCCGCCAAGAGCGGATTGACCGAAGCCTGCGTCAGCCTCCTAACAGGCTTTGAGATAAGTAAATGAAATTATAAGAAAATATCGTGGTGTAGATAGTAGCCCCTGATTCTCTGTTCGGTGTTCGGAAAGAAAAACCGAACAGAGGATCAAATAATATTGCCAGGAGTGTAACAAAGTATGTCTATGTGTCGCTGCTGTCACTGCTGGCCGCTGCTGCATGTACTGCGGAGGTCTCCGGACTAAAGCGGGACCTGGAGCGGACCGAAGAAGAGCTCGACCTTGTCAAGAGGCAGCTCGAGGAGAACAAAGGTACATAATACCCCGTCTATATATTGATAAAGAAGGAATGGTTGTAGCTCATGAAAATGTTATGAACTGTAATAGGGGCCACGACCGAAGTGGCGGCCCTTAAAAAAGGCGCTAACCGAGGCCGAAAACCAAGTGGACAAGGAGCGCACCGAGCGCGAGAAGCAATAGGCCCGCGGCAGCGAGGTCCAGCAAGAGCTCGAGGACTTTGTCAAAAAATATGATTCCTTGGAGCGTGACTCAAAGACGCAAGAGTCCGAGCTTGCAAAGGCCCTCCAGAGCGCATGAGACGCCAAGGCCGAAGCCCAAATGGCCCTTCAGGAGATTGAGGCGGCCAATAAAATTGCGGCAGGTAAGGCATTCAATATGCAGAGCAAGCATGTGAAGGAGAATTTCCTTTTACTTACCCGAATTTGGAGTTCTCCAGGGTTATTCATAGATCTGCCGCGCAGCATATCTGATGCCGCAGAGTTCTACCGGGCTGAAGAAGGGAGCTCTACGGAGAAGTTGTTCTGGTCCCAGTATGTTTCTGCCGAACATCCGATGACCTTGAGCGACCGGCTGAAGCAACTGGTCGAACTTCACAAGGTGGCCGAACTCGCCATGAAGGACCTTATAGTCCGGATGTGGCCGGCCGAGCCCCTGCCTAGCAGCTACTTCGGCCTGGTGAAGCGGCTTGTGTCTGCCTGCCCGTGGCTCGAAGTCATAAAGCGGTCAGTCTGCATTGAAGGCGCGCGCACTGCTTTCACCCGTGCAAAAGTGCACTGGGCGAAGATGGATGCCGAGAAGCTGGTGACGGAGGGGCCACCGAAGGGCAAGGAGCACTGCCGCCCCGAGAATTATTATGATAATGTCCTGAAGGGCACCCGCCTTGTGGTGGAGGAATGTGCTAAGGATTTAATATTTGAGTGAATGTACTCATTTGATCCTGTAATATGAAAACAAGTTCATTTGCGCCATATAACGCTTGTTGATTTAAAATATTACCTTCTGTGCGCCCGCTTATGAAATCTGAAAGTTGGCAAGTCGTCAGCTTCTGCCCCCATGTAACCAGTACCGGGGTGTTCGGGATGAAAACACTCTTTATCCAGATTTTTGGTCCTTTGAAGAGGTGTTTAACGCAACGAACCAGGCAATCGGACTATACGGCTTTACCACTCTCACTTAGCCATAGAAGTCTACAGTTTTAAATTTTGGCGTAGCCCCTGGTATTTGGAAGGCCGAACTTGGGGCGCTATACACACCTAAATCGAACAAGGCCGATTCCTCGCTCGAAGCGGAAAAAATCTTTAAGGATTTGAGACCTCTCGAACAGTGACCAGCTCTCGCTGCATCATGACAGTCAGTTTTCGGCTTTCTCTACTGAGGTGCTCGCCTAGATGAACCAGGGCACAATCACAGTAGTTCTCCCGGTGGCACCTTAGCCGATATAGCGGAATGTAAGGTATCAAAACATGGGAGCCAGGCAAACCCAACATTTGACCCAAGACATGATTCGGAGCCGATGCATATAATGCTATAAGTTTGGGGTGTCGCACTGTCGAAAGTGTTCGGACTTTTCTTGCCTTGTTATGGGGTACACAGAAGCCCCTGGCAAACTAATCGTACCAAAATGTACGGGTGCAAATTTAAATAACCAACACACAATGAAAGAAATAAAGAAATGTAATAATAAGCTGACGCTGTACATTATGTTCCATTGCTATTTGAATAGTACGTTAAGGCGTATGCATACTAGTAGTGCGATAAGCAATATAGGACTATTTGACATGTCCTAGCCAAGAGCGAGCTGCGTGCGGGCATGTAAAACAGGTATACCGATCGTTAGCAGAGACCACCTGGTAATTCCCTGTTCATCAAAGCTTCTTGTCTCCTTGGCGCTTCCGTCGCGTGATGGGTCCAACGATCAGGTTATCGGAAGAGCTCTCAAAAAATAGGGACCTGAAAGAAAGAAAGAGGGTGTAGACATACGGGTCCTGGGACGGTTGAGCCGCATTGCGAGCCGTATTGTAGCTGCGCCTCCGCCTGTACCCATGGTATTTTAAGTGCATAATTATGTACGCGCGGCACGAATTCCGCTGCTTGACTGGGACTAGGACAGAGGCCGAATTGCTAGGCGAGCCCAGGACATGCCAGACGATCCTGTTGCGGAGTACTCCGGACTCGTTTAGCGGTGTCTGGGGTCTTTATGGCCGAACTGGAGGTTTTCCAAAGCAGGCTGCATTGCGCATCTGCTGCAAGGGCCGCAGTGGGCTCCTCTATACAAAGGGAGCGCTCTGTGTTTCCATTGACTGTTATAACCCCGTGAGGACCTGGCATCTTGAGTTTGAGGTATGCATAATGTGGTACCGCATTGAATCTGGCAAATGCGGTTCTTCCGTGCAGTGCGTGGTAGCCACTGCAGAATGGGACGATATCGAAGATTAACTCCTCGCTTCGGAAGTTGTCCGGAGATCCGAAGACTACTTCTAATGTGATCGAGCCCGTGCAGCGAGCCTCTACGCCTGGTATGACACCTTTCAAGGTGGTTTCGGTGGGTTTGATCCTAGAGGGATCAATGCCCATATTGCGCACTGTATCCTGATAGAGCAGGTTCAGGCTGCTGCCACCGTCCATGAGGACTCGTGTTAGGTGGAATCCGTTGATGATAGGGTCAAGGACCAATGCGGCCGAACCGCCATGACGGATACTGGTAGGATGGTCCATGCAATCAAAAGTGATCGGACAAGAAGACCATGGATTAAACTTTGCGGCGACTGGCTCCATCGCGTAGACGTCCCTTAGTGCACGCTTCCGCTCCCGCTTGGGAATATGGGTGGCATATATCATATTCACCGTTTTCACATGGGGAGGAAATTTCTTCTGTCTTCCTGTGTTCGGTGGCCGGGGCCCCTCGTCGGCATCACTATGCGGCCCCTTTTCCTTGTTTTCGGCATTCAACTTGCCGGCCTGATTGAACACCCAACATTCTCTGTTGCTGTGATTGGCTGGTTTATCGGGGGTGCCGTGAATTTGACACGAGCGATCGAGTATGCGGTCCAGACTGGACGGGCCCGGACTGTTCCTTTTGAATGGCTTCTTCCGCTGACCGGACCTGGAGCCACTGAACCCGGCATTGACGGCCGTGTCTGTGGCGTTATCCCCATTTTTGTGACGCTTGTGTTTGTTGCGTCGGGGCTTGTCGCTGCTATCTCTGGCTTCTGATGTGCCAGGATTGCTTGCTGTATTGCTGCTACGAGCCAACCAGCTATCCTCGCCCGCACAAAAGCAGGTCATGAGTGTCGTGAGGGCTGCCATGGACTTCGGCTTCTCTTGGCCGAGGTGTCGGGCAAGCCACTCGTCGCGGATGTTATGCTTAAAGGCCGCTAGGGCTTCGGCATCCGAACAATCAACAATTTGGTTCTTTTTGGTTAAGAACCAAGTCCAGAATTTCCTGGCCGTCTCTCCGAGTTGTTGAGTAATGAGACTTAAATCGTCAGCGTCCGGAGGTCGCACATAAGTGCCCTGGAAGTTATCCAGCAACGCGTCTTCCAGGTTCTCCCAACTTCCAATGGAGTTTGCCGGCAAACTGTTCAGCCAATGCCGAGCCGGTCCCTTGAGTTTTAGTGGAAGGTACTTGATGGTGTGTAGATCATCGCTGCGGGGCATGTGAATGTGGAGAAGGAAATCTTCGATCCATACCGCGGGATCTGTTGTCCCATCTTATGATTCTATGTTTACGGGTTTAAACCCTTCAGGGAACTCATGGTCCATTACTTCATCAGTGAAGCATAAGGGGTGTGCGGCGCCTCTGTGCCGGGCTATATCACGACGTATTTAAAGCGAAGATGGTCGGTTGTATTCGGCCCGGCCGGATTTATATTTGGTGTATCCGGCGTGGTGATTATCGACACCTGTTGTGGCGCGCCCCCGCAATCCGTAGATCGATATTGACTGCCCCGCTTTGTTTTCCAACACATCTCGCAGGTCCTGCGTATAGCCCCTGGCCTTCGTGTTTTTGTTTGACTGGCTACGGGGTGCGGGCTGGTGTTTGGGCCGATATGCTTTATCCCGGCCACGTGGTGGCCGATCAGCCGCGTCTTGCTCTAGCGCCTCCTCCTCAAATTGAGGTAACAACTTGCGCTTTGGTAACTTTTTGTTGGGCGCTCGAGTCCATATTCCTCAGCTGCCAGGACCTCAGTCCATCTATCCGTTAGCAGATCTTGATCAGCTTGAAGCTGCTGCTGCTTTTTCTTCCGGCTTCTTGCAGTGGCTATAAGCCGGTGCTTGAAGCGCTCCTGCTCGACAGGATCCTCAGGCACGATGAATTCGTCGTTGCCGAGGCTCACCTCATCTTCGGAGAGGGGCATGTAATTACCATCCTCCAAGTCTCCATCCGTTGCCTGATCATCGGGGCTATCTTGCCAATCTTCCCGTTCGTCCTGCTCGAAGTCTGGCCCAGCGGGGTTGTTTTCGTCTTCGGCACCATCCGGAGCGTTATTGTCTCCTGTGCCGGTATCATTTTATTTGCCATGGCGAGGTTTAGAGCGGCGCCTATGATGCCGGTGCTTAGATTGCTTCTCAAGGGGATTATCCTTTGTTGCCTCATTGCCATTGCCTTCTTTGGGTGTGTCCACCATGTATATGTCGTATGATGAGGTGGTTGTCCAGCGCCCTGTGAGCAGTGGTTCCTCTTCTTCTCCGCCATCGTCGTCCATGCCGTCGATGTCTTCGGGGTCGAAGTCAAGCATGTCGGTAATGTCATTGACAGTGGCTATTAAGTGGGTGGTGGGTGGGGAACGAATTTCTTCGTCGTCCGCTTCCCACTCGAGTCGGACATAGTTTGGCCGCGAGTCTCCTTACAGGGAGAGAGACTTTAATGAATTTAGCACGTCGCCCAAGGGAGAGTGCTGATAGATATTCGCGGAGGTGAACACCATGATCGGTGCCCAATCAGATTCTATAAGCACGGAAACGAGTCAGAGGATCCGATGACACGGACCTCATTGAAGGCAAAGTCTGTGTTCGGCTCTGTCGCCGTTGAGTGTGCGGCCTCCATGGCGGGGTCCATCCACCCGTCCTTGGATGGCACGATCTGCTCCAGATTAAGAGCCGGGGCCGCCGCGGGCGCGATATCCCGAACACTGTCCGATGGCAGATCTAAGTCATGCTCATCGTGACTGTTCGGCGCACCCGCCATGGGCTCGAATCTGTCAAAGATCAAGTACCCGCGGATGTCGGCCGTATAGTTCAAGCTTCCAAACCTGATCTGATGACCAGGGGCGTAGCTATCGATCTGCTCCAGATGGCCAAGCGAGTTGGCCCACAGTGCGAAGCGCCGAACGCGAAGATCTGTCCGGGGAGGAAAACCTCACCCTGGATCGCATCATTGTAGATGATTGAAGGAGACATCAAGCCTTATCATGACGACACAGTGGAACTCTCAATGAAAGCACCAATGTCGGTGTCAAAACCGGCGGATCTCGGGTAGGGGGTCCCGAACTGTGCGTCAAAGACTAATGGTAACAGGAGGCAGGGGACACGATGTCTACCCAGGTTCGGGCCCTCTCGATGGAGGTAATACCCTACTTCCTGCTTGATTGATCTTGATGATGATATGAGTATTACAAGAGTTGATCTACCACGAGATCGTAGAGGCTAAACCCTAGAAGCTAGCCTATGGTATGATTGCTGATGATGTTGTTGGTCCTACGGACTAAACCCTCCGGTTTATATAGACACCGGAGGGGGCTAGGGTTACACAGAGTCGGTTACAGATAAGGAGATCTACATATCCAAATCACCAGGCTTGCCTTCCACGCAAAGGAGAGTCCCATCCGGACACAGGACGAGGTCTTCAATCTTGTGTCTTCATAGTCCAACAGTCCGGCCAAAGTATATAGTCCGGCTGTCAGAATACCCCCTTATCCAGGACTCCCTCAATCGCGGTCATCGGAATTCAATGCATAAGCAGGCATGGCTTAGCGCGCCAGCTTGCCGTGGAAAACTAGAAAAACTAAAATTATGACTGTGCCGTCCCGTCCCGTCAGTGGTGCGTCCCGTCCGTGCTGGGTCGCACGCCGGCATGACGGTCAAATGAGTTCACTCGAATCATCCAGATGAGGTACTCCCTCCTCGTCGGATAGTGTACGTGTAGGATCGAGTAGGTCGTACCTCCGTGATCCGCTATTTATCCGTGTAGGATCGAGTAGGTCGGATAGTGTACGTGTAGGATCGAGTAGGTCGGATGGTGTACGTGTACGACCGCATTAGTTGATGACCGTTTGCTGGGAGATAAGGCATTTGCGAACGTTTTTGCTGGCAGTTTCTTCAGATTCGCATGGCATTTTCTTCAGACTAGCTTGTTAGTTTATTCCGAGGTAGGCATTTTTATTCAAAAAACTACCACTTCGGATCTTGCGTCGGAACTAAAACTGCCAGGGGCGCATTAGTAGACTAGCTAATGATTGATCTGTAACTTCTAAACACTAAGCAAACAGAAATAAGGAACTGTTAGTAACTTGTAAATAGTGAGAACACAAAAATAAGGATCATGTTGTGCATAGCAGTAAGAGCCTATCCGTTCAAAATGTTCACACGAGACTCACAGGCCTGGCATTGTAATATGTTCACATTAGTAGCCCAAATTCAAAACCAACTAGTACGATTCACATACATAAGATCAACATGTTAATGCATCTCAATGATTCACAAATCATATATAAATATGTAGCTCCAAAAGCAAAGATCTAGAAAAAACATTTGTTCTTCCTACTAACATGGATGCTTCACTTGGCCAACATTCAGTACAGACTGAAAGACACATTTATTTGTGAAGTCTACGATTCCTCTTGCAAACGTAAGTGGTTTCACCAACAGCTGGAACCATGAGAATGAACCACACATGATGGAGGAACATCCACTGCAATATGATTTGGTCTTCTCTCGATCAAACGGCAAGACTATTTTCGGAATACAAACTTTAACTTAGGCAAAATGATGCCCATTGTATAATAACACCAAAGCAATGAAGCACCTAGTGTTGGCCAATAAATAGTACAATACTACTTTTCTGCAGTCCATGAAGTGACTATCCAATCTTTCTGTGTCTATTTTCAAATGGCACTACATGCAGTGACTATACTATTCTCTTGTGCAGTTCAACCAAAATTGCGGTCACTTTGTGTGTTTGCCAAATAGCAACGGGCAGACATATCTGTCTGCACAAATATCAAGCAGCTAGTAAACATATACCCCACCTTGTATTTTCGGTTTAAACATGTCTCTTCCGCTTAGCATCTGTCATGTTTTGCACTAGACAATTTGATACACTCATGTTTTGCCCTGGACAATTTCATACTGAATTGACTTGCTGGTTCAGAGCAGAAATATAGCGCCTATTATTCATCAGACCAAGGATATCCATGTTCGCAGTGGTGGAAGAGGTGAAATTGATACAACCGAATGTCGGTGTACAAAAAGTAGGGGCTCTCCTTTTGACCCCTTTACTTGTGCACGGGCAGTCGAAGCCACGCGCCACGGCGACACTTGGAAAAGCAGGGGAGGTATGCCAAGGTGAATCCAAGACAAGCGAAGCAACGCCAAGACCACAGAGGGCAGAGGGACGAAGCAGGTTCCCCCGGCAAGACCCTTGCCGGGGCAGCCTCCGCAGCCCGGGCAAGGCTCTTGCCGGGGCAGCTCGCCCCAACACCAACGGAGTGGGCCACCCTTGAGCCCATGGCTTCCAACGCTATCAACTACGTTGGGGCAGGGCTCAGGAGGCACATCCATGGTGGCATGCAGATCTTTGTGAAGACAAGTATAACACTCTTAATCAGAAGAGTGAGAGATGACGAGCCTCAGCAAGATCCTTGCCAAAGAAGCCTACGAGACCCCCCGGTAAGATCCTTGCCGGGTACGACCACAACGCCACGGCAAGACCCTTGCCGGGGCCCCGACAAGGCCCTTGCCGGGAGCATCCGCGAGGCCGCAGCCAGGCCCTCACCCAACAAGCTTTCCACCGCCAATCCCATGCAGCTGCCAGCCCACCAGCCGGGCAGGCACCTGCGTGTCAACGCGGAGCTCCTCCGCCAACTCAGCACGTGCCTACGTGGTGGCATGCAAATCATCCTGGAGGCTCCACCACCACGCCACCTCAGCTGCTTGCCTGTCTACATGGCGCCACCACCTCGCTGGCCCAGGCGCGTGTCAAGACGAGGTGAAGCGGCAGTAAAGTGAGGGGGACACGTCGGGGGCGCATTTAATGCGTTTTGTCCCATAATGACTAGCGATAAGCATAGCCACAGTACCCCGATGCCACCTCTTGGTGCCAGTGTGGCGATAAAAGGAGACCCAAGGCATCCACGAGAAGGATTCGGACTCTCGGACAAGTTACGCTCTCTGTAGCTAGTTCAAGCTCCCCAAGAACACAGATATACACATCCAAGCAGGACTAGGGTATTACGCACCTTGCGGCCTGAACCTGGGTAAACGACCCGCGTGTTTGCACTGACTGCCGATCCCGCTCTCCTCACCACTTCCAGCGCCCCGCAACCGCAGTAGGGATCCTCGTTGGTCCCATAGGTTTCGTTTTCCACCGACATCTTGGGCGCGCCAGGCAGGGCGCACAGTAGTGAGCATCTGGTTCTGCGTCCAGTAGCACAGTTCCTCGTCGCCATGGTTCCCAAGAAGGAGACGGCCAGGGGAAAAAGGCACCGCCTACGAGCGCATAGGACGCCAGTGCGGCAAAAAAAGAGCTAAGTCATGCAAAACTTTAGGCTTTTCTTCTTAATATAAGGTTATCGTCCCCGGAGATTTTTCCCTTTGTGTGGAAGCCTGCACGCAAAGGGTCCCTTCCACGATTGGCAACGCTCTTGTTCTGTTTCGAGTCCACTCAACAGCTCAAGCGGCCGCGTCGAAAGTGGCAGGATAGCCTTCCGCAATTGGCAGCGCTCTCGATTCTGACTCAAGTCAAGCTCGACAGGTCGAGCGGCCACATCAAGGGCGGTGAGGTGGTTCGCCCGGTAGCGACCGCACCCGGCAGGCCAATGGGGATCCGTCCCCAAAATGCCGCCCTGGGTTTACGCGCCGGCAAGCCTGCCCAGTTAACGTAGGGTGGACATACACAGGGAAATTGAATGGGAAAATAATATGCATGATATCAAAAGTACTGCGGAGTTATATTACATCAAATCGTTGCTGCGGTTCTAACTAAGGATATAAATTGTCTTGGTCATGAACCCGCAGCGGCAACAGAAAATGGAGCACCTAGTCCCGGCGCTGTTCCTCCACACTCTGGATTCCGCCGACGCGGCGGGTGACGGGCTCGATTCGCTCCTCGATCCCAGAGAGGTCTGCGTCGTCTGACAAGTTGTCCACCGCAGCGTTGAAGTCAAGATCAGGGTACCGGAAGGCCAGCTTGGTGAGGACCTTGGTCATGGCGCCCAGACACATTCGCCGGGACTCGTCGGCCAAGGTACTTGCCCGGCTGGACCTGAATTGCTCCAAGGCCCCGAGAACCACCTCGAAGAACAAGGTCAGCTTGCGTTGGTGGTCCCGTTGCGCTCTGGAGCGTACCTCGCGTTTGGCATCCCCATGGTAAACAACTGCATGGTGATCCTGCCGGCGACGTCCTCGAGGCGGCCGATCCAGCAGTTCTGACCATCCACGAAATCCTTGTGGGTGGCGGCCTCGTCCTTCCGCAGCTGCTTCTCGGTCTCCAGCTCCTCGGTCAGGGTCCCCTCCCAGGATTTGGCCTCCGTGAGCATCCCCTCAAGGCTTTCCAGCTACAGCGTCGGGTCTTTGATGGTCTGGGTGGCCTCAGAGAGCTCCCCGGCCCTGCTGATGGCCGCGCCCTGCGCCTCCATCAAGGCGTTGTTGAGCGTGTCCCTCTCCTGGGACAGCTTTAGGGCCTGCTCCTTCAGCCCATCCCGCTCTGTCTCCAGCTCCTCCACCTTGCCGGCGTGAACCAGAGCCTGGGCATCGAGTGCCTCTCTGTGCCTCTGCTCCAGCTCTTGGGTCCGCTATGCGACAAGCTTCGCCACCTCTTCATCCTTGCTGCGAAGCGTGGCGGCGAGCCTCTCCTCGTGTGCAGCAAGGTCCTCTTCCTGGGAGTTCAGTGCGGCCTCGTGCTGGGTCCGGGTGGCTTCAGCGGCGGCGGCCAAGTTCTTTGCCGTCTCTTGGGCCTTCTCGACGTTGGCCAGCTTCATGGTGAGCTTCATGTCGCGCTTGGCCAGCTCACCCTGGGCGGCCCTCAGCTCCTCATGAGCCTGGCAGAACCAGTCCTGCGTCTCAGTGACGCGCTTCTGGAGGTCTGCTTCCGCGTTCTCCACCACCGCCATCCTGGACTTGACCTTGTCCAAACGGGCGTGCTGGAGTGCCTGGAGCTTCTGGTAGCTGGCGCCCATGGCCTGGAGCAGCTGCTCCTCTTGGGGGCCGCCGCCACCAACGCTCGGCTCATCGACGACCTCAAGCCCGACGGTGGCAAGCACTTCGCCGTCAAAAACCTCCCCCTCGACGGGTGTCCTGGTGCTCGACGCGCCTGGGAGGTGGACAATCAAGTCGTCACCCACCCTCAGGTACTTGCCAGAGCCGGGGGCAGCAGAGGAAGAAGGCTGGTCATCAGCCACCTCCTCCTCCTCCTCAGCAGCGGCCGCACTGGCCTCCCTGGTGGGTCCCTTGCTGGTCTCCTTGGCGGAAGCCTCGTTGGCCTCCCCGGCAAGCCCCTTGCCGGTCTCCTCGGCGGCGGCCTTGTCGGCCTCCTCGGCGGCGGCCTTGTCGGCCTCCCCGGCAGGCCCCCCTGTGGCGTCCTCAGCAGCGCCCCTGGCGGCCTCCTCGGCGGCGATCTTCTCGGCCTCCGCCACGGCAGCCTTGGCCACGTCCTCGATGATGGTGTCCAGGTCCTCCCGATCCATCGGGAGAGGATCTGGATATCACGAAGGGGGCGGGGGTAAAGCCAAGGTCAAGATTTTCAAAAGATAGGAAAAAGCAGAGACGACGGGAGAGCGGATTACCAGTGCCAGGCTGGGAATCAGAAGTCCCCTCCCCGCCAACATTTGGCGTCGAGGCGAAGCCACCAGCTCCCAAGTTCTCCTCCTCCTCCTCCATGTGCGTGGGCTCGACGCTTGGCGCCCTTGCTGGAGACTCCCCTCGGGGCGGCGTGGTCGACGGGGGCGGCGTGTTGGGAGTAGCCCTTTGTGGCTCCTCCTGCTGTCGCTCTCCTCCTACGCATCTGGCAAGGTCAGCAACCGAGTGTCATATCCCTAAACACATGTCAACGAGGGGAGAGTAGTGAACTTACGCTGGGGGCTATGCCGGGGGCTGCTGTCCGGGCTGCTCAACACCACAAGGGGCACCTTTGGAGTACCAGCCGGGGGCTGGTCACCCGACGAGGCCTTGGCCCTCTTCACTCTTTGGGCCAGCGTCTCCATGTCCCTGCAAATACGAAGACAAGTCAAGACGAGCGGTACAGGTTGAGGGGACGGGGATGGCAAGGGATCAGGATGCTTACTCCTCGTCCACCTCCTCCTCTATTGCTTTCCTCTTCCTCGGCGGGCTGAGGGATCCGAAGTCGAAGTCGGCCCTCGCTCCGGCGTTCACCGGAGGAGGAGAGGAAGGCGGGGTCTGCACACGCTTAGACGAAGAGGAAGCAGATGCCTTCTTCGTCGCCACCACGGCCTTCACCACCTTTTTCGCCGTCACGGCTCTCGCCTCACTCGCAGACTCCACCGGAGATCTGGGCCGCCGCGCGGCCTTCCCGGGGCGGACCGGATCACCAGAAGTGGCCCGGCGCAAGACGCGCCTCCTTCCTGAGGCCGGAGGTTCAACAGCCCCGGCCTCCTCCTCTTCCGACGACTCGTCGGGCGCCTCTTCAACAAGAGGAGCCCCGGTGCCGGCACTAGTGGCCTCCCTGGCGGCCTCCGCCCACCTGGCGAGCTCCTTCTCCTCCGAGGCCGTCACGGCTTTGTCCTCCACACCACCGGTGCTGCCAGCCTCCTCGGCAAGCCTCGCCTCCTCGGTGGCGCGTTTTGCCTCCGCCACCCTGGCGGCAATATAGTCCAGCTCCGCCGGGGAGGTGTCCTGGATGAGCCGCGGCTCGGTAGTGGCATACCTCTCGTGCAAGGTATCGAAGAATTCCTGCAGTTGGAGCTCGTCCGGCTCGACCCAGTTCAGGCCGAGGCCGTGCGCGTTGAAGTCTGGCATCATGACGATGATCTCGGACCGGCGGGAATTGTTGCACAGCGGGACCACCCCCGCCGGCAACTTGAAGACGGGCTCCTTGGCGACCTTGCCAGCCTTCGCTGCGTCCCTCGCAGCCTTGCCGGACCGCTCGACCTCGCCCTCGTCGTTGACCTCGAGCTGGAAGAGCCGCTAGCGGAGATGGGCATGCCTCAGCACCGTCAGGCTGTGATCGAGGCCGGGACGAAGTCTCATGATGTCAGCAGCATTCGAGTAAAGCTAGGCCAGCCTCCCCTTATCATGCAGAGGAGCGATTCGGCGGCGGATAAAGTCCGCCCCGATCATCTGAAGGGGGAGCCCGGCCTGGGTAAGCTGAAGAATCCAGGTGGTGGCGACCCTGAGGTTCACGTCGTCGGCATCGAGGTCGCTCCAATCATTTCCTCGAATCGGCGGCGCGTCGCGGACCCGGCAAAAGGCCGACGGGTTCTCCTCCTCAATCCAGTACCACCGGCCCCGCCATTCTTTCCACCTCTCCTTCGTGGCGCCGTCCGGGTACGCCCCCTTGGACCTCGAGATCCAGGCGACACAACCAGCAATGGCGCCGCCCTTTTGGATCCGAGGGGTGAAGTAATGGCGAAAAAGTGTCGTACTGTGGTGCACCCCGGCGAAGCCATCACAGAGGTGCGCGAAGAGAGCCATGCACGCCACGGCGTTCAGAGTGAAATCCAGAAGGCGAAAACCGTAGGTGTGCATGACGTCTTTGAAGAAATCAGAGAAGGGAGGACAGAGCCCGCAGGAGAAATAGTCGACGAAGAAGGGGTACCGGTTTGGGGCGGGCCCGGCGCTGGCCGGGACGACACACGTGGCTGGATGCCCTGTTGTTGCTCCTCCTGTTTTCACCCCCCATAGGGCTTTGAAGAACTCCCAGAGCTCAGGCACGCCGACCTTCGAAGGATGGAAGTAGGCGAACCACGGCCGTCGCGTGACCAGCTCGCTCTCCGGCTGCTCCGCCGCTCCAGCGTCTTTGGCCGCTCCTTTGCCTCTGGTGGATTTGGGCGCCATAGCAGCTGCGAGGAGCAAGAGGGCGGAAGATGGCGGAGGCGTGGCGGCGATGGAAGAAACTTAGGGGGGAAGGAGAAGAGGATGGCGGCTCGGAGATTGGAAGAGGACGCGGAAAGGGTAAAGTGAGAAGCGCCCGCGGTTATTCCTTTTTAGGGGAAGGCGCGGGACGCCCCCTTTCCCATTAACTGCGACGTGACGCATGCGTGCGGGAACCGTCCCGTGCATGCCCCCCACGTCACGCGCGCTCCTCCACGACGCACGTTCAACGCGGGTTGTGGGGAAGTGCGGCGGACGAAGTTTTACCGCGGTAAAACTCGCCCCCCTGCCCGCGCACTGTTTTGGGCCTTGCCAAACAACGCGTTGCAGTCGAAGCCACGCGCCACGGCCGCACTTGGCAAAGCAGGGGAGGTATGCCAAGGTGAATCAAAGACAAGCGAAGCAACGCCAAGTAGGGCAGAGGGACGAAGCAGGTTCCCCTGGCAAGACCCTTGCCGGGGCAGCCTCCGCGGCCCCGGCAAGGCCCTTGCCGGGGCAGCTCGCCCCAACACCAACGGAACGGGCCACCCTTGAGCCCACGGCTTCCAACGCTATCAACTACGTTGGGCCAGGGCTCGGGAGGCACCTCCATGGTGGCATGCAGATCTTTGTGAAGACAAGTATAACACTCTTAATCAGAAGAGTGAGAGATGATGAGCCTCGACAAGATCCCTGCCAAAGAAGCCTACGAGACCCCCCGGCAAGATCCTTGCCGGGGACGACCGCAACACCACGGCAAGACCCTTGCCGGGGCCCCGGCAAGGCCCTTGCCGGGAGCATCCGCGAGGCTGCAGCCAGGACCGCACCCGCCAAGCTTTCCAACGCCAATTCCAAGCAGCTGCCAGCCCACCAGCCGGGCAGGCACCTACGTGTCAACGCAGAGCTCCTCCGCCAACTCAGCACGTGCCTACGTGGTGGCATGCAAATCTTCCTGAAGGCTCCACCACCACGCCACCTCAGCTACTTGCCTGTCTACATGGCACCACCACCTCGCTGGCCCAGGCGCGTGTCAAGACGAGGTGAAGCGGCAGTAAAGTGAGGGGGACACGTCGGGGGCGCATTTAATGCATTTTGTCCCGTAGTGACTAGCGATAAGCATAGCCACAGTACCCCGATGCCACCTCCTGGTGCCATTGTGGCGATCCCTTTGCCTATAAAAGGAGACCCAAGGCATCCAGGAGAAGGATTCGGACTCTCGGACAAGTTACGATCTCTATAGCTAGTTCTAGCTCCCCGAGAACACAGATATACACATCCAAGCAGGACTAGGGTATTACGCACCTTGCGGCCCGAACCTGGGTAAACGACCCACGTGTTTGCACTGACTGCCGATCCCGCTCTCCTCACCACTTCCAGCGCCCCGCAACCGCAGTAGGGATCCTCGTTGTTCCCATAGGTGTCATTTTCCACCGACACCGAAATTGAGCATCCAATTATTGAATCCTGTGCTCCACCTCCAATGTAGGTCCACCCTACCAATAAATTCAGATGCAAACCACTAGTATTACTATCTAATGACAGTACAAAATGAGTAGCAATATAGTAGAAAACCATGTACCTTCGTAATGAACAGCTCATAGTGCCACCAATAGGATATAAAGGTTTGGAAGAAAACATGCTCCTAATGTTGAACCAGTTGGACTTTTTGTGCAGTTCCACTAAAATCGAGCATCCATGTTTGCATAGATATTGAAAGTGTGATTACTATAAATGTGGCACTAGTTGAAGCATAGACTCACAAATATAAGCATTCCAATTTCTTAATGGGAAAAGGTAGCAAGACTATATCTAACCGCCTGTTTGAAGGAATAAATAAGGCAACAACGGGTGATGTCAGAAAGGCATATATAGTTATTTCTGAAAGAATGATCGATTCCTGACCTTTCCTGTTCTTTTAAGCATATTTTGTGTAGTTCAACTAAAATAAAATGCCATCACCGCCTTGACAATTCAATGACACTGTACAAAAGGAAATGAATTAACATTACATCATGATGTCACGTATGCAGTCGACAGGCATTAGAGACAAACATACAGACCTCCTCCGTTAACATAATGAACATTAACTTTAACAAAGGTGTGACTAGCTTTACCGGGATAATTTGAGTGAACTCTACACCCTCTGTTCCTTAATATAAGACATTTTCCAGTTCAATTTAAAGTACCTAATGTCCAGTATTTAGAAAAACAGGTAGTAGTTTTCTTGAGCACATATCTGGGAAAGCTTGCCACACTTTATATATGTCCATATGCTAATGCAACACCATTTGAATAGTTCAAATATACATTAATCCAATGGCTAGTGCAACAGTAGAGTAGTTATTTTATTACAGGTTACAGTATAATGGTTTTACTGAACAGATTTCCATAAGCTCTAGCACTGGAAGATTTCTATAAGAATTAACAATACAAAATGTAAAGGTAACAAGTTTCAGCATTGGTATACTAGCTGTGCAATAGCATTAAACCAAATACAAAAGTCTGAAGGTAATTAGCATTATTAATTAATGACAGTATTAAAAAACTGCAAACCATGTACCTTCCTGGTAAATATCATTTTGAACTCGAGTGGACATGAAAAATTGCTATCCCAATCTTGATAATCAATCAAACATAAAAACTTGATCGAACGAATCAATACAATAGCCAAAGGAGGAGGTGCGCACTCTTGACCTTTCCTCTTGTCTTCATAATTTTTTGTGCAGTTTAACCAAAATAAAATGACATCAGCGCCTTGGCATTTAGGTGACACTGTACAAAAAAATTGACTTATCTCATGAAAGTGAGGTATGTAATCTATAAGCATTAACAGTGCAAAAATCTGAAGGTAGTAACAAGTTTCATCGTTGGTATACTGGCTGTGCAACAACATTAGAATGCCTTAGCTGAAAAATCTTTAATACATCCACAATCAACAGCTAACCCTGAAATAATCTAGAGACATTAAATGGCATTGCTTAAATTTATCGGTGGCATTAGACTGAGTGCGGCATTAGTTAAATGTGGCATCACTTTAGCAGTAGCATTGGTTGACTTTACCGCTGGCGTTATACTAACAGCAAAAAAGTGGCAATAAGAGCATGGGAGACCCATTCGGACAGTGGGCGCACCAGTACGATGTACCTCCACGGACGCATAGAGTGGTGAGGGAGGTATGGTTGCCCAGAGCAACAAATATCCAGGCAGCATATGTGGATTACGTCCCATTTTTGTTCTCTTTAGCCACCTTTTTCCTATGTGAGGACAACAAACCGATCGACCTGGTCATTCTCTATTGCGTTGTCATGCCTTTCTACCCTTCTTCAACCAAGAGACACGAGACTCGTTCCTTAGCTACTGATTTTCCCCTTTTCAACCTAGATGCGGGTTCGATGCCTACTCTCTTGGACAGTACAGTCTCCCTTCCTTTCCTTATTCAACCCAGACATGGATTAGTCTGCATGAAGTAGGGTTTCCTTTAATAGTGCAAATTAAGGTTTTCGTCTGCGTGACCAGCAGAGCAGAGGATAGGAAATTGGGAAGATGGTGGAGTGGAAAAAGATCCACATGCAGCGACGTGGCAGATGGGGCAATAGAACAAGGGTATGGTTCGAAAAGAGGTAGCATACCTGAGGGTCTGCGGGAAGTGGCTTCGCTCGTGGTCGTCGTCCTCCGCACGCACTACGGCAGCGAGCTTGGGGACGGAGGCCATCCCGCGCGGGCGCTAGGTCTGAGAGGATGGCCTTGTCGTCAGTGCGTGACCTCGCTCGCCGACGACGAGTGCGTCAACGCTGCACGTCCTTTTCTTCCCGGCGGATCTGTGACCACCGGTGAGGAGGGAGAGAGAGGCCGTCTTTTTTAGATCTGGAGAGAGGGTGATAGTGTGAGAAGCAAGTGGGCAGCCCTTAGCAAGAAAGCTCTGAAGCTCCAGCCTATATATCTTTTTTATACTACTAGTACTAGAGGTGGAGTAGTGGTAGAGTAGTTTATATTTTCTCTGCAAACAGTACCAGTTAGTCGTGCTTCAAAACTGAACGGCACGCCATTAAAAAATAAAGTCGATAACTAATGCGGCACCTCGGGCCAACGCGGCCAGATCGCATTTTGCACGAGAAATTACACACCATGTTTCGTTGACATGTGGTCCCGTTCCAACATGTCAGTGAGACGACGGCGAGTCCTTTTGTACAATTTCCGAAAGGACGTGTAGGACGGGGCGCCTCTTCATGTACCATGGCAAACTTGCAACCGTCCACCGACTCTTCGCCTTTCCCTCTCGATTTGGAACTGATGTCGCACGCTCTTCCTCCCTCCTCCATTTGCCTTCATCCTTCCTTCTGCCATTGTTCGATCGTCTTCTCCATGGAGGGAACAAGCCGGAAACGACCCCGTTATTCTTGCCCCAATCTGAAAGATGACGTGGTGGGGGAACTCATTGATCGGTGCGACGTCATCACCTCGGCTAGCATGGCAGGTTCGTTCAAGACCATTCTCGACTCAACTAATAACATCATTACAAGGAACCCAAGGGTCCAGGAGCGGTTTGATCTCCCTTATCTTCTTTGCTATAAGCCTGTTCGCATGGGCGCGGACGACAGAGGCCTCGCCTTGTGCCAGTTGATGCCGCTTGATAACGATACATGTGATGTCAATATGCCATCGCTTCAGGGTAAGAACCGGGCTGGCGCAAATGGAGACTGGGTTGTTTATATTGGGTGCAATTGTGAGTGGGAACTTGTGAATGTGTACACTCGTCAGCGGATTCCACTTCCAAAAATCTCCGAGTGCCCTGAGGTTGAGCACACAGATGATCTACGTATGTTCAAATACGATCATGGTGACTATCGTCTATGGAAGATAGCAATTTGTCGACTTCCCAACCGCTATTGGAATTACAAGAACTATCAAGTTGTTGCTATCATCGACAAGCTTGCTGCCGTCCTTCGTGGTTCGACTCGATGGATATTGCTCAAAAATCAGTTTCTGTACACGGATGAGTACTGTGATGCAATTGAATTCGAGGGTCTTGTGTCTGCTGCCACCACTCGTGGCACTATTTTTGCATGGGATCCTCGTAGTTTCGGTACGTTTGTCTTCCACCGTAATTATAATTTTTTCATCCACGTGCATGCGGGTTAGCAAGTTTCCCTTTACTAATTAACCTTCTTCTTGTGTTTCCAAGGTCATGTGAGCATTCCACCACCTATACTTAAAAAAAATTATAACCAAGGGGGAGATGATGATGGTGATGATCACGAGCATGAGGACGAGCAGAACTTATATACTCAGTGGCGCCTGGCAACTAATTCCGATGGATCACCTCTTCTTGTCATTATATTGCGCACTGTGATTGTTACTACTGAGGTAGCAGGTGTTGTCTCCCATGGTCGCCCTCTCCGGACCTATTCCAACTCCCGTTGCAGGGTATTCGGGATGGATACTAGTGTGCTAGCGCCAACACCTTCTCCCTGGTTTAGTATTGATAGTCTTGGAGAAAACTCGCTCTTCCTTGGACAAAACTATCCAATGATGGTGAAAGGCGATCCAGCTGCTGTTGACACAACGTTACTACCAGTTATGAGAAGCAACTGTATCTATACCTCGGACATTGCGGTGGTTCCCTACCCTGGTCCTAAAATATGCCGCTTCAGCCTGGATGATCAGTCCTACGTTGCTCTCGATATTGAAAATAGCTGGCCCTTCCCAGAGCACCTATGGTTCAAAGCAAGCATTTCCAACGCCGAGGATTGGTTGAGTTGAAGTTCATTTCATTGCTTGTTATTTTTTGTGTGATGAAAACTTCAGTATTTACTAGAATGTTGAAATAATCTATAATCCAACATGTATCCTCGTTGTCGTTGTGTGTTGATGACTTGTTGTATGTAATGAATGGTACATTTGCAAATGCATGTCATAGACTCAATTTATGAATGGTTTTCGAGTCACTTCTTGGAGTGTGAGTACCGTAGTAGTATAGCCAGCATCCGGTTAGTATATGAAGTTGCCACATCACATAGAGCCAACCTAATATTGGAGTATGCTAGCCCTCCACCGGCGCGCCGCTTCAAATGGCGGAGGAAGTGAGAGGTCGCGTCACCTTGTGTCCAGATCTGAGATGCCACGTGTACCAGATGAATGACTCCAAGTTCGACCACCATGATGCTAGGTGCGAGCCGAGGAACACTGTTGGAGAGACCCCCCTCATAATTTTCCTACATTGGTCGTTTGATTCATAGGATAGAATGCTATAGGATTTTTTCCTATGTAATCATGTTTTAGTTGGCAATCTAGCATCCACTCCAACTTTTGTTTCACTTCCTTTGTTCCTACGAAGAGAGTCCTTGCTCTAAATGATGTGCCGCTGAAAGAGCCGCCTATATTAATTAACCATGCTCTAAAAAGGTGGACCAACTTTGGCTATAGTAGTACTGTACTAGGTTAGCAGGTGACCTTGCGCTTGGATCTTCTCCTCTTCCGGAAGTCGAACAATAATGATGGTACTACAATAGTACTTCTGGCAATCTGACACCAAATGAACTGCTGCACCTCCACCACTTGTAAGCAAAAGTTTATCCTCGTGCTGCGAGCCACCGCGCACGCGTTGGCGAGGGAGAAGGCGTAGTAAGCAAGCTTCTCTTCATTCTGCGAATTGACGGGACACATCAAAGTTATTTATTAGTACTCTCTTCAAAAAGGGCTGACCATGTCCATGGCTACCATCCCGTGCTCTATCATTGAGTACATGCACTATTCACGTGCCATCGAGGAGAAAAAATATTGCGTAGTAGTACTAGGTGCCATCGAAGTGCACGACTCACTTATGCACTGCATATCTCCATTTTCTTGCATGACACGCCACCTTGATGCTAGATGTCCCGCGTGTCTTGGAGGCATATAGATGTCCCGCGTGTCGGCAAAAGGACAAACAAAGCTCATGTCTTAGACGAAAGAGTGGAAGAACATAGATTCCCGACGACCGAGAAGGAGCAACAAACCTCGGGGTGGAGCGTCTGCACTCATGATATTTTATATTATTCAGTGGTATAAAATCAACCAAATCTCTCCACGTTCCTATACCATTCTATATTATGAGAATAACTTTGAACGTAAGCCATTGATTCACTCTATCCAATGGTCATAGTTGGAAAATCCAAACAAAACCAAGCATTGGATCAACTCTTTTTTCGAGATCAACTCTTTTAGCACTTACAGATTGTTGCCGCCTGCCCACCTAGCCCACCTATATATCCGCTCACGTGTGATGACCACAGGAGCTATCCACTCAGATTGTATGTTAAAAAATAAAGGTCGATAACTAATGCGGCACCTCGGGCCAACGCGGCCAGATCGCATTTTGCACGAGAAATTACACACCATGTTTCGTTGACATGTGGTCCCGTTCCAACATGTCAGTGAGACGACGGCGAGTCCTTTTGTACAATTTCCGAAAGGACGTGTAGGCCGGGGCGCCTCTTCGTGTACCGTGGCAAACTGGCAACTGTCCACCGACTCTTCGCCTTTCCCTCTCGATTTGGAACTGCTGTCGCACGCTCTTCCTCCCTCCTCCATTTGCCTTCACCCTTCCTTCTGCCATTGTTCGATCGTCTTCTCCATGGAGGGAACAAGCCGGAAACGACCCCGTTATTCTTGCCCCGATCTGAAAGATGACGTGGTGGGGGAACTCATTGATCGGTGCGACGTCATCACCTCGGCTAGCATGGCAGGTTCGTTCAAGACCATTCTCGACTCAACTAATAACATCATTACAAGGAACCCAAGGGTCCAGGAGCGGTTTGATCTCCCTTATCTTCTTCTCTATAAGCCTGTTCGCATGGGCGCGGACGACGGAGGCCTCGCCTTGTGCAAGTTGATGCCGCTTGATAACGATACGTGTGATGTCAAGATGCCATCGCTTCAGGGTAAGGCCTGGGCTGGCGCAAATGGAGATTGGGTTGTTTATATTGGGTACAATTGCGAGTGGGAACTTGTGAATGTGTACACTCGTCAGCGGATTCCACTTCCAAAAATCTCAGAGTGCCCTGAGGTTGAGCACACAGATGATCTACGTACGTTCAAATACGATCATGGTGACTGTCGTCTACGGAAGATAGCAATTTGTCGAGTTCCCAACCGCTCTTGGAATTACAAGAACTATCAAGTTGTTGCTATCTTCGACAAGCTTGTTGCCGTCCTTCGTGGTTCGACTGGATGGATATTGCTCAAAAATCAGTTTCTATACACGGATGTGTACTGTGATGCAATTCAATACGAGGGTCTTGTGTTTGCTGCCACCACTCGTGGCACTGTTTTTGCATGGGATCCTCGTAGTTTCGGTACGTTTGTCTTCCACCGTAATTATAATTGTTTCATCCACATGCATGCGAGTTAGCAAGTTTCCCTTCTCTACTAATTAACCTTCTTCTTGTGTTTCCAAGGTCCTGTGAACATTCCACCACCTATACTTGAAAAATTTATAACCAAGGGGGAGATGACGATGGTGATGATCACGAGCATGAGGACGAGCAGGGCCCATATGCTCACTGGCGGCTGGCAACTAATTCCGATGGATCACCCCTTCTTGTCTGTATACAGCCCACTGCTGATGTTACTACTGAGGGAGCAGGTGTTGTCTCCCATGGTCGCACTCTCCGGACCTATTCCAACACCCGTTGCATGGTATTCGGGATGGATACTAGTGTGCTAGCGCCAACACCTTCTCCCTGGTACAGTATTGATAGTCTTGGAGAAAACTCGCTCTTCCTTGGACAAAACTATCCAATGATGGTGAAAGGCGATCCAACTGCTGTTGACACAACGTTACTACCATTTATGAGAAGCAACTGTATCTATACGTCGGACATTGCGGTGGTTCCCTACCCTGGTCGTGATATAGTAGGCCGCTTCAGCCTGGATGATCAGTCCTGCGTTGGTCTCGAGATTGACAGTAGCTGGCCCTTCCCAGAGAATCACTTGTGGTTCAAAGCAAGCGTTTCCAACGCCGAGGATTGGTTGAGTTGAAGTTCATTTCATTGCTTGTTATTTGTTGTGTGATGAAAACTTTAGTATTTATAATGTATCCTCGTTGTCGTTGTGGGTTGATGACCTGTTGTATGTAATAAAATGATATGCCTGTGATAAACTTACTAAATTTATGAATGGCTTTCGAGTCGCTTCTCTGAGTGGGTGCTGCGACGAGGCAAAAAAATATTTTCCGAATACATAATTGTACGTGCATTGCAACAGGTTATCGGATGAGGCCAATCAACAATAGTACACTATTTGTACTAGCTTCACATGCTGCACTATCTCTACGTCTACGTACGTAATACAACAAGTTTTAAACTTGAGACCAGCCACCCATCCTCACAAAGAACACTTTTTAACCTAGCACAGACTCCAGGAAATTTGGCCACAGTGTGAGGTGGGCCATATGTTAATGTGTTCGCTGTACGTAACCAGCACCTCGAATCCTCGATACTACTACTATAAGTAGTAGGAGTAGTAGGGTGGCATGGGCCAGAACAAGCATTCACGTCCAGGAGTACGGCACACGCCACCAGCACGACTTCCATCTGACACCATATTTCTTGGAGTCCGTGCTACAGCAATCTCTTCAACCTCGTCGTTTCTCTAACTCAGCCATCGCGCGGCGGGCGAGGTGGGGGTTTGCCGATAGTCGGTTTCCTCAACTGCGGTCCCACTTGTAAGGCCAACTCCAACGCACGACCCCAAACGGACCTCCGTTTTGCCCGGATTCTGTCCGTTTGGGTAGGGCAATGGGGTCGTGTCCGGGCCATTTCTCGGATGCGGTGGCCGTGCGCCGAACGCGCGGACGCATCCCGGCCGCGTACATTTTTCTTTGCAAACACATATCTTTTTTTCATCATTGATTTTTTGGTACATGGAAATACATCACCAAAATTTTGACTAGAAAAGCAAGACCAAAGAAAACAAGAACCACAAGAATACATTTTAGAAGATATCCAACTTCCATAACTGCTCCTGTAAGTTGGATTAGTGCCTTCTCGATGCATTCATTGTTGATCTGCGGAGGCTCGATCTTGCGTGCTTCTTTCTTCTTCGAGTGTAAAGAAGTAGACGTGTCTAGCCTCTATTCTATCAACAAGTGCACTAGTCTCATCTCTAGCCTCTATGCTAGCTAAAAGTGCTAGAACATCTACTAAATTGCGCTCTATCAATATATCGTTGTACTCTTCTTCCCAATACCAAAACTTGCATCCATTCTACACAATAAAATTTTAAGTTAGCACAACTAGTCTAATCCGAGAGCACAACCGAAGATTTGGTCGAGTTCTTCCTCCTTTTGCCGACACGTGGGACATCCAGCATCCAGGTCGTGTCATGCAAGAAAATAAAGTGGTAGTTGAAGCCACGTGATGTGCATCTTGGGTTAAACTGTAAATAGAATCTTACTACTCTTGAGTAACTCCAAAAGCGGCCACCGAAGATCTTTATTGGATTTGTTTTTCATCACCAGCACGTCGAGGTGAAAGATGTGCAGGTTCAGTGGGTCCTCTTGCGTTTTCACTGACATGTGGGACCGCATATGAGCAAACAGACGATGGGCTCCGCGCGTCTGCTGGCTGGCCGAGAAGAGAGATAGAGAGGGCTGAGCACGGACTCCGGTAAATTTTTTCTCCGTAACCAGCACCTCGATATAGTGGGGTGGCATGGGCCATAACTAGCATTCATGTCTAGCAGTACGGCACACGCCACCCACACGAGTCCCATCCGACACCAATTTTCTTGGAGTCCGTGCTACAGCCATCTCTTCTCCCTCCTGTTTTCTCAGCCATCGGCGGTGGGCGGGGTGGGGGTTTGCCGATAGTCAGTTTGCTCAACTGCGGTCCCACTTGTAAGTGAAAATGCAACACAACACGCATTCCCCCTTGAGCGGCGTGCCGGACCAACCGTGTGGGGGTGCGACGCGAACACGGCAGGCTTTTCCTTTTGAACTTGTAACTTGTAAAATTTGGTTCTGCTCCATGGCGCGACCGATAGAAGAAAATAACGATTTCCCCTAGAGTAATGAGAAGTTTGGTTCTGGCGCGGTTCATGCATGGAGTACGTACGAAAATTATGAAGTTGATGCGAAAGGTAAGATAATTACTAGTAGTACCATATACTACTACATGGATTTGACGGAAAGATAAAGATACATACGGATCCATCAACGACATCCTCACGCCCTAGTGCACCGGGTCACCAACCGACGTGTGAGGAGCAGCGGCGTTGGCGGCAAGCTCAACGTGCTTCTGAACAATGCCGTCCAAGGTTGCCCTGCGGTCCAAGAAGGCCAGCGTCCTATCGTCCTCCTCTTGCATGTAGTAGTCCTTGTGGACGATTTGCGCGTAGACGTGGGTGATTATGTCGATGGTGTCTTGCTGCGCCAGGCGCTGCGCGGCGAGCGCGACCTCGAGGTGGACATTCTCCGGCGCGACGGCGGGCAGTCGCAGGGCCACCAGTGCGTCGAAGAGGTTGTCACCATAGAGGCCGTTGAGGGTGGCAGGCATCGCAGAGCCTGGGCGCGTGGGCTGGAGGCGTACGTCAAGGTCGTCCGCGAGCTTCTTGACGACGGTGAACTTGTCGAGGAAGCCGACGAGGACCTCGTCGAACAAGGAGACGAAGCTGTCGTCCAAGCGGCCCCTCGCCCTGGCGGCCTCAAGCACTACCTGGAGACGTTCCTCGGTGCCGGGCCGCAGGCCGGCGTCGTGGACCATCTGGCACAGCCGGCTGATGCTCGCGCTCATCGCCTCCATGGGTCTAGCTTCTAGTCAACTGATCTTGCGATTGGAGTGATCACTCTTGCCCTTGGGTGCGTAGGTGCGTAGGATTTCGTAGATTGGACTGGCGGGAGCCTTTATATGAGAAGTGCAGACTGCGTTGAATTCACGTGCGTGTTGGCCATCTACTCCTCGCCCCTCTACTGCACCTGCCTTTGGCTGTATGACAGGTTGGCCATCCACCCGTTGGGCCCACGTGTCATACACCCAAAGGCAGGTGCAGTAAGTCAATGAAGCTGCGTCCCCCTCCGTGCCGGTGCAGTATAGTCATCTCACCGGACCTCTAGTTGGGGCCAAACGAGAGAACTTTGATGTTTACTGGTTTATTGGTCCCCTTTGCATTTTGCGCCAAGTTTTGACCTTTGATTTAACTAATAAAATGTTAATGCATGTAACCAAAAATGTTGTGTAAGTCACCTTACGAAAACCAAATAATCCCAAAACACTTAGGCACGGTACATTAACTCCCTCCTCGTTTCTTATTTCGTGACATATCAACCAATGAGAGATGTGGGCCGTGCATGCTTTCAATGACTTGAGACTACCAAACATCACATGCAGTGGTTAGTTCATTGCATGTAATCCTATTAAGTAGCAAAAAGACATTAAGTTATCTCGCCGATAGGAATAAAACAATACACCATGTATTTATTTACAGAGGGAGTAGTACATTTTTTGTGACATGCATTACTAGATATTGCTAGTCAAATACTAAATCTAGATGGACGTGGTAGTACTACTAAATCCAGACGGTGGTGCTAGTACTAGTAGTAGTACTACCAATGTAGTAGCACTGTCGTACCCGTTGGTCAAATTATTACGTGCTGCTCCTCACAGTGAAGTGACAAGACCCTACGCCGGAGATGACACCTGAGTATAGGCGCCGTGTTCGCCATACCATAGTTAGCCTCACCGTCTACAGTCATTATCATCATGGCTGTAGACCTAGCATGCTTACAACTAGCCGTGTTCAACATAATTTCCCGTGCGTAGATGCCCGTGCATTGCACGGAACACCAAGATTGGGGGGTGGACGGCGCCGACAGCGGCCATCGCGCCATATTTTTCCATGGCCTTCTAGATGTGGTGGGGAGGAGATAAGGCTGATTGTGAGAGATAAGGAGTTGTTTGTAAATAGGGAACAAGTGCGGGCATCTTTTTGCAAAACTGGAGAAGTTTGGTTTGTATGCGTTAGATCTAGATCCGACGGCTATTGGTGAAAGACGGCAGGCACAACACCATCACCAACTCAGGACCTGTTTGATTCGCAGGATTTTGAAAACGCAGGAATAGGACACGACAATATTACAAGTTTCAAACTGATAATACAAATGTTAGGAGTAATGCTGCACCTACGAAGAGGGAATTACTAGGAAGTTTACGTAAGAACTTTCGTTACTTTAGGTGGATGCAGCATTATCGTACAAACTAAAATCCACCGCCCTGACAAGTCACTAATGGGCAAATAAGTTTTCGAGTCTCTGGCCACTTGATGTTTGAAAAACAAATCCAGCTTGTGCGGAGACTTTCTCATTTAGGCTTAGACGCTTGCGCTGATCAGCACGCCATTCATTGTTGCGCCAGAGAACGCCAAACCTCATTACCTTGAGCACACTTGCCTCCAGAACAAAGAACCTGGCCAATTTAATCTCTGATGTGCTGCCCCGGTAGTCGATCAAATCAATTTCTGTAAGATGGAGATCAAGGCATTCGATGAGATTGTTATAGTGCAGAACATTTTTCACTTTCGGGTCTTTTTTTATCTGCAAAAGAAGAGAACATAGTAGAGCAGGTGGCTGTATAAGATTGCCGTGTCATCAAGAGGTACCAATATCATTCGCTCATATGATAGGCACTACTAGGGAAAACCCTATACACAGAATCTTAGCGGCAGCGCGGCTCAAAAAGGAGCGTTGCTGCTAATTAGCAGTAGCGCGGGTGTGCAAAACACGCTACTGACAAGGGTTTAGCAGTAGCGCGCTGTGTCCAAAACGCGCTGCTACAAACATCGACCGACGGTGTCCACCAAACTACATTTAGCAGCAGCGCGGTGTGGCGAGTCGCACTACTGCTAAAGCTGTAGTAGTAGCGCGGTTTTTCTAAGGTCGCTGCTGCTAATTTTCAAATTGGGCACACTTCTGGTCCGGTTTAGCAGTAGCGCTTGTGTGAAAGCGCGCTGCTGCTACATTCTTATCAGCAGCGCGTTTTACGTCCCGCGCTACTGCTAATCCGCACCTACCCACCACCTTTTCCCCACCCGTCTTCCCCTTTCCCCTACCTCCCACATCCTCCCACTCTCACTCTTCTTCTTCCTCAATACTTCTCCCCCATTACACTCCCTCTTTTACCTACCTTTCTCTCTCTTCATTACTCCTACCTAACTACACCACCTCCATTAATGCATCCCATTTCTCTTTTTCCTTCCCCCTCCACTACTAGTTGAAGTTGTCTCCTCCCAAATTAGGTAGCTAGGTAGATGTAGCATTTAGTTAAGTGACCTATTTGCCCCCTAACTAGATCTATCTTTGTCAAGAAGAGCTTTGTGCACTTTTGATCTCCCTACATCATCATCTCCACCGTGTGCTCGATCCCGAGATAGAGGTGATTAAAATTTCATGCTTTTGCAAAATGGAAATATGTGTATGTGTGTGTGATATGATAATTAGGCAATATTACGGAAATTGTGTGTGTGGCATGAGTTGACGCCAAATTGTGCTTTTGAGTTGCATATGTTTTGCTGAAATGTCGATTTATTTCCATTTCGGCGAATTCCGGGCAAACTCTAGATCTATATATGTCCTATTTTTTAGGAAGGTCATGCCAAATTTTTGTATGACTTTGATGCATGCATGCATTTTTATAATCAATTTGTTTATTATTACCGTGAAAAGTTGACGATGGTCAGTGGAACAATGGTGGACAGGTGGTTGCAGTCGGCGGTGCAGGACATGAAAGAAAATAACCGGACAGAGGTTTTATGTCCGTGTCGAAAATGCAAAGGAATAGTTTGGCTCGACCCCCATGATGATGGTCGTGTCGAAGCGCACCTGCTCATGACTGGTTTCATGGATGGCTATACTCGGTGGATAATTGAAGATGAGGATGAGGATGACTATGTTGAGGATGCCGACGGGGCAGGCAATGATGACACGGGGCAAGACGAAGAGATGATCGATAATGGCGGTGGGGAAGAGGCCGGACATGGCGGCGGAGAAGGGGTCGGACATGGCGGAGGAGAAGCGGCCGGACATGGTGGCGGAGAGAACGACATGGACTCCACGCAGCAGAGTTCGTCGGTACTAAGTTCAATCGTGCGGGACCCTCATGTTCAAGCATTGCTTCGCAAGGAGACGAGTACTGAGAGAGCTGCTTCTAGAGAGGAGGCTAAGCTGGAGCAACTAGTGGTAGACTCGAACACTCCATTGTATGATGGTTGCAACCCTGAGGTGACCCACTTGAGTTTCATGCTCCAACTCCTGAAGACGAAGGCTAAAAACAAATGGACCGACACTAGCCTCGATGAGCATCTCAAGTACCTAAAGGATGTTCTTACCGCGGGTAATCTATGTCCTACTAGTGTTGATGAGGCCAAGAAGATCGTGTGCCCTCTTGATCTGCCACACGTTAGATACCGTGCATGCATCAACGATTGCATAATTTATCCGAAGGAGCACACGGAAAAGACAAGTTGTCCGGTGTGCAATGCTTCTTGATACAAGAAGGCCAGGAAGAAATGTCCCCAGAAAGTTGTATGGTACTTACCAATCACTCCCCGTCTCCAGAGGTATTTTGTAGATCCCAAGGAAGCAAAGCTAATGCGCTGGCACGCGGAGAGGAAGAAGCCCGACGATGGAGATGATCCGAAGCTAAGACACGTCAAGGATGGAAGCTAGTGGAGAGCGTTGAACAGCTTCTATCGGTATTTCAAATGTGATGCAAGGAACATCGTGCTCGGCGCGTGTATCGATGGCATGAATCCGTTTGGCAACCAGAACACCAACCATAGCACATGGCCCGTGTTTGTATGGATGTACAACCTCCCCCTGGTTGTGCATGAAGTCGAAGTACATTCACATGAGCATGCTTATTCAAGGGCCGAAACAACCAGGAAATAATATTAATTTGTATCTGGGGCTACTTCAAGAGGAGTTAGACATGTTATGGAAAACACTGGCCAAGACATGGGACGCCAGCAAAGGCGAGTATTTCTACATGAGAGCCGTGCTGATCACGACGGTGCAGGACTATCTCGGTTACAGATATGTCACAGGCCAGGTGTGCCATGGATATTGCGGATGCACGCGGTGCATGGATGATACGACGTCTCAGCAGCTAACGTCAAGGAAAGATGGCGGGTCTGGGAAAATCGTGTACATGGGGCATCGAAGATGGCTCGAACAGGACGACCCGTGGAGAAACCATGGAGATCTATTCAATGGTCACGCTAAGCATCGAGGACCTCCACGTAAGCGGAGCGGTGATGACATCGATGAGCTGTTGAAAAACTGGAAGGAGTGCCCCGCGCCGGGAAAGACAATGAGAAAGGCGCCGGAGCCGCTGCTGAAGGTATGGAAGGCGAGGTCTGTGTTTTGGGACTTGGAGTACTGGCACAAACTCTATACACCTCATTGCCTTGATCAAATGCATATCTGTAAGAATGTCCTTGAGAGCTTGCTCGCAACACTAATGAACATGCCGGATAAGACCAAGGATGGGCCGAAGGCAATAAAATACTTGCAAGATTTGAAAATCAGGGAAGATCTGCACATGCCGCCCCGTAAAATGTCAGACGAGACAAAGACGGAGACAGAGGCATGGGAGAAGAAGGGCAAGAAAATAAAGAAAGAGGATCATTGCCCCCCTTCTTGCTTCACCTTAAGTTTCGGTTACTGTGTGTGACACCCAAAAATTTTATTTTGGTTTTATCAACATCTTTATTTGATTTGAAGGAGGGTATTTAAATTTTTCTTCTAGAGAACTCTCCCTCTCAAAATTTTTCTTTTATGACAAGTATTTGGTTTGGATTTACCCAAGACTTGACCTTTGATCTTGGAGGTCTTTTCATCTTAGGTTGGCTCAACACAAATGTTTTTCATTTGGAAAAGTTTTTGAAAATCTTTTTTTTAAATAGCCCTATGGCATTTGGAGTGATTCTTCCCCTTTCCAAAACCTCCTCTTGCCATGACATGAGTGGAAATCCCCCCCCCCCAAAAGCCATTCCCCATCTTTGTGTCAAAATAAACTTCAAATCCAGCAAGTTGAACTCCCCCATGATTTTTCTTCCATTTATTTCTTATCAAAAATATTTTCTGCCTTCTACTTTGGCTCTTGGAGATTTACAAAGGAACTACCTTTTCTCCTTTGAGTTTTGCCCCCAAACCAATTTCCCTGGCTAGTCCTTAGAGCCCTCAACCAAGATCCATGATGATCCACTGGTGTCCAATTCAAATATTTCAAATTGTGCTTGTTGCAAGATTGGACCATAATTGCCAAATTTGATGAAATTCATTTGTTTTCTCCTCCTAAAAATCTGAGAAAATTCAGGCAGCCTCTGGATGCATTGAGAGGTCACCTCACCAAGTCCCAGCTCCAGAATAAAATTTCTTCATGCCAAATCATTTCGTCGAACACCTGAAGGACACTGTTACTATCAAGTTCAGAAATTTAGAGATACAGTTTCAGTGAGCCACTGTCGTTTTCTTCAGAACCCTTTCTCGATCTCGCCAGTAGCCGTGGTGTCGCATGATCGCGGTGTCGCACGATCGCCTTTCAGAACCCTTTCAGAACCCTGTGCTTCCTTCTTATCCCCTGCGCCGCACGATCGCCTGGAGGCTTGCGGGCGTCGGCGACGAACTGGTGGAGGTGCGCCACCCCGTGAGCGACGGCAGCAGCGCCCTTTGCGGCTGCCAGAGAGGCGCAGCGTTGGACGGCGCCGTCCAGCGCCGCCCAAGCCACCAGAGGCCACCGCGTGGCCATCCACTAACCCGTGCACGCTGCAGGTCCATCGTCGTGAACTGGTAGGCGCGGAGCACGCTCCCTGCCGCCGCCGTGCCCGTACGGCCGTTCCGTCAAGGGCTAGTGCATTACGCAAGCCCGACCGAGGTTTGAGCAGAGAAACGGCGCCAGTGATCTTCCCTGATGATGCCTAGCCTCCTAAACCCCCTGCCCAACCTCTGCCTCACCGTAATTGCTCGCCGGAGCTATCCCGTTCATGGCCACCCCCTCGGATCGCCTATAAAAGGAGGTCCCGAGCTCGAACTCGAACCCGCACCACCTCTACACACCACCAGTACCACGCCAAGCCACTGGAAGAGCCCCGAGGGAGTCTTCTTCCCCAACTCCGGCCGCCTCGACCCGCTTCGGGATCCAGCGCGATTCACTCCCGTGCGTGCACCCCCACCCCTCAAATCTTGCCAGTAGTCTCCTAATGCATCCACTCTTCTGACCCGCGCATCAATTTGAAGCTTGCAGCACCCACCGGAGCATTCCACCATCGCCCGAGCCACCGTCCGCCGGAGATAGTGTCGCCGTCGACGTGGTGCTCTCCGACGGCCAAGTCCACCACCCACCGACGCGGAAGAACACCCTGAACCTGTTGGTACCCTCCGATCTCTCTGCCTCGCCGTGGTTCAACGCCGGCGACCACCGCAGCCTTCGGGCGCCGGCGAGCTCCGTTGGGAGTTTTGAACCTGACGGGTGGGACCCCCCGTCAGCCTCTGTCCTTTCTCCCTCGAACCGTTTTCTGAAAGCGCCTTCGGGCAAAACATGTTTTCCTTCTGGGCTGACGTATTTCTTACCGAACCGTTTCCTGGTTTTTCAAACAAGTCCCTGGTTCTTTTCTGTTTCCTCACAGATCAGTCCTTGGACTAAAACCCTTATATCTTTTTAACAGAATATGCTTTTTGATTTATTCTTTTTTTGTCAGTCTTATATTTTTGTCTAATTTTTTATAGTATTTATTTGGAAAAAATTTGGAACAATTTTTATGCACGCAACGATTTTCACGTTAGTATACGGTTTCGTTATACTGTAGGTTCCGGAGGAGGTGACGGAGCCGCGAACTTCGCCGAGCTAGACTCCGACTTCTCCGAACCAGGCAAGCATGTTTGAACCATTGATATGATGAGTGTTTTGCATGTTTGCTTGAAGGGTTTGTGCATGGCATAAGAGCATCCGTGAGTATTATGTTGCATGTAAGGCAACTAACTGTGTGCTTCGAAGTTACTGTGATCTTTGATGAGAGATGACCTGATCATGTGGTGACATGAAAGGTAGTAAGATGGTATTGTTGTAGCATGCCAGTCTTACGTCATCCGATAAACTCCGACGTTAACGTGGACTGAGCCACGTTACCGTCCTTCCCCTTCGTGCTGCCACATGTTTTCTGCAAAGAATACAGTTTAGTAAGTTGCTAACCTCTTTCCTTGTACACACCAAATAGAGGGGCCGGGATGAGGGTTCCATGGCCCTGGATTAAAGCCAGTCATCCGGTCAGGGGGCATGGGTGTTTCCGGTTGGGACCGAGAGGGGGGCACCCCTTAGAGCGCGCGGTATAAATTTGATCGCATGCTACGCGAGGTTGTAGCCTCCCCGTCTCAAAGTTTTTCTTGAATGTTGCCGAGGGTGATTCCTGGCATCGGAATGTTGAATGGGTGTGTACTGGTTAGATGTGTTTCTCCTAAAACACCGTAAACGAAACTAGTCCCTTGTGACTACTGAAATCCGTTGGCTGTGGTTAATAGTACAAACTCTGCAGAGTCAAATCCTTCCGAGTCATCGTGTCCATGGTCAAGGACCATGGCCAGTACATCCATATCCACGTCAGTCCCTATGTCAGTCTCCGTGGTAAGTCCCCGGTGAACAGGCTTGAGTGGTAAACCCGGTTGAATTATTATTCCTATGGATGGACTAACCTTTTATTTATCTCGTATCTGAATATTCCCTTGAAATGATTTAAATTCATGAGCTGCTGAAATATCAAGTTATCAAATATAAGCCCTTTATGTGATGTCGCTCAGACGTCCGACTGTGGCACTCTTATCTTTTACTTTGATATAAGCCCTTTATGTGATGTCGCTCAGACGTCCGACTGTGGCACTCTTGTTATTTTACTTTGAATATAAGCCCTTTATGTGATGTCGCTCAGACGTCCGACTGTGGCACTCTTGTCATTTACTTTTGATAAAAGCCCTTTATGTGATATCGCTCAGACGTCCGACTGTGGCACGCTCATTATTTACTTTTGATATAAGCCCTTTATGTGGTGTCGCCTTGAGGCCCGACTGCGGCATTGTTATTTTATTTGTATCCTTCGAGGAGTCCTTCAGACACTCGATTGGCCTTCAGCATTACGTTGGGATTTCGGGAGGACTATCGCCCGACTTCCTTTTATTTCCCATACATTGCTATCTCATTGTCTGAGTGCGCTTTATTAATCTGTTCATATGCATCATGTTTGCATTTGTTATATCTTATGTCCAAACTGTCTTGCGAGTACTTTCATAGTACTCACCTGGCTTGTTGATTTGGCCAGATGTTGACGAAGGCGATCTCATGGATGAAGAGTTTGATAGTGAGTCCGACGCCTAGAGGAGTCCCAGTCAGTCCCGGGCGATCCTGGATATTGGTCACTTGTATTATATACGCTTCCGCCACCCTCAATAAGAATCCTCGAGCCTCACTCCGACGCTCGATGAGCTGTAAGATTTAGGAGTCATGTCACCCACTTCAGTGTGACATATCCACCACCGCTTTCATTATGAGTCAGTAGTTATGCCATCCTATCCGCCTTTATGTGTAATATCGACGTGCTTGTAATAAATTATTGAGCAGTCTCCGCTCAACCTTGTATTATATTTAGTACTCCTGGTTTCTCTTCTGTGATCAAGAAATTGTCTACCAGTGAGAAGGATCCTTCTCTACTGGTCCGTAAAAGGGATCGGTTTCTCAATAAATATTTTTATTGGAAAACCGGTCGTGACAATTCTTCTCGCATTTCTTGCGTGTTTGTTTTATGGTGTGTGGCTCAGGTGCTCATGCTCGCTGTTCCAACCCAAGCCGTGACACGGGCTCCAAGCATCTGCGCAATCAAGATGAAGCTCCTGAGGGCTCCAGTGCCCCCCAACGCAGGACCAAGCACACCGCCAACAAGCAGAAGGAACCCGTCATGGGCATGGATGAGATGCCCCAGGCCGAGTTTGTCATTCGAAGGAAGATCAATCCATATGTGAATCCCCGAGCTAACTTGCGAGGCGATGATCTCTTCTGGACCAAGCAGCAGAATCTGATCTAGCTGGATGTGATCAAGGCCAAGCAGAACATCTACGTGGAAGTGCACTGGATTGACATGCATCATATGCGGCAGGACAAGCACTGTGGCTACTTTGGAGAGGCATTGGATCTAGTGGAGCAGTTCGGCATTGAGCACATGCTCACCTTTCACAAGGATTTTGATCCAGAGATCATAGCACAGTTCTTCGCTTCCATCCACTTCGGCATCGATGAAGCAAGGACCATGACTTGGATGACCAATGGTCGACAGATGTCTGCTACATGGAAGGAGTTCATGGAGTTGCTTCAAGTTCCAGATGAAGGGCTCGACACGCCAGTTGGAGTTCGCCCTCATGCCAACTCCGAGTCTGCCAACAAGAACAAGCTCGCGCCATTCCTTGTTCAGAAGACTCTTGCCAGCAAGAAGAAGGTGTGGGTGCTTAACCCGTTTCTTGACATCATGCATCGGCTCTTCCGGAACACCCTATTCCCGCGCATTGGTGACATGGGCCAGGTGCATGCTTACCTCATTCACATGATGCTGCTTTGTGAGGAGGCTCGTCAGGCTCAGACTCAGCCACTTGATGTCTCACATATCATGTGGTGTGAGCTTCAGTTCGCCGTGTTCAACCGTAAGGTCCCCATCTATGGGCCCTACCTGTTTCACCTGATCTCCAAGTCTTGGGAGAAGCTCTTTCCCACTGATGAGTTTGAAGCTCCAGGCTGGATTCGTCATGAGCCCATCAGGCTCCGCATCAAGCCCCAATGGGCTAACACCACCACTTCTTCTGAGGCTGCCAGGATGGATGTGGATGCAGATGAGGATGAGGAGGAGCCAACAGATGAGGTCAGCTCTGAGGGTTACACCCCTCCCACCTCTGAGCCATCTTGGGCTAAGAGGCTGAAGAACAAGATGAAGACCTTGTTCTGCATGCAGGCCAAGGGACGGTACAGGACTCATGTCGCCTCCAAGGAGAGTCGCTGCCGTGACAAGAAGATCATGAAGCTGTTTGGAGAGGATGTTTCTGGCGGTTCTGAGGATCTCGTCACTCCAGAGGCTGAGTGGATGGCGAAACAAGGCTTCAAGTGGACTGATTCTGAGGAGGCATCGAGGAGACCATTCCTGCTGCCGAGTCTGACGAGGACTGTATGTCAGACTACTCCGCTTGAGCCACCACTTGTGTGTAGGTGTCCTCTCTGCCTTTTTGGCGTCTTGCTGCCAAAGGGGGAGAGTGAGTAGGGATTTGCGAGAGTCTTGTGTCTTGTATCTTGTGTTTGCTTTGCTCGGGTTTGTTCCATTGAACCTTGCTTGCTTTGGTTTAGTTTGCTCGTGAGACTTGGTATATCATATGGTGTAAGACCTATGCACTCTATCGTACCTTATTACCTTATTGAGCTTATGTTATATTGTGCTATTTATATTATGCTCATATTTACTATCTTGCTTAGTGTTAGCCGTTGGTTGCAAGATATGCTTTGTCTAAAATATAGGGGGAGTGTTCATCCTAGTTACGTGTCGTGCAGTCCAAAGCACTTTACCCTCTGGCACGCATCTAGGGGGAGCTCGTCCATATTTTAGAGTTGTGGGGTTTGCTTATGTGCTATATTCTTTCCCTTTGTGCAAATCCCGTATTGTCATCAATCCACCAAAAAGGGGGAGATTGTAAGGGCATTTTAGGCCTAAGGTGTTTTGGTGATTGATGACAATGCTTTTGCGGACTAATCGTGTGCCTTGAGTATTTCAGTTGCTTCGTCGCTAGGCACAAGACGGTTTGGCACCCCTCGAAGACTATTGAAGACGGTGGTGTTCTACATCTCCTTTGGTGGATTTGAGTCGTAGGATAGTCGTTCTATTAAGAGGGGGTCCACGGTGGAAAGGTTCGGGTGGAATCATCACATACACGTTTTCTCCCTTGCACCGCCTTTCCCTTTGCGCCTTGGAGCATCCTCTGTTATCTTCATTGTTGTGCAAAATAAGGATTCCTAGTGTTGCTTCCGAGGCATGCGGTAGTACTGCTCCTAGGAGCGGTAGTACCGCAAGCCCTTGCGGTAGTACCGTAGGAACACACGGTAGTACCGCTCCTATGGAGTTGTAGTACCGTGGCCTCAGGACCAGGCTCAGCCTCTCTTGCGGCTGTAGGGGCGGATGTAATTTTTTACATCCGCGCCCTACGCGGTAGTACCGCCCCATGCGCGCAGTAGTACCGTGTAACGCCCCGGATCCGATGCCCCAGGTGCCTTCCAGTTATTCTCCGTCGTTGCCATGTTGTTTGCTTGCGTGTTGCATTTTTCCATGTCATCATCTGCATTTCATCTGCATGTTTTTCAAAACTTGCATCCGTTCGGGTTCCGCCTGTACTCTCCGTTGTCCGTTCTGAGCCCGACCACTCTCGCACGCGCCGTCGCCCCTCTCAGACCTTGTTTCATGAGCGGGAGAAAAACGTTCTCGGAATGGGCCGAGATTTGCCGAGTGGCCTTGGTATAGCACCGACAGACCGCCCGTCAAATTTCGTTCCATTTGGAGGTCGTTTGATGCCCCAACGGTTAACCGCGTACCCTGAAAGCCCCTTTTGTCTTGCAGCCCAACACCCCTCCAAATCAGCGCACTAACCAAGCAAAACCCCCTCCATGCTCTCCGTCGTTCGATCACGATTGTGTGAGCGAAAACCGCACCTCATTTGGACTCTCCTAGCTCCCTCTACCTATAAATATGTGCATCCCCCCGAACTTTCGCGCAGATGAAGCCCTAGCCTCCTTCCACCTCGTGCCACCGGACAAAATTCCCCGCCGCCAGACACGTCCAGCCTCCACCTCACTCCGATGAATCAGCCGCCTAAAGGGAGCCGCCACGCGCCCCCGCCAGCTCCCCACCGCATCGCGGCCCGCCCGACCTAGATCGTCGATGCCGCCCGAGCCCCGAGCGCGACCCCGCGCCACTCCGCTGGACTCCGTCGCCAGTCACCGCCCGACGCCGCCGCCACCGACAGGAGCCACCGCCGCCATGGAACCTCGCCGAAGTTCCCTCACCCGCCGCCGTTTGCTCCGCCGCCCGGCCCTCGTCGACCTCCGCCGCCGCGGTGCCGCGACCTCACCTCCACCGCGTCTCACCTCCGGATCCGGGCCGCCGCCGCCCGATCCGGCCGGTCCCCGCCACCGGCGCCGTCCCCGGCCACCGCTCCTCCGCCGGAGCGCCGCCGCTGCCGTTCTCCAGCCCGATCGGGGAGGTGCCCCGATCCAGCCGGCCTCCCGTTCGCCTCCGCGTTGACCGCGCCTCGCGTGGGCCCCGGCGCCCCGGCCCAGCGCCCCGGCCCGCTCCAACCTCCCCCCGGCCTGCCTCCTCCTGCCACCTGGCCCGCGCAGCGCACCAGAGTCGGCCCAGCTTCAGATTCGGCCCGTGTGGCCCAACGTGAGCACCCCTGTCTTTTTTCCGAATTTTGACCAAGTCCTTGAATTTCGACATCATATAGGCATATTTCACCTGCTGTATCTTTGTGTGTGCTGCTCCGTTTTGCGTGCAAGATATATCAAAATGTTTATCATGAGATGCTCTTCATTTTGTCCCATTGCGCCATGTTTGTGTGAGCTCATCTTGATGGTCTAATCATCATTGGAAGAGTGCTATATGATGTTAACTGCTGTCTGTTATCAGAACTTGTTGATTTGTCATTTTTGTTGCATTTGATGTGTGCATCCTATGAGCATGATCTCTACATGTGATTTGAACTACATCATGCCTTCTATACAGAGGTGCTTGCCATGTAGTTTTGTGATATATGTGGTGACTAGCATAAGCATGCTAAGTAGCCTCAATGATGTTGCTGATTTCTGTGACTGTCATTTCTGCCAAGTCCGAGTCTGTTATATTTTGTTGCTATGTAAACCTACTGCTACCATGAGTTCTATGCATAATCTGGAGATGTTCACTAAAGATGTTTTGCTATACATGTTATTCTCTATCCATCCATGCTCTTGTTTGTATTTATAGCCTGCTGTAGCTTGTTGTTATCATGCCCCAAACTTGCTAAATAATGTTGCTGTCAGCCTGTTAACATTAAGTTCAGTTTTGCCATGTGTTTTGCTAGTGATCCATGCACCCTATGTATATTCTATTGCCATTCTTAGCTTCATATTTATGCCATCTTACTTCTGGTTGACTTCACACACCATGTAATGCTCTGTGGTGAGTGGTTCAAGCTCACCAACATGCCTACTTATCGTTGTTTCTGCCATGCTCCGTTTTCTGCTGTCAGAATCTGTTAACGAAACTTGCTATGTTTACATGGATGCCATCATATCTTCTGATCCTTTTTGGCTCATGGTCAGTAAGGGACTTTTGTTCTATGCTTTCAGTAGATTCATGCCATGCCTTTATTTGCTAGGATATGTTCCTGTAGCATGTTGTTTTCTTGCTCTAAACATGGCATCCTGATGTTATTTCTGGCATGTTAGTATTTTCACTGTCTGATTCTGTCATATTATTTGTCATGTTTGCATGGATGCTACCATGTTCTCTGTTGATCTTTGGAGTTAGTTCAGTAAAGGAGTTTTGTTCTTTGTCTTTAGTAATAGCATGCCATGCTCTAGTTTGCCATAATAGCTTGCTGTAATGTGTTGATTGATAGCTCTAAACATTGCAACCTGATGTTATTTCTGCCATGTCCAGTGAATTCCGTTAAGTCTGTGAAACTGTTATTATTTGCAATCTTGCCATGTCCTTTTGAGCATGTTCTAATGGTTTCTGGAGATATCTCAGTGTTCATGTTTTGTCATGCTTTACCTGTACATCACGTCCATGCCTTTTGTTTTTATGTTAGGATGTTGTAGCATGTTGTTTTGATGCTTGCAAAATGCCTAGTTGCTGTTATGGACAGATTATTGTTATATCTTGTTTGGAGTGTATGTGTTGCACCGTTGCTCCGTTTTGGGTGTGCTCTATATGAAACTTGCTTAGAATTGCATGTAGTTTCATATTATCATGTTGCATCCTTGTTTTGAGGTGTTTGCTTGATGTTTGAATGCATTTTGCATCAATGCCATGTTTATCTTGTGTTGCTCATATCTTGTAGGCCGTAGCTCCGAACTAAATGAACTTTATATGTGTCGTGGAATTGTCACGGCAGATGTTCTTGAGCTAGGACTTAGTCGTGGAGCCATCGAAGCTAGGAAGCTTAAAGGGGTTAAACGGGACAAGGAACACGAGGGTTATACTGGTGCGGCCCCTTACGGTCAAGGTAAAAGCCTACGTCCAGTTGAGATTATATTACTTGAGGTTTCGACGACCAGGAGCTAAACCGCCCTGTCTGGTTATCGATCTGATCTTACTTGTCCCTAGACCGCCGCCGGGTCGTCCCTTTATATAGAGAGGTTGACGCCCAGCGGCTCTCAGAGTCCCGGCCGGCTCATAAGAGTGTCCGGCTCGGACTCTCAACTATTCCTGCCTTACACTACAAGTCTTGCCATACGGCGGTTTATCACTACGGGCCTTAAGCCCCCTCTGGGTATTAAGCCCATTATCTAACCCGCCGTCTTCAAGCTCGGTACTGGGCTTCACATGATGACCATTATGAGTAACCCGGCCCCTCCTGGGCGGGTGACTCTAATGGTTATATCCTCAACATTAGGACCCAGATTGATTTGAACCGGTTCATGTCAATCTTCAATCCCCTTGTAAGAAAAATTTTCGGCTTACATCTGTGCGAAGGTTTTAACCCGCCGTGACGTCATCTTCTGGATTCCTGATAACCCGCCATGACGTCACCTTCCATTAAGTTCATTTCTTAATTCCGTTAAATCCCAACGGATCTTATCTTTAATGGTCACCCCGAAAATCGAGGCGCTTTTGTGGCGAGAAAATCACGCCATGACCTCCTCGTTTCTCGCACCCACTTATGAGCCTCACCTTATAAAGAGGCCGGCCCATGAGCATCCAGTTATTCGTCGCCTCCATCTTCTTCCTCCTCTTGCCACGGTGCTGCCGCCCGAGCTCCGCCGCCGCCGCCGCGGGTTTCCTCGTCTTCACCAACTCAGGCCGCTGCATCAACCTGACGTGACCAGAGAAACGCGACGAACCTCCGCAGTAACTCCGCATCCGTAAGTCCCTGCACCTCTCCACCGTAGATCCGCATTAGGGTTCCACTGTTCTTCCTCTGTTCTTCACTGTTCTTCCCGAGTTCCCTGTAGTTCTTCCACTACAGTCACTTTTGATCCAAGGGTAGTACAGAGCTCCTGCGGTAGTTGTTGCGCATCCGTTTTTATGATAGTAGATCCCCTTTGTCTGCAATAAGATCTCGTTCTGAATCCATGAACTTCTTCTGCGTCAGTTCTAGGTCTAGAAAATTTTCTTTTTAGCCGACCGTTTTGATCCAAAACAATTACTGCGATTTGTGAAACTTGTTTGCGCCACACTGAGTCAAAAATGGCATCTGTTTAGTTATGGCGGCTCACGTTTCCGGCTTAAAAGAAACCACGTACTGTAAAATTTCCGGCTCATTTATGATAAAGCTGTAGACAATTTGAATTACTCACAATGCCCTCAGCGGCTTAGATAACCCGATGCACTTAGCCATATGTCATTAGGCCCCTCCATAAGCCGCCATTTGAGTATTGAACTGTAGACATCTGCCGGCTTATAATTGAACCGGACATTTTCCTTTTGTCATAGGCTTCATCTTTCACAATGCCACCCAAAGCTCCCAAGGCACCCATCACGTGCAACTGGATGAGATCCAATGTCAGCGATGACACTTTAGCTGATTTCGTGAAGATGGGTTACTTGCCGAAGAAGGATATCATGTCTTATCGTGCCCCTGACCCGTCGGAGGAGAGACCTCAACCTAGAGATGGTGAGATGGTAATATTTGCTGATCACATGAGCCGGGGCTTCACACCGCCCGGCTCAAAATTCTTTAGGGATGTTCTGAACTTCTTTGATCTGCGGCTGCAAGACATTGGACCCAATTCCGTGTCAAATATATGCAACTTCCAAGTATTCTGCGAAGTCTATCTTGGAGAAGAGCCCAGCCTGCTGCTCTTTAGAGAGCTATTTTATCTGAACCGCTAGAAGAGTGTGCCAACGGGCCAAGCCTGGAACTTGGTGGAATCTCCATTCAACGCCGTAGAGACTGCCTCTTTCCTTATGCTGAGCCGCCCAGCCATCCAAAGGACTGGAACCAGACATGGTTCTACTGCCAGGATACTTCGCCGGCTAACGAGAGCCCTCTGCCCGGCTTTCGTGCCCTGCGTCTGGAGCCAAGTCACTCCCTACCGGATAAGCTAACTCAAGCCGAGCGTCAACCTCTGATCCCCACCATCAACAAAATTAAAGTTCTCCTGGGAAATGGCCTCAACGGCATTGATCTGGTCCGGGTCTGGATCTCTTGGCGGGTGATCCCCTTAAGCTACCGCCCCGGCTTAATGTGTGATTACACGGGCCGGAAAGATGACCCTCTGCGACACAGCCGCAACGATCTACCTGAAGATGTTGTTGACGACATGACCAAGTCCCTCTTGAATGAGAGCTTGACAGACTGCGGGAGGACCGGCTTAAACCCCTTCTGCAAGACTAACCCGGCCCCAGCGGTAAGCCACTGATCTGAACACCTTATTTTCTCCTTAGATAGTTTTCATCTGAACCTTAAGAAGTCTTTATTGTATTTTTCAGGCTGATGATAAGTTCTGGAAGGTCAAGTATGACCATGAGGCGGCCAAAAAAGCCAGGAAGGCTAAGAAAGCCGCCAGGAGAGCCGCTCCCCGCAAGAAGGGAATCAGGCCTACTGCCTCAGAGCTGCTATAGCTAAGTGACAGCTCCGAGTCAGAGGTAACCCCTGAATCTGTAGGCTCTTGTTTTGTTTCTTGTTTATTCCTATCCACCTTATCGATACTGATCATCAGCAGGATGACACCGGAGCAAGTAACCCGGTGACTGAAGAGGTAACGACACTTTCCTCCGACTCGGAGCCCTTGCCAAGGCCGAAAGTCCGAAGAGTAACCCGGAAAGTAAGATTTTCACATCCTTTAGCTTATCAAGATCCTCAATTTCTTTTGAAGCAACAGATTCATGAGAGCCGGCGGCACACCCGGGCCAGCAAGGATGCAGACCTCTCCTCCAGCTTACCTGAGGCATCAAGAAAGCGCCGGACTGAGGTTATCTCCAACTTGTACCCTTTTCATCCTTTAGCGGGTGTCACTCGTCAACCGCTCAATTCGTCTGATTCAAATTATCAGGAAACCTCACTTTCCTCTGGTGATTCTATGCAATCTACCCTGCCGGCTTTCAAGACCGCGCCCGGGTAATGATGATCATCTTATGTTGTACTTATCTTACTCATGTTTTTGTACTAACCTTTTGTCCTTTCAGTGCTCAAGAAAAGCTCAGTAAGAGAGCGAAGAAGAATAAACCGGTCGAAGAGCCGGTCCTGACTGAACCGGAGGCTTCAGCTCAAGAGCCGCCAGCTGCCTCTGCTCCTGAAGCCACCGCTCCAACCGACAAGCCAACCACAGAGACTTCTGCTAACCCGGAGATCCCCAGCTCAGCTCAACCGGCCGGTGACCCGGATGTGGTGATTACCTGGACTGAATAAGTTGAGCCGGGAAGACCCACTGTGCTGGCCAGATGCTCTGCCAAGGAAGAGCTGCTAGAGCACCGCCGGGCTAGATTGGAGATTACTGATTATGCTAACTTGAGCATTGGAGACATTGTCTCGGGTTACATTGGTCAAGTGCACAACAGCCGGGATCCGGAGGTTGATATGGTGAAGCAGATCCAACAAAAATCTGAGGTACAAATCTCTTGCTTACTCCATAGTCAGTCTTACTATGCTAGCCCCCAAGTCTATTACTTATGATAGAATATGTTGTAGACTTAACGTCCGGCTTACTTTCATGAACCGGCAATCTGTAAATATAATCTTTCAACATGCATTAGCCCCCAAGTGCCAAGTGTCTTTGCTTGGAAAGTGCTTGGGACTTTAATATTGCATAACAATCACTCATACTATAACCCGGAATTTGTACAGGCTGCTGGCAAAAAATTTGAAGCTGAAATCTCTGAGCTGAAGAACCGCCTGAAGACTCAGGAAACTAAGACCCGGAAGGCCAACGCCAAATTCGAGTTCAGTGTTTCTGCACAAGAGAAGCTGAAGAAAAAGTTTGAAACTGAAAGGAAGACTTGGGCCGAAGAAAAGGCTGCTCTGGTCAGCCGGGCCGAACAGGCGGAGGCAGCTCTGACGGAGAGAACCGCCGAACTCTCCGACTTAAAGCGCCATGTGTCACAGATGGTCGCCGCAATCTTTGGTAAGTCATTCTGCAGACTTTCAACAAGTTTACATTCGCTATGTCTCATAATTCCCATCATTGCTAGCAGCTTACCTGACGTTGTAAAACAGGTGCCAGAAGCGTCAACCTCAATCAAAATGTGCTGACCAAGCTGAAGGCCGTGTACACTTTGGTGGAACAACTCTACACCGGGTCACAACGCGCCTTGGCCATTGTGGCCCTGTCCAATGAGGTTCCGACTCACCTGGCGGACGTACTTCGCCGGCTTGCCGTTCTTCCTCAGCGTTTCCAAGAGCTGCGACGGGCCTCTGCAAGAGCCGGAGCCATAGCGGCTCTGAGCCGGGCCAAGGATTTCCTCCCGGAGCTAGACCCGGTGGAGATCGCGCTTGGATATCCCAGTCTGAAGGAAGACGGTACTCCTTTTGACCAAAAAGATTTTGCTGATTGTGTGAAGAGTGTGCGCCCGGTGGCTACCTTAATTGGGAATGACACCGACCTCACCAAGTTTCAGCCGGGCTATGACTCGGAAAATCAGAGGATCCCCACTCCACGCTACGAAGCAATCAGCTTGATCCCTCTGACTCGTAAGCATACCTTCGCCCCGGAAGTTGACCCGGCCGGGTTAATTGACAAGGAGGCTCAATTTGAAGCTTTGAGCGGCATTGACTGGAAATCGTCAACCTTCCAGGTCATAGGAACAGCCGGAGGAGCGGAGAGGGATGAGCCGGAAGCTTCGACCCAGCAAGCATCTTGACTCTTTAGGCGGCCCATGGTTATGCTTGTTAAACAATGCCTCACCTTTTGGACTCGGGGAGTCTTGTAATAGAGTAGGACAAACATTTTAACTTTGTCGTGCCATCGTGCACGTGTTGAATGCTTAACTCCATTGAAGTTGCTTCCTTATATTCCTCCGGGTCATAATTGATCATTTATGTTCCTTAAGCTCGAATAGCTGTCTTGAACCATCCTGTATAGAAAACAAGTCACAAGTCTCGAGGCGGCTTACCGTACTGAGAACCATAGACCTTACATACATAACCCGGAATAAGAATTAAGAATCCTCAAAGACTGGCCCTCCATTACCTCTTTGATGTAACCATAATGGCATACTTACGGGCTTTCAAGTAGAGTTCCGGTTTATGTAACCCGAATGATGAGATGAAGACCTCAACTCCAGTTTACCAGCGTCAAGAATACTTATTATATGTTATCAACATTGTGAATCAAAATTACGTCGGCAAAGGAGAAGCCCTTGCACACTGCTGATGTGACCAACAGAACTTGTTGTAAGTCAAAAACTTAAGGGCTTCCGGTTCGAATACGACCAGAGAACCGTCCCAAAGGGGTTAAGCTAAGATTCGAATGCGATCATATAGCCCCTAGTGGCTTTGGCGATGCCAATCAAGAGGGTACCGACAGCTATGTTCTCTTTGGTTCAAATACGACCCATGTTTGAACAGGAAGCCCCCAAATGACCTGAAAAGTTGTTTAACGACGCTGATTCGAATACGATCCACATCGGTTCCCAAAAAGGGGGTTGAGATATGATTCAAATATGATCAAAGAAAACTCCCCAATGAGCTCGACACTTTGCCAATCAAGTGGGTATCGACAGCTATGTTCTCTTTGGTTCGAATACGACCTATGTTTGAACAGGAAGCCCCCAGGTGATTATATTGCATACGGCTAGATTCGAATATGATCATAAGCCGGATCCACCTCCAAGTGACCATGTGATGGTGTAATGGAAATAACACTTTTACCTTTGGAGGAGAAAAGGACAGAGGTCCTGCTTTATTATTTAACATAATATATACATGGCTATAGAAATATGTACATTATGAGAGCCGGTGGCTCAAGTGTAATAAGGCCGAAGCTGAGCTATGTTCCACGGCCGACGGGTCTCTTCCTCCGACTTACATGAATCTTTATGCTCCCGAACGTCAATAAGGTAGTATGACCCGTTGTGCAAGTTCTTGCTGACCACAAAGGGCCCTTCCCAAGGCGGGGATAGCTTGTGTGCGTCTGTTTGATCTTGGATGAGCCGGAGCACCAGATCACCTTCCTGGAAGACCTGGGACTTAACCCGGCGACTGTGATAATGGCGCAGGTCTTGTTGGTAAATCGCTGAACGAGCTGCTGCCACGTCACGCTGTTCATCCAACAAGTCAAGAGCCTCTTGGCGCGCCTGTTCATTATCCGCCTCAACATAAGCCACCACTCGAGGCGAGTCGTGACGGATGTCACCGGGGAGGACTGCTTCCGCTCCATAAACCATGAAGAAGGGCGTGTAACCCGTAGACCTGTTAGGAGTAGTATTGATGCTCCATAACACGGAGGGTAGCTCCTCCACCCAACAACCCGGCGTCCGTTGCAAAGGGACTAAAAGCCGGGGCTTAATGCCCTTCAAGATCTCCTGATTAGCTCTCTCAGCTTGACCATTGGATTGACGAATATGCTCTCGTTGACAAAACTCCTCCATGGCGCCTTTAGACAGATTGGTACCATTGTCAGTTACAATGCTGTGTGGAAAGCCAAAGTGAAATATCACCCTTTTCATGAACTGAACCGCCGTGGCTGCGTCACACTTGCTAACTGGCTCTGCTTCAACCCACTTTGTAAATTTGTCAACTGCCACCAAGAGGTGGGTCTTCTTATCCTTGGACCTTTTAAAAGGCCCAACCATATCAAGCCCCTAGACCGCAAATGGCCAAGTAATTGGGATCATCCTCAGCTCCTGAGCCGGCACATGAGCCCGTCGCGAGAACCTCTGGCAACCATCACATTTACTGACCAAGTCCTCCGCATCAGTGTGAGCCGTCAGCCAATAAAAACCATGACAATAAGCCTTGGCCACAAGGGATTTTGAGCCAGCATGATGGCCACAATCCCCTTCGTGAATCTCACGCAAGATTTCTTGACCCTCCTCAGGGGAAACACAACGCTGGAACGTTCCAGTAACACTGCGGCGATGCAGCTCACCATTGATGATGACCATTGACTTAGACCGCCGGGTTATTTGTTTGGCCAGAGTTTCGTCCTCAGGCAAATCTCCCCGGGTCATGTATGCCAGATATGGTACTGTCCAGTCTGGGGTGATGTGGAGAGCCGCCACCAACTGTGCCTCCGGGTCAGGGACAGCCAAGTCTCCTTCTGTAAGTAACTTGACCGAAGGGTTATGCATGATGTACAAGAAAGTATTAGGCGGCACCGGCTTTCGCTGAGAACCCAGCCGGCTTAATGCATCAGCCGCCTCGTTCTTCCTGCGATCGATGTGCTCTACTTGGTAACCCTGAAAGTGTCCAGCAATGGCATCAACTTCACGGCGATAAGCCGCCATGAGAGGGTCCTTGGAGTCCCACTTGCCTGATACTTGTTGAGCCACTAGATCTGAGTCGCCGAAGCACCTTACTCGGCTCAAGCTCATCTCCTTAGCCATCCGAAGACCATGGAGCAAGGCCTCGTACTCAGCCGCATTGTTAGTACAAGGAAACATCAACCGTAGCACAAATGAAACTTGTCACCTTTAGGGGAAGCCAATACAACTCCAGCCCCCGAGCCTTCCAATTGCTTAGACCCATCAAAGTGAATAGTCCAATATGTATTATCCGGCTTTTCTTCAGGCACCTGTAGCTCTGTCTAATCATTGATGAAATCCACCAAAGCTTGAGATTTAACAGCAGTGCGTGGCACGTATTCCAGACCATGAGGCCCAAGTTCTATAGCCCACTTTGCCACTCTCCCTGTGGCTTCTCTGTTTTGGATGATATCTCCAAGGGGAGCAGAACTAACCACCGTAATGGGGTGACCCTGAAAATAGTGCTTAAGCTTCCGGCTTGCCATGAATACACCATAAACCAACTTCTGCCAATGTGGATACCGCTGTTTGGACTCGATGAGCGCTTCACTGACGTAATAAACCGGCCGCTGAACCAGATATTCCTTACCCTCTTCCTTGCGCTCCACCACCACAGCCACACTGACGGCTCGTGTGTTGGCAGCTACATACTGTAATAAGGGCTCCTTGTCAACCGGAGCAGCGAGGACTGGGGGCTCGGCCAGCTGTCTCTTCAAATCTTCAAAAGCAGCATTAGCAGCATCATTCCAGATAAAGTCATCAGTTTTCTTCATCAACTGGTACAGCGGCATGGCCTTCTCACCCAAACGGCTTATAAACCGGCTTAAAGCAGCGATACGACCCGCCAGGCGCTGGACGTCGTTTATACACGCTGGCTTAGCCAGAGAGGTGATTGCCTTGATTTTTTTCGGGTTAGCTTCAATGCCTCTGTTAGAAACCAGGAAACCCAAGAGCTTGCCTGCAGGAACACCAAAAACACACTTGGCCGGGTTAAGCATCATCTTGTAAACCCGGAGATTATCAAAGGTCTCTCTAAGGTCATCTACCAGGGTCTCCTTCTCCCTGGACTTAACCACGATACCATCCACATTGGCGTGAACATTGCGCCCAATCTGGCTATGAAGACAATTCTGCACACAACGCTGGTAAGTCGCCTGTGCACTCTTGAGTCCAAAAGGCATAGACACATAACAGAAGGCTCCAAAGGGAGTGATGAACGCCATCTTCTCCTTGTCCTTAACTGCCATTTTAATCTGATGGTATCCAGAATAAGCATCCAAGAAACTCAAGCGCTCGCAACCCGCCGTAGCATCAATGATTTGATCAATACGGGGAAGGGCAAAAGGATCAGCCGGACATGCCTTGTTTAAGTCCGTGTAGTCCACGCACATCCGCCAGGTACCATTCTTCTTGAGCACGAGCACCGGGTTGGCTAACCATTCTGGATGAAAGACTTCGACAATAAACCCGTCCGCCAAGAGCCGGGCCACCTCCTCACCAATGGCCTTCCGCCTCTCTTCATTAAACCACCGAAAGAATTGCCTGACCGGCTTAAATTTCGGATCAATATTGAGAGTGTGCTCAGCGAGTTCTCTAAGTACACCTGGCATGTCAGAAGGTTTCCATGCAAAGATGTCCCTGTTCTCACGGATGAACTCGATGAGCGCGCTTTCCTATTTTGGATCCAAATTGGCACTGATGCTAAACTGCTGAGATGAGTCACCTGGAACGAAATCAACAAGCTTGGTCTCATCAGCTGACTTAAATTTCATTGCCGGCTCATGCTCCGTGGTCGGATTTTTCAGAGATGTCATATCTGTTGGGTCAACATGATCCTTGTAGAACTTCAGCTCCTCTGTTGCACAAACAGACTCTGCATAAGCCGCGTCATCTTCCTCACATTCCAAGGCTACTTTTCGGCTACCATGAACCGTAATGGTCCCATTGTGACCCGGCATCTTGAGCTGTAGGTATATGTAACACGGCCGTGCCATGAACTTGGCGTAAGCCGGCCGCCCAAATATGGCATGATACGGGCTTCTTATCTTGACCACCTCAAAGGTCAATTTTTCCACCCTGTAGTTGTACTCATCTCCAAAGGCCACTTCCAATTCGATCTTACCAACTGGATAAGCCGACTTACCCGGCACCACGCCATGGAAAACAGTATTGGACTGGCTGAGGTTCTTATCAATCAACCCCATACGACGGAAGGTCTCATAATAGAGGATGTTGATGCTGCTGCCTCCATCCATGAGCACCTTAGTGTACTTATATCCTCCCACCTGAGGAGCCACCACCAGGGCCAAATGACCCGGATTGTCAACCCGGGGAGGGTGATCCTCCCTACTCCACACAATAGGCTGCTCAGACCATCTTAAATAGCGTGGAACCGCCGGCTCAACAGCATTCACAGCCCTCTTATGAAGCTTCTGATCTCGCTTATACAGACTGGTGGTAAACACGTGATACTGTCCACCGTTAAGCTGCTTTGGATTGGTCTGGTAACCCCCCTACTGCTGTTGATGACCCTGGCCGGACTGCTGATTATAGCCCCCTTGACCATTCTGAGGATTAAGATTTGAGCCGCTGTGACACCCAAAATTTTCAATTGGATTTTTTCAAACTTTTATTTTTATTTGAGGAGGGTATTTAAATTTTCTTCTAAAGAACCCACCCTCTCAAAAACTTTCTTTATGGCAAGTATTTTTTTTGGGTTCACCCAAGACATGGTTCTTGGTCTTGGAGTTTTTCCCTTTTGTTTGGACTCAAAACCAAATGCTTTTCACTTGGGAAAATATTCTTTTGAAAAATCTTTTAAATGGCCCTAGGGCATTTTGAGTGATCTCCTCCCCTTTTCAAAATTCCTCTTGCCATGACCTAAGTGGAAATCCACTCCCATAAACCTTTCCCCATCTTTGGATCATGATATACCTCAAATCCAGCAAGTTGAACCTCTCCATATAATTATTTCCATTTATTTCTTATCAAAAACAATTTCTGCCTTCTATCTTGATCCTTGGAGGTTTACAAAGGAGCTACCCTTTCTCTTTGAGTTTTGCTTCCAAACCAATTTCCCTAGCTAGTCCTTTGAGCCCTCAACCAGGATCCATGAAGATCCACTGGTCTCCAGTTCAAATAATTCAAACTATACTTGCTGCAAGTTTGGACCTTATTTGCCAAATTTGATGAAATTCATTTGAATTCTTCTCCTAAAAATCTGAGAAAAATCAGGCAGCCTCTGGGTGCATTGAGAGGTCACCTCACCAAGTCCCAGCTCCAGAAAAAAAAATTCTTCATGCCAAATCATTTCGTCGAACACCTGCAGAGCACTGTCAATATCATGTTCAGTTAATTCAGAGATACAGTGTCTGAAACTACTGTCGTTTTCTTCTGTGTTCGTTGTCAATCTCGCCAGTGTCGCTGTGGTGCCTTGCTCCCCGTCCCCTCCCTCTTGTCCCTGCGCCGCATGAACGCCTGGAAGGTTGCGGGCGTCGGCGACGAGCAGGAGGAGGTGCGCCACCCCGTGAGCGACGGCAGCGGCGGCTTTGCGGCCGCCAGAGAGGGGCGCAGCGTAGACGGCGCCGCCCAGCGCCGCCCAAGCCACCCGAGGCCGCCGCGTGGCCTTCCACTCCCTCGTGCGCGCTGCCACCCTCGTCGTGAACCGCTGGGCGCGGAGCGCGCTCTCTGCCGCCGCCGTGCCCGTACGGCCGCCCCGTCGAAGACCGGCACCATTACGCCAAGCCCGACCAAGTTTAGAAGTGGAACGGGACCAGTAACTCTCACTGATGGTGCCTAGCCTCCTAAATCCACTGCCCAACCGCTGCCTCGCCGTAATCGCTCGCCGGAGATTTCCCGTTCACGGCCACCCCCTCGAATCGCCTATAAATAGAGGCCCCGAGCTCGAACTCGAACCCACACCACCTCTGCACTCCACCAACACCACGCCAAGCCACTGGAAGAGCCCCGAGGGAGCCTTCTTCCCCAACTCCGACCGTCGCGACCTGCCAAGGGATCCAGCTCGATTCGCCCCCGTTTGTGCACCTCCACCCCTCAACTCTTGCCAGTAGCTTCCTTATGCATCCACTCTCCTGACCCGCGCTTCAATTCGGAGTTTGCAGCACCCACCGGAGTTCTCCACCATCGCCCGAGCCGCCGTCCGCCGGAGAAAGTGTCGCCGTCGACGTGGTGCTCTCCGTCGGTCAAGTCCACCACCCACCGACGCGGAAGGACGCACTGAAACTCTTGGTACACTCCGATCTCCCTGTCTCGCCGTGGTTCAACGCTGGCGACCACCGCAGCCTTCGGGCGCCGGCGAGGTTTTTAAACCTGACGTGTGGACCCCCCCCCCCCCGTAAGCCTCTCTTCTCTCACCCGCGAACCGTTTTCAGTTGGCGCCTTCGGGCAGAATACGTTTTCCCTTTGGGCTGGCGCGTTTCTTTCCGAACCGTTTTCTGTTTTCTCAGTTAAGTCCCTGGTTATTTTCTGTTTCATCACAGATTAGTCCCTGGCCTAAAACCCTTATAACTTCTTAATAAAATATGATTTTTGAGTGATTCCTTTTCTGACAGTCTTATATTTTTGTCTAGTTTTTTATAGTATTTATTTGGAATATTTTTGGGATAACTTTTATGCACGCGATGATTTTCACATTAGTATACGTTTTTGCTATACCGTAGGTTCCGGAAGAGGTGACGGAGCCGCGAACTTCGCCGAGCTAGACTCCGACTTCTCCGAACCAGGCAAGCATGTTTGAACCTTTGATATGACGGGTGTTTGCATGTTTGCTCGAATGGTTTGTGCATGGCATATGAGCACCGGTGAGTATCTCGTTGCATGTAAGGCAACTGCCCGTGTGTTCCGAAGTTACTGTGATCTCTGATGAGAGATGGCCTAGTCATGTGGTGACATGAAAGGCAGTAAGGTGGTATTGTTGTAGCATGCCAGCCTGACGATGTCCGATAAACTCCGACGTTAACGTGGACTGAGTCACGTTATCGTTCTTCCCCCTTTCCGTGCCGCCACATGTTTTCCGCAAAGAATACGGTTTAGTAAGTTGGTAACCTCTTTCCGTGTACACACCAAATAGAGGGGCCGGGATGAGGGTTCCATGGCCCTGGATTAAAGCCAGTCATCCAGTCAGGGGGCATGGGTGTTTCCGGTTGGGACCGAGAGGGGGGCACCCCTTAGAGCGCGCGTATATAAATTTGATCCCATGCTATGCGAGGTTGTAGCCTCCCCGTCTCATGGTTTTTCTTGAACGTTGCCGAGGGTGATTCCTGGCTTCGGAATGTTGAATGGGTGTGTACTGGTTAGATGTGTTTCTCCTAAAACACCGTAAACGGAACTAGTCCCCGTGACTACTGAAATCCGTTGGCTGTGGTTAAAGTACAAACTCTGCAGAGTCAAATTCCTTCCGAGTCATCGTATCTATGGTCAAGGACCATGGCCAGTATATCAATATCTATGTCAATCCTCGTGGTATATCCCCGGTGAACAAGCTTGAGTGGTAAACCCAGTTTAATTGTTATTCCTGTGGATGGACTAACCTTTTATTTATCCCGTACTTGAAATGATTTATATTCTTGAGCTACTGAATTATTAAGTTATGATATAAGCCCTTTATGTGATGTCGCTCAGACGTCCGACTGTGGCACTCTTGTTATTTACTTTTGATATAAGCCCTTTATGTGATGGCGCTCAGACGTTCGACTGTGGCACTCTTGTTATTTACTTTTGATATAAGCCCTTATTGTGATGTCGCTCAGACGTCCGACCGTGGCATGCACTGTCATTTATATTATATTATAAGCCCTTTATGTGGTGTCGCCTTGACGCCCGACTGCGGCATTGTTATTTCTTTTATTTCCTCTCGAGGAGTCATTCAGACACTCGTTTGGCCCTCAATATTACTTTGGGATTTCGGGAGGACTACCGCCCGACTTCCCTTTACTTTCCCATGCATTATTATCTCGTTGTCTGAGTGCGCTTGTTGATCTGTTCATATGCAGTATGTTTACGTTTGATATATCTTATGTCCGAACTGTCTTGCGAGTACTTTCATAGTACTCACCTGGCTTGTTGATTTGGCTAGATGTTGACGAAGGCGATCTCATGGATGAAGAGTTTGATAGTGAGTCCGACGCCTAGAGGAATCCCAGTCAGTCCCGTGCGATCCTGGATATTGGTCATTTGTATCATATACGCTTCCGCCACCCACAATAAGTCTCCTCGAGCCTCACTCCGACGCTCGGAGAGCTGTTAGTTTTCAGGAGTCATATCACCCACTTCGCTGTGATATATCCACCACCGCTTTTATCGTGAGTTAGTAGTTATGCCACCCTATCCGCCTTTATGTATTATTGGCGTGCTTGTAATAAATTGTTGAGCAGTCTCCGCTCAACCTTGTATTATATTTAGTACTCCTGGTATTTCCTTCTGTGATCAAGTTTTTGTCTACCAGTAAGAAGGAATTCTTCTCTACTGGTCCGTAAAAGGGATCGATTTCTCAATAAATATTTTTTTTGGAAAACCGGTCGTGACAAGCTTGGTATCAGAGCCAGGCTGACTGTAGGAAGCCACTAGGTGCGCTCGCTAATCGGTTATTAGCGTCTTTTGTGCTTTTTCAGCATTTTGCAAAATGTAGCTATTTTCTGTTGGTCATCATAAATTTATGACATGACTACTCCGAATTTTTGCCTACTTATGTAGATGGCTGGCAGCAACTGCAAGACTCGGGTGTTCACTAATGTGCCCGAGGGGTTTGTCAAACTGCTCGTCTCCATCACCAAGCTCGCGATCGGGCCAGCGACTCGTCCGGAGTTCACGCTTTACTAGCACAAGCTCAGCGACGATGTGTCTATGCACCAGGCCATGGTGCAATTCAAGGGAGGACGTTCTGCGTCTCGCCACTTCCGTTTTGTGGGAAGGGCCATGCCTACGGAGAGGCATGCCATGCAGATGGCTGCCCGTGAGCAGATAGCTCGCCTTCGGGACATTCTTCCTATGATGAAGACTCGTCGCTACCGCTACCTCCCATGCCATGTGCCATATACTTGTCACTATGCATTCACCTACCATAGGGGAGAGCGAGATGACGCCATTGAGATGGTTGTGGAGTATCTCAAAGCTCTGGAGGAATCTTTCGACAACCTCGTGGACGATCTTGTGGCTGCCCGCATGGACTTAGTTCGGGGGGGTCCTGCCTGCAGGAAGGAGCTTCTCCACACGGCACCGCCTCTGACTTTCATCTCGTCCTCAGCATCTTATGCACCGGCCGTTTTGGCCACTGCTCGCCGTCTGCCTACCACTGAGGAGTTCGATCGAGTCATCGCTCCTACTCCAGTCAGAGCTGCACCGCCTGCCGCTCCTGCACTGCCGCCTGTCGCTCCCGCACCATCACCTCAGCACAGTGCTACGCGCCTAGAGCCTACTAGGGAGGAGGTGGAGGTTGAGGCTCCCGCACCGCTGGGTCTTACCCTCGGCAAGGGAAAGGAAATCTTCACCATCTCCGACTGAGTGCGCCGAGTAGCCGCGCGTTGTGTCTGCATGTATGTTATGTTTTATGTGCTTAAGTTTGTAGTAGTTGTGTGCGCTGCATTCCGGAGGAGTGTGCTAGTCTAAATAACATGTCAGGATTGTGTACGCACATCCTGAGTGCTGTATCGTATGTTTGCGTTTCGCGTGTAAGATATGTGCTAAGCAGTTCTTCTCCGTACAAAAACCATTTATGTTTTCTTGAAAAATCTTGAGGTCTTTTAAATTTTTGCCTTTGCAAGATTTTCCGTGTGCCACACAGTTCTTCTCATGAGTTTTGCTAAATAATACCCCAGAGTGGAAAATGTCTCGTCCGTGGACTCGTTCCATGCCCAATCAACCAGAAGAAGTTTATGGGACACAGACCAGCAACAACTTCACTCAAGGACAGTCTAGTCAACAGGACAGCGAGGCAGCCTTATCTCAAGTATGCCGCCTCTTCGAACAAAGCCAACAGCAACACCAAGAGATGATGAATCACGTCATCAATATGGGAAACCACCGTGAGCCCTATCAACCACACTCCAAGTTGTCTGAATTACAGAAGACTCGCCCTCCAACATTTGCTCACACTGATAGGCCACTCGAAGCCGATGATTGGCTTCGTGACATCGAAAGAAAGCTGTATATTGCTCAGTGTTCAGATCATGAGAAGGTGCTTTATGCACCCCACTACCTTACTGGAGCAGCTGCAGCATGGTGGGAAAACTTCCTACACATGCATCCCAGTGAACACAACATCACCTGGGAAGAGTTCAAGGAAGGCTTTCGTGGGGCACACATCCCCAGGAGCATCATAAAAATCAAGAAAAGAGAATTTGATGACCTCAAGCAAAGAGGCATGTCAGTGACAGGATACAACGGTCAGTTTACCCAGCTATCTCGTTATGCCTACGACGAGCACATGACAAAGAACAAGAGGATGGAAAAATGCTTGGACGGCCTGGCACCGGCACTAAGATGCCAACTGGTTGTACACACTTTCCCAGATTTTAAAACTATGGTTGACAAGGCCATTACCTTGGAGAATGAGCGCCGCAGCCTGGAAGATATCCGTCAGTGGAAAAGGGCCAAGACGACTCTTGCTCGCAACAACCGAAGCAAGACTGATGTTCACAGGATTGAAGCAAGAAAAACCACGACTACTGATCTAAGGCCAACCAGGCAGTTTCATTCCAGGGACAAGGACTTCACGTACCGTCCAGGGGTCACTTGCTACGCTTGCGGTGAAGAGGGGCACTATGCCAAACAGTGCCCAAAGCCAAGGAACTCGGCCCCCAAGCTGAACAATGGTGGGAACAATCTAGCCCCCAAGCGAAACAATTTCAATCCCAGCAACAATCACAGGAAGTGTCACCTGAACCATGTGACCAGGGAAGAAGCCCAGAATGCCCCAGACATCGTACTCGGTACGTTCCCTGTCAACACCGTACCTGCCACGATTTTGTTTGATTCTGGAGCTTCCCATTCGTTCATTTCGAAGAATTTTGTTTTACAACATGGTTTTTCGATACTCCCCTTGGAAAAATCTATGATCATCAAGTCCCCCGGAAATAAGCAGATCGCTCAGAGCTACTGCCAAGGAGTGATCATTGAGTTCGAAGGATTAAAGTTTCAAGCTAATCTCATCGTGTTGGAAAATAAAGGACTAGATGTCATCCTAGGGATGGACTGGTTGACCACCAACAAAGGATTTATTGACTGTTTCAATCGGACTGTGATCCTCACTCATCATCACGGCAAGACAATAAGAGTTACAGCTCAAGAAAGACCACGGTCACGGCAACCAAAGCTGAAAAAGTAGACATTTCAGAACTGAGAAAGTTCCAGTGGTGTGTGAGTTTCCTGACGTATTTCCTGAAGAACTACCAGGCATGCCACTAGACCGAGAGATAGAATTCAGCATCGAACTAGCACCTGGCACCGCTCCCATCTATAAGAAACCTTATAGAATGGCACCCTCGGAATTGGTTGAATTGAAGAAACAAATAAAGGAATTACTGGACAAGGGATTTATTAGAGCCAGCTCCTCACCTTGGGGTTCACCAGTATTATTCGCCAAGAAAAAGGATGGGACACTGAGACTATGTATAGACTATCGAGCTCTCAATATGGTCACCATCAAAAACAAATATCCGATGCCACGGATAAATGATTTGTTTGACCAGCTCGCACAAGCCAAAGTGTTCTCAAAAATTGATTTAAGATCGGGATATCATCAATTGAAAGTACGGACAGAAGATATCCCCAAGACAACATTCACTTCCAGATATGGATTATATGAGTTCACAGTAATGCCATTTGGATTAACGAACGCCCCCGCATATTTCGTCCACCTCATGTACAAAGTGTTTATGAAATTTATGGACAAATTTGTTGTGGTGTTCATTGACGATATTCTGGTATATTCAAGGACACCAGAAGAGCATGCTGAGCATCTCAGAATTGTTTTGGGAGAATTAAGGAAACATAAATTGTACGCGAAATTTAGGAAGTGTGAATTTTGGCTAAGGCAAGTTGGTTTCCTAGGCCACATATTAACCCAAGAAGGCGTGGCCGTAGGCCCAGAAAAGATCAGGACCATACTTGACTGGAAACCACCCGCCAACGTGACAGATGTGCGGAGTTTCCTGGGAATGGCCAGATATTACAGAAGATTTATTGAAGGATTCTCCACTGTGGCAAAACCAATTACACAGTTGCTCAAGAAAGACAAGAAATTTGTATGGACAAAAGCATGCGAGAAAAGCTTCCAAGAACTCAAGAAGAAACTAACAACCGCACCGGTCTTAACTGTGCCAGACATACACAAGAGTTTTCAAGTGTATTGTGATGCATCTTGGAAAGGCCTCGGATGTGTGCTGATGTAGGATGGCAAAGTTGTCGCGTATGCTTCCAGGCAACTACGGAAGCATGAGGAAAATTATCCAACTCATGACTTGGAGCTAGCAGCGGTCATCCATGCACTCAAGGAGTGGAGGCACTTTCTGTTGGGTAATCGTTGTGAAATATATACGGACCATAAGAGCCTTAAATATATTTCACACAACCAGAGCTAAATTTACACCAACGACGCTGGTTGGAATTGGTCAAGGACTATGATGTCGGCATCCACTACCATCCAGGGAAGGCAAATGTAGTGGCTGATGCCCTTAGTCGGAACCCCAGCCCAGACAACAACAGTCCGCAAAACTTGAGGCCTGAGATTCAGCAGGAGTTCGCTAGACTCAACATGGTGTTGGTCTCAGAGGGCACCGTATCGAATCTGGAGATACATCCCACCCTAGTGGAACAAATTAAGAAGGCTCAGCAGGGATGTCGGAGTAAGTGGCCACGGGTAGCCAAACCGGCTACCCCTGGCTCTTTAGAAAATTTATCAGGCCTTTGGGCCTTCAAGCACTCCAAGCATTTGGGCCGCCTTCCCGGGCCGGCTACCACTAAAGCCGACTCCCGGAAGGCGACCCAGCCTCACCGACTCCAAGAAGCCGGCCAAGAAGGACGCCGACTCCTAGAAGCCGGCCAAGACCACAACCACTCCTACATAACGACGACCTGACGGGGCATGGCCACAGTGCGGCCCACGACCCCCAAAGCCCGAGGCGGGCATGGCTACAGGAGGCCGTACGGGAGGGATGTCTCCCGTGCGGCCCGGCACTGTAGCCACGCCAGCTACGACGTCATCCACGACCCCCTCCTGTACGGCCCAAGGACTGCGGGCCCCTTCAGCCAGAGAGAGGCGTGAAGGCGGCCCGGCTTTCCCTAGTCGGCCGGGAGCATAGCCGGCCTCCGGAAGCCGGCTACTCCCTTCCTCGAAGCAGGAGCCCCATTAAGGAGACAAGACGAGGTGAGGCTACAGTGATAGCCCCCGAGGCGGCCCACTGTAGCCATGCTCACCTCGACAAAGCCCTCATCATCAGAGGCGCGGCTACAGTAAGCAGCCGCCGACAAAGCCCTAGGCGGTGGGGCCGGCCTGTCGACCAAGTAACCGGCAGCCGGCGGGACCCACCAGCCGGCGGGACCCAGCAGCCGGCGGAGAAGCCGGCGAGCATAGACACTGACGGCTGGGACCAGATCCCAGCCGGATCACCATTGTACCCCCGGGGGGTAGGCCTATATAAACCCCCCGGAACACCCATGCAAAGGGTTGGCCACTGAGCATAGTTGGCCACTGAGCATAGTTGCTTCTGTTCGCACCCAAGCATAGTTGGCACCTCTGCATGTTTGGCTTCCAAGCATAGCACACACACACACACACCATAGATAGAGAGAAGCAAGAGCTAGCCTTGTTCTTCTTCTCCCTTGATCCCAACAGCTCTAGGAGCGATTGTAGCTACTCTTTATCGAGCTAGTGATCATGCGGAGACCCCGCAGAGCAGGACTAGGGGTGTTATCTCCTCCGAGAGCCCCGAACCTGGGTAAGATTCGCCGGCGTGCATGTCTTCGCCTCATCCCGTTTCCAGGCACCGGCGACGTTTTATTGGCTCCCACAATGATAAGCCATCCTTTGGCATATGTCGCACCAACCACCCGACATTTGGCGCCCACCGTGGGGCCAGGTGCACCGTCGTCCGGAGACCTGTTCTGGACGGGAACCTTCTTCCTTCCCCGCGAGCGCAGCCAGCCTGCTGCGCCCGATGGCGCTTGCCCCGACGCGCTGCAAGGCGTCGACGACGCCTGCGCAGCGAGCCGCCTCGCCGATCTGCTCGGCGAGACTCGCATCTCCGACGAGCCTGCGTCCGACGCAGGCACCGACTACCCCGAGAGCCGCCTCGTCAGCCTCCTCGACCAACTTCACGTCTCCAGCGAGCCTGCTGCGGACATGGAGTCTGTCGGCTCCACCGACCCGATGCTCATCGACTCCGACACCGCGTCGCTCGACGCCTACCCCTCCGACGTGGTGGTCTTCGACGACCCACTCCCTCGAGCTGACAGCGGCAGCAGCGCTGTCACCGAAGTGCTGGTCATCAGCCACGTCTCCAACTCGGGCGGGAGCGCCCGCGACGCTCAGCAAGCAGCGATGCACGACCTCTCCATCCCCCTCCCGGCCGACGCCGACGCCGAGACCCTGGAGGCACGCCGTCTTGCCCTCATCACGGAGAGCAAGAAGATAGCCTCGATGAGACGCCTCACCGAGGCCCACCAGCGCGAAGTCGACCGCGCCGCCTTCGGGACGCCGCCGCCGAGCGGCCCGAGCCGAGCCGGCTTCGTCCAGAAGCGCGGCGCAGCCGTTGCCAGCATGCTGGGCGCAGATCGCCCCGTCTACGCCACCCCGCTCGAGAATCTGCGAGCCGCTCAGGCGGCAGCAGAGGAGCTCAATGGGCTGGGAGCCGATGAGCTCCCCTACATGACAAGACGGATCCAGCAGCTGATCGATGCGGCTGCAGAACGGCACGAAGCCGGCGCCCGAGCTGATAGCCATCCCCCGTGCCGGGAGCACGCCGCGACGTCCCGCTCGCCGACTGCGAGCGGCACGCGCCAGAAGAAAGACAAGGAGCCGGCTGCCAGCCGCAGCCGGACCCGCATCACTATCGAGCGCGACGCGGAAGGCCGCCCTCGGGCGGTTGAACATCAGGGAAACCTACCTCCTCCTCCGCCTCGAAGAGAAACACGCCTCACTCCACCGCCTGTCACCCATCCGACTCTTGGCGACGGACTCGGCCGCCGAGAAGGAATCAGCGAGAGTGACGCCCGCCACAGGATCGACCGCCTTGCTCGGTCCCTGGCGTTAGAAGAAGAAGACGATGTCGGCCCGCCATGCTTTGGCCCCCGCATCCGCGACGAGCCCTTCCCCAAAGGGTTCTCGCTCCCCAGAGACACGCCCAAGTACAACGGCTCGGTGAAGCCGGAAGATTGGCTCATTGACTACTCCACAGCCGTCAGCATCGCCCACGGCAACCGGCGCGTTGCCGTGAAGTACGTCCCCTTGATGCTGCAGGGCACGGCGCGCACATGGCTCAACAGCCTCAAGCCATACAGCATCAACAGCTGGCTGGACTTCACCGAGGTTTTCGTCCGCAACTTCACTAGCACCTACAAGCGGCCTCCCAAGCCTCGCCAGCTCTCCCTCTGCGTCCAAGGGCCCAACGAGTCGACCCGCGACTACCTCACGCGATGGGCCGAGCTCCGCAACTCCTGCGAGGGAGTGCATGAGGTCCAGGCCATCGAGTACTTCACTGCCGGGTGCCGAGAGGGCACCCTCCTCAAGCACCGACTCCTCTGCGACGAGCCGGCTACCCTCGATGAGTTGCTGATCACCGCCGACAAGTACGCCACTGCCGACTCCTCCATGAAGACCGAGCTCCGAGTGGACGCCTCGGGGAAGGTAGTCGCTCCGGCTCCCAAGACGCCGGCTGGCGACCCAAACCGGCGCCCCTACCAGAACGACCACAAGCGCAAGGGCCCCATGCCGACTTCCTCCAGTCGGCAGGTGGCCACAGTTGAAGACGAGCAGCCCGAAGAGCGGCCCGCTCCCAAGAAGAAGGGAGGCCGGCCGCCCTGGCAGCCGTCCTTCTCCTACGAACAAGCACTCGATGCCCCCTGCAAGTTCCACAGCGGCGCGAAGCCGTCCAACCATACAACACGGAAATGCCACTGGCTCACCCGCATCACCAAGGGCGAAGGGATAGTGCCGCCTCCGCCTCCCGGCCCGCCGCCTCCAGCTCCCCAGCAGCCGGCGGCCCGGCCGGCAGTCGGCGCCATCCAAGACGAGTTCCCCGAAGCGCACGACGCCTACGTCGTCTTCACGAGTCAAGTCGACGACAAGCGCAGCCGACGCCGGCAACACCAAGAAGTAAACGCAGTCGCCTCTAGCACCGCCGAGTTCATGCATTGGTCGGAAAAGCCCATCAGCTGGAGCCAGGCCGACCACCCAGAGGTGATGCCTTCGCCTGGCTCCTATGCTATGGTCTTGGACGTCACCCTTGCGACGGAGAGGCGAGCTGCCAGATTTTCCCGCGTCCTGATAGACGGCGGAAGCAGTATCAACATACTGTACCGCGACACCATGGACAAGCTGAACATCAAAGCAAAGCAGCTCATGCCGAGCCGCACAGTCTTCCATGGTATCGTACCCGGCCTATCTTGCTCTCCAATCGGCAAGATCAAGATGGATGTTCTCTTCGGAGACAAAGATCATTTTCGCCGGGAAGCAATATGGTTCGAGGTGGTGGATCTGGAGAGCCCCTATCATGCGCTACTTGGCCGACCTGCTTTGGCCAAGTTCATGGCTGTGCCCCACTATGCCTACCTGAAGATGAAGATGCCGAGCTCGAAGGGGATCATCACGGTAGCCGGCGACTACAAGAAGTCCATCGAGTGTGCCATGGCCAGCAGCCGGCTGGCCGAGTCCCTCGTGGTGGCGGAAGAGAAGAAGATGCTGGAACGGGTTGTGGCCATGGCCGGCAAGCAGCCGACCTTGTCCCCCAACCCCAAGGACTGTGATGCGCAGGGCTCCTTCCAGCCTGCAAAAGAGACGAAGAAGATACCTCTAGACCCGGAGCACCCGGAGAGGTTCGCCGTGATTGGGGCGAACTTGGACAGTAAATAGGAAGGCGAGCTCGCCGACTTCCTCCGTGAGAATCGAGACATCTTTGCATGGTCCCCAAAGGACATGCCGGGTGTCCCGAAGGATTTCGCCGAGCACAAATTACATGTCCGAGCTGATGCGAAGCCGGTCAAGCAACCCCTCCGCCGACTATCAGAAGAGAAGCGAAGAATCGTGGGAGAAGAGATAGCCCGGCTCCTTGCAGCCGGCTTCATCATGGAAGTGTTCTTTCCAGAATGGCTTGCCAATCCAGTTCTGGTTTTGAAGAAGAATAACAAGTGGCGCATGTGTATAGACTACACAAGTCTGAACAAGGCCTGCCCAAAGGATCCGTTTGCTTTGCCACGGATTGACCAAGTGATAGACTCTACAGCCGGATGCGAGCTGTTGTGTTTTTTGGATGCATACTCAGGGTATCATCAGATCAAGTTGGACCCAGCTGACCGCCTGAAGACTGCCTTCATCACACCCTTTGGAGCTTTCTGCTACCTGACAATGACATTCGGCTTGAGAAACGCCGGTGCCACTTTTCAGCGTTGCATGCAGAAATGTCTCTTGAAACAACTCGGCAGAAATGCCCACGTCTACGTAGACGACATTGTGGTGAAGACAGAGAAGCGCGGTACCTTGCTGGAAGACCTGAAGGAAACATTTGCCAACTTGCGCCGATTCCAGATCAAGCTCAACCCCGAGAAGTGCGTGTTCGGAGTACCAGCCGGCCAGCTGCTAGGCTTCCTGGTCTCCGAACGCGGCATTGAGTGCAACCCTGTCAAGATCAAGGCCATCGAGAGGATGGAGATACCCACCAAGCTGCGAGATGTGCAGAAGTTCACTGGCTGCTTAGCCTCCCTGAACCGTTTTATCAGCCGACTAGGAGAGAAGGCTCTCCCCCTGTACCGACTCATGAAGAAGTCCACTCACTTTGAGTGGAATGATCAAGCCGACCAAGCCTTCCATGAGTTGAAGAAAATGTTGACCACTCCGCCTGTCCTGGCCGCGCCGACTGAGAAGGAGCCCATGCTCCTCTACATCGCCGCGACAAGCCGAGTCGTCAGCACTGTTGTTGTGGTCCAGCGCCCGGAGGAAGGCCGAGCCCAGCTGGTCCAGAGGCCGGTCTACTATCTCAGCGAAGTACTATCCAGCTCAAAGCAAAACTACCCGCACTACCAGAAGATGTGCTATGGGGTGTACTTCGCTGCCAAGAAATTGAAGCCCTACTTCCAAGAGCACCCCATCACGGTCGTGTGCACTGCCCCGCTCGCCGAGATCATAGGCAGCCGGGATGCATCCGGCCGGGTGGCCAAATGGGCCATTGCCTTGGCGCCCTACACGATTTTCTATCAACCCCGCACCGCCATCAAGTCGCAAGCATTGGCCGACTTCCTCGTCGACTGGGCCGAGACCCAGTACTTACCGCCGGCTCCCGACTCTACCCATTGGCGGATGCACTTTGACGGGTCCAAGATGCGCACCGGCTTGGGAGCCGGCATCGTCCTCACCTCTCCCAAAGGCGACAAGCTCAAGTACACGCTGCAGATCCACTTCGCCGCCTCCAACAACGTGGCCGAGTACGAGGCGCTCGTACATGGGCTCCGGCTAGCCAAAGAGCTCGGCATACGCCGGATCCTGTGCTACGGCGACTCCGACTTAGTGGTCCAGCAATCATCTGGCGATTGGGACGCCAAGGACGCGAACATGGCGAGCTACCGCTTCCTCGTCCAGCAGATGAGCGGATACTTCGAAGGGTGCGAGTTCCTTCACGTGCCAAGGGCCGACAACGACCAAGCAGATGCCCTAGCACGGATCGGCTCCACCCGACAAGCCATACCGACTGGCGTCTCCCTCCAGCGCCTCCTCAAGCCGTCCATCAAGCCGTCTCCAGAGTCGGATTCCATCTTCGTACCGCCTGCGCCAGAAACAGCCGGATCCGGCTCAAGAAATCCCGCAGGCGGCACGGGGACTTCGACGACTGCCCCGGGAACCGACGTAGTCGCACCCGGCCCAGGGACCTCAGAGCCCGGCCCGGGGACTGCAGCAGTCGGCCCGGGGACTGCAACGACGCAAGAAGTGGTGGTCGACCCCAACGCAACACCCAACCCACCCACCCGAGTCATGGTGGCCACATAACAGCAGAAGAAGTCACAGCTCCCTCATGGGCCCAGCCCATCCTCAAGTTCCTAGTCAGCAGAGAGCTGCCGACTGATGAGATCGCAGCAAGACTAGTGCAACGACGAGCCGCAGCATACACAATAATCAACAGGGAGCTTGTGAAGCGCAGCGTCACTGGAGTCTTCCAGCGTTGCGTCGAGCCAGAAAAAGGAGTGGCAATCCTCAAAGACATCCACCAAGGCGAATGCGGCCACCACGCCGCCTCAAGATCCCTCGTGGCCAAGGCTTTCCGCCATGGGTTCTTCTGGCCGACTGCCTTGGAGGATGCTAAAGAAATAGTCAAGACCTGCAGAGGATGTCAAGTCTTCAGTTCCAAACAACACCTGCCGGCTTCTGCCCTCAAGACCATTCCCCTCACCTGGCCTTTCGCCGTCTGGGGACTGGACATGGTGGGCCCTTTCAAGACGGCCCGCGGTGGCTTGACACATCTACTCGTTGCTGTGGACAAGTTCACAAAGTGGATCGAAGCAAAGCCGATTAAGAAGCTGAACGGGCCGACTGCCGTGACATTCATCACCGACATCACTACTCGGTACGGCGTGCCGCACAGCATCATCACCGACAACGGCACGAACTTCGCCAAAGGCGCACTGGCACGTTTCTGCGCGACACAGGGCATCCGACTGGACTTAGCGTCCGTTGCCCACCCGCAGTCAAACGGCCAGGTCGAGCGAGCAAATGGACTTATCCTCTCCGGCATCAAGCCCCGACTGGTTGTACCACTGGAGCGATCGGCCGGCTGCTGGCTCGAAGAGCTGCCGGCTGTCCTCTGGAGTCTGCGCACTACACCCAACAAGTCAACCGGCTTCACTCCATTCTTCCTCGTGTACGGTGCCGAGGCTGTCATCCCAACAGACATCGAGTTCGACTCGCCTCGGATCACCATGTACACGGAGGAGGAAGCCAAAGAAGCAAGAGAAGACGGCGTCGACCTACTGGAAGAAGGCCGGCTGTTAGCCCTCAGCCGGTCCGCCATCTACCAGCAAGGCCTGCGCCGCTACTACAACCGCAAGGTCAAGCCAAGATCCTTCCAAGAGGGCGACCTTGTGCTCCGGCTGATCCAGCGAACAGCCGGCCAGCACAAGCTCTCGGCCCCTTGGGAAGGCCCCTTCGTCGTCAGCAAGGCACTCGGCAACGACTCCTACTACTTGATCGACGCGCAAAAGCCAAGAGCACGCAAGAGAGACGACTCCGGCAAGGAGTCGGAGCGACCATGGAACGCAAACCTCCTAAGACGATTTTACAGCTGAAAAGCAGTATGTATCACGCTACCCCTTTTGTATTAAGTTACAAACCAACAGGCCCCCCGAACAGTACTCGGGGACTGCCTTTTATTTATCTATGGATGACGAGTGTCATATCCATGAATGTCTTATTACATTTTGAATTCTTGTCCGGCACCGGGTCCGACTAGTCGGCCCGGGGACTGGCCGCCTTAAGCTATATTATAAGTTCTTCCCGAAGTCAGCAAAGTAGTGCGCCGGCTCCCCAGTCCTCTCTTGTTGAAAGTCGCAGCTCAAAGAACTGACTGTCCGACTAGCAAGAGAGAAGACAGAAAGGACGCCCACACGAAAACGGCTAAGGAACAACTAACCTATATAGCAAAAAGACGGCCTCCATATACGCCTGCCGACTGTCACAACAGCCGGCTGGCCGGCTTCCTAAAAACTTAGCTTAAGTCCGACCGAGCTAAAAGTACTTCCCCCTCCCTAATCGGCCAGGCACTCCCCGGCTACAGATTGCAGAGCAACTGTTTGTCTAGGGAGACGGCAACCAAGGGAGAACGACAAAGGAAAAAAGCAGAAGGACAAAAAGCAAAAGTACAAGGAAAGACCGATTGCATAACTTATATACATAAAAGCCCCCGATAGGCGGCAACAGACTTGAGTTTCAATACACCCAGTGGGTGGAACTGCGCAGACTAAACCAAAAACATTGTTCAAAAGTAACAAGACAGGAAACAAAAGAAAGAAGACAAAGGCGCGAAGGCCGAGTTGGTCGGTGAAGGCAGCTCGCCGGCTGAAGGAGTGGCCGCCTAGCTGGTCCCGGCTTGACCGCCTCCCGCAACACGAGACGCACTCGCACGCAGCGTAGTGCTGGAGGCGCGGTCAGGCTGGCCGGCTGCTCCACCAGCCGGCTCGATGTCTTCACCCTCCTCCTCCTCCTCTTCGCCCTCGTCGCTGGAGTCGATCTCCTCCGCCGAGTCCTCGCCGTACGCCGGGTCCAGCCCGAACCAATCTTCCGGCTGGGCGACTCCATTGTCGTCCACCTCGGGGGCGAAGACGTTGGTGTCGGTGTAGTCGGCGATTGCCGAAGCCCGTCGAATGATGGCCGGCCGCGCCGGCTCCAGCTCCGCGTCGGCTTGCTGCTGCCAGGTGGCCAGCTGGTCCAGATTCAAGCCTGGGTACCAGGCCTTGACGAACTCCAGCGCCTGCGCGGCGCCGGAGCGAGCCGCTGACGCCTTCCAAGCCTCGAAGCGCCCGACGGCCACCTCCAACCAGTCGGCGGTCCGACTGGGAGTGCGCGGGATCACTTGGCCGGGCCAGAGGGCGGCCAGGACCTGCGACCCGCCACCCTGAAGCCGGCGGAGCAGCCTGTGAGCCGGCTGGATACGAGCCTGGATCGCCAGGAGCTGCTCCGCCAGCGAGCGACCGGCAGTCGGCGAAATCTCGAAGCCGGCTTGCCTCTTCGCCTGGCGACGAGCTTCGATGGCCTGGTTGGCGGCAGTGGAATAGCCGGGGAAGTACTCTATGCAAAAAAGAAAAGAAGAACCCCAAGTCAGAAAAACAAGTCAAAATGACAGATGGCAAGAAAGGACGAAGGGGTAGACGACTTACCGTCAACCAGATCCTCAATCTGGCCATAGCCGGAGACCAGAGTCTGCCTGGCTTCGTCCCAGGCGGCCGCCTCCGTCTCGAACTCGGCCTGGAGGGCGGCTTCGCGGTCCTGCGCGGCCTTCAGCGCCGCCTTGTGGCTTTCCTCCTGGTCGGCCAGCTTCTTGACCAGGCGGTCGCGCTCCTGCACCAAGACGGCGAGCTCCGCGTCTCTGGCACGAAGAGCAGTCTGGGACTCCCCCAGCTGTGCCCTCAGACTGGCGTTGGCCGCTGCAGAGATAGAAGAACAAGAAGAACGATGAGAAATCATCAAGGAAGATCCGAGCCGACTGCTCAGTCGGCCCGAATCTCGGGGACTACACCCAGTGGGTGCGCTGACGCGCCCCCACATGAGATAGAGATCAAGTCACATACCTCGGCTTTCAGTGAGATCGGCGCTCTTCTGCGTCAGCTCCCGAGCCTGGGAGTTGAAGGCGGCCGCTCGGAGGTTGTGATAGTCCTGCAAGATGGACAGAAGATCGACGTGAGAACGAAAGCAACGATGAGAAATCATCAAGGAAGATCTGAGCCGACTGCTCAGCAGTCGGCCCGAATCTCGGGAACTACACCCAGTGGGTGCGCTGACGCGCCCCCACGAGAGAAATCAAGAAGAAGATGAGAATACTAACCCGGATGGCAGCCCGCGTGGCGAGGAATTCGTCGGTGAACTGCCGCAGCGCCGCGGCTTGGCCCTGGAGCCGGGTCCGGACGTCTTGCGCGGCGATGTTCACTACGTCTGTCCCTCCGCCTGGCGTCCACCCGGAGGTAGCGCTGGCCGCCTCCGCGTCTCGGGCTGACGAGCTGGAGCCCACGGCCGGCCGTGGCTCCGACGCCGCTTTCTGCGGCTCCGACGCGGCCTTCCCGGCGCGCCGGCTTGGCGGAACCCGGACCGCCACCGCAGCTCCCGCGGCCGGCTCGCCTTCCGCCGACTGTGCGGACGCAGGCTCGGTCTGACCGCCTTGGGCCGCCCTGGTCGGAGGAGTCGGCCCCGGCGCCTCCCTCACGAAGATGACGTCGTCGCCGCTCCCGCCCAGACCCGGCTGGGAACCGCTGGCTCCCCCTGGCGAGGGATCCGCGTCCTCGGGTGCCATGGCGCGCAGGGGGGTGACCATCAAGGCCTCCCCTGCCGCCGCTTCGGCCTCGGCCTCTGCCTGGGCCTTGGCTGCAGCCTCGGCAAGCGCCTTCGCCGCCTCCTCCTCCCGAGATGCCTGGGCGGCGGCTGCCCTCCGTGCCTCCGCCTCCCGCGCTTCCTGCTCCTCCCGCACCTCCCGCGCGTTCCTTTCCGTCGCCTCCAGGAGGGCAGCGCGGGGATCTATGCGGCGGGAGGTGCTCCCAGAGCCCCCTGGCGACTCGACAACGGAGCCGGCAGCCGCCCGCTCGAGTGACAGTGGAGCTCTGATCAAAGAAAAGAAGACGAAGGTTCAGAAAACCACCCAAGAAAAGAAAGAAGGGGAATACACAGAAAGAGAGAAAGCTTACGCTGACACAGCCTGCGGCTGCTTCACCACTTTGCGGAAGCGAGCCGCCTTCGCGGCCGCTTCTTCCCGCCTGGGCGGCGCGACGTTTCTGGCCTCTACCCCGAGCAGGCTGCGCGCCGGAGGAGCCCGCGCCGCGTCCGGAGGCTGGCTGGCCGGGCGGGACGACTTCGGCTTCGTCCTCGTCCGGCCAATCATCGAAGGTCGTGGAGAACCCGGTGCCGCCTGCTTCGCCGCCGGCTTGGCCACCAGCCGGCTCGGCGGCTTCCTCCATATGGACCGCCCCCAGATCGGGGTCCTCCTGGTCGTGCTCGGTCCGGTCGGGGACGAAGCGGCGCTCCACGTCCACCCCGCTGGCCGGCCGAAGCAGAGGATTCTATCGAAAGAGCGAGCCGACTGAGTTAGAGTCGGCCCGGAGGAACTCGGCGACAAAGAGAAAAAGAGAAGGGGAGTGTACCGTAGGCGGAGGATTGGCGCGGCTGTATGGCTCCTTGCTGAATTGCCAGTCATCGGGAAGCTGGCAGTTGGCGAGGTAGTTCACCATGTCGGCAGCGTCGGCCTGCGGCATGTCCTTGGTACACATCCGGCTCGGATCGAGCTGGCCGCTCATCTGACAGATCAGATGAGGCCGGCTCTGGAGCGGGAGGACCCGGCGTGTGACGAACGCGGCCAGGAGGTCGGGCCCCGTCAGGCCCTCCGTCTGGACCATCACCCACAGGCGGGCGATGGCGGCGTTTCCTCCCTGCGACAGCGTCACCGCCCGGAAGGACCACTGGGGCAGCCTCCCCGCCGGCGGGCCGGCCACGTAAGCCGGCAGGTTGACGTAGTCGCCCCGTGGAGCGATGTTCCGCACGTAGAAGTATGATTTCTGCCACTTCTTCACCGATTGGATCAGCGTGATGACGGGGAAGGGGTTGTCGGCGCCCGATCTTCGCGACGCGATGAAGGCGCCAGTGTGGGCCGGCACGCCCTGGCTGCGCGTACCCAGCTTCGACTGGAAGAACTCCCCCCAGAGCTCAAGGGTGGGGAGGACGCCAAGATAGCCCTCGCACAGGGTGACGAAGGCCGACAGCAGCACCACCGCGTTGGGGGTGAGGTGGTGCGGCTGGAGCTGATAGAAGTCCAGCCAGGTGCGGAAGAAGGCGCTCACTGGCAAGCCGAAGCCACGCAGGAAGTGCGAGCGGAAGACCACCCGCTCGCCATCCCGCGGCGCCGGCCTGATTTCTTTCTCCGGCGCGAGGCGGACCTCCACTTTGTCCGCACTGGGCAGACGCCGTGTGTCCCGGAGGAAGTCGTTGTGGACGATGGAGCCATCCCAATCCCCGCCACACTGCTCTACGTGGGGAGGCATGGCGGAAGCTAGCACGGCGGCGGAGGAGCGTGCGGAGGAAGAGCGCGGCGGCGAGGCGCTGTTGCGAGAACGAGCAAGGCAAGAAGACGGCGGAAGTAGGAGGAGCGTGCGAAGGCCTGCCGCCCTCCACCTCCCCTTACTTATAGCCTCGCGCGGCCGAAGAGGCCGGACGTGGGGGGAGACGTGGGATTAACTGCGCCCACTCCCCCCACGTCTCGCGTTTATTACGCATAAGTGCGAGCCGAAACTGCCGCACGGAACGTGCGGGCGGTTCCGGGATACAAAAGATCCGCGCCTGGGCCGGGGCGCGGACGTGGCGGGCCCCCTCTCTTCGGCAACGTCCCGTCTCGCGCATGGGCTGGCAGGCTTTCCGGCTACGTGGCGCACCGTCGGCCCGCGGCCGGCCCACGGCCCGGCGCACATGCCAGCGGATTCCCGCCCTCCGACTCCAGAAGATTTCGGCTCAGGCGACGTGCCTGACCAAGGCCGGCTCCCAGCTGCCGGCTTGTCATGATGAGAAGCTGTTCGAGCTTCTCGAACCCTACTCCACCTCGAAGCCCGATCAGCTTCAAGGACTACTGTCGGAGTAAGTGGCCACGGGTAGCCAAACCGGCTACCCCTGGCTCTTTAGAAAATTTATCAGGCCTTTGGGCCTTCAAGCACTCCAAGCATTTGGGCCGCCTTCCCGGGCCGGCTACCACTAAAGCCGACTCCCGGAAGGCGACCCAGCCTCACCGACTCCAAGAAGCCGGCCAAGAAGGACGCCGACTCCTAGAAGCCGGCCAAGACCACAACCACTCCTACATAACGACGACCTGACGGGGCATGGCCACAGTGCGGCCCACGACCCCCGAAGCCCGAGGCGGGCATGGCTACAGGAGGCCGTACGGGAGGGATGTCTCCCGTGCGGCCCGGCACTGTAGCCACGCCAGCTACGACGTCATCCACGACCCCCTCCTGTACGGCCCAAGGACTGCGGGCCCCTTCAGCCAGAGAGAGGTGTGAAGGCGGCCCGGCTTTCCCTAGTCGGCCGGGAGCATAGCCGGCCTCCGGAAGCCGGCTACTCCCTTCCTCGAAGCAGGAGCCCCATTAAGGAGACAAGACGAGGTGAGGCTACAGTGATAGCCCCCGAGGCGGCCCACTGTAGCCATGCTCACCACGACAAAGCCCTCATCATCAGAGGCGCGGCTACAGTAAGCAGCCGTCGACAAAGCCCTAGGCGGTGGGGCCGGCCTGTCGACCAAGTAACCGGCAGCCGGCGGGACCCACCAGCCGGCGGGACCCAGCAGCCGGCGGAGAAGCCGGCGAGCATAGACACTGACGGCTGGGGCCAGATCCCAGCCGGATCACCATTGTACCCCTGGGGGGTAGGCCTATATAAACCCCCCGGAACACCCATGCAAAGGGTTGGCCACTGAGCATAGTTGGCCACTGAGCATAGTTGGCTTCTAGTTCGCACCCAAGCATAGTTGGCGCCTCTGCATGTTTGGCTTCCAAGCATAGCACACACACACACACCATAGATAGAGAGAAGCAAGAGCTAGCCTTGTTCTTCTTCTCCCTTGATCCCAACAGCTCTAGGAGCGATTGTAGCTACTCTTTATCGAGCTAGTGATCATGCGGAGACCCCGCAGAGCAGGACTAGGGGTGTTATCTCCTCGGAGAGCCCCGAACCTGGGTAAGATTCGCCGGCGTGCATGTCTTCGCCTCATCCCGTTTCCAGGCACCGGCGACGTTTTATTGGCTCCCACAATGATAAGCCATCCTTTGGCATATGTCGCACCAACCACCTGACAAGGGACATCCCAGCATCGAAGGAATAAAGAGAAAAATGAGTCTTGGCAAAGCTTCAGAGTTCGTCACAGACAATGAAGGAATATTATGGTACGGGGACAGACTTTGCGTACCTAACATTGAGGGACTCAAGCAACAAATCCTAACTGAAAGCCACACCGCTCCTTACTCGAACCACCCTGGAGGAACCAAAATGTACAAAGACATTCAGGAAAGATTTTGGTGGCACGGTATGAAAAGGGATGTAGCCGCATTTATTGCTTGTTGCGATTCATGTCACCGCATCAAAGCCGAGCATCAAAAGCCAGCAGGGCTACTACAGCCAAACAGGATACCTGAGTGGAAATGGGATGAAATCAGAATGGACTTCATCATCGGACTACCTCGATCGCAACGAGGAAATGATGCCATATGGGTCATCACAGATAGGCTAACCAAGGTTGCTCATTTCATTCCCGTGAAGACGACCTACTCCACTCAAAGGCTAACCAAGCTTTATCTCTCCCGTATAGTTTGTCTGCATGGAGTCCCAAAGACTATAATATCCGACCGAGGCACCCAATTTGTCTCGAAATTCTGGGATCACCTACAACAAGCTCTGGGCACGCAACTAGCTTTCAGTACAGTGTACCACCCCCAGACTGATGGACAAACGGAACGCGTGAATCAAATCCTAGAGGACATGCTGAGAGCCTGTGTGCTCACCTATGGATCCAGTTGGGAAGAAAGTTTGCCGTATGCCGAGTTTGCTTACAACAACAGTTACCAAGCCAGCTTACAAATTGCACCCTTTGAAGCATTGCACGGACGGAGGTGGCGTACCCCACTAAATTGGTCAGAGGCAGGTGACAGTCATATCTTCGGCCTAGACACGCTCAAGGAGGCCGAGGAGAAGGTTAAGCAGATCAGGGACAGACTCAAGATAGCTCAAAGCCGACAAAAGAGCTATTACGATCAAAAACATCGTGAGGTCAGCTTTGAACCCGGTGATTTCGTATACCTGCGAGTGTCTCCTATGAGGGGCCTGCAACGGTTCAAAATTGAGGGGAAGGTAGCCCCGAGATTTATTGGACCATTCTGTATAGTTGCACGAAGAGGCACAATGGCCTACAAACTAGACCTACCCAGGGAGCTGTCAGACGTCCATGACGTGTTCCACATCTCACAATTGAGGAAATGTGTAAGTAACCCGGAGAAGCATGTATCTCATGAGAGCATCGATGTGCAACCAGACCTCACCTACAGAGAGCGGCCAGTAAAGATATTGGAAGAGTCTGAAAGGAGGACCCGGCAGAAAACGATAAAAAATTTCAAGGTTCAGTGGAGCAATCACACCGAGGATGAAGCTACATGGGAAAGAGAAGATTTCCTTCAGGCAGAGTACCCACATCTATTTGAGGATCAGCTGAAATCTCGAGGACGAGATTTTTCCTAAGGGGGTAGGCGTTGTGACACCCAAAATTTTTAATTGGATTTCTTCAAACTTTTATTTTTATTTGAGGAGGGTATTTAAATTTTCTTCTAAAGAACCCACCCTCTCAAAAACTTTCTTTATGGCAAGTATTTTGTTTTGGGTTCACCCAAGACTTGGTTCTTGGTCTTGGAGTTTTTCCCTTTTGTTTGGACTCAAAACCAAATGCTTTTCACTTGGGAAAATATTATTTTGAAAAATCTTTTAAATGGCCCTAGGGCATTTTGAGTGATCTCCTCCCCTTTTCAAAATTCCTCTTGCCATGACCTAAGTGGAAATCCACTCCCATAAACCTTTCCCCATCTTTGGATCATGATATACCTCAAATCCAGCAAGTTGAACCTCTCCATATAATTATTTCCATTTATTTCTTATCAAAAACAATTTCTGCCTTCTATCTTGATCCTTGGAGGTTTACAAAGGAGCTACCCTTTCTGCTTTGAGTTTTGCTTCCAAACCAATTTCCCTAGCTAGTCCTTTGAGCCCTCAACCAGGATCCATGAAGATCCACTGGTCTCCAGTTCAAATAATTCAAACTATACTTGCTGCAAGTTTGGACCTTATTTGCCAAATTTGATGAAATTCATTTGAATTCTTCTCCTAAAAATCTGAGAATAATCAGGCAGCCTCTGCGTGCATTGAGAGGTCACCTCACCAAGTCCCAGCTCCAGAAAAAAAATTCTTCATGCCAAATCATTTCGTCGAACACCTGCAGAGCACTGTCAATATCATGTTCAGTTAATTCAGAGATACAGTGTCTGAAACTACTGTCGTTTTCTTCAGTGTTCGTTGTCAATCTCGCCAGTGTCACTGTGGCGCCTTGCTCCCCGTCCCCTCCCTCTTGTCCCTGCGTCGCACGAACGCCTGGAAGGTTGCGGGCGTCGGCGATGAGCAGGAGGAGGTGCGCCACCCCGTGAGCGACGGCAGCGGCGGCTTTGCGGCCGGCAGAGAGGGGCGCAGCGTAGACGGCGCCGCCCAGCGCCGCCCAAGCCACCCGAGGCCGCAGCGTGGCCATCCACTCCCTCGTGCGCGCTGCCACCCTCGTTGTGAACCGCTGGGCACGGAGCATGCTCTCTGCCGTCGCAGTGCCCGTACGGCCGCCCCGTCAAAGACCGGTGCCATTACGCCAAGCCCGACCAAGTTTAGCAGTGGAACGGGACCAGTAACTCTCACTGATGGTGCCTAGCCTCCTAAATCCACTGCCCAACCACTACCTCGCCGTAATCGCTCGCCGGAGATTTCCCGTTCACGGCCACCCCCTCGAATCGCCTATAAATAGAGGCCCCGAGCTCGAACTCGAACCCACACCACCTCTGCACTCCACCAACACCACGCCAAGCCACTGGAAGAGCCCCGAGGGACCCTTCTTCCCCAACTCCGACTGTCGCGACCCGCCACGGGATCCAGCTCGATTCGCCCCCGTTTGTGCACCTCCACCCCTCAACTCTTGCCAGTAGCTTCCTTATGCATCCACTCTCCTGACCCGCTCTTCAATTCAGAGTTTGCAGCACCCACTGGAGTTCTCCACCATCGCCCGAGCCGCCGTCCGCCGGAGAAAGTGTCGCCGTCGACGTGGTGCTCTCCGTCGGTCAAGTCCACCACCCACCGACGCAGAAGGACGCACTGAAATTCTTGGTACACTCCGATCTCCCTGTCTCGCCATGGTTCAACGCCGGCGACCACCGCAGCCTTCGGGCGCCGGCGAGGTTTTTTAACCTGATGTGTGGACCCCCCCCCCGTCAGCCTCTCTTCTCTCACCGGCGAACCGTTTTCAGTTGGCGCCTTCAGGCAGAATACGTTTTCCCTTTGGGCTGGCGCGTTTCTTTCAGAACCGTTTTCTGTTTTCTCAGTTAAGTCCCTGGTTCTTTTCTGTTTCATCACAGATTAGTCCCTGGACTAAAACCCTTATAACTTCTTAATAAAAGATGATTTTTGAGTGATTCTTTTTCTGACAGTCTTATATTTTTGTCTAGTTTTTTATAGTATTTATTTGGAAAAAATTTGGGACAACTTTTATGCACGCGATGATTTTCACGTTAGTATACGTTTTCGCTATACCGTAGGTTCCGGAAGAGGTGACGGAGCCGCGAACTTCGCCGAGCTAGAGTCCGACTTCTCCGAACCAGGGAAGCATGTTTGAACCTTTGATATGACGGGTGTTTGCATGTTTGCTCGAATGGTTTGTGCATGGCATATGAGCACCGGTGAGTATCTCGTTGCATGTAAGGCAACTGCCCGTGTGTTCCGAAGTTACTGTGGTCTCTGATGAGAGATGGCCTAGTCATGTGGTGACATGAAAGGCAGTAAGGTGGTATTGTTGTAGCATGCCAACCTTACGATGTCCGATAAACTCCGACGTTAACGTGGACTGAGTCACGTTATCGTTCTTCCCCCTTTCCGTGCCGCCACATGTTTTCTGCAAAGAATACGGTTTAGTAAGTTGGTAACCTCTTTCCGTGTACACACCAAATAGAGGGGCCGGGATGAGGGTTCCATGGCCCTGGATTAAAGCCAGTCATCCGGTCAGGGGGCATGGGTTTTTTCGGTTGGGACCGAGAGGGGGGCACCCCTTAGAGCGCGCGTATATAAATTTGATCCCATGCTACGCGAGGTTGTAGCCTCCCCGTCTCAAGGTATTTCTTGAACGTTGCCGAGGGTGATTCCTGGCTTCGGAATGTTGAATGGGTGTGTACTGGTTAGATGTGTTTCTCCTAAAACACCGTAAACGGAACTAGTCCCCGTGACTACTGAAATCCGTTGGCTGTTGTTAAAGTACAAACTCTGCAGAGTCAAATTCCTTCCGAGTCATCGTATCTATGGTCAAGGACCATGGCCAGTATATCCATATCTATGTCAATCCTCGTGGTATATCCCTGGTGAACAAGCTTGAGTGGTAAACCCAGTTTAATTGTTATTCCTGTGGATGGACTAACCTTTTATTTATCCTGTACTTGAAATGATTTATATTCTTGAGCTACTGAATTATTAAGTTATGATATAAGCCCTTTATGTGATGTCGCTCAGACGTCCGACTGTGGCACTCTTGTTATTTACTTTTGATATAAGCCCTTTATGTGATGTCGCTCAGACGTCCGACTGTGGCACTCTTGTTATTTACTTTTGATATAAGCCCTTTATGTGATGTCGCTCAGACGTCCGACTGTGGCATGCACTGTCCTTTATATTATATTATAAGCCCTTTATGTGGTGTCGCCTTGACGCCCGACTGCGGCATTGTTATTTCTTTTATTTCCTCTCGAGGAGTCATTCAGACACTCGTTTGGCCCTCAGTATTACTTTGGGATTTCGGGAGGACTACCGCCCAACTTCCCTTTACTTTCCCATGCATTATTATCTCGTTGTCTGAGTGCGCTTGTTGATCTGTTCATATGCAGCATGTTTACGTTTGATATATCTTATGTCTGAACTGTCTTGCGAGTACTTTCATAGTACTCACCTGGCTTGTTGATTTGGCCAGATGTTGACGAAGGCGATCTCATGGATGAAGAGTTTGATAGTGAGTCCGACGCCTAGAGGAATCCCAGTCAGTCCCGTGCGATCCTGGATATTGGTCATTTGTATCATATACGCTTCCGCCACCCACAATAAGTCTCCTCGAGCCTCACTCCGACGCTCGGAGAGCTGTTAGTTTTCAGGAGTCATATCACCCACTTCGCTGTGATATATCCACCACCGCTTTTATCATGAGTTAGTAGTTATGCCACCCTATCCGCCTTTATGTATTATTGGCGTGCTTGTAATAAATTGTTGAGCAGTCTCCGCTCAACCTTGTATTATATTTAGTACTCCTGGTATTTCCTTCTGTGATCAAGTTTTTGTCTAACAGTAAGAAGGAATTCTTCTCTACTGGTCCGTAAAAGGGATCGATTTCTCAATAAATATTTTTATTGGAAAACCGGTCGTGACAGGCGCCGCCCGGGCCATGAAAACCGCCAGCGCCTGAGCCGCCGCCCGGGCCATTGTTGCCATTAAAGGCATTGGAATTCCTAAAGGCCTTCATGATTGCGCAATCTTTCCATAGATGAGTAGCTGGCTTCTCCCTAGAGCCATGCCTCGGACAAGGCTCATTTAACAACTGCTCGAGCGTCGGGCCTGACCCGCCAGCTCGGGGAGGTGGCCTCCCTTTACGTTGCTGGTTGTTACCCTGTGAGTTGGCATTGGCCACGAACTCCATGCTGCCATTAGCCTTGCGCTTGTTACCTCCTTGATTTGCCGGGTTATGCTGAGGACCCTTGCCATTGCCGTTCTTCCTTCCCTTCCCTGTCCTTTCATCATCTGACGCGGGGTCCTGGGTACTATCAGAGTCGGCGTACTTGACGAGAGCTGCCATCAGCATACCCATATCATTGCAGTCGCGCTTGAGCCGCCCGAGTTTCATCTTCAAGGGCAGGAAACAACAATTCTGCTCCAACATCAAGACTGCAGAACCGGCGTCCATCTTATCAGATGAATGTATTATCTCTTTGACCCGGCGAACCCAATGTGTCGTAGACTCACCCTCCTGCTGTTTACAGCTAGTCAAATCCACAATTGACATAGACTGCCTACAGGTATCTTTGAAATTTTGGATGAACCGGGCTTTCAGCTCAGCCCAAGACCCGATAGAATTCGGTGGCAGCCCTTTCAACCAAGTGCGGGCAGTCCCATCTAACATCATGGTGAAGTACTTGGCCATCGCCGCTTCGCTGACTTCCAGCAATTCCATGGCCATCTCGTAACTCTCGATCCAGGCTCCGAGTTGTAAAGCAGCCGTGTAATTAGGCACCTTCCTAGGACCTTTGAAGTCCTTGGGTAGACGTTCATTGCGGAGAGCCGGCACTAAACAAGGGACGCCTCCAGTCCGTGTAGGGATACCCACGTCGACGGAAGCCGTCGGATAAGCCGGGGGTGTCTGGTAAGCCGTCAACTGAGGCACCTACTCCGCCTCTTGCCGTGCTCTGTCTTGGTCTGTTGCGTGAAAAGCTCCGTTATGAGCCGGGCCATGGCCAGGCGGTAAGTCATGGCGTCGGACATTACTTGAGCCGGTCGCTGAAACCATGTGTCTGCTATAACTCGGGCTCCGGCCTGGACGAGGGGTTGAATGGATCCTGTCCCGACTGTAAGAGTACGCCTCTTGTTGCGCCAGAGCTGTCTGAAGGTACTTCCTGACCCGGCGGGTTTCGTCCGCTATTGGAGAGTCGTCATCAATTGGAAGAGCCGCCAGCCGTGCCGCTGTGGCGACCATGTTTTCCAACGGGTTGGCATAATGACCCGACGGTATTGGCACATACTGAGGTGGGGCAGGGTTCACCCGGGGTGGTCCCATTACTTGGGGCTGAATTGGTGTCCCAGCCCCGGGTACTATGATCTCTGGCGGGTTACTAGACCCTGCACCTGGCGTGTTGAAGAGGTTTCGAGGATCGTAAACCGGAGGGAGTCGAGATTGGGCCTTTTGATGCCTCCTTCTCATGACCTCATTGGATGCGTTTTGATCCATCGTGAACCGGAAGGACTGTGCCTGAATCAGCTGTGTCTGGGCGTCGAGAGCCGCCCTCTCTGCAGCCATCCTGATCCCCTCCGCCGCCAGATCCTCCTTGGCCTTTGCTAGATCCAACTTTAACTGTGCCACCTCCGCGTCATGTTGAACTTGATCCACCGGAGCTACCGTGGCGGTCAACAGGACCGTCATTTTATCTGTAAGATCCATCAGCACCTGAGGCGGCGAAGGCACAGGGCTTCCTGACCCGGAGGCGGGGTTTTGAACAGGTTGTGCGCCGGCCATGAAGATTCTAACCCGGCTCGGCGGTTCAAAGGGGTCCGGAATGCTGTCGCCATCGGAACAACCCCTGAGCCTGCCATCTTGAAGTTGATACAACGAGTTTGACTCATCCGTAGACGACTCGCCGTCAGAGCCGGCGGCCGTCTCATCACCAGATCCAGATCCATCAAAGAGTCATCCATGAACGCATCCCACAAAAGCATGCTTCAAGGCAGGCAGGGCCCGGGCGGGTCGTGCACGCTGAGCCGTCTCGATGAGATCGGCGCACTGATCCGGCTCAGGGCCCGGCTCACCAATCTTGCCAATGAAGACATGAATTCCGCCGAAGGGGACCCGGTACCCGTACTCAATTGAGCCGGCGTCGGGGCCCCAATTTGCATCGTCGATGTAGAGCTTGCCGCGATGACTCTTGGTCATCCGGCCCACAACGTATCCCTTGAGCCCTTCGAAGCTGCCTTCAAGAACTCAAATCCACCGTGCGCTGGCCCCACGGTGGGCGCCAACTGTCGTGGAATTGTCACAGCAGATGTCCTTGAGCTAGGACTTAGTCGTCGAGCCATCGTAGCTAGGAAACTTAAAGGGGTTAAACGGGACAAGGAACACGAGGGTTATACTGGTTCGTCCCCTTACGGTCAAGGTAAAAGCCTACGTCCATTTGAGGTTATATTACTTGAGGTTTCGACGACCAGGAGCTAAACGGCCCTGTCTGGTTATCGATCTGATCTTACTTGTCCCTAGACCGCCGCCGGGTCGTCCCTTTATATAGAGAGGTTGACGCCCAGCGGCTCTCAGAGTCCCGGCCGGCTCATAAGAGTGTCCGGCTCAGACTCTCAACTATTCCTGCCTTACACTACAAGTCTTGCCATACGGCGGTTTATCACTACGGGCCTTAAGCCCCCTCCGGGTCTTAAGCCCATTATCTAACCCGCCGTCTTCAAGCTCGGTACTGGGCTTCACATGATGACCATTATGAGTAACCCGGCCCCTCCTGGGCAGGTGACTCTAATGGTTATATCCTCAACAATATGTAACTTGACTAGAATTTCGTGTAGATCATCTTGGTGCATCTTAACTTGCTGTTTAACAACTTGAACATAAGGTTTGTTCAGATCTGGACCAAATTCTAAATTTGCATATGAGGACTTACCGGAATTGTTATATGTTGTTCCCGGCCTCATTTAAACTTGCTTTGATGTGTTGCTCTTGTATGCATCATCTCTTGCCATGAGTAGCTTCATGTAGCATTGTCATGCATCATGCTTGGTTGTGCATCATGTCATGCTTATGTGTTGCGTGTTTACCCTGTTGTTTGCTTCTTTCCAGTTGTGCTTCTTCTCGATAGTTCCCGTTTCGTTGCGTTCGTGAGGATTCGTTCGACTACGCTTGGTTCGTTTTGGTGGCTTCATCTTCTTCATGGACTCGTTCTTCTTCCTAGCGGGATTTCAGGCAAGATGACCGTTACCCTGGATCTCACTACTATCATTGCTATGCTAGTTGCTTCGTTCTATCTCTATGTTGTGTTACCTACCACTTGCTTATCAAGCCTCCCAAATTGCCATGAACCTTTAACCTTTGTCACCCTTCCTAGCAAACCGTTGTTTGGCTATGTTACCGCTTTGCTCAGCCCCTATTATAGCGTTGCTAGTTGCAGGTGAAGATGAAGTTTGTTCCATGTTGGAACATGGATATCATGAACTGTGTTGGGATATCACAATATCTCTTATTTAATTAATGCATCTATATAATTGGTAAAGGGTGGAAGGCTCGGCCTTATGCCTGGTGTTTTGTTCCACTCTTGCCGCCCTAGTTTCCGTCATATCGGTATTATGTTCCCGGATTTTGTGTTCCTTACACGGTTGGGTGATTTATGGGACCCCCTTGACAGTTCACTTTGAATAAAACTCCTCCAGCAAGGCCCAACCTTGGTTTTACCATTTGCCTCACCTAGCCTTTTTTTCCCATGGGAGTTGTCCTGAGGGTCATCTTTATTTTACCCCCCCGGGCCAGTGCTTCTCCAAGTGCTGGTCCAAACCGAGCGATGTCCGGCGCCCCCTGGGCAACCAGGGTCTATGCCAACCCGACGTCTGGCTCATCCGGTGTGCCCTGAGAACGAGATATGTGCAACTCCTATTGGGATTTGTCGGCACATCCGGGCGGCTTTGCTGGTCTTGTTTTACCATTGTCGAAATGTCTTGTAACCGGGATTCCGATACTGATCGGGTCTTCCCGGGAGAAGGAATATCCTTCGTTGACCGTGAGAGCTTATAATGGGAGAAGGAATGTCTTGTACGGTAGTACCGCGGCCCGTCGTGGTAGTACCATGAGCCCCTGCGGTAGTACCGCTTGTCTGGAGCGGTAGTACCGCAGGTCGCGGGTTGAGTAAGTGGATAACGGTTGGATTTGTCTCTCCACTATAAAAGGGGTGTCTTCTTCCTCTAGTTGACTACCTCTTCCATCCCAAGCTCCATTGTTGCTCCAAGCTCCATTTTCGCCCGATCTCTCTCCCTGGCCAATCAAACTTGTTGATTTGCTCGGGATTGGTTGAGAAGGCCCCGATCTACACTTCCACCAAGAGAAATTTGATTCCCCTCCTAATCCCTAGCGGATCTTGTTACTCTTGGGTGTTTGAGCACCCTAGACGGTTGAGGTCACCGCGGAGCCATAGTCCATTGTGGTGAAGCTTCGTGGTGTCGTTGGGAGCCTCCAATTAAGTTGTGGAGATTGCCCCAACCTTGTTTGTAAAGGTTCGGTCGCCGCCTTCAAGGGCACCAATAGTGGAATCATGGCATCTCGCATTGTGTGAGGGCGTGAGGAGAATACGGTGGCCCTAGTGGCTTCTTGGGGAGCATTGTGCCTCCACACCGCTCTAACGGAGACGTACTTCCCCTCAAAAGGAAGGAACTTCGGGAACACATCCCCGTCTTCACCGGCTCCACTCTTGGTTATCTCGTGCCTTTACTTGTGCAAGTTTATTTGTGTTACATTCCTTGCTTGCTTGTGTGCTTGTTGTTGTTGCATCATATAGGTTGCCCACCTAGTTGCACATCTAGACAACCTACTTTGATGCAAAGTTTAATTTGGTAAAGAAAAGTTTAAAATTGTTAGTTGCCTATTCACCCCCCTCTAGTCAACTATATCAATCCTTTCAGGTAGGCAATCGTTCGATGCCTGAAACAAAGTGTGAAAGGGGTTCAGAGCAATGTGAATAAGTATTGTGTCTAATACCAGAATTGATGATCTCTCGAGAGGTGGCTCGTGAATTACATACAAGGCCACGCGCGAGGAATAACTTTGGAAACCGGGAATGTATAGGAGAGTCAGGTTTCGATCATGTGGAACTGTGGGTTATGGCCCACCATGTGGGTTAAAGTAGAAAGTGTGGTGACATCTTGCACGGTCATGATAGTAAGGCATGTCAGAGGATAGCATGTCAGTTATGTCGGCATCAACATTAGTACCAAGGGCGGGGGACGGAGAGAACCATTTTCCTGCTCATTGAAACGAGGCGGACCAATAGGCAAAGTTCTCGTCCATTGGTGGTTACCAGAATGTCATCAACAAAAGCAACACGGTCTTAGTGACACGGTTGTACACCAAGGTTGTCGGATTCAGGGCTCCGCAGACCCTTGAGGGAGGTTTGAACTCTGGGGTGCGCACGAAGGACTCTCTCTCTCCCCAGCCTGCCTACCCAATGATTCCACGGCCTAGCTCGAGGAACTTGAAGAACACGAGACACAGAGATTTATACTGGTTCGGGCCACCATGTGGTGTAATACACTACTCCAGTGTGGTGGTGATGGATTGCCTCATGGGCTGAGGATGAACTAGTACAACGGTGAACAACCTTCGAAGGAGAGGTGTTCTTGAGCTCTAGGAGCTGGTGAGGATGAACTTGGAGGAATGGATCCGGTCCCAGATCAGTTCGTCCCTCCCTCTCTATTGTGGTGGCTAGTCCTATTTATAGAGGCCCTGGTCCTCTTCCAAAATGTAGGCGGGAAGGGATCCCACAATGGCAAATTTTGAAGGGAGACAACTAGTACAAGTTATCCTGACAAAAGTAGTCTTCGCCTGCCAAAGGCTCTGGTGGTGATGCTGCCTTGGGCTCTGCGATGACCTCCGTCCTGCTGTCCTGCTGGTCTTGGTCTCGTTGCACCGGTATGGAAACCTTTGCCTGATGCCTCGAGACTCCTCGTCTGCGCCTGCCTCTTTAACACTAAAGAGGAAACTGGTACACTGCGACCGCTGGCGCCCGCCTGGCCTTGGTCGTCACGGCTCACGTCATGTGAACCTCGCGAGGTGCCCCTTGCATAGATATCTCCGCTCCTCAGGAGCCAGCCTAGCGAGGCCGCCCCTAGGGAGGTCTTGGTGTCGTCCGCCTCGCGAGGCTTGGCTCCTCGCGAGGGTCTTGAGCCGTTGTTGCTGAAGTTGGGCCGTACCGGGCCGTTGGTGGAGCCACGCCATGGGCCGCAGGCAGGCAAGTCTGGGTACCCCCGTTCCCAGGACGCCGACAGTAGCCCCCGGGCCCAAGGTGCGTTCGGACCTGGCTTTGAGGCGAAGCCAAATGGCAAGTGCGGAGCGCCGCGGGCCCCAGCCGCCTGCGGCCTTGGTCGACGCGTGACGATTGACGGGATGTGGGCGCCTCCGCTTCCCCACACTGCCTCAGCAACTGTCCTCGACTGACAAAAGGCTGGCGCGTGCCGCGGAGCCTTCATTGCCTTCCTTCGCCTTGCTCCAGATCCCCTTCCTCCTTCTCGCCCCCAAAGACTCCCAATCTGCCAGAAATCCCCCCCCCCCGAGCTCGCATCTGATGGCGCCCGGCAAGGTCAAGGCCTCGCGCTCGCCCGCCTGGCATGAGCCGGCCTTGAGCGCGCCCACGGTCTCGGAGGAGAAGCTTGTCGCTGCGCGCCGAATGACGGTGGGCGACGACGAGGAAAGAGCGGCAACGCTTCGGGCCGGCTCCGCCAAGCCTGAGGCTCCGGGCAGTGCCTTCCATCCCTTCTTCCTGAACAGTGTCTTTGCCGGGCTGGTCCCTCCTTTTTCCGATTTTTTCTATGCCGTGCTTAGCCACTACAATCTCCATGCTCTCCATCTTCATCCCAATTCCGTTCCCCTCCTGTCGAGTTTTGCCTTCTACTGCGAGGCATTCATGGGGGTAATGCCATCCGTGGCGCTGCTGCGCCACTTCTTCTACCTTCGGATCAAGGATGGCCATTGCTCGGGATGCGCCAACTTCGTCGCGGCCAACGGGACCAACGTGATCTGGAAGGCTAGGAAGAAGGCCGAGGGCTTCAGGAACAAATGGGTCCTCATGGATGCCAAATGGTCCTACCCCCGGTTGTTGCTGCCGACGGGGATGCCTTCTTCTCACGAGGGTTGGCTCAGCACGAAGCTCACCGACCCCCGGGCGAAGCATGTGCTGGAGAAGATGACCGCCGACTTGAAGCCTGATGACCTGAGGGCGGAGAAGCTAACGGGGGCCATGATACTCAAGGAGTTCCTGGCGCAGCGCCTAGCCCCGCTCCAGGTGCACTCGCGCCCCTTGTGGAAGCTTGAGGACGAGGGGGACGAGCTTCGTTTCTGCTCGGACCCTTTGTCTGACGAGGAGCTGGACACAACCCTCTGCCTCCTGGCCGGGGAGGATCAGGGGTATCCGCTGGACTTGCATCTTCCGCTGTACCGCCGCGCTGACGGGGCAGAGATCGCTACCGCCATGCCTGTCTTCAATGAGTACGGGCTCGTGCCGCCGGTGCCCGCCGAGGCCCCAGTGGTGTTGTCCTTCGGTGACTCCGACGAGGAGGAGGAGGAGCCGGACTCGGAGGCGGCCCGGGAGGGGGCAGGGGAGACCTCCCCTCCGCACATGACCAATCTCCTCCGTGCCTTCCCCGACGACGGCGACGCTGATGACCATCCGGTGAGGGAGGCCCTGCCCCCCGCTGGGGTCACTACAAGGTCCAAGGTCACTCCTCCGAAGAAGCTGCCGGCTGGGGTCCCGACGAAGAGCAGGTCGGCGCTGATCTCCCGAGGCGGTGCCCCTGCCTCGATGCCGACTGGTGCTGCTGCAGGCCCGACTGCTACCCCCTCATCCGCTCCTGGGATCTGCACGCCCGCGCCCCAGGCTGCGAAGCCTTCGGGCTTTGTGCTTCAGAAGAGGCTGAGGGACTACGCCGCCGTGGACCAGTAAGTGCCTTGACCTGATTTTGCTCCTGCTTCTGCAGCTGTCTCTTGACGCTTTTGCCTTACACCAGCAGGCGAACGCTGGCGGCGAAGAAGAAGAGAGAGGGAGCGACCGTGCCCTCTGGACCCAATATCCTACTGCGGCCGCACCACCCTTGGCGCGGAAGGGCGGCGACGGCACTCGTGCCTCCCCGGTCCGGTCATCCTCGCGAGGCCCGCAGGACCAACCTCAGGAGAAAGCGACCTCCACAACCAAGTTGGCTCCAGAGGCGCCCGCCCCCAGCTCGCCTGCCGAGGTTCCCAAGGTTCAGGAACCCCTAGTTTCTTCTTCTGCCGCCACCAGCTCGCAGGCCATGGCAATGACATTGTCTCCTCCTCCTTCCATCACGCCGCTGGCCCGTGATCCTTCCGCTTCGCCTGATGCTCTGCAGGAGGCTCTTTCTGCGCTGACCCGGCTTGGGACGACCTCCAAGGCTCCGACCTCCGCCTGGCGTCAGGACGCCTGGAGCTGATCTAGGGGTGGCTGCGTTCCGACACGTCCATCTGGGCTGCGTGGAGCCAGGCCGTAGCAGCTTCCAAGGAAGGCGAACGGGCCGCTGGTCTGGCCGCTGCCGCCCGTGACGCGGCGCAGAAGGATGCCGAGGCTGCCAAGGAACGCTGCCAGTTGGTGGAGGCCGAGCTGGAGACCATGCTCAACGAGCGCGTGGCCGAGGCTCGTGATCGCGAGGCATGGGAGGAGAAAATGAAGGCCCGAGAAGACGTAGTCACCAGTCGTGACGCCGAGTTGGAGCAGTCGGCGAGGGCGCAGGCCACAGAATGCAGCCGCCTGGAAAAGCTGGAGAAGAAGGTGGAGGCGGAGAAGCTCCAGTTGGAGGCCAAGGCAAAGGTTCTTGCCGAGGATCGTGTGGCCTTCTAATCTCTTGAGCAGAGGTCCCGTGAAGCACTGCAGGAGCTCTACGAGATGGGCTTGGAGAAGCCGCTGGCGACTGATGACGAGGGCCACGCCCAGCTCCTCCCTCATCTTGTCGCGGCGCTCGGGACGTCGTCAACGGGATCGGCCCCATGGTGGAGGGGGAAGCCCACGCACTCTCCTCCTCAGCTCTGACGCGCGTCTTCAGCCATCTCCATCTTCGCGACCCTGACGCTGACCTTGGCGAGCTGCTCGAGCCCGTGGAGAAAGAGCGCTGCGCAGCTGCCGCCGAAGCCGTGAATGTTGGGGAGCGTAGTATTTCAGAAAAAATTCCTATGATCACGCAAGATCTATCTAGGAGAAGCATAGAAACGAGCGGGGAGAGTGTGTTCATGTACCCTCGTAGACCGAAAGCGGAAGCATTTAGTAACGCGGTTGATGTAGTCGAACGTCTTCGCGATCCAACTGATCCAAGTACCGAACACACGACACCTCCACGATCTGCACACATTCAGATCGGTGATGTCCCTCGAAATCTTTATCCAGTTGAGGCCGAGGGAGAGTTTTGTCAGCACGACCGCGTGTTGACGGTGATGATGAAGTTATCAGCGCATGGCTTCACCTAAGAACTACGACGATATGACCGAGGTGTGTAACTGTGGAGGGAGGCACCGCACATGGCTAAAAGATCAACTTGTGTGTCTATGGGGTGCCCCCTGGCCACGTATATGGAGGGGAGGGAAGAGGTGGCCGGCCCTATGGGGGCGCGCGAGGTGTGGGGAATCCTACTAGGACTCCCCAGTCCAAGTAGGATTCTCCTCCTCTTTCCTATTCCTAGTAGGAGAAGGAGGGAAGGAGGAGGAGGGGAGAAGGAAGGAGTGGGCGCCGCCCCCTCCTAGTCCAATTCGGAACAGCCCATGGGGGGGCGGCCACCCCTTGAGGCCCTTCTCTCCTTTCCCATATGGCCCATTAAGGCCCACTACTTCTCCCAGCGAATTCCGGTAACTCTCCGGTACTCCCAAAAATACCCGAATCACTCGGAACCTTTTCGATGTCCAAATATAGCCTTCCAAATCGATCTTTACGTCTCGACCATTTCGAGACTCCTCGTCATGTCCGTGATCTCATCCGGGACTCCGAACAACCTTCGGTACATCAAATCACATAACTCATAATACAAATCATCATCAAACGTTAAGCGTGCGGACCCTACGGGTTCGAGAACTATGTAGACATGACCGAGACACATCTCTGGTCAATAACCAATAGCGGAACCTGGATGCTCATATTGGCTCCTACATATTCTACGAAGATCTTTATCGGTCAAACCGCATAGTAACATACGTTGTTTCCTTTGTCATCGATATGTTACTTGCCCGAGATTCGATCGTCGGTATCATCATACCTAGTTCAATCTCATTACCGGCAAGTCTCTTTACTCGTTCCGTAATGCATCATCCCGCAACTAACTCATTAGTCACATTGCTTGCAAGGCTTATGTGATGTCCATTACCGAGAGGGCCCAGAGATACCTCTCTGATACACGGAGTGACAAATCCTAATCTCGATCTATGCCAACTCAACAAACACCATCGGAGACACCTGTAGAGCATCTTTATAATCACCCAGTTACGTTGTGACGTTTGATAGCACACAAGGTGTTCCTCCGGTATTCGGGAGTTGCATAATCTCATAGTCTGAGGAACATGTATAAGTCATGAAGAAAGCAATAGCAATAAAACTAAATGATCATTATGCTAAGCTAACGGATGGGTCTTGTCCATCACATCATTCTCTAATGATGTGATCCCGTTCATCAAATGACAACACATGTCTATGGCTAGGAAACTTAACCATCTTTGATTAACGAGCTAGTCTAGTAGAGGCATACTAGGGACACTCTGTTTGTCTATGTATTCACACATGTACCAAGTTTTCGGTTAATACAATTCTAGCATGAATAATAAACATTTATCATGATATAAGGAATATAAATAACAACTTTAGTATTGCCTCTAGGGCATATTTCCTTCAGTCTCCAACTTGCACTAGAGTCAATAATCTAGTTTACATTGCCATGTGATCTAACACCAATAGTTCACATCTCCATGTGACCAATACTCAAAAGTTTTACTAGAGTCAATAATCTAGTTCACATCGCTATGTGATTAATACCCAAGAGTAATAAGGTATGATCATGTTTTTCTTGTGAGAGAAATTTTAGTCTACGGGTCTGCAACATTCAGATCCGTATGTATTTTGCAAATTTCTATGTCTACAATACTCTGCATGGAGCTACTCTAGCTAATTGCTCCCACTTTTAATATGCATCTAGATCGAGACTTAGATTCATCCAGATCGGTGTCAAAAGCTTGCATCGACGTAACTCTTTACGATGAACTCTTCTATCACCTCCATAACCGAGAAATATTTCCTTAGTCCTCTAAGGATAATTTTGACCGCTGTCCAGTGATCTACTCCTAGATCACTCTTGTACTCCCTTGCCAAAATCATGCTAAGGTATACAATAAGTCTGGTACACAACATAGCATACTTTATAGAACCTATGACTAAGGCATATGGAATGACTTTTAGTCCTCTTTCTATTTTTTGTCGTGCTCGGGTTTTGAGTCTTTACTCAACTTCACACCTTGCAACACAGGCAAGAACTCCTTCTTTGACTGTTCCGTTTTGAACTACTTCAAAAATCTTGTCAAGGTATGCACTCATTGAAAAATCTTATCAAGCGTCTTGATCTATCTCTATAGATCTTGATGCCCAATATGTAAGTAGCTTCACCGAGGTCTTTCATTGAAAAAATCTTATTCAAGTATCCTTTTATGCTATCCAGAAATTCAGTACCATTTCCGATCAGCAATATGTCATCCACATATAATATCAGAAATGCTACAGAGCTCCCACTCACCTTTTTGTAAATACAGGCTTCTCCAAAAGTCTGTATAAAACCATATGCTTTGATCACACTATCAAAGCGTATATTCCAACTCCGAGATGCTTGCACCAGTCCATAAATGGATCGCTGGAGCTTGTGCACTTTGTTAGCACCTATTGGATCGACAAAACCTTCTGGTTGCATCATATACAACTCTTCTTTAATATATCTATTAAGGAATGCAGTTTTGACATCCATTTGCCAAATTTCATAATCATAAAATGCGGCAATTGCTAACATGATTCGGACAGACTTTAAACAACGATACGAGTGAGAAATTCTCATGGTAGTCAACACGTGAACTTGTCAAAAATCTTTTGCGGCAATTCGAGCTTTGTAGATAGTAACACTACTACCAGCGTCCGTCTTCCTCTTAAAGATCTATTTATTCTCAATGGCTCGCCAATCATCGGGCAAGTCAATCAAAGTCCATACTTTGTTCTTATACATGGACCCCATCTCAGATTTCATGGCCTCAAGCCATTTTGCGGAATCTGAGCTCATCATCGCTTCCTCATAGTTCGTTGGTTTGTCATGGTCTAGTAACATGACCTCCAGAACAGGATTACCGTACCACTCTGGTGCGGATCTTACTCTGGTTGACCTACGAGGTTCGGTAGTAACTTGATCAGAAGTTTCATGATCATCATCATTAGCATCCTCACTAATTGGTGTAGGAATCACTGGAACTAATTTCTGTGATGAACTACTTTCCAATAAGGGAGCATGTACAGTTACCTCATCAAGTTCTACTTTCCTCCCACTCACTTCTTTCGAGAGAAACTCCTTCTCTAGAAAGGATCCATTCTTAGCAATGAAAATCTTGCCTTCGGATCTGTGATAGAAGGTGTACCCAACAGTTTCCTTTGGGTATCCTATGAAGACACATTTCTCCGATTTGGGTTTGAGCTTATCAGGTTGAAACTTTTTCACATAAGCATCGCAGCCCCAAACTTTAAGAAATGACAGCATAGGTTTCTTGCCAAACCACAGTTCATATGGTGTCGTCTCAACGGATTTAGATGGTGCCCTATTTAACGTGAATGCAGCTGTCTCTAATGCATAACCCAAAACGATAGTGATAAATCGGTAAGAGACATCATAGATCGCACCATATCTAATAAACTACGGTTATGACGTTTGGACACACCATTACACTGTGGTGTTCCAGGTGGCGTGAGTTGCGAAACTATTCCACATCGTTTCAAATGAAGACCAAAACTCGTAACTCAAATATTCGTCTCCGCGATCAGATCGTAGAAACTTTTTTTCTTGTTACGATGATTTCCACTTCACTCTGAAATTCTTTGAACTTTTCAAATGTTTCAGACTTATGTTTCATCAAGTAGATATACCCATATCTGCTCAAATCATCTATGAAGGTCCGAAAATAACGATACCCGCCGCGAGCCTCAACACTCATCGGATCACATACTGTAGGATCGAAAGTATGTCTAGAGGGGGGTGATTAGACTACTTGACCAAATAAAAATCTAGCCTTTTCCCAATTTTAGTTCTTGGCAGATTTTAGCAACTTAGCACAAGTCAGGCAATCAACCTACACATGCAATTCTAAGAGTATAGCAGCGGAATGTAAAACAATTGCATATGAAGGTAAAGGGGAGGAATTTGAGGAGGCAAACGCAATTGGAGACACGGATGTTTTTGTGGTGGTTCCGATAGGTGGTGCTATCGTACATCCATGTTGATGGAGACTTCAACCCACGAAGGGTAACGGTTGCGCGAGTCCACGGAGGGCTCCACCCACGAAGGGTCCACGAAGAAGCAACCTTGTCTATCCCACCATGGCCGTCGCCCACGAAGGACTTGCCTCACTAGGGTAGATCTTCACGAAGTAGGCGATCTCCTTGCCCTTGCAAACTCCTTGGTTCAACTCCACAATCTTGTCGGAGGCTCCCAAGTGACACATAGCCAATCTAGGAGACACCACTCTCCAAGAAGTAACAAATGGTGTGTTGATGATGAACTCCTTGCTCTTGTGCTTCAAATGATAGTCTCCCCAACACTCTCTCTCACAGGATCTGGATTTGGTGGAAAGAAGATTTGAGTGGAAAGCAACTTGGGGAAGGGTAGAGATCAAGATTCATATGGTAGGGATGGAATATCTTGACGTCAACACAAGTGTAGGTGGTTCTCTCTCAGAAAATGTATGTTGGAAGTGTAGGCACGTTCTGATGGCTCTCTCCACGAATGAAGAGTGGGTGGAGGGGTATATATAGCCTCCACACAAAATCTAACCGTTACACACAACTTACCAATCTCGGTGGGACCGAATCGTGAAACTCGGTCGGACCGATTTAGCAAATAATGTGACCGTTAGGATTTTCGGTGGGACCGACATGTCACTCGGTAGGACCGATATGGTTAGGGTTAGGGCATAACGTAATCTCGGTGAGACCGATTACACAAACTCGGTGGGACCGATTTTGGTAATAAGCTAACCAGAGAGTTGGTCAGGCAAACTCGGTGGGACCGATTCGCTCATCTCGGTGAGACCGAAACGTTACGAAAGGGAAACAGAGAGTTTGCATTGCAATCTCGGTGGGACCGATCGCTCATCTCGGTTTGACCGAAACGTTACGAAGGGAAACAGAGAGATTACAATCCCATCTCGGTGAGACCGAGATCCCTATCGGTGAGACCGATTTGACTAGGGTTTGTGGCAGTGGCTATGACATCTGAACTCGGTGGCGCCGGATAGAAAGAATCGGTGGGGCCGAGTTGGACTTTTGGTTTGGGTCATATGTGGATGTGAGAAAGTAGTTGAGGGCTTTGGAGCATATCACTAAGCATTTTGAGCAAGAAAGCCATTAAGCAACACCTCATCCCTCCTTGATAGTATTGGCTTTTCCTATAGACTCAATGTGATCTTGGATCACTAAAATAGAAAATGTAGAGTCTTGTGCTTTGAGCTTGAGCCAATCCTTTTGTCCTTAGCATTTTGAGGGATCCACTTTTCTCATCCATGCCATGCCAATCATTGAGCTTTCCTGAAATATTTATCTTGAAATAGCATTAGCTCAATGAGATATATGTTGTTAGGAATTACCAAAACCACCCAGGGATAGTTGCACTTTCAATCTCCCCCTTTTTGGTAATTGATGACAACATATAGATCAAAGGTTCGACAAATGATAATAAGATTGAAAAATATCGTCGCTTTGAGAAGTATGTGAAAAGTAAGAGCTCCCCCTAAATTTGTGCATTATTTAGAATTTTCTTTGGACTGCAAATGCACAATGAGTTAGGATCATGGGTTACTCTTCCATGTCACATACATTTTGGTGGAGCGCTCAAAATGATAATAATTAAACACATGCACTCATCACCAAGCAAAGTGAATGACCATATGAGGATATGATAGATAATATCATCCAACAAGCATTAATGTAGCATAGCATATGATCAAACACATGATCATCCAAGAATCTCACAAAAGGCATAAAGTATCAAGCAAACACACAAATAACGAAGTTCAACCACCAAAAAGACAAGAGAGATCAAAAGCAACACTCTCTCTCGAAGCCTATGATCTATACATTTTTCTCCCCCTTTGGCAACAAGTTACCAAAAAGTTCACAAAAATGCATAGTGCTAAATGACTCTCAGGCGTGGTCTTCATGTGATGGTGTAGAGATGGCTCCAAGGACGAAGACTTCTGTTGATGTAGCTGGAGCTGGTGGAGTGGGTGCTGGAGCTGGAGGCACTGAAGCTGTAGCTGGTGCAGATGATGTAGCTCTGGGGTCTTGAACAGGCACTGCAGCAGATCTCTGACCTCTGGGCACTCTAGCAAAAGCATTTCTGGTAGACTTGCCCTTCTTCTCCTCCACATCCTCCTGAAGTTGCTCAACTATAGTTTGGATCTCAGTAACTTTGACATCAAGAGCATAAAACTTCTGCTCTATGATTCTCTCCAAGCTCTCCTGGTTTTGAGTCAGGGCGGCCAAGCCCTTCTCAATCCTCAAGGTGGAGGCAATCAAGTAGCCAAGCTGATCTTGCTTGCTCTTCAGGAAAATCTGAGATGCCTCTTCAGCAGTTGGCATCTTAGCAGCTTACTCAGCCCTTGCTTTCTCTTTCTTCTCTTGTGCTTGCACAGATGATGGTTCATTTTCATCCATCACAATGGTGTTGTCTTCATAATCAGGGTAGATGGGCAGGTTCTCCTTGTCCAAAAGATATGTGCCTGTGCCCATCTTGGAGTTTATGAGCTCCTGAATGTGTGGGGCATACCCACAACTCCTCTTCTGATCAGCAGCAGTCCTTTTGATTGTTTCCACAATCAGGCTCATGACTTTGAATTTCTGAGGCACATCAAATATATGCAGCAAGTTGATTGCATGGCCTCTGATCATCTTGTGATCACATGACTTGGGCAGCAAAGTGTGCCTTAAGATCCAATTGATTGTAGGCAATCCTGACAACAGGTAATGTACAGATCCAAACTTATGTGTCTCTAGTGCAGCATCTGGGATCTCTCTGTACATGTGAGCCATAGAGTTGTGGTCTTTCTTCTTCTTGGCATAGACATCCAAGTCATCCTCATTCTCTTTTGGAGCATTAATCAACTCAGACCATTCTTCAACTGTTGATTGGTACCTTGTACCCTCTGACATCCAGAATATCTTCCCATCTGGGTAGAAGTGAGTTGTGGAGTAAAACTGCATAATGAGCTCATCATTCCACTTGGTGAGCTTCTGGCCAACAAAGTCATCTACTCCACAAGCATGGAAGCTGTCATACACTCCTGGATAGTGCTCTTCATTCTTCCTGATGTACTCCCAGTCAACCCATCTCATGTCACATACTATGGGCTTCTTGTCAAGCAACACCGTCTCATAGAAATCTTGCTGTTCCTTAGTGTGGAACCTGTAGTCCACTGTAGTTCTTCATCTGACAGCATAGGGATCAGTCTGTCTCCACAGTCTCAGACCTGCATCCTTCCTGAGCTATATCTTCTGCAACTGGATGAGCATCATTATGATCAGGAATTTTGGGCTTCAACTTTCTCAAGACAAGTGAATCTTCATCTTCTTCAGCAGCTTCAGGCACTGGGGCCTTGTTCTTCTCTTCAGCTGGAATGTTCCTGGTGTTCCTCTTAGGTGCAGACTTGGGCTTAGGAGCAGCAGCCTTGGGAGCATCTTTGGGCTTAGATGGAGCAGCCCCTGATCTTATAGCATCTCCCATCAGCTTCTGAGCTTTAGGTGCTGGTGCAGCAACCTCTTCCTCTTCTTCTTTAGAGTCTCTCCTCATAGAGGGCTTGCCAAGTACTTTGGCAGTAGTAGTTCTGAATCTCTTCTTCTTCTTATCTTGGCCAGCAGCTTCATAATTAGACTCAATGGTGAACTTCATGGTTTCACCAGTGGCACCCTTCCTAGGTTTGGAAGTGGGAATTCTCCTGGCAGGTGCCTTCATTTGCACTCCTAGCTTCGTGGTAGCAGCTGTGCCATACTCCTTCTTCAGCACCTTCTTCTTGGAAGTGGCCTCATCCTCAACAGCCACATAGTCCTCATCTTCAGATTCTGAGGTTTTCTTCTTCCTTGCCCTGGTTGCTGCCTTGGGCAAATTGCTGGGTGTGCTTCTGCTACCCTCATCATAACTGCTAGAGGGACTAGTGCCCTCACTCATATGAACTTGCCCCTCAGACTTGTTCTGACTGTCACTCTGATATGACATGATGCAAACTCTGACAGCAGACCCTGTGAATAGATGTAGATGAGGTAGAGTAGATGAGCATCACAAAGCCCCGAGGTTTTTGCAAAAAATTGAGTCAAAAACTTAGTTTTAGTTTTCCACAGAAAGCATTTCGGAGCTACCGATTTGTGAACTCGGTGATACCGAAGCAGCTATTGGAACCTAAACTAGTGAACTCGGTCAGACCGAGTCACAGTTCGGTGGCACGGAGACTGCTAGGGCTTCACAAAGAATCGAACTCGGTCACACCGATTTGCAATTCTCGGTCAGACCGAAAATCGCTTGTGCAATGGCCGAAGCCAAATCGGTGAGACCGATTTCAACAACTCGGTCGGTCCGAGATGAATTCGGTGGAAACTTAACCCTAAATTTTCAATCCAAGACTAATCTACGGAGTAGTTTTGCTAGATAGGAAGATTTCAAACGTGGCAAGATTCATGGCAATGCAATGTGCTAGGAATCGGAGTTAAGAATAGCACAAAGTTCAAATCCATACCCTAATGTGGCGATGGATTTGCTACGGCAACAACGGCGGAGCAGAATCCCATTGGCGGCAGCGGAGACCAACGGCGGGAGGTCGCTGGCGACGAGGAGGACGATCCGGAGACCCGAAGAGGCAGAGCAGGCTGTGCGCAGGCGAAGGGTTTCGGAATTTTTTTTCCAAATTTTGGCCCGTGGGTATATATAGCCTGACCCTGTCGGTGTGACCAAGTGGAACAACTCGGTGGCACCGAGATGCATTACTGCAAGCAGTTACTGCAACTCGGTGTGACCGAAAAGTTCAAATCGGTTGCACCGAGATTGAAAACCTAGATCAACTTAGTGATCTCGATATGACTGAAAGGTTCAAATCGGTCAGACCGAAACACACAAAGAGGTTTTGGAAGTTTAAGTCTATGATGAATCGGGGACTCCGAGTGCTCCTCACACAGAGTGGTTCGAATCTGACTTGATCAAACTTTGTGATATAGCATGAATAGAGTTTGAGACAAGAAGAGCATAGATAGCTAGAGAAGGTTCTTAGGCATTCTTGTCCATCCACTTGGAAAAAGAAAAGAAACCAAACAATCAAAGCTACAAGTGGATGTCCTTGAATGAGTAAATTATGCAACCAACATGCTCACACAATAAAATGGCAAATGAAATATGTGACAAAGCATGCACAAACACTTCTAGCATCTATCAAGCAATTGGCAATGACTATGTCATCTATATATGAGTATATTGACTTAGGGGTCAAATGAGAACATTTGATCATAGGTCATACTCATCGTTTAAGCACAAGTGGGGTTACCACTTTTACATAAAGCATTGTTTTGTTCACACCATTAGAGTTGCTTTGGCTCAATTATTTGAGTAAAGCTCCCCCTAGATGTGAGATCCCCCCTAAGAGGGATGAACTAACCTTGGGTTTTGTCGATGATGACTTCATGTAGGTGTTGAAGATGTGGATGCTCAATGTTGATGTAGATCATTTGGAGCAATCCATTGGAGTGAGTTGCACTTTCAATACCTACACGGGTTAGTCCCACAAGGAACAAACAAGGATATCCATAGACATAGAGTGATGCACACACAAGATGATGTCTATGAAAGCATTAGGTTACCTTGTCCCTTGTCTTACCAACAAGAGGGTTTGTGACTCCTTGAACTAGTGCAAGATGTGGAAGTTGATTGCACTTGTCCTTGCCAAAATGATAAGAGTGAAATATGTTGGCGGAGTCACCCTCAAGAACTCTCTAGTTCTTCTTCTTCGGGATCCACATCATCTTGATGGGAATCCTTGGAGTTGTAGTTGTACTTGATGAAGTAGAACTTGATGTAGTCTTGGGAACCCACTTGACCAAGGCCTTAGGAGCTTCTTCAAATGCATCAATCTCCTCTTGAAGCTTATCCTTGCCTTTTTGCTTGTGGTCTTGTGGTGGAAGATCATCTTGAGCTTGTGTCCCTTTGAAAGAAGTAGGATCATACTTCTCTTGTTGAGGAACAAACTTCGTCTTGGGGTATTGATCTTCTTCCCACTCAACTCCATTGGCATTGAACTTTCGTTCAAAACCAACACCTTGGTTCTTCCGGTGCCTTCCTTGCTTGCGTACAATTTCCTCGAATTGCTTACTCCCGGCAAGGCTCTTGTAAACACCTTTCTCTATAATTCCCTTCAATAAGCTATTTTCTTGCTCAAGTGTAACTTGGCTAAGAGAATCATTAGTGGAATCAAGAGAACTACTAGAAGCAACAACATTGGATTTAGCATGATTATTGTTACTACTAGAGGAAGAATCTTTCTTGTTCTTGTTACTAGACTTGACTTGAGGCATGTAAGTAGATAAGAGTAAACGCTTGGCAATGTAAGAAGAACTTTTCTTGCGAAGATCATCATTGATTGCTTTTAAAAACTCATGTTCTTGCTCAAGGTTGAGCTTTTCAAAGCGTAACTTCTCATGAGTCCTTAAAAGTTCTCGATGATCTCCTAAGATAGTTTCATGAGCTAACTTAAGAGTGTTTAGTTCTTTAGTTAGGAGCTCAATCTTCTCCTTATCATTGTCATTCGTTTTATCTTGATTAGCATGATTAATTGACGTTTCATCATAGTATTCATCACTAGAGTTGTCAACAAGTAAATCATCATCACCTAACAAGTCATCTTCATCACTATTGAAATCAACATACTCGGGGTGTGATACCTTTGGGCCTTTAGCCATGAAGCATCTTCCAAGTCCTTCATTTGGTGAATCAAATATGTCGTAGGAGTTGGTTGACACAAGTGCTAGACCGGCAACACCTTCATCTTGAGTATATTCGGAGTCGGAGTGATAGCTTCTCTCGGAGTGATTGTCGGAGTCGGAGCCGGATACCCATTCACCAACATGAGCTTGATGTCTTCGTTTTGTGTAGCTCCTTGATGACTTGTCCTTCCTTTCCGAATCCTTGCTTCTCCGGGATGTTCTTCGTTCATAACGATCATCTCTACTCCTTCTTTCTCTTGATGGTGATTCTTCTCTTCTACTTCTTCTTTTGGAGAATCTTCTCTTCTTTTGTAGGGTGTCGTACACTCATTGGAATAGTGTCCGGGTCTTCCACAATTGTAGCAATTACGCTCACGACTAGAAGATCTTTTGTCATTGTAGGACCTTGACTTGGAACTTCTTTCCTTGCTTCTACTCTTGTAGAACTTGTTGAAGTTCTTCACCATTAGGCTCAATTCTTCATTGAAGGTTTGTTTCTCACTTGATGATGTGGGAGCTTCACATGAGGCTTTGTAAGCACCACTTGACTTGTTGTGGAGCTCCTCCTTATCCTTGAGTGACATCTCATGAGCAACAATTCTTCCAATGACTTCCGTTGGCTTGAGATCTTTGTAATTGGGCATCATTTGGATCAATGTGCACACGGTATCATATTTTCCATCCAAAGCTCTTAGGATCTTCTTGATGATGAATTTGTCGGTCATCTCTTCACTTCCTAAGCCGGCAATCTCATTTGTGATAAGAGCAAGCCTAGAGTACATTTCAGCGACACCTTCACCATCCTTCATTTTGAACTTGTCAAGTTGACTTTGAAGCACATCCAATTTGGATTCCTTGACGGAGTCGGTACCTTCGTGCATGTCAATCAAAGTATCCCAAATTTCCTTTGCATTCTCAAGACGGCTGATTTTGTTGAATTCTTCGGGGCACAATCCGTTGAAGAGGATATCACAAGCTTGAGCATTGTATTGCAGCATCTTCAACTCTTCCGCGGTAGCTTCACGGTTCGGTTCTCTCCCATCAAAGAATTCACCTTGCAAGCCAATACACACAATAGCCCAAACGGCGGGGTTATGTCCAAGAATATGCATTTTCATCTTATGCTTCCAACTAGCAAAATTAGTACCATCAAAGTAAGGACCTCTACGGTGGTAATTTCCCTCGCTAGACGCCATACTCTCCTAGGTTGTGAAACCAAGGCTATGACTACCAAAAGCTATGGAAATCAAAGCAAATGGAGACCAAAGCTCTGATACCACTTGTAGGATCGAAAGTATGTCTAGAGGGGGGTAATTAGACTACTTTACCAAATAAAAATCTAGCCTTTTCCCAATTTTAGTTCTTGGCAGATTTTAGCAACTTAGCACAAGTCAAGCAATCAACCTACACATGCAATTCTAAGAGTATAGCAGCGGAATGTAAAACAATTGCATATGAAGGTAAAGGGGAGGAGTTTGAGAAGGCAAACGCAATTGGAGACACGGATGTTTTTGTCGTGGTTCCGATAGGTGGTGCTATCGTACATCCACGTTGATGGAGACTTCAACCCACGAAGGGTAACGGCTGCGCGAGTCCACGGAGGGCTCCACCCACGAAGGGTCCACGAAGAAGCAACCTTGTCTATCCCACCATGGCCGTCGCCCACGAAGGACTTGCCTCACTAGGGTAGATCTTCACGAAGTAGGCGATCTCCTTGCCCTTACAAACTCCTTGGTTCAACTCCACAATCTTGTCGGAGGCTCCCAAGTGACACCTAGCCAATCTAGGAGACACCACTCTCCAAGAAGTAACAAATGGTGTGTTGATGATGAACTCCTTGCTCTTGTGCTTCAAATGATAGTCTCCCCAACACTCAACTCTCTCTCACAGGATTTGGATTTGGTGGAAAGAAGATTTGAGTGGAAAGCAACTTGGGGAAGGCTAGAGATCAAGATTCATATGGTAGGAATGGAATATCTTGACCTCAACATAAGTGTAGGTGGTTCTCTCTCAGAAAATGAATGTTGGAAGTGTAGGCACGTTCTGATGGCTCTCTCCACGAATGAAGAGTGGGTGGAGGGGTATATATAGCCTCCACACAAAATCTAACCGTTAAACACAACTTACCAATCTCGATGGGACCGAATCATGAAACTCGGTCGGACCGATTTAGCAAATAATGTGACCGTTAGGATTTTCGGTGGGACTGACATGTCACTCGGTAGGACCGATATGGTTAGGGTTAGGGCATAACGTAATCTTGGTGGGACCGATTGCACAAACTCGGTGGGACCGATTTTGGTAATAAGCTAACCGGAGAGTTGGTCAGGCAAACTCGGTGGGAGCCATTCGCTCAGCTCGGTGAGACCGAAACGTTACAAAAGGGAAACAGAGAGTTTACATTGCAATCTCGGTGGGACCATCGCACATCTCGGTTTGACTGAAACGTTACGAAGGGAAACAGAGAGATTACATTCCCATCTCGATGAGACCGATCCCTATCGGTGAGACCGATTTGACTTGGGTTTGTGGCAGTGGCTATGACATCTGAACTCGGTGGCGCCGGGTAGAAAGAATTGGTGGGGCCGAGTTGGACTTTTAGTTTGGGTCATATGTGGATGTGAGAAAGTAGTTGAGGGCTTTGGAGCATATCACTAAGCATTTTGAGCAAGAAAGCCATTAAGCAACACCTCATTCCTCCTTGATAGTATTGGCTTTTCCTATAGACTCAATGTGATCTTGGATCACTAAAATAGAAAATTTAGAGTCTTGTTCTTTGAGCTTCAGCCAATCCTTTTGTCCTTAGCATTTTGAGGGATCCACTTTTCTCATCCATGCCATGCCAATCATTGAGCTTTCCTGAAATATTTATCTTGAAATAGCATTAGCTCAATGAGATATATGTTGTTAGGAATTACCAAAACCACCCAGGGATAGTTGCACTTTCACATACATCAGTATGTATTATTTCCAATAAGTCAGTTGCTCGCTCCATTGTTCCGGAGAATGGAGTCTTAGTCATCTTTCCCATGAGGCATGGTTCACAAGCATCAAGTGATTCATAATCAAGTGATTCCAAAAGCCCATCAGCATGGAGTTTCTTCATGCGCTTTACACCAATATGACCTAAACGACAGTGCTACAAATATGTTGCACTATCATTATCAACTTTGCATATTTTGGCATCAATATTATGAATATGTGTATCACTACGATCGAGATTCAATAAACCATTCACCTTGGGTGTATGACCTCAGATGGTTTTATTCATGTAAACAGAATAACAATTATTCTTTGACTTAAATGAATAACCATATTGCAATAAACGTGATCCAATCATATTATGCTCAACGCAAACACCAAATAACATTTATTTTAGGTTCAACACTAATCCCGAAGGTAAAGGGAGTGTGCGATGGTGATGTTATCAACCTTGGAATCACTTCCAACACACATCATCACCTCGCCCTTAACTAGTCTATGTTTATTTTGCAACTCCCGTTTTGAGTTAGTACTCTTAGCAACTAAAACAGTATCAAATACCAAGGGGTTGCTATAAACAATAGTAAAGTACACATCAATAACATGTATATCAAATATACTATTGTTCACTTTGCCATCCTTCTTATCCGCCAAGTATCTAGGACAGTTCCACTTCCAGTGACCATTTCCTTTGCAGTAGAAGCACTCAGTTACAGGCTTGGGTCTAGCTTTGGGCTTCTTCATGGGAGCAGCAACTTGCTTGCTATTCTTTGAGGTTTCTCTTTCTTTCCCTTTGCCCTTTTCTGGAAACTAGTGGTCTTGTTAACCATCAACACTTGATGCTATTTATTGATTTCTACCTTCGCCGATTTCAGCATCGCGAAGAGCTTGGGAATTACTTTCGTCATCCCTTGCATATTATAGTTCATCACTAAGTTCTAGTAACTTGGTGATAGTGACTAGAGAACTTTGTCAATTACTATCTTATTTGGAAGATTAACTCCCACTTGATTCAAGCAATTGTAGTACCCAGACAATCTTAGCACATGCTCACTGGTTGAGCTATTCGCCTCCATCTTGTAGGCAAAGTACTGTCAGAGGTCTCATACCTCTCGACACGGGCATGAGTATGAAATACCAATTTCAACTCTTAGAACATCTTATATGCTCTGTGGTGTTTAGAATGTTTTTGAAGTCCCGGTTCTAAGCCGTAAAGCATTGTGCACTAAACTATTAAATAGTCATCATACCGAGCTTTGCCAAACGTTCATAACGTGTGCATCTGCTCCTGCAATAGGTCTGTCACCTAGCGGTGCATCAAGGACATAATTCTTCTGTGCAGGAATGAGGATAATCCTCAGATCACTGACCTAGTGCACATCATTGCTACTATCATCTTTCAACATAGTTTTTCTCTAGGAACATATCAAAAATAAACGGGGAGCTACATCGCGAGCTATTGATCTACAACATAGTTATGCAAATACTATCAGGACTAAGTTCATGATAAATTAAAGTTCAATTAATCATATTACTTAAGAACTCCCACTTAGATAGACATACCTCTAATCATCTAAGTGATCACGTGATCCATATCAACTAAACCATGTCCGATCATCACGTGAGATGGAGTAGCTTTCAATGGTGAACATCACTATGTTGATCATATCTACTATATGATTCACGTTCGAACATTCGGTCTCAGTGTCCCAAGGCCATATCTGCATATGCTAGGCTCGTCAAGTTAAACCCGAGTATTCTGCGTGTGCAAAACTGGCTTGCACCCGTTGTATGTGAACGTAGAGCTTATCACACTAGATCATCACGTGGTGTCTCGGCATGACGAACTGTCGCAATGGTGCATACTCAGGGAGAACACTTGAACCTTGAAATTTAGTGAGGGATCATCTTATAATGCTACCGTCAATCAAAGCAAAATAAGATGCATAAAGGATAAACATCACATGCAATCAATATAAGTGATATGATATGACCATCATCATGTTGTGCCTTTGATCTCCATCTCCAAAGCACCGTCATGATCACCATCATCACCGGCTTGACACTTTGATCTCCATCGAAGCATCGTTGTCGTCTCGCTAACTATTGCTCCTACGACTGTCGCTACCGCTTAGTGATAAAGTAAAGCAATTACATGACGATTGCATTTCATACAATAAAGCGACAACCATATTGCTCCTGCAAGTTGCCGATAACTGTTACAAAACATGATCATCTCATACAACAATTTATATATCATCACGTATTGACCATATCACATCACAGCAAGCCCTGCAAAAACAAGTTAGACGTCCTCTACTTTGTTGTTGCAATTTTTCGTGGTTGCTACGGGTTTAGCAAGAACCGTTCTTACCTACGCATCAAACCCACAACGATTTTTCGTCAATTGTGTTGTTTTAACCTTCAACAAGGACCGGGCGTAGTCCCACTCAATTCAACTAAAGTTGGATAAACGGACACCCACTAGCCACCTGTGTGTGAAGCACGGCGATAGAACCATTCTCATGAACGCGGTCATGTAATGTCGGTCTGGGCTGCTTCATCCAACAATACCGCCGAATCAAAGTATGACGTGCTGGTAAGAAGTATGACTATTATCGCCTGATACGTCTCCAACGTATCTATAATTTTTGATTGTTCCATGCTATTATATTATCTGTTTTGGATGTTTAATGGGCTTTACTATACCTTTTTCTATAATTTTTGGGACTAACCTATTAACCGAAGGCCCAGTGCAAATTGCTGTTTTTTTCCTATTTCAGGGTTTCGCAGAAAAGGAGTATCAAACGGAGTCCAAACGGAACGAAACCTTCGTGAGGATCTTTCTTGGAACAAACGAAATCCAGAAGACTTGGAGTGAAAGTCAAGGAAGCAACAAGGCGGCCACGAGGCAGGAGGGCGCGCCCCCACCCTCGTGGGCCCCTCGTAACTCCAGGGACCTACTTCTTTCGCTTATATATACTCTTATACCCTGAAAACATCCAGGGGAGCCACGAAGCCACTTTTCCACAGCCGCAACCTTCTGTACCCGTGAGATCCCATCTTGGGGCCTTTACCCTGAAAACATCCAGGGGAGCCACGAAGCCACTTTTCCACAGCCGCAACCTTCTGTACCCGTGAGATCCCATCTTGGGGCCTTTTCCGGTGATCTGCCGGAGGGGGATTCGATCATGAAGGGCTTCTACATCAACACCATAGCCTCTCTGATGATGTGTGAGTAGTTTACCACAGACCTTCGGGTCCATAGTTATTAGCTAGATGACTTCTTCTCTCTCTTTGGATCACAATACAAAGTTCTCCTCGATCTTCTTGGAGATCTATTCGATGTAATTCTTTTTGCGGTGTGTTTGTCGAGATCCGATGAATTGTGGGTTTATGATCAAGATTATCTGTGAACAATATTTGATTCTTCTCTGATTCTTATATGCATGGTTTAATATCTTTGCAAGTCTCTTTGAATTATTGGTTTAGTTTGGCCTACTAGATTGATCTTTCTTGCAATGGGAGAAGTGCTTAGCTTTGGGTTCAATCTTGCGGTGCTCAATCCCAGTGACAGAAAGGGAACCGACACGTATTGTAATGTTGCCATCGAGGATAAAAAGATGGGGTTTATATCATATTGCTTGAGTTTATCCCTCTACATCATGTCATCTTGCCTAAAGCATTACTCTGTTCTTATGAACTTAATACTCTAGATGCATGCTGGATAGCAGTCGATGTGTGGAGTAATAATAGTAGATGCAGAATCGTTTCGGTCTACTTGACACGAACGCGATGCCTATGTTCATGATCATGCCTAGATATTCTCATAACTATGCACTTTTCTATCAATTACTCGGCAGTAATTTGTTCACCCACCGTAATTTATGCTATCTTGAGAGAAGCCACTAATGAAACCTATGGCCGCCGGGTCTACTTTACATCATATTAGTTTATCGTCAACTTGCCAATTTCTATCGCCGTTTATTTTGCAATCTTTACTTTTCAGTCTATACAACAAAAATACCAAAATATTTATCTTATTATCTTTATCAGATCTCACTTTTGCAAGTGGCCGTGAAGGGATTGACAACCCCTTTATGCGTTGGTTGCAAGGTTCTTGATTGTTTGTGCAGGTACTAGGCGATTTGCGTGTAGTCTCCTACTGGATTGATACCTTGGTTCTGAAAAACTGAAGGAAATACTTGCGCCACGTTCTCTGTTGGAAAAGGCAGTGCCTAGGAGACGCTTAGGCACGCCTAGGCGCTAGGCAATGGCCAAATGCCTCGCCTAGGGCATAAATGGAAGTCTAGGCAGGGCAAGCAAGAAATTGTCTACCCAAGCGAGGAGTCATACCATATTGCACTGATATGCCAAATGGGCCGTATTCAAATGGCAGTAGCTCGCAGTTAACTTATTTATATGCCCTACATTAATATCGATACACATATAATACTAACAAATACACCATGATAGTAAAACTATATTACCGCCTAGGCCGCGCCTAGGGCGCTTAAGCATCGCCTAGGCACTAGGCGAGGGCCAACCGCCTCTCTTACGCCTACCACTTTTTCCAACCTTGGCTACGTTGCTGCATCACCCTTTCCTCTTCAAGGGAAAACCAACGCATGCTCAAGAGGTAGCATCGCCCACAACTCTTTGTGTTCTACTCGTGCATATAACATCTATGCATAGACCTGACTCGGATGCCACTATTGGGGAACGTAGTATTTCAAAAAGCTTGCCTACGATCACGCAAGATCTATCTAGGAGAAGCATAGAAACGAGCGGGTAGAGTGTGTCCATGTACCCTCGTAGACCAAAAGCGGAAGCGTTTCGTAACGCGGTTGATGTAGTCAAACGTCTTCGCGATCCAACTGATCCAAGTACCGAACGCACGACACCTCCACGATCTGCACACGTTCAGCTCGGTGACGTCCCTCGAACTCTTGATCCAGTTGAGGCCGAGGGAGACTTTCGTCAGCACGACGGCGTGGTGACGGTGATGATGAAGTTATCGGCGCAGGGCTTCGCCTAAGCACTACGACGATATGACCGAGGTGTGTAACTGTGGAGGGGGGCACCGCACACGGCTAAAAGATCAACTTGTGTGTCTATGGGGTGCCCCCTGGCCACGTATATAAAGGAGGGGAGGGAAGAGGTGGCCAGCCCTAGGGGGCGCGCTAGGTGTGGGGAATCCTACTAGGACTCCCCAGTCCAAGTAGGATTCCCCTCCTCTTTCCTATTCCTAGTAGGAGAAGGAGGGAAGGAGGAGGAGGGGAGAAGGAAGGAGGGGGGCGCCGCCCCCTCCTATTCCAATTTGGACCAGCCCATGGGGGGGCCTGCGGCCACCCCTTGAGGCCCTTCTCTCCTTTCCCGTATGGCCCATTAAGGCCCACTACTTCTCCCGGCGAATTCCCGTAACTCTCCGGTACTGCAAAAAATACCCGAATCACTTGGAACCTTTCCGATGTCCGAATATAGCCTTCCAATATATCGATCTTTACGTGCCGACCATTTTGAGACTCCTCGTCATGTCCATGATCTCATCCAGGACTCCGAACAACCTTCGGTACATCAAATCACATAACTCATAATACAAATCATCATCAAACGTTAAGCGTGCAGACCCTACGGGTTCGAGAACTATGTAGACATGACCGAGACACATCTATTGTCAATAACCAATAGCGGAACCTAGATGCTCATATTGGCTCCTACATATTCTACGAAGATCTTTATCGGTCAAACCGCATAACAACATACGTTGTTCCCTTTGTCATCGGTATGTTACTTGCCCAAGATTCGATCGTCGGTATCATCATACCTAGTTCAATATCGTTACCGGAAAGTCTCTTTACTCGTTTTGTAATGCATCATCCCGCAACTAACTCATTAGTCACACTACTTACAAGGCTTATAGTGATGTGCATTACCGAGAGAGCCCAGAGATACCTCTCCGATACATGGAGTGAAAAATCCTAATCTCGATCTATGCCAACTCAACAAACACCATCAGAGACACCTGTAGAGCATCTTTATAATCACCCAGTTACATTGTGACGTTTGATAGCACACAAGGTGTTCCTCCGGTATTCGGGAGTTGCATAATCTCATAGTCTGAGGAACATGTATAAGTCATGAAGAAAGCAATAGCAATAAAACTAAACGATCATTATGCTAAGCTAGCGGATGGGTCTTGTCCATCACATCATTCTCTAATGATGTGGTCCTGTTCATCAAGTGACAACACATGTCTATGGCTAGGAAACTTAACCATCTTTGATTAACGAGCTAGTCTACTAGAGGCAGACTAGGGACACTCTGTTTGTCTATGTATTCACACATGTACCAAGTTTCTGGTTAATACAATTCTAGCATGTATAATAAACATTTATCATGATAAAGGAAATATAAATAACAACTTTATTATTGCCTCTAGGGCATATTTCCTTCAGTGAAGGGCCCGGTGGAGGCCCTGTAGAAGAAGTTCCTTGCCATCGACCCTGCGCCCTCGACCGACAGTGCTGCCGACCCTGCGACTCCGGCGGACGGCACGGGCGGGGGCAACATCGTCGGCGAAGGGGCGCTCCTCGCGGGTGATGACGGTGCCCAAGGCTGACGAGGGGGCTTGCTGGTAGCTCCTCTTCCCGCTTTTATCGCCTGCAACATGCACCATGCCTTGTGGAGGCGTTTAAAACTCGTGTTTGGTGTTTGAAGAACAGTACATTTTGTAATAACTTATTAGGATTCTGCAATTTCCTTCCTGTTTTCTTTAATGTTCTTCATCGGTAGAGCCCGGCCCCGCGCATGCCTCAGCCGCCGCTGGCTTGTCCGGATTGCCAGGACGAGGCCAGGGGGTGAGGGGCTATGTGACCAGTTAGGCCCCTGAGGCGCGGTGCTAAGGGGTCCCCCTTGACGTACGAACAACTTTCGGGAGGGAGACGTGAAACTAGGCCTTAGCATTCTGCGTCGGCAGGGCCCAGCCCCGCGCATGCCTCAGCTGCCATTGAGTTGTCCGGATCACCAGGATGAGACCAAGGGGTGAGGGGCCACGTGGCTAGTTAGGCTCCCGAGTCGTGATGCTCAGGAGTCCCCCTTGACGTATGAACAGACCTCCATACCTGTCCTCGCCGAGGTCCCGCTGGGGAGGGGCATGCGACGACCAGGTTCGAGGGACCTGGGAGGGTGACGTACGCTTGGGTGTGACCCAAGCGCAGCCCCCGTGCCCAGCCCCCTCGCGTGACTCTCCCGAGGGGAAGTGTTGCGACGAGGCTGGACACTGAGCCCGGAGGCTCCCTGAGGTTGATACGGCCATGAGGCCGCCCTTAGTTGTTTATCACCAGCGCGGAGCGTAGCGCTTCCGCACTTGCACGGGCATAGCCGCTCCTCGACCGTGTCGACTGCCAGCGCGGAGCATGGTGCTTCCACTGGTGCGTGGGTGTGAGGGCTCCCTCTGAGTGGAGCCCCCAGGGCGTGTACAGCCCCGCCCTGACACATGGCTTGCACGGCAGGGCTAGACGAGGTGTGTCTGGGCACTCGCGAGCCAGCACGGGACTCACGAGGCCCTACCTCAAGGCGGATTGCGCCTGCTCTTGATTCTTGATAGCTGCGGTGGCCCTGCAAGATGGTTAGGCGACCTGCGCCGGACGAATCTCCTGAGGTGATCACATGAGAAGTCCAAACACCAACAACCCCAGGAGGTGACGTGAATGGGGCCGGCCCGCCAGACAGAGCTCAGTCGTTGGGTTTATTGACGCTGCAGGGACGGACCCGAGCACAGACGCCGTGCCTAGTCTTCTCATGTGAAGAATCTTGAAGAAAGACGACCGGCGCGCGGCTCCCGTGGTGACAAGGCACTGGGTCGCACGCCCTTGCTCGTCCGCCCGTGATTAGCCCATGCGAGAACAAGGCACCAAGGGCCATCGGAGGTGACGTGCACGGGAGCTGGCCCGCGAGCCAGAGCTCAACCTCTTGGGTTTAGCGCCGCTGTAGGGACGGACCCGAGCACAGACGCCATGCCAGTCCTTAATCATGAGGCGGTCGTGGGTGGGCTTGCAAGGGCGCACGATGTTCATGGCATCGACGTACCGGACAGGCAGGTGGTAATCGTAAGGTAACTCGTGCAAGGAGGCAAGCTAATTCAAATAGATGCGAGAACGATACATGCCACAGGGATGGACCCATGCGGCCCGGGGATGCTGCAGCCTGAGGGGCGCCCCCAACAGAGTAAGCTAAAGATGCAAAAGGATACACGTCTAAGGGACAGGCCCATGCGACCTGGGGATGATGCAGCCCGAGGGGCGCCCCCAGCTGAATAAACTAGAAAATGTCACCTGGCACCATTGTCGAGGGGGTGTTGGAGTAGCTGACGATGCGTGTTGAAGGAGTCGTTCCTCACGAGCCGCCAAGATTCTGAGCCTCGGGGGGCTCTGGGAGGCCGGGAGGCTCGTGAAGGTCTGTCGCCATCTCCACCAGGACCGCCTAATGCCTGGCTTCCTGGGTTGCCAGGGTGCTCCGTAGGCAGCGCTGGAAGGTGACAGCCGTGTTCGGCAAGCCGAAAGGCATGCGAACGTAGCTATGAGGTGGACCTACGCACCGGCCAACGCGCGTTGGCCAGAAGCGTTCTTGAGATGCGGCCATGTTGAGCCCTAGAATGTCAACGCAGACGCGTAGCTCGTCGTCCGCGCCAGGACAAGGAGCTGCTCCAGTTGGTGGGCGGCGGTCGACGCGCATGGTAAGCTCCTCGGTGGTCTTGGTGATGAACTTCTGAGCACCAGGCACCTCGTGCCTTGCGCCCTGATGAAGGAAGTGTGCGGCAAAGCACGCCTCCATGTAGTGCCCGAGCGCCTCCCTCGTGATGTTGGCTAGGTCTGAGGCCCTGTAGAAGAGAGCCCCCGAGCCCAGCCTGAGGAGGGCGCCGGACGGGCCTTCCTATGCAAGGGAGGGAGGCACCCCTTCCGCAGGCGCAGGTCCTGAGGAGGTGCCACTAGAGGCGCCATTCTCCTGAGGCCCTTGGTGGAGCAGCTACTTCTTCTTCTTGGGGACGGCCTCAGGGGGGTAGATGATGCCTTCATTGTTTGGGTCTTCGACCGCCGCAGCCTGGTAGGCGCGCTCGAGAGAGCACACCGCGTCCTTCTCTTTGTAGGCGACCGTGATGATGCCGCAGCTCCCTGGAATCTTGAGGACATTGTAACCATGATGAGTCACCGCCATGAACTTGGCCAGGGCCGGATACCTGAGAATGGCGTTGTAGGGAAGGCGAATGTGGGCAATGTCGAAGTCGATGAGCTCGGTGCGGTAGTTGTCGCGCTTGCCGAAGGTGACAGGGAGGCGGATCTACCCTATCGGGGTGGTGGAGCCCTTGGTCACTCCTGAGAAGGGCTTGGTCAGCTGCAGCTGATCATTTGGCACTTGGAGGCGGTCGAATGTGTCGATGGATAGGACATTGAGTCCTGCGCCACCGTCGATGAAGGTCTTGGTGACAAGGACGTTGCTGATGATGGGAGAGCAGATCATCGGGAGGGCGCCGACGGTTGCTACACACTTGAGCCCGTCGGAAGAGCTGAAGATAATGGTGCACTTGGACCACCTAAGTGGGCGCGTGGCCTCAAGCCTGGGGAGGGCCGCATTCACCTCACGAGCGAACTGCTTGAAGATGCGCTGGGAGGCTGGGGCCTGAGCGCCACCCAAGATGCAAGCGATGGCGCGCGGTTCCTGGAAGCCCCTAGCCCCCTCGTCCTGGTGATGATCGTCATTTCTTCGTGGCAGTGGTGGCAGCGGAGGGAGGCCAGCCTTGCCCTGGGGCCGATCCTCACGAGGATGGTCTCTCTAGGCACCCTCGCGAGGCTGGTCCTGCCAGCGGTCCTCACGAGGCTGGTCGCGCCACTCCTGACGAGGGCCTCGGTCGTCCCAGCGTCCTCCGCTTCGTCCTCCTCCTTGACCGTAGCCTCGGTCGTTGCGCTCGGGGTGTCGACCAAAGCGCCCATCGCGGATGGCTCTGAGCTCCTGACAGTCATTGGTGTTGTGGCTGTGCACGTTGTGGAAGGCTCAGAAGGGCAGCTACCCTTCAAGGACTCCGGGTGGTCGCGGCCGCGCTTCATCTCAGGCTCAGCCGCGAGCACGATCGCTCCCTTGCGCTTCACATCCTTGGTCTTGGCCTTCTTGTCTTCTGGGTCAGCAGCAGGGAGCTCGAGGAGGGAGAGGCGCCTGTCGGCGTCCTGGGAACGGGGGTCGCCAGACTTGCCTGCCTGCGGCCCACGGCGTGGCTCCACCAGCGGCCCTGTACGGCCCATCTTCACCAGCAAACACTCAAGACCCTCGCGAGGGGCCAAGCCTCGCGAGGCGGATGATGCAAGACCTCCTCGGGGGCGGCCTCATGAGGCTGGCTCGTGAGGGGCGGAGAGATCAAGGCAAGGGGCACCTCGCGAGGTTCCTGTGACGCAAGCCATGACGACCAAGGCTAGGCGGGAGCTAGGCGCGCGCCAGCACGCGTAGTGTGCTCGTTTCCTCTTTGGTGCTAAAGAGGCAAGCGCAGGCGAGGGGTCCCGAGGCATCAGGCAAAGGCTTCCATATCGGTGCAACGATACCAAGACCAGCAAGACGGCAGGGCGGAGGTCACCGTGGAGCCCAAGACGGCGTCACCACCAGAGCCTTTGGCAAGCGAAGACCACCTTTAGTCAGGATAACTTGTACTTGTTGTCTTCCTTCGAATTTGGCCGTTGTGGCATCCCTGCCCACTCGAATATTTGGGAAGAGGACCAGGGCCTCAATAAATAGGGCTAGCCACCATCCTAGCAGGGACGGATCATTACGATCAATTCGACACACACAAGGTGACCAAGCACAAGAACACCTCTCCTTAGGAGGCTGTTCTTCCCCTTGTAATTGTTCATCCTCATCCCAAGAGGCAATCCACCACACCACACTGGAGTAGGGTATTACACCACATCGATGGCCCGAACCAATATAAATCTCGTGTCTCTCGTTCTTTGGGTTCGTCGAGCTAGGCCGTGAGATCGCGGCGAGAGCGAGCTAGAGGGAGGGAGAGATCTTCGTGCGCACCCCAGTGTTCGAACCTCAAGGGTTTGCTAGAACCCGTAATCCGACATTTGGCGCGCTAGGTAGGGGTGCGCCGAAGCTTTCCTTCCGCCGATCCACGTCCCATCGCTTCGTCGCATCCATGGCGGACACTCACCGAGTCCTCGCTGAGCGCCGGGCCGCCCTCGCTACCCGCGTCGCTCAGCCGGCTCCTGTCGGCGGGCCTCCCCGTCGTTCCCCGTCACCCGCCGCCAATGCCGCCGCCGGCCCGGCGGGCAACGAGCAGCAGGCGTCCTTGCTGCACCCCTCTATGCGGCGGGACGGCCGCACCGCCACCCCGTCGCTGACTCCGGCCGGCTCATCGTCCCACGTACGTCGCGCTCCCACACACGCGTAAGCTCGGCTGCTCATGGCACGCGAGCTCTTGCGCTACCGCCCCGTCGACGACCTCTACGAGGACTGGCTGGACCGCATCGCTGAGCTCGTCAGCGCCGCAGGGGGCTCCCCTGCGCCATCCCTCTCGCTGCCTCGCCCTCCGTTAACTACGGGCGAAGTGGCTCACGGAGCGCCTCCACCACCTCTGCACCAAGTCGGCGCTCTGGCGCCAAGGCGCGCGCCCCCCCGGCGTGACCCACCGCGTCGGCACCCGTGCGAGAAGAAGGAAGCTGCCAAGAAGTTCCCCGACCACAAGAGAATGCTCCTGCGCTCCCAGCGCCACCGCGACAAGACCGTGTGCTGCCTGCGGTGGCGGCGCGCGGGCATCAAGGGCAGGCTCCGCATCAGCAAAGGGCCCCGGTGGCCACGGCAGGTTGCCGCGCCTTCACTCCTGAGCTGCGTAGCGTCGCCTGACCGGGGAAGTTCAAGCCAGACCTGCCTCCTCGCTACGACGGCACCCCTGACCCCACGGAGTTTTTGCAGCTCTACGAGCTGAGCATCGAGGCGGCCAACGGCGACGAAAAAGTCATGGCGAACTGGTTCCCCATGGCTCTCAAGGATGGTGCTCGCTCGTGGCTCCTGAACCTGCCCCCGGGCTCGATCTCCTCCTAGGATGAGATGCGCGACCGCTTCGCCGCCAACTTCCAGGGCACTCGCGACCGCCCCCGGCCGCGGGTGACCTGCGCCACATGAAGCAGCAGCCAGGGGAGACTTTGCAAAAGTACATCCAGCACTTCAACAGCGTTCGCCTCAAGATCCCCAAGGTGACGGACGAGGCCATCATTTCGGCGTTTTCTGATGGCGTCCGTGATGTCAAGATGAAAGAGGAGCTCGCCATCCACGAGGAGCTATGCACGGCTTTGGAGCTGTTCAACCTGGCGACCAAGTGCGCAAGGGCTGAGGAGGGGCGCCTTTCCCTCCTCGAGCACCCAGCTACCGACCCGGAGGAGATGAAAGCCAAGGTCAAAGATGTGAAGCGCAAGGGAGTAGCCGTGCTCGCGGTGGAGCCGGACACGAAGCGTGGCCGGGACCATCCCGAGTCGTCCAAGAGCAGCCGACCGTTCTGCGCCTTCCACAACATAGACAGCCACAACACCAACGACTGTCAAGAGCACAGGGCCATTCGAGATGGACGCTTCGGTCGACGCCCCAAGCGCAATGATCGGGGCTACGGCCGAGGAGGACGAGGCGGAGGATGCTGGGACGATCGCGGCCCCCGCCAGGAGTGGCGCGATCGGCCTCGCGAGCACCGCTGGCAGGACCAGCCTCGTGAGGGCGCCTGGAGAGATCAGCCTTGCGAGGACCGCCCTCAGGGCAACGCCGGTCTTCCTCCGCTGCCGCCACCGCCAAGAAGGAATGACGACCACCATCAGGATGAGGGGGCTGGGGGCTTCCAGGAACCGTGTGCCATTGCCTGCATCTGGGGCGGAGCTCAAGCCCCAGCATCCCAGCGCATCTTCAAGCAGTTCTCTCGCGAGGTGAATGCAGCCTTCCTAGGCTCGAGGCCACGTGCCCTCTCAGGTGGTCCAAGTGCGCCATCACGTTCAGCTCAGCGGACCAGCTCAAGTGCGCGGCCACTGTTGGTGCCCTCCTGATGCTCTGCTCACCCGTCATCAGCAACGTACAAGTCACCAAGACCCTCATTGACGGCGGCGCGGGACTTAACGTCCTGTCTGTCGAGACGTTCGACAGCCTCCAAGTGCCATATGATCAGCTTTAGCCCATCAAGCCCTTCTCAGGAGTGACTGACGGCTCCACCACCCCGATAGGGCAGGTCCGCCTCCCTATCACCTTCGGCCAGCGCGACAACTAACGCACCAAGCTCATCGACTTTGGCACCGCCCACATCCATTTGCAGTACAACGCCATCCTCTGGTACCCAGCCTTAGCCAAGTTCATGACAGTGACTCACCACGGCTACAACGTCCTCAAGATGCCCGGGAGCGGTGGGATCATCACAGTCCCCTGCGAAGAAAGAGACCGGGTGTGCTCCCTCGAGCGCGCTTTCCAAGCCGCGGCAATCGAAGACCTCGACAACAACGATGCACAGTACCCTCCTGAGGCCATCCCCAAGAAGAAGAAGCAACTACTCCGCACAGGGCCCCAGGGGAGCGGCGCCTCTAGCGGTGCCACATCAGGATCGGCGCCCACGCCCGGGGCGCCTCCCTCCCTCGCATAGGAAGGCGCGCCCGGCGCCCTCCTCAGGCTGGGCTCGGGGGCTCTCTTCTGGAGGGCCTCAGACCGAGCCAACATCACGAGGGAGGCGCTCGGGCACCACATGGAGGTGTGCTTTGCGTCACGTTTCCCTTAGGAGGACACCGGGCGAGGAGTGCCCGGCTCTGAGGAGTTCATCGCCAAGACCGCTCAGGAGCTACAGGATGCAAGAGCCATACGCGGCGACCACCGCCCACCTAGCGTAGCTCCCCATCCTGGCGAGGATGGCGGGCTGCACGTCTGCATCGACATCCCAGGGCTAAACAGGGCCGTATCTCAGGAGCGCTTCTGGCCTTCGCGTGTGGGACGTTGCGAGGGCCCACCTCACAGCTATGTTCGCATGCCATTCGGCCTGCCGAGCATGGCAGACGCCTTCCAGCGCAACCTGCGGAGCGTCCTGGCGGCTCAGGAGGCCAGGCATCACGCAGTCCTGGCGGAGATGGAGACGGTCCTCAAGGAATCGCCTGGACCCCCAGAGCCTCCCGAGGCTCAGGGCCCCGGTGGCTCGTGAGGAGAAACCCCTTCGCCATGCATCCTCAGCTACCCCAACGTCCCTTCGACAACGGAACCAGGTGACATTTTCCAAGTTTATTCAACTGGGAGCGCCCCCCGAGCTGCATCATTCCTAGGCCGTGTGGGCTTGTCCCTGCGGCATGTATCCTTTTACGTCTTTAGCTTACTCTGCTGGGGGCACCCTTCGGGCTGCATCATCCCCAGGCCGCTCGGGTCCGACCCAGTGGCATGTATCGTTCTTGCATTTATCCTAAGCTAGCTTGTTCTATCTCACGTGTTATCTATGGTTATCACCTGCTTCATCGTCACCCATCGCGACCGCCCACATCGCCAATCTGCCCCATGATCATCTCGCCACGGGAGCTACTCACGCTGGCACGACGCTTGCGCTCGTGTCCGTCCCTGCAACATCGACAAATCTGAGCGGTTGAGCTCTGACTCGTGGCACGCCCCGTGCATGTCACCTCACCATTCCCTCAGTGCCTTCATCCTCTTGCGGGGTGACCAGTGGCAGACCGGCAATCATAGCGGCAATTTGTGTTCCTCCTCGTGCTAACCCGCAAGGACCTCCTGAGGACAACAACAGGCGGTACCACGGGCTACCTCTTCTCCCATGCAATTCGCTTGCGCGCTAAAAGGGGGGCTCCTGAGCATCGCGACTCAGGAGCTCTTACTGGCTCTCCAGCCCTCACCCCCTGGCGTTGACCACGGCATCGCGACCTGGCATACCAGCGGCGGCTAAGCTTGCTCGAGGGCCGGGACCTGAGGACGTAGAGCACACAGAAGAGCGTGGAGGAGAGGGGGAGGCTCGCAAGGGCCCAACCAAGCTACACTGCAGCTGTCGACGCACGAATCTGGTGCAGCACAAGGAACCAACTCTGGACTGCCAAGATAAGTTCCGGGCCCGGGTCGACCAAGCGCTATGGCATAGGATTCTCACTTGTTGCAGCCTTGCTACGGCAACGTCGCCTCCCTTTCCTACCTCTCGGTGGCTGCTTGTGTGCTAAAGGGGACCTCTTGAGCATCGCGCCTCAGGATCTCTTACTAGACCTCGGGCCGCTCATCTTCTGGCCTTGACCACGGCATCGCGACCTGGCATACCAGCGACGACTACAGCCTGCCTGGGGACCGGGACCTGTCAGCGTAGAGCACCAAGCTGCCGCGGGGTTGGAAAGGGGAGACCAAGCCGAAATAGGACATGCGTTCGCAAGTTTTCATAATATGGATAATATTAACACAAAAGGCGCTACAAATTCTTTACACACCCCTGTGGGGTTCATCTTGAGTTCTCGCAGGGAACAAAAGGAAAAGACTATCGGAAGCTATAACTACGAGCGTCGCCACTGACGCCATCATCAACAGTGGGCCACGGGAGGCCGACACCCATCCCATCCAGATCAGCGGCAGTGGCGGGCGGACGCTGCTGCTGCACTCCGGGCGCGGCGAGAGCTCGGGGGCGCGTAGCTATCGTCGCTCGTCTCCGGAGTCTTGCAGGGCTCGGGAGAGTTGCTGGACTCCCAAGCGCCATCGCTGCTGCCGGAGGAACTGCTGGCGAGGCTAGCGGCAGGCCCAGCTCCTGCCGCAGTGTCGTCCCGACGACCACCTCCAGGGCAGCACTCCAGGCGGCGGCCTTCCTCGTCGAAGACCTTGAAGAACATGGTGGGGGCACCGTCATACTCAAAGTGGATGGCGAGGGCGCCTTCCGCACGGCAGACTCGAGCAACCTCCCCCCAGCTGTGGGTCATGAAGATCTTGCCTGGAGAGACGGCCTCAACCTCCGCTCCAGTCGCCAGGGCATCGCAGTCGGCGTGCTACAGCCAAAGCTCGAGGGGGCCCCTCGGCGGCATCTCGGCAGAGAAGAACTGCGGAAAGTGAATCCAAGTGTGCGGAGGCATCGCCGCCCACATCACGAGTTCGCGCGAAGAGTCCGCGGCGTGGGCTCCTGGGGCGACGGCGTGCATCACCACGGTGCGGCGACCACGGCCACGGCGTGGGCGGTGCCGTTAGCGGCTCTCCCTCCGGAGCCCCTGGCTTGGGCGTACATAGGCAGCGGATACCCGGGAGGTGGCCGCTCGCACCAAGGCCTCGACACCTCCGGCCGTACGACTACGTCGCGGCGGTGGGCCAGCCTCTTCTTCGGCGGAAGTGGCACGAGCTCGTCGTGGAGGGTCTTTCCCTTCTCCGCGGCCGAGAACCTCCGAATCAGTGCCATGGATGTGTCACTGCTAGCAATGAAGCAAGGGAGAAGAAGCGAGTGGAGTAGGAAGAGATGAGCGACGGGGGCTCCGCCCCCCTCCTCATTTATAGCGGGAGAAGGCCAACCGGCGATCCCCACGATAACAGGTAATGATGATTTTCCTTTGCATGCAGCAGGGACTCGTCAAGTCGGGCAGTTGCCGAGGCAGCGTGGGGAAGTGGAGACGCCCACGTCCAATCAATCACCACGCGTCAACCGAGGCCGCAGGCTGTTGGGGCCCGCGGCGCTCCGCACTTGCCCCTTGTCTTCGCCTCGAAGCCAAGCCCGAGCGCGCCTTGGGCTCGGGGGCTACTGTCGGCGTCCTGGGAACGGGGGTCCCCAGACTTGCCTGCCTGCGGCCCACGGCGTGGCTCCACCAGGGGCCCTGTACGGCCCATCTTCACCAGCAAACACTCAAGACCCTCGTGCAGGGCCAAGCCTCGCGAGGCAGACGACGCAGGACCTCCTCGGGGGCGGCCTCACCAGGCTGGCATGCGAGGGGCGGAGAGATCAAGGCAAGGGGCACCTCGCGACGTTCCTGTGATGCAAGCCATGACGACCAAGGCCAGGCGGGAGCCAGGCGCGCGCCAGCGTGCGCAGTGTCCTCGTTTCCTCTTTGGTGCTAAAGAGGCAAGCGTAGGCAAGGAGTCCCGAGGCATCATCCAAAGGTTTCCATATCGATGCAACGAGACCAAGACCAGCAGGACGGCAGGGTGGAGGTCACTGTGGAGCCCAAGACGGCGTCAACACCAGAGCCTTTGGCAGGCGAAGACCACCTTTAGTCAGGATAACTTATACTAGTTGTCACCCTTCGAATTTGGCCGTTGTGGCATCCCTTCCCGCTCGAATATTTGGGAAGAGGACCAGGGCCTCGATAAATAGGGCTAGCCACCATCCTAGCAGGGATGGATCATTAGGATCGATTCGACACACACAAGGTGACCAAGCACAAGAACACCTCTCCTCACGAGGCTGTTCGTCCCCTTGTAACTATTCATCGTCAGCCCAAGAGGCAATCCACCACACCACACTGGAGTAGGGTATTACACCACATTGGTGGCCCGAACCAGTATAAATCTTGTGTGTCTCGTTCTTTGGGTTTGTCGAGCTAGGCCTTGCGATCGTGGCGAGAGCGAGCTAGAGGGAGGGAGATATCTTTGGGCGCACCCCAGTGTTCGAACCTCAAGGGTTTGCCGGAACCCGTAATCTGACATTTGGCGCGCCAGGTAGGGGTGCACCGAAGCTTTCCTTGCGCCGATCCGTGTCCCATCGCTTCGTCGCATCCATGGCGGGCGCTTCTATGCACCCCTACCTGGATTGGCGTGGATCGACAGAGGGAAAGCTTCGGCGCACCCCTACATGGAGCGCCAAGTGTCGGATTCAGGGCTCCGCAGATCCTTGAGAAGTTCGAACTCTGGGGTGTGCACAAAGGACTCTCTTTGCCCAGCCTGCCTACCCAACGATTCCACGGCCTAGCTCGAAGAACTCGAAGAACACGAGACACAGAGATTTATACTGGTTCGGGCCACCATGTGGTGTAATACCCTACTCCAGTGTGGTGGTGATGGATTGCCTCGTGGGCTGAGGATGAACTAGTACAACGGTTGAACAGCCTCCGGAGGGGAGGTGTTCTTGAGCTCTAGGAGCTGGTGAGGATGAACTTGGTGGAATGGATCCGGTCCCAGATCAGTTTGTCCCTCCCTCTCTATGGTGGTGACTAGTCCTATTTATAGAGGCCCTGGTCCTCTTCCCAAATGTAGGCGAAAGGGATCCCACAACGGCCAAGTATGAAGGGAGACAACTAGTACAAGTTATCCTGACAAAAGTTGTCTTCGCCTGCCAAAGGCTCTGGTGGTGACGCTGTCGTGGGCTCCGCGATGACCTCCGTCCTGCCGTCCTGCTGGTCTTGGTCTTGTTGCACGGATATGGAAACCTTTGCCTGATGCCTCGGGACTCCTCGTCTGCGCCTGCCTCTTTAACACCAAAGAGGAAACTGGTACACTGCGCCTGCTGGCGCCCGCCTGGCCTTGGTCGTCACGGCTCACGTCATGTGAACCTCGCGAGGTGCCCCTTGCATTGATATCTCGGCTCCTCAGGAGCCAGCATAGCGAGGCCGCCCCCAGGGAGGTCTTGGTGTCGTCCGCCTCACAAGGCTTGGCCCCTCGTGAGGATCTTGAGCCGTTGTTGCTGAAGCTGGGCCGTACCGGGCCGTTGGTGGAGCCATGCCGTGGGCCGCAAGCAGGCAAGTCTGGGTACCCCCGTTCCCAGGACGCCGACAAAGGTGTTTACATAAGCAGAAACATATTACTACTTAGATCATATATATCGCAAGAAAGGTTAAACAAAACAATGGGAAGGAAAAGGTGATTATCAAATTAAATAGAACAATGGAAAGGAAAATGTGTTTAAACACCTATTTCAGGGGTATACCTTCCCAAGGACAAGCTGAGCATGATATCCATGACAGGATATAATGTAGAAAACCCTTTAGGTAAGGGGAGAGAAATTTCATGACATTACCCATACAATGGTGTTTGGATAATTGAGCAAGAAACATTTAGCATTGTGCTTCAAATGTTCTTATTGAAGATCAGAGTACCACAGACATGCTTCGAGATAACATTGACATGGTCATCAAGTAAAGGTCAAACTTTGGATACACAAAGGATCCATCAGGAACAACTTATAGAATAAGTCTTACAATTTCCTCATGGAAGAATGTCTAACCTTGCTAAAAAAGGAAACTCATATCAATCGGTCCTCTAGCCAGGTGTGCTAGGCATGACACCACCTTATCGGGTCATATAAAGACCAATGTGATAACTCTTGGAAATATGTTCCCACCATCATAACCGAGATTCTGATCTGATTGGTGTCAGGATACCTCGGAGTCAGGATGTCTGAGAAGAAAAGGTGCAACACAATTTGACGAGATGACATTGTTAAGATTCTCGGGAAATGAACTATGGAAGCGATTTACGAAAAAAGAGTTCATCATTAAACCAAGGAGATGATGAGGAGGTGGTTGATGGACTCTGCGACAATTCATCGCGATTAACAAAAGATGGATTCCCACAATTATGTGAACAACGAGATAACAATTGTTAGATCAAATGATATAATGATGTATGCTCGAGGAAAACATACACAATTAAATATTGGTTGAAGGAGCACCCGAATTATGGGCTTAGGTAGCATAATCAAAGTTAGAATGGTTATTCGATAACCAATAGTCAAAGAATGAACGATCGACCATTAACTTCAAAGCAATAGGGTTGCTAGAAGGGCAGAATCCAAACAACATCGTTCACGTGTTGGTATCCCGGTTAGAATGAACACGGGGACCAAGGAAGAATGGTGATGGTGAGAAGTATCACTATGACAAGAATTCTTAAGAGGTGGAGCAATCCTCACAACATTATTGATATAGAATACAGTAATACTACAAGGTGGAACATAACCTAAGCTAGATAGCAAGGAAATCAAGGTACAACACAAAACATGAACAAGTTTGTGTTGGCGGAAGGTAAGAATGTTGTCGATGATAACACAAATCATCGAGGGGCAAGGATGGTATTTCCCATCATGAATTCGATTGATATCCCGGAAGAGCTCAAAATGTTGATGATGATCATGACACAATTGTCGAGAGATTTCACGAAGAAGCAATCGTACAGCAAAGACATCAAGCAAAAGGAATGGTGAAGCGAAGGGTCATTGGAACCACGGATACGACACACACTCGGAATCAAGCTTGATGTTCATGGCGAAATGATAAGACGAGGAAGATCGACGTAAGCTTGGCTCATCGTCAAAAGTTGTGCTCCGGGAATAAGGACCAGGTAACACAGTTAAAATTTAGCACGATAATGATATAGCCGATCAGGCTTGGGATGATTTGACGGATTATTAAACTCGTAAGCAATGAAAATTACTTAGAGTTATTGAATCGGAGTGCGGACTCGATTCACTATTTGGTGTTCTCGGTTGATGAAAACCCAGAACCCAGGAAAATTGGAATCAGTGAGAAATAACAGTTGATGAAGAACCCATAAGAAGTTATGCAGTTCCATGATATTCTCGAGATACCAGAGTGTAATACTTGACGGTAGAGCATAGTAGAGGGTGGACACGTGAAATGATCTGCAGAAGACAAGTACTTCATCTTGTCTGAGAAACGGAATCAAAGGAGAACAATCATGGTCGGAACCATGATTGCAAAGGATCAATTCACAGATACCAGATGATATTATACCAAGGAAAAGTTATTATTACAAGAAGCTTCCATGATAGGATCTACATCGTGTCCATGGGCATGAACACAAAGTTCAAGGTCGACTCCCACTTCTTCAATGCATAAACTCTCATTCACTTCTCGTTTTCAACGAGGTTGTAGTGTTGAAATTTTTTTGATGGGACGCCAGTAGAGTATAACCCGCATAACCTTCGAGTTCCCATAGATTAGGGAAGGCATAGGTTCAACCCACAGGTGCATCTTAGGAACATATAACACAACCTTCAGGAGTAATAAGCAGAAGCTCGAAAGCAGAGCATGGTTGACAAAAGGAGAGGATACAATTTACCAAAGGCATTATGTATCGGAGAAAGAACTCACAAGGTGATTAATTATGAAGAACACTATCGGATAATAATCCAACAGTGGATATGGCGATCCACAACGGAGCTGATGTGAGCATTGGCACACCACAAGTGGAAGAAACAATGCAAAGACATTGAATTATAGAAACAACTGACTAAAGCAAAGCTCAGATGCAAAGGAATTATGATTCCAAAATCAAGGGATCAGAAGCAATTGTTCTGATCGAAAATGAATAAGTCCAATAGACTTAGAAGCACAACCGATCAAGGCATTGATTGGTCAAGAACCAGCTCATATCCAAATGACGTCTGAGCCGGAAGGATAATCCTAGGATTCGACTGATGATTGTGAACATTTGCAACTTATTGAATCAAGGGACTCAAAAATGATAGTGACAAATGATGCCAATAAGATTAGTATACTTATGGGATTACCCATAATGCAAGCAAGCAAGAATTTCAGGAACAACAGGATGTTGAGGATTTTCGAAAGATCAAATAGTATTTCGAAGACTTTGGTGAAACACATGAACAACTGGGGAGAAATAAATCCTCGGTGTGTGTGTGAGGATTAATTTGTAGGTGTATTCAGGTGACAAGGAACTGCAAGGCAGTAAGCTCAAAGGATTCTCGGAACAACGGAGAGCAGTTCGAGGTATCTTGTAATAACAAGATCAATGGGATTGAATGTAACAATGGACTCCGGAGAAGGGCTTGGTGGGACGAAGCCGTTCATGCGGCACATGGAGCAAGCCGAAAGCTTCCATGGAAAGCCCCGCCGTTGATGAGGGCTTGGTTACGGCTACGTTGCAGATGGTGGGCGTGCAAAGCATTGGGAGCATGCCCGAGCTGGTGGTGGTGACGGGGTGATCCCCCGAGTCGAAGGTGAGGTCGGCCTTGGGCGCCGCCCAACCTGGGGGAGCTCCTTGCTGCATGGAGGCGGCGCCGATCTGGCGGAAGAACTGCTTGGTGTGACGGTCCGAGGGCGGTGCTTGTGAGCCGCTGAGGAGGGCTGCGACGGCGATGGGCGCGGTGCCGCAAAGCGTGCGACGAAGAGGCCGCGCAGCTCCTCGCAAGATGCCACTGAGGATCCTGGGAGTGTGAGCAGCCAGGCGCGCGGTGCGCCAGCGAGGGCCATGGGAAACTAGTTGGCCATGACCTTGTCGTCACCTACAGCCTCCAGGACGACCTCTTCGTATGCCAGCAGGAAGGCCGGTGGGTCCACCACGCCATCGTAACGCGGCGGCATCTTCGGCTTGAACCTGGGCGGCCACTGTACCCACCTCAAGGCGGGGGTAAAAGCTCTGAGCCCCCTGGCGCCATCGTGGGCGTCCGTCGTCCTAGTCGGAGGAGCAACGCCAGCCATGGGGACAGAGCGTGGAGGTGGTGGAGCATGGATCGACGGAAGGAAAGCTTCGACGCACCCCCTACCTGGCACACCAAATGTCGGATTGCGGGTTCCGGCAAAACCCTTAAGGTTCAAACTCTGGGGTGCGCACGAAGATCTCTCTCTCCCTAGCTCACTCTCTCACCACGATCTCAAAGCTCAGCTTGTCCGACTCGAAGAACAAGGGACACAAGAGTTTATACTGGTTCGGGTCACCGATGTGGTGTAATACCCTACTCCAGTGTGGTGTGGTGGATTGCCTTGTAGGCTGAGGATGAACAAGTACAAGGGAAGAACAGCCTCCTGACGAGAGGTGTTCTTGAGCTCGGTGAGCTTGTGCGTGTGAGGGTGGAATGGATTTGATCCAAGGTTCCTCTGCCTCCTATGGTGGTGGCTAGTCCTATTTATAGAGGCCTCGTTCCTCTTCCCAAATGTTAGGCGGGAAGGGATCCCACAACAGCCAATTTGAAGGGGGATAGCTAGTACAAGCTATCCTGACAAAAGGTGGTCTTCGCCTGCCAAAGGCTCTAGTGGTGACGCCGTCGTGGGTTCGCGATGACCTCCGTCCTGCCGTCCTGCTGGTCTTGGTCTTGTTGCACCGACATGGAAACCTTTGCCTGACACCTCGGGACTCTTTGCCTATGCCTGCTCCTTTAGCACCAAAGAGGAAATGAGTACTCTGCGCCCGCTGGCGCCCGCCTGGCCTTGGTCGTCATGGCTCACGTCACGGGAACCTCACGAGGTGCCCCGCGCCTTGATCTCTCCGCTCCTCGCGAGCCAGCCTAGTGAGGCTGCCCCTGAGGAGGTCTTGTGTCGTCCGCCTCGCTAGGCTTGGCCCCTTACGAGGGTCTTGAGTGTTTGCTGGTGAAGATGGGCCGTACCAGGCCGCTAGAGGAGCCACGTTGTGGGCCGCAGGCAGGCAAGTCTGGGGACCCCCGTTCCGAGAACGCCGACAAGGTAAAACCAGCAGTTGATCTTGAGAACCCACAACCCAAGAATAAAAGATATGATAAAAGAGACTTTGTTGCTAGAAAACACGGTAAGAAAAGAGAACCATGGGTTCACAAACCTATGCCATTTCCACCTAAGTCAACTAAAAAGAAAGATGACGAAGAATTTGAACGCTTTGCTGAAATGCTGAGGCCAGTCTTTTTGCGTACTCGCTTGACTGATATCTAAAAAATGGCTCCTTATGCAAAGTACATGAAAGACAACATCACCAATAAGAGAAAAATACCGGAAGCTGAAATCTCCACCATGCTTGCTAATTATACTTTTAAATATGGAGTACCTAAAGAACTTGGAGATCCGGGAATACCAACTATACCTTGCTCCATCAAGAGAAATTATGTGAAAATTTCTTTATGTGATTTGGAGCTGGTGTTAGTGTTATGCCTTTATCTTTATATAAAAGACTTGATTTGAATAAACTCACACCTATTGAAATATCTTTGCAAATGGTTGACAAATCAACTGCCATACCTATCGGTTTTTGTGAAGATGTGCCTGTTGTTTTTGCTAATGTTACTATTTTGACTAACTTTGTTATACTTGATACCCGAGGATGACAACATGTTGATTATCCTTGGTAGACCCTTCTTGAATACTGCACGGGCTGTTATTGATTGAAATAAAAGCAAGATCACTTTTCACATCAATAGTAATGAGCATACGGTGCACTTTCGGAAGAAACAATTCCAAGTGAATGGTATTAATAATGTTATTGAAAAATCTCCGACAATCACTATTGGAAGTTTTCAACTACCTCTACTTACTGCCAAAAAGAAATATGAAATGCTTATCGTTGGGACATTCATATCCCCGTTGAGGTAACTTAGTGATTTATGAAAGTTCTTTGGTTTCATGCTAATCGAAAGTGGTTGTTAATAAGACTTGATCAACCTTATTAATGGATCATTTTTAGAGGTATGAAGTTGATGAATTTAGTGAGCACTACCTTTTGTCCCTACCTTTTTTTGTTTTCATTAGTTAAATAAAATAAAATGCCAAGTTTTGTCTGTTTTCTGAATTTCCCGTGCAATAAAAAATGACCCAAAAATAGAAGTCTCAGAATGCTTTGAAATTTTAATACGATTTTTTTTGAATATTTAAGAATTGTTGGTTCAAATAACATCAGAGGGAGGTGCACCAGGTGGGCGCCAGGACCCCCAGGCGCGCCCTGGTGGGTTGTGGTCCCCCTCACTTATCTCTTCATCCCACATCACCACCTACCTCCAGAAAAAAATCACCATTGCTCTCTCTCTCTCTCCTGTTCTTGCTCCCGAACCCGTGGATTTCGATCTGTTTGCTCGAAGCTCCGTTTCTGAAACTGTATTGAGGGATTGTTGCTTGGTATGTAACTCCTCCGTTGGTCCAATTAGTTTTTTGCTTTTGTGGTTTGTATTTTGAATAATTAGTTACTCTTGGTGCTGCTGTAGATGAGCTTGCATGTTGAATTCTTAGAGTTCTAAGTAGTTCGAATGCTTGCTACGGCCTCTATGCATCCCTATGAGTAGTTGCTTTCAATCTTGTGAAGTTTTGTTAACAAATTTTTGGGGCAATTTGTTTTCAGAAAATTGTACGTGAATATGACTAACCTCTTTGGAAGGAGTTCCGAGGCGGAGATCCTCGGAGGCATCTTCTAGTAGCAGCTCCGCTCGTCGGTCTTATGTTGAACCAAGTGAAAGTTCCATACGCGATGCCGCCTCCAAAACATGCTTATGACCATGCAACGATTATATGGTGCGTGTGGGCATTAAGGAAGAATTTAAGCAATATGTTCACAATGTCGAGCTCGGTCCGTACATTTCAGATAAGTGCAACTAACACCTCACTCTCACTGAATCATTTACCAAAGGATTTAAATTCCATCCCCGTGAGTCTAGGGTGTCAGTTAAACTTTATGAAAATCCATTTACCATATCTCTAGAGAGATTTGCCTACTGCTGCAAAATCCCATCCTGGGGTTCACTTGACGAACCACCAAGATCTAAGTTTGAGATATTCTTGACTAGTATTTGCTATGGTGAGACTAGGGGGATGATGCAGGGTAGATTAAAGAGCATTCATTTTCCCTCAATCCAATTGTCGGTGTACAAAAGTAGGGGCTCTCCTTTTGACCCCTTTACTTGTGCACGGGCAGTCGGAGCCACACGCCACGGCCGCACGTCGCAGGGAAAAGGAGGGGAGCCGGAGAGAAGCCGAAGGCACAAGACATCCGAGGCAACGCCAAGACCAGCAACACCAAAGAGCAAGAGGGCGAGGAGGACTCCCCCGGCAAGACCCTTGCCGGGGCGAGCTCTGCGGCCCTGGCAAGAGCCGCTGGGGCAACTTGTCCAACCCCAACGAAGTGAGCCACCCTTGAGCCCAAGGGTTCCAACATCACCGACAACTACGATTGGACCCAGGGCTCGGGAGGCACCTCTTTAGTTGCATGTAGATCTTCGTCAAGATCATGAACATATGAGATCAGGTGAGGACCAGAAGACGACGACCCTCGGCAATATCCTTGCCGAGGAAAACCACAAGACCTACGGCAAGATCCTTGCCGGGGATGACTACGACGCCGCAGCAAGACCCTTGTCGGGGCCCCGGCAAGACCCTTGCCGAGGACATCAACAGGACCACAGCCAGGCCTGCATCAGTCAAGACCCCGCCGCCGTTCGCATGCAGCTGCCAGCCCAACCAGCTGGGCAGGCACCTGCGTGGCAACATGCAGCTTCCAGGCCAACTCAGCTAACACCTGCATGGCGGCATGCAAATCTTCATGAAGATCCTACCACCGCGCCACCTCAGCTGCCTGCCTGCCTACATGGCACCGCACGCACTGCTGGCCTGGGCACGTGTCGAAGCGGGATGGAGCGGCAGCGGACGGGACGGGCCTCGTTCCCGTCCCCGATAAAGCTACTGGACACCTAAGCGGTGCATTAAATGCGCCTTGTCCTGTAATACGAGCAATAAGCTCGCAGCACTGTATGCCTTTCCACCTCCTGTGTGCCACTGTAGCAGCCCCTTTCGACTATACAAGGAGCCCCATGGCATACTGGAGGGGGGGTCGACTCTTTTGAACTACGCAACCACCATAGCTAGTTCGAGAGCTCAAGAACTCTCTAAAATATAGCCACTAAAGCAGGACTAGGGTATTACGTATCCTCGCGGCCCGAACCTGGGTAAACGATCCTTGTGTTGACTGTTGATCCTGCTCTTCTCACAACCCCGCGCCCTCGCAACCGTAGTAGGGATTCCCGTGATCCCATAGGTGTCGTTTCTCACCGACATCTTTGGCGCGCCAGGTAGGGGGCGCGCAATTGTGAGAATCTGGTCTAGCAGTTAGCCTAGTAGCTCTTCCTCGCCATGGCTCCCAAGAAGAAGGTGGCCACCGTGGTTGGTCCACCGGGAGCCGGATGGCCCGCACCAGTGCGAGCGAGCGGCGGACCGGTCGCGGACAAAACCCGAGCCGCAGCCCGCGAGAATCAGCATCGCTCTGGCAGTCGGAGCCTGGCGAGCAGCCTCGTTCGTGCGCCAGGCACGCCGCACACCGCCAGATCCAAAGACGGGACTGGGTCCCCCGCAGGCAGCGCGGGGCCCTCCAGGAGTGTTGCTGTGCCACCCACGGGTGGCGCCGCAGCCCCCGAGACGCCAGCGCCAGCGCCCGCAACTTGCTCCTCCCAGGGTGTGCGCGACGAGCAGCACCACCACGCTAGAAACCCCGGACATCGCCGTGGGAAGAGTCATGTGCGTCATTCGTGCGACGAAGGAGCCCAGCATGCCCGCCGAAGTGCTGGCGAAAGTGGCACGCAGCCGCTAGGCCGTGATAGAGATCCTCCTAACGTGGTTAGAAGTCGAAGCGCGCCATGGTCCATGCAGCTTTCTCCACCACCCATGCCAGCAGAAGCTTTCGCGCGCGTGCAGTTGCTTCTCGACTTCCCTCCCGCTGCAGAGAAGCTCGACGAGTGGAGAGCCACCATCCGGAGCCTCGTCGCCGTCGCCAACAAGGACGATCCGCGACCGGCGGGGCCCTCGGGCCGGCGCTCCATCGAGCCACCACATTCCGGCGGTGGAAGGACCGGGGGTGCCACGGTCACGGTGCACTCTCCTCCTCCAAGCCAGCCCGCGCGCGTCTTAGTCCGTCATGACGACGCTTGTGATAACAACTCCATAGCGTCGTCCGACCCGCGGACCAACCGTGACCAGCGACAAGTTCTTTGGGAGCGAGCCCATGAAGACGCTCGAACCACCATCGAGCGCCGGCGCGATACACGCCACCAGTTGGACAAGCGGGAAGGGCCCGCTACGGACCCCCCGGCTCCGGGAGGCTCCGGCGGCCTACCTTACGAGGTGGGTTGTCCAGCCTTTACCCGTGAGCTGCGGCAGTTCCAGTGGCCATCCCACCGCACGTTCAAGCCCGACGCCGGCGAGAAGTACAACGGCAAGACCCATCCGTCGGAGTTCCTCAGCATCTACACCATCGCGATGCAGGCTGCTGGAGCCTGCAACGACAAGGTGCTCGCCAATTACTTCCCGTTGGCGCTGAAGCCTAACGTCATGTCTTGGTTGATGCACTTGCCGGTGGATTCCATTTCTTCTTGGTCGGACATGTGTCACGAGTTCGTTGGTGCCTTCACTAGAGCCCACCAAGCTCACAGCCAGGCGAGTGATTTGCATATCATTCCCCAGAAGGATGGAGAAATCATGCGCAAGTACATCCAGAGATTCAGCCGGGTGCAGTACAAAATCCCTGATGTGCATCCCACTGCCGTGATTAGATGGAACATGCGCAATCGCAAGATGCACAAAGAGCTGGCCATGAACAAGGTTAAGGATGTGACCAAGCTTTACGTTTTGGCCGATAGGTGCGCCCGGGCTGAGGAGGGGAGGAAGTACCCCGGAGAAGACGCCGGCGCGGAAACCAACTCCACCGATGGAGACACCGCTGCCCCAATGAAGAAGGGCCAGCGTCGCAACAAGAAGTGCAAGGGCAAAGCCGTGCTTGCTGTCGAGGGATCCGACGACACCGGCGCCACCAAGAAGGCCAAGGCAGACGACCCCGGCAAGGAGATTGCTGGGTGCACCGCCTACCGGGCCCTCACGGCTGCCGACAAGCCAGGGGGCTCCGACAAGCAGTACCACAAGATCCACCGCACCAAGGGCCACGACCTCCAGAACTGTCGGCAAGTCGAGCTACTTGCTGAGAAGCAAAAGGCCTAGTATGATAGGCGGGACAAGGAGAATGGTCAGGATGGTGCCGAGGGATCCAGCAAGAAGCGTGGCGGCCAAGGAGGTCGCCGCGGCAACGATAGCCAACAGGAGAGGCCCGCTCGGGGCCATGACAAGAACCAAGAATATGATGATCATGACGAGGACGACGAGTCCGGTGAGCAAGGGTTCCAGAAGGCTACAGAGGCCATGTGTGTTGACGGTGGCGCCTCGCTGCATACTTCTCACCGCCAGCTCAAACAGTGGGCGCGTGAGATTATAGCAGCGGAGCCCTCGTTCGACGCACAGAAGCCACTTAAGTGGTCCAGCACGCCCCTCATCTTTGACACCGAGGATCACCCTGACCGCACAATTGTGGCCGGGTGTTTTCCGTTGTTGGTCTCACCAACGATACGCAACCTCAAGGTGAACAAGATGCTGGTTGACGGTGGGGCCAGTCTGAACTTGATCTCACCTGTTGTGATCAGAAGGCTGCAAATTCCTGATGGAGACCTCGAGGAAACGGGCACGATTCAAGGGGTCAACCCGGGAAGGAGCCAGCCGAAGGGGAAGGTCATGTTGCCTATGACGTTTGGAGGTGAGTTGAACTACAGGACGGAGAGGATTGTCTTCGACGTAGCCAAGATCCCCTTGTCCTACAATGGGATCCTCGGCCGCCCCGCACAGGCCAAGTTCATGGCGGCGTCGCACTACGCCTACAACACGCTGAACATGCCCGGGCCGATGAACATCATCACCGTCCCCGCCGACAGGAAAGACACGCCGATCTGCACCGACCTACTCTACCGAGAAGTAGTCGCAGCAGCTGCCGCCAAGGCACTTGCCCCTGCCGCTGAAGCCCTGGGAGAGAAGAAGAAGACCGGCAATTCCTCTCGCACCCACTCTGGCAACCGCGCCTCTTCGGAGTGTTGTGCTACCGACGAGGACGTGCCAGAGAGCTCCACCGGCAAGAGCAAGAAATCCAGAGCTACACCACCAGAGACCAAGAAGGTGTCCGTCAAGGAGGATGGCACGGGGGGGCTTTCACCATAAGCTCCACCCTCGACAGCAAATAGGAAAGCGCGCTCGTCACTTTCCTGCGGGCGAATGTCAATGTGTTTGCATGGCAAGCATCTGACATCCCCGGTGTTCCCAGGGAAGTGATTGAGCACCATCTTGATGTGCCCCATGCGCAACCTGTCAAGCAGAAGGTCAGGAAGCAACCTTTGGAACGGCAGGAGTTCATCACAGAAGAGATCAGGAAATTGGAAGCAGCAGGCTTGGTAAGGGTAGTGCTCCATCCGACGTGGTTGGCCAATCCGGTGGTGGTGCGCAAGGCAAACGGGAAGTGGAGGCTGTGTATTGACTACACAGATATCAATAAGGCTTGTCCTAAGGACCCCTTCCCGTTGCTGCGCATCGACCAGATTGTTGACTCCACGGTCGGGTGTGATCTGCTATCGTTCCTCGACGCCTACTCGGGCTACCACCAGATCTTCATGACAAGAGAAGATGAAGAGAAGACAACATTCATCACCCCATGTGGTACGTACTGATTTTTACGGATGCCTTTCGGGTTGAAGAGTGCTGGCTCGACGTTTGCAAGGTCAGTCCAAATAGGTTTTGAGCCCCAGCTACATAGAAATATGGAAGCATATATGGATGACATAGTGGTCAAAACCAAAGACAGGACAACCCTTGTACAAGACTAAGAAGAGACGTTTGCCAACCTGCGCAAGATCAACCTTAAGCTGAACCCTGAGAAGTGTGTCTTCGGTGTTCCGTCCGGCAAGCTTCTCAGGTTCTTTGTGTCGCAGCATGGGATCAAGGCGAACCCAGACAAGAAGGCTATCAAGCAGATCGAGGCGCCCAAGCGGATCAAGGATGTGCGTCGGCTCACTGGCTGCGTCGCCGCCATGAGCCGATTCATCTCCAAGTCTGCCGAGCGCGCCCTTCCCTTTTTCAATATCTTGAAGAAGGCAGGCCCAATGGAGTGGACTCCAGAGGCCGAGGCGGCGTTGCAAGACCTGAAGAGATACCTTTCCTCTACACCAATACTAGTTGCGCCTAAACCACAAGAGCCGTTGCTGCTGTATCTAGCGGCGATGAATCAAGTGGTCAGTGCCGCGCTAGTGGCGCAGAGGGAGGTTGATGAAGAGGCAGTGGCCACGGCAGGACCGGTGGACGGCAAGTCAGTGACTCCCCCGGCAGGGCCTGGTGCCGGCAAGGCAAGGCTCCCGGCAGAGTCTGACGCCGTCGGGGCAGAGCCCGCACAGCCAAGTGGAGTGGTGCAGAAGAAGAAGATGATTCAGCGCCCGGTTTACTATGTCAGCTCCCTTTTGCAGGGGGCTAGATCAAGGTAATCCGGTGTGCAGAAATTGCTCTTCAGCCTTCTTATGGCCTCGAGGAAGCTGCGTCATTACTTCGAAGCACACGAGATCACTGTCGTCACCCGCCTCCCGTTGCAACAGATACTGCACAACCCAGACGCAACCGGAAGGATTGTGGAGTGGGCCTTGGAGTTATCAAGCTTTGGTTTGAAGTTTGAAAGTACTTTGACGATCCAGAGCAGAGTCTTGGCAGAGTTCGTCACAGAATGGATCGCGACACCCGACGAAGAGATCCAGGAGACCACTCTCCCCGGCAAGGAGGCAAGTTGCGACTGGATCATGTACTTTGATGGGGCCTTCTCGCGGCAAGGCGCAGGTGCTGGTGTACTGCTTGTCACACCCACCCGGAGAGCACCTCAAGTACGTGGTCCAGATGCACTTCCCCCGGGAGATGTCGACAAACAACACTGCTGAGTACGAGGGATTGCTTGCCGGTCTCAGGATCACGGCAGACCTCGGAATCAAGAAGCTCATCGTCATGGGTGACTCACAGCTCGTTGTCAAGCAAGTTAACAAGGATTACCACAGCCCGTTGATGGAGGCATACGTAGATGAAGTGAGGAAGCTGGAAGAGCGTTTTGACGGTATACAAGCGGAGCATGTTCCCCAAGTGGAGAACGGCATCGCTGACTACCTGTCAAAACGCGCTGCCCTCAAACTACCTATGGAACCAGGTGCTTTTGTGCTTCGATTAACTTAGCCATCCATTGATCCATCAACAGAGCAGAACAAGCGGAGGAAATCAGGACCCGGCAAGTACTTTCCCGCCGAGCTCCCCGGAGCCGCCGGCAAGGATGTTGCCGGGGACACTGAGCCTGCCGTGGGACAACAGACTCTGGCAGAGCGTCAGGCCCTGGCCGTAGAGACGGCCGCTCCCATGGCAGAGGAGATGCCTTTTGTCCTTGCCGTCGAGCCCCAGGCTCCGGCATGGGCACAACATACCGTCCGATTCCTCCAAACAGGGGAGCTTCCTGAGGAGCAGGAAGAAGCAGAGAAAGTAGCCCGTCGGTCTGCTATGTATCAGTTCGTCGATGACGTCCTGTACAAGAAGAGACCGAACGGTGTGAAATTGAAGTGCATCCCCCGTGAGGAAGGACTGGAGCTATTGGCAGAGATACACGGAGGCATATGTAGCTCCCACATAGGGTCGAGGGCCCTTGCCGGCAAGGCCTTCCAGCAGGGTTTCTTCTGGCCCACTGCCCTCCAGGATGCAACGGCACTAGTAACCAAGTGTGAAGCATGTCAGTTCCATTCGAAGAAGCTTCATCAGCCAGCTCAAGCCCTTCAAACAATCCCTCTCTCCTGGCCATTCTCGGTCTGGGGGCTCAACATACTGGGCCCTTTCCCCCGTGCTGTCGGGGGCTTTGAGTACTTTTACACAGTGATCGAGAAGTTCACAAAGTGGCCGAAGGTGGAAGCAGTGAGGAAGGTGATAGCACAGTCAGCCGTCAAGTTCTTCAAAGGACTAGTCTGCCGTTTTGGTGTGCCCAACAGAGTCATCACCGACAACGGCACGCAGTTCACAAGCCACACCTTCATGCAGTACATCCAAGACCTCGGCAGCAAGGTCTGTTTTACCTCCGTGGCACACCCATGGAGCAACGGCCAAGCGGAGAGGGCAAATGCTGAAGTGTTGCGTGGCCTGAGGACAAAGACTTTTGACAAGCTGCACAAGAGTGGAAGGCGCTGGATTGATGAGTTGTCGGCGGTTCTTTGGTCGATCAAGACGACGCCAAATCGAGCCACCGACCAGACACCCTTTGCCCTGGTATACGGGGCAGAAGCAGATCTCCCCACGGAACTCATATACGGGTCGCCTCGAGTGCTCGCTTACGACGAGCTTGAGCTAGAGCAATTGCGGCAAGATGACGCAACACTCCTCGAGGAAGGTCGTCTTCGGGCGGCTGTGAGAGCAGCACGCTACCAGCAACCCTTGCGCCACTACCATAGCCGCAAGGTTCATGCCCGAAGCTTTGAGGAAGGCGACCTTGTTCTTCGGTGCGTTCAGTCAGCCAAGAATTCCAACAAGTTGACGCCAAAGTGGGAAGGCCCTTATCGGGTAATACGAGTCACCAGGCCCAGCGCAGTCCGCCTGGAGACCGAAGATGCTGTCCCAGTGAGCAACTCCTGGAACATCGAGCATCTTCGCAAGTTTTACCCATAAGGCGTGGCTTGCCGAGCCTCCCGGCAAGCCACCTTTTGTACGAGCCTTGCCAACAAGGCATGTAACCCTCTGTACAAAGCCAGGCGCAGACCCTGAGCATAAATAAATGAAGCGCTGGCGCCCTAAGTTATAGCATGCATGCTAGGTTGAGTCTCTCTCTCGGTTAGGGTTGATAGTGCTTAGCAGCGACTAACCCCTAGCCTAGAGGTCGAGTGTGCGTCTTTCTGTCCTCTTTGGTTCGCAGGGCACGTGGACACTTCTCCTGAGCTGGTCGGGAGGAAGAGAATGGACCGGCGCTCCGGCCCCGCCAAGCCAAGACTGCCGAGGGTTGAAGACACAAGGATCGAACCATGGCGAGCCAAGGATGCCGGAGGCTGCGGATTCAGATAAGTCTTCCATCCCCTGTTATGCCTTTCCGTATAGAACTAGGACGTGTGAAACCACATTTATACTCTTAAACCACCGTGCTCCCCTTGTCCCGTACCCAAGGGCTATCTCCCTGGGTCGGAACTTGGTCGTAGTCGCGGTGGCGAGAAAGTAAACGAGGGGCCTAACTCTACTTCACACCTGCCTCCGCCAAGAGCGAGAGAATGGTCGAACAAAGTGGGGGGAACGGCACGGCCTATTGTTGAGTGACGATGTTTATCTTAAGAATAACAAGGATTTGTTCCTTGGCATGGGCTTCTCTCACGCACAAAAGAACCCGGCAAGCACCCTTTTTCATTAAAAACATCCCATACAGGTACAGTTCACACGGAATGAAAAACATGAGCAAGGGGATTACAAACTTTAAAATCTACTAAGGCCTGAAGGCTTACAAACTAAAAAGAGATAAGGTGCCCGTAATCCCTTTATTGTCCCTCTCCTCGGGGGACAGAACAAGATGGCGGAAGAGCAAAAGGGGCGCCTAGGTGAGGTGCGAGGAGCAGAAAGCTGGAAGATGAGGCAGCGGCCCGCCAATACGCGACGAAGGCGTCGGTGCCCGCGTACTCCGAGTTGACGGCCGCGGCCCGCCTTCTTCGCCATCTCCAACCCTCCTACGCCAGCCACCCAAGGAGACGGAGGGGAGCACCCCAATGGAGAGCTCGACGAGGAAGGCCCTCAGCAGGGCGCGAGGCCGAGGGAGGGGCGGCGCGGTCAGTCGAAGTCGGAGTCGGCATCCTACCGCCCGACCCTCTCGTCGTCGTTGTCGCTGTCCTCCTTGTCACTCCCGCTCGAGGAAGAATCTTCATCATCGGAAGAGCTCTCCACGTAGCACTTTAGGCGAGTTCCAAGATCCCCGAAGACCTTGACGGAGAGCAGGCCGTCCTCCATTAATTTGAAGTAGAGGACGAGCGCCGCCGTCGGGCTGTGGATGCGGGCGAACGTCTTCCATCCGCGGCAAAGGTACATGACCTCAGGAGCAGGGAAGTCGACGTCGACCCGCGTGCCGCCATTCCCGCAGCCCCTCATGTGCAACCTAAGGGTTTGAGGAGGGTCAAGCTCTATCTCCCGAGCGAACGGGGTGGGGAGGCGAAGACGACGATGCGGTGGCCGGCGCAGCCTGATGAAGAACTCGCGGGGCTGGTCCCCGGCGTGGCCCTCCGTCGGGAGAGGCACTGCGGGTGGAGGCAGGGCCGGCACGCCACCCCGTCCTCCTCTCCCCTGAGCGCCACAGTGACATCGGCCTCGCTCCCTTCCCCTTCCCCTCACGGCTGGCTCCGCCATCGCGAGCTCCTGGGATGGGGGGACGCGCTGTCGAGCAGCAACCCTCGCTGCCACCGTCGAAGGACCGACGCCTCCTCTCGCCATGGCAGATGGAAGAAGGGAGCAGAGGTAGAAGGAAATGGATGATGGGAGAATGTGGGACACCGTCCCCCTCCCCTTCTTATAAAGGGGCGGAGTTGGGGCTCGGCCGCCCCATTCGACCAATCCAGTCAATAGGGGTGCAGGGAACCAGGACCGACCCGCTGCCCCAATCAGCGATGGCCCGGTTTCCCGCCTCCACCACCTGCCACCTGCATGGGGGACGCATGGCGAGCAAGCACAATCGAGGGGACGGGTGAGGCGACCGTTCCCCACCCCGTGATCATGGGGCACGGACGCCTTGAAGGCCACGACCCGGTTCCGCCCGAATAGATGAGCCGCGCCTCTGCGCCTCCCTCTTTCCTGGGGAAGGCGCGAGCCGCCCCATCCCCATGATGTGACGCATGCGTGCGGAAACCACCCCACGCATGACCCCCATGTCACGCACGACCCTCCATGTCGCGCGTTCAACGCGGGTCATGGGGAAGCGCAGCGGATGAAAAGTTACTGCGGTAAAATCTGCCCCGCCTGCCCGCGCACCATTCCGGGCCTGGCCCAACAACGTGTCGCGCTTATGTGTGGCGCAGGCCCGGGGGCTCCTGTCGGTGTACAAAAGTAGGGGCTCTCCTTTTGACCCCTTTACTTGTGCACGGGCAGTCGGAGCCATGCGCCACGGCCGCACGTAGCAGGGAAAAGGAGGGGAGCCGGAGGGAAGCCGAAGGCACAAGACAACCGAGGCAACGCCAAGACCAGCAACACAAAAGAGCAAGAGGGCAAGGTGGACTCCCCCGGCAAGACCCTTGCCGGGGCGACCTCCTCGGCCCCGGCAAGAGCCTTGCCGGGGCAACTTGCCCGACGCCAATGGAGTGAGCCACCCTTGAGCCCAAGGGTTCCAACATCACCAACAACTACGGTTGGACCCAGGGCTCGGGAGGCACCTCTGTAGTGGCATGCAGATCTTCGTCAAGATCATGAACATATGAGATCAGGTGAGGACCAGAAGACTATGACCCTCGGCAAGATCCTTGCCGAGGAAAACCACAAGACCCCAAGCAAGATCCTTGCCGGGGACGACTACGACGCTGCGGCAAGACCCTTGCCGGGGCCCCGGCAAGACCCTTGCCGAGGACATCAGCGGGACCACAGCCAGGCCCGCATCAGTCAAGACCCCGCCGCCGTTCGCATGCAGCTGCCAGCCCAACCAGCTGGGCAGGCACCTGCGTGGCAACATGCAGCTTCCAGGCCAACTCAGCTAACACCTACGTGGCGGCATGCAAATCTTCGTGAAGATCCTACCACCGCGCCACCTTAGCTGCCTGGCTGCCTACATGGCACCACACGCACTCACTACTAGGGAAAACCCTAGCAGTAGCGCTGGTTTTGTGCTCACTAGTAGCGCGGGTAGGCGCGCTACTAATAAGGCGCTACAGCTATTGCTTAGCAGTAACGCGTGCCCGCATGCGCTACTGCTAGGACAAATAGCTGCAGCGTTTGTTCACTCCCACGCTACTGCTAATGTAACTACTGGCAGCGTGTTTTCTCTCCATCGCTACTAGTATTCTTTTTATTTTTTTTATTTTTAGTGTATTTATGCACCATCGTACAAATATTGGTACAATACCAGTTATGAGGTTTACATCATTATGTCCATAACAGTGTGTCAAATGAAGGTGGATTAGGTTCAAGTGGAGGCAATATGTGGTGCATGTCAAAAGTATACTACTAATCCAAACTTGATCTAGTTTGGACTAGTAGTACTTTCGATGTGCACCACATGTTGCCTCCACTTGAATCTAATCCGCCAGCACAAGCTATTTAATCATCATCATAGTCATTACCACCAACAGTATTTATTTAATCACCACTAACACTAGCTAATAATAATCATCATAGTCATTACCACCAACACTAGCTATTTTATCATCATAGTAATAGTGTAGCACATCATCATCCTCAAACTCATTTCTAGCTAGCTAATCACTCCTGCTGCTCTCTCTTAGGTAAAATAACATAAAACATGTGTAGCTCTCCTCCTTGATCAAGTTGGAGCATGCAGATGAACCTGTCTCCTAATCGTGGGTAGCGCATCTGTTTGCTGCCCCCTAGTACTTCTCTGCGCTCCCCCATCACATATTTGGTCCAGTCTTGCACTATTAAGCATCCGTCGCTAATCTTGAATGCACTAAAGTAATCTGTAGGATATCTTGGCCGTAAGCTAATAATACTCATGGTACCTTTAGTCTCGATCCCATAAGGCACAACATTCATCGGGAGTCCCTGTTGAAGAACATCGTATGGTAACATACTTAGCAATGAAGTTTAGCTTCAAAAATAATGTATGGAAAAGATGCACTGAGGACAAATAGTAAAAATCTTACCATCCTTCCTAAATAGATGTGACCGTAGTTCATTACGAACACTATTGGTCGCACGTTTTCAGTACTAACATTTCTAAATGCAGGAAGAAAATTTGTCTTGACAGTATCAAGATCCGCAAGCCATGAAACATAATGACTGAGCTCCTCGCAGTTGAGTTCAGCCCCGGCACAGTATACGGTCCTGTCTACCAAGCGCTGGACATGTTTGCTTGCACCGAAATAAGCTGACAATACAAATTAGTTGTCAACTATTTTTGAATAAACAATATCAAAGACATAAATATGGTTGAGAAACTTACATAATGGTATAACTGGAGGCGTCTGCACATCGACCCAGATGTCGGTATTACCTTCAATATCATCTTCCGGACGAATATCAAAGGTGATAACCATATCAGGCTCAAATGCATAAGTCTTGCATAGTGCTCGCCATGTTTTGCATCCAAAATAGGTGTAGTCGTCTGAATTGTATAATTTTACGTTGAAAATATAACCATGCTCGGTCTTCAAGTAAAATTTCTTTTCCTCCATAGTACGACTGAAACCTATCTTATCCAATACAAAAACTCTTGCATGGCAGGGGATACGCTAGTAGAATAGTAAAAAAAGACTTGTCATGCTTAATGTCATGCTTAAATTATAAGTTGAAAGCAAATGTCATGCTTAATTACGAAAAAAGACTTGTCGTTGTGACTTACTGTATCCACTTCGAAGTTCTCGTCCAGCTTGATGCTGAAGCGCCTATCATCATCTAGGAAGATTCCGTCGCACAGGCCGCGCTCGTCTTCGCAGTATTTGCAAATACCGAAATCCTTTTCGTCGTCAGACATTTCCTATGTTCATAGTTAAAACATTAATTGAAAATCGATCGAAGACAACTACCAGGATACTCAACACACAAATCCGGGGCACTCGATATTTCCTACATATTCTGGCACAAGTCATGCCAAAATTCACGGAAAAATCCGGCATGACCTTTGCTAAAATAGGACATATCGAGCGCCTGAAATTTGCCGGAACGGAAATGAATCAACACTCCGGCAAAACATAGGCCACTCGGAGGTGTAACCTGCAAACATGACCGGCCACTTGGGCAAGCACATATCCTATTTGAGCAACACAAGATATACATTTCAAAATATCTTATAGGACTCAAATTAGCATGCATTCAATAAGCAAAAGTAAATCATCTCATGCGTCCGTACATCGTCGAATATTATCACTAATACATCCCGAATAGTGTCATACATATAACATCACTAATACAACTAAAACCCTAGCACACGACGGGTATCGGCGCGGGCGGTGGACACCCACAGAGAAGGAACCATCACGGGATCATAGCTCCAGTGAGATCCCTGGAGAACCTGCCAGGTATTGGAGAACCTGTGCTCCAACGCAAACAATTAGCGACGGACGTGCGCGTCCTCCTCACTGACACGGTGACGCACCACCTCCGCGGGGTCCTCGAGCCTCTGGACCGTCACTGGCCCACGCGACCGCCACCAAAGAAGGTTCAGGTCAACGACAGGCTGGCTCCTCACCAACCTGTGCCCCCGGTAGGTAGAGCCTCCCAGTACCACCCCGGCGGAGCCCAGTCCCGGACATGGCCCGTCTGGTCAAGCAGGTGTCGTCCCCCGCCGACTCGACGACGAGGATGCGGGATAGGCATCGTCGACGTCGATGCGGGAAAAATTGCTTTAACTAAAAAAATAGCAACAAGTTCTTACTAACGAGTTCTATTAATTCAATTAGTTCTTACTAAAAATAAACTTACTATAAATAAAAATAAACTAATACCTAATTAGTACCTAGTTCTTACTAACTAATTAGTACCTAGGAACTACTGCCCTAATTACCATATAAGTAATTAACTAACTAGTACTAAAAATAGCCTAGGGTTCATACTAACTAGCACTAAATAGCTAGGGTTCATACTAAGCAGAGAAGAGGGATCGGAAGGGGAGAGTGCTTACAGAGGGCGGGGAGAGAGATGGGGTCGGGGGAGACGGCGGCACCGAGGCGCGGCGAGGCGGGGTCGGGGGAGACGGCGGCGAGGCGGGGTCGGGGGAGACGGCGGCGAGGCGGGGTCGGGGAGACGGCGGCGAGGCGGGGTCGGGGAGACGGCGGCGAGGCAGGGTCGGGGGAGACGGGGCGAGGCGGGTCGGGGGAGGCGGAGGCGACGAGGAATAGTAGAGGAGAATTGGGGGAGGAAGCAGAGGAGAGGGAATCAGGCCGCGCGGGGGGTTAGGTGAAAATAGCTTTAACAGTAGCGTGGGGAGGCAAAACGCGCTGCTGCTAAAATCCGTAGTAGTAGCGCTGTTCGTAGAAGGGCGCTACTACTATACCTAGCACGTCGGGAACGGTGTGGCAATTATAGTAGTAGCGCGTTCTGTTCCTGCCGTGCTACTTCTAAGCGGGTAACAGTAGCGCCGTTCTAGCAGACGCGCTACTGCTAAGTAGCAGTAGAGCCTCATTTTAACAAGCGCTACTGGTAACATTCTGTGTATAAGGTTTTCCCTAGTAGTGACTGCTGGCCTAGGCGCGTGTCGAAGCAGGATAGAGCGGCAGCGGACGGGACGGGCCTCGTTCCCAGCCCCGATAAAGCTACTGGACACCTAAGCGGCGCATTAAATGCGCCTTGTCCTGTAATACAAGAGATAAGCTCGCAGCATTGTACGCCTTTCCACCTCATGTGTGCCACTGTAGCATCCCCTTTCAACTATAAAAGGAGGCCCATGGCATACTGGAGGGGGGTCAGCTCTTTTGAACTACGTAGCCACCATAGCTAGTTCGAGAGCTCAAGAACTCTCTGAAATACAGCCACCAAAGAAGGACTAGGGTATTACGCATCCTCGCGGCCTGAACCTGGGTAAACGATCCTTGTGTTGACTGTTGATCCTGCTCTTCTCACAACCCCGCGCCCCTACAACCGTAGTAGGGATTCCCGTGATCCCATAGGTGTCGTTTCTCACCGACACCAGTACTTTGCATTATTTAATGGAAAATATATTGTAAGTAAACAAGATTGTAGTACACTTTGTGCTCCAGACTTGAGCCTCATATGCACCGCTCCCACCGGTGACAAAGTTATAACCTTGGAGCTATTATTGCACGTAGATTGCAACGTAATGCTAGTAGTGGATATTTTTCTGGTGAAATTGATGCCACACGCTTAGCAAGAGAGATGGGTGTTTCACCTTGGCCTTATGACCCTGTTTTACCCACGCAGTACTTAGACTTTGATGCTATGAAACGTCATAATATTCTTAGTGGTGAACCCCATAATTCCACTTATAACCTTTTGTTTAATAAAAGTTCTGTTGTGGACACATATTCACATGCACCTGCTCTCTTTGATGTTCACAGTAGGGGAAGATATTTCGTTCTTGAGAGCGAGGCCCGAGCCCATAACGCGGCGGTTGTGACCGCACGGCGAGCTGAGGCATCCGCACCGAGAGCCTCCGTGAGCTATCACTCCGACCATTATGCAGGCTACTGACTGACTACCAAGTTAGGCCAAAATCCTAAGCTTGGGGGAGTACATATTTCCACTGACATTACATTCATGCTCACACATTTCATTCCAGTTGTCGCTGTCCTCACTTTTTCATTGTATTATCCATGCTAGATTTATTTTCGCTTTCTCCTTGTGTGTTTGAAAAACTTTTAGAAAATCCAAAAATATATTTCCTGCTTCTTTTCGGTTTTTCTTCCTAGTTTAAATTGTTGTAGTACTAAAAAGAAAACTCAAAAAGATTTCCTTGTTCTTCTTTTGATTGTTGGGAGCTCTCCCGTGTGAATAGTTTTTCTCATTTTTTCTTTTCCCTTTTATTTGCTTGTTTAAGAAAAACGAAAACTCTAAAAATATTTTAGTGTGTTCCTCTGAATTTCTTTTCTTTTTATTGAGTCATACCGAGGAGAAGACCACGATGAAAATGTTGAGTGGCTCTCATATGCATTATTGTTGATCTAACAAAGAGCCCATATTGCTTTGTCTTCTCCTGTTGAATAAAATGTTTGCAGATTCCGGCTAAGTCCATGGCACACTTGCACTATTATTAATTTCATATCGTTCGGTCGTGCAAGTGAAAGGCAATAATGACGATATTTGATGAACTGGTTGTGGCAGAGAGAAACGGGTATGAACTCGACTTGTTCCATTTTTGTAAATATGTTTAACCTAGTATCCATGATTCAGCCTATTATGATCAAACATGTTTGCAATGACAATTAGAGACTATAGTTGCTCATTCCATGTTTAAGTAGCTAGGAGTGAATAATGATTTATCTTGGATGTCAACATTGCGTTAAAATGATTGTGATGTAGTATGATGATATGGTATCCTCCTCTGAATGTTCGAGTGGCTTGACTTCGCACATGTTCATGCATGTAGTTGAATCAAAATCAACATAGCCTCTATGATATTTATGTTCATGGTGTTCATATCCTACTCATGCTAATATCCAATGTTACTTATGCATAATGCATGTTCATGACCGTTTTCGCTCTCTAGCTGGTGTAAAGATGCGTCTCCAACGTATCTATAATTTTTGATTGTTCCATGCTATTTTATTATCAATCTTGGATGCTTTATAATCATTTTATATCATTTTTTGGTACTAACCTATTGACATAGTGCCAAGTGCCAGTTGCTATTTTTTCCATGTTTTTTACATCGCAGGAATCAATATCAAACGGAGTCCAAATGCCACGGAACTTCACGATGATTTTTTATGGGCCAAAAGGAAGCAGATGGGCCCTGGTTGCACCTGGGGGAGTCTCGAGGAGGGGACAACCCACCAGGGTGCGCCAGGAGGCCCTGGCGCGCCCTAGTGGGTTATGCCCACCTCAGGTGCCCCGGACCGCCTCTTTGCTCTATAAATACCCCAAAAATACCAGAACCCTAGAAGCATCAATGAAATATTCATCCAGCCACCGCAGAGTCCAGAACCACCATATCCAATCTAGACACCATCACGGAGGGGTTCACCACTTCCATTGGTGCCTCTCCGATGATGCGTGAGTAGTTCTTTGTAGACCTTGGGGTCCATAGTTAGTACCTAGATGGCTTCCTCTCTCTCGCTGATTCTCAATAAAATGGTCTCTTGGAGATCCATATGATGTAACTCTTTTGCGGTGTGTTTGTTGGGATCTGATGAACTTCGAGTTTATGATCAGTTATATCTTTTTATATCCATGAAAGTTATTTGAGTTTCTTTGATCTCTTATATGCATGATCTCTTATAGCCTCGTATTTCTTCTCCGATATTTGGGTTTTGTTTGGCCAACTTAATCTATTTATCTTGCAACGGGAAGAGGTGCCCGGTAGTGGGTTCGATCCTACGGTGCTTGATCCCAGTGACAGAAAGGGAACCGACACGTATGTATCGTTGCTACTAAGGATAAAAAGATGGGATCCCTATCTGCCGCAATAGATAACAGATCTTGTCTACATAATGTCATCATTCTTATTGCATTACGCCGTTTTTCCATGAACTTAATACACTAGATGCATGCTGGATAGCGATCGATGTGTGGAGTAATAGTAGTAGATGCAGGCAGGAGTCGGTCTACTAATCTTGGACGTGATGCCTATGTAACATTGTTACGCAATCCCGGGTCCGCTACAGCAGCGTTTCCGACCCACATGTGTCACTAGGCCCAACCGGAGAGCAACACCGACTTATGAGAGGCCTTTGGCCCTCTCCCCCCAAAAGACTAGCCTGTTAGGAAGGGACACCCCCGCCCTTATAAATCGTGTTATGTCTCCCCCCACAACCGATGTGGGACTAAACCCAACAATCTACCCTCACACATCGGTCATCCATGGACCCGCTAACACCAGCGTTTCCAGCCCACCAACCATGATCGACCACCCGTGAGTCCACCGAGATTTATTCCGGGCACCTGGGCTCCGATACCAATTGTTACGCAATCCCGGGTCTGCTACACCAGCGTTTCCGACCCACATGCATCACTAGGCCCAACTAGAGAGCAACACCGACTTATGAGAGGCCTTGGGCCCTCTCCCCCCAAAAGACTAGCCTGTTAGGAAGGGAAACCCCCGCCCTTATAAATCGTGTTATGTCTCCACCCACAACCGATGTGGGACTAAACCCAACAATGCCTGGATATCGTCATAATTATTTGAAGTTCTATCAATTGCCAAACAGTAATTTGTTTACCCACTGTTTGCTATTTTTCTCGAGAGAAGCCACTAGTGAAACCTACGGCCCCCAGGTCTTCTTTCTCATATATTTGCCTTGCGATCTACTTTTCCTTTGCTCTTTTTATTCAGATCTATTAAACCAAAAATACAAAAATACTTTGCTGCACTTTATTTTATTTACGACCTATTATTCAATTTACTACAATTTAATTCCCGTCCATGCACCGTTTGAGGCGTCGTACCGCAAAGGGATTGACAACCCCTTTAACACGTCGGGTTGCGAGTGGCTGTTATTTGTGTGTAGGGGATGTTTACGTTGTGTTGCTCGGTTCTCCTACTGGTTCGATAACCTTGGTTTCATATCTAAGGGAAATACCTACCGCCGCTGTGCTGCAACATCCCTTCCTCTTTGGGGAAATACCGATGTAGCTTCAAGCGACATCAAAAGGAATTTCTGGCGCCGTTGCCGGGGAGGATCAAGTCAAGATAGTCTCCCGGCCATGTTCCACTTTCTGGCACCGTTGCCGGGGATGATCTTCAACATAACCAGGTTCCTAATCACAAATCTCATCTCCCCGCAATTTACATTATTTGCCATTTGCCTCTCATTTTCCTCTCCCCCACTTCACCAAAATTTGCCGCTTTATTCACCCCTTTTTTCCGTTCGTCATTTTCTTGCTTTCTAGTCTTGATGGCTAGCGTCCCTACTCCTCCTTTGTCACCAGATTTTGAAGTTCTTTACTTCAAGCAAAGACAAGGAGAAAATCTGAAAGATGCCTGGTATAGGCTTATGGAATCATATCGTGTTTCCAGTCTAAAGGGGGATGCTAAATTTTGCTTCGTAATTTTTACATAGGATTGGCTTTGCATCATAGGCAACTTCTGGACTTTGCCGCTAAAGGAAATTTTATTGAGCTTGATCCTAATGCTGCCTATGAAATTTTAGAGGGAATTTTGGGAATTCCTCCTCAAAAGAAGGGGTTTTCTTTTACCCCTGAGGGAGTTCAAATGTTGGACAAACTTGGTGATTGGCATAAACATATGGTTGAAATACAGAAATATAATGAACCCCTCAAGCACCTCAATGGTAGTATCAATCGCATGAATACTTTGATTACTCTTTGCAACAAGCGATTGGATATTTTGGATCTTAAGATGGTTTCTTTTCCGGAGAATTTAGGGAAGCGTAAAGAGCCTTCCGGGTTTGAGTAAACCCTTACAAAAGTTGCCAAAAATTCGGAAGACAAAACTTAGATCCTTGCCTTACGCCTAACTAAGGGCGTAAAACTATAGCGCTTGTTGGGAGGCAACCCAATGAATAAAATTTACTTTTGCTTTTTGCTTTCTGTTCTTGTGTGTTTACACAATTATGCTACTGGTATGATTGTGCTTTTTATGTTTCAATTAGTGTTTGTGCCAAGTAAAGCCTATAGGATCTTCGTGGGTGATTTTTGTTTGATCTTGCTGAAAAAGACAGAAACTTTGTGCTCACGAAAACAATTGTTAAAAATCACCAGAACGTGATTAAATGCCAATTTTTTTTGCAGAAGATTAATATACAAATTATCCAGGTCGTCCTATTTTTCAGAATTTTTGGAGTTACAGACGTATTCGCCAAAGTTAGATTACTACAGACTGTTCTGTTTTGACAGATTCTGTTTTCTTTGTGTTGTGTGCTTATTTTGATGGCTCTATGGTTTTCTTTGATGAGTTTTTGCCATAGAAAAGTTGGAATATAGTAGATATAATACAAAAACAAAATATGAATTGGTTTGATACAACACTTTTAGTAGTGGTTTGCTTTATTATACTAACGGATCTCACAAAGGTTTTGTTGAGTTTTGTGTGATTGAAGTTTTCAAGTTTTGGGTTATCTTACGATGGATGAAGGAAGGATTTAAGAGCCTAAGCTTGGGGATGCCCCGGCATCCCAAGATTTTATCCAAGAATGAGCAACCAACTAAGCTTGGGGATGCCCCCGAGTGGCATCCCCGCTTTCTTCCAACGACTATCGATATTTTACTCAAGGCTATATTTTTATTCGTCACATGATACGTGTTTTGCTTGGAGCATCTTGTATGATATGTGCCTTTGCTTGTTTTATTTTGTGTTTTAAGTCATCAATCCTTGCTGGACACCCCTATTTGAGAGAGCCAAAATTATATCATGACTTGTTAGAATTGCTCTCTGTGCTTCACTTAAATCTTTTATGAGCTAGGACTTGCTCTAGTGCTTCACTTATATCTTTTTGAGCACGGTGTGCTTAGTATTTTTGAAGAAATACTCTCTTGCTTCACTTAGATTTATTTGAGAGTTAGTAAATTTTGAAGAAATTCTCTCTTGCTTCACTAAAATTATTTTGAGAGAAAGAAAATTTGTTATGCTCATGATCTTCACTTATATTTGTTTGAGCTTATGAAAAGAAACTCATGAAAATTAGTCCCAAAGTGATAGATATCCAAGAAGGATAAAGTAAAAAATGTCATGAAGATCATTGGACAAAATAAACTTGATTCTTAGTAATAGTTTTGAGATATGATGATGTGATATGTGAGTTATGTTGATGAGTAATTGTGCTCTAGTAAGAATATTGGTGTTAAGGCTTGTGATTCCCTATGCATGCACGAAAGTCAATAATCATGCAATGAAAATTATATCCTACTTGTGGTGCATTATTCGGTGTTAATTATGCTTAATGCTTGCTTATGAGATTATTCGTTTCTTGGTTGGTCGCTTCTCAATCTTTTTGCAAGCCTTCATTTTGCACTAAGTATGACCTCTACATGTGCATCCAAAATCCTTTAAACCAGTTTTGCCACATGAGTCCACTACATCTACCTATATGCGGTATTCTTTTGCCGTTCTAAGCAAATTTGCATGTGCCATCTCTAATTTTCAAAATAAACTTCTCTTTTGTGTGTTTGTTTCGCTGGCGGAACGGTAACGGGTGGCTAAAAGTTTCCATGTTGGATGTGCTATTCTCACGATGAGTGTTTATTCACTTATCAATGCACGAGAGTAAGGCAAAGGTTTTAGGGATGCCCAGTCCCGAAATGCAAAAAAATGAATTTACTCTATGTTGTCAAATAATAAATTCCTTGGAAAGTGTTGGTATGGAGGGCAACCGTGGATACGACTAGCCATGGAAAGTGAAAGTATGGTGGAAAAATGAATAAACTTTATTTTCTGTTTGGGAACAGCCTACGGCATATCTAGCATGAATAGTGTTTGTAGCTCTACGTCATTTTCGTTGGTGGGATGGATACACCTCCCAAAATGTTTTTATCTCAAATTTTTCGCTTTCAGCTCTGGCACCTCTGCAAATCTCTACTTCCCTCTGCGAAGGGCCCTTCTTTTACTTTATGCAATTTTTATTTTGAATTTGAGTCTCTATCTTCTCTTACAAAAGCACCAACTAAGAGGCAATATGATCGTACTTAAGTATTGGGTGTAGCTAATATTCGAGTGTGTTTCATGAATGGATCAATGTTTGAGCATGATGGGCTAGGGATAACTTGTTTTAGCATTGATATTTTGAAAGACATGGTTGCTTGTTGATATGCTTGAGTATCTAAATTATTATGTCAAAACTAGACTATTGCTTTGAATCACATAAAATTCCAAATGTCCATGCTATAAAGAAAAGAATATGATATGACTTGATGAACAGCACTCCACATCAAAAATTCTGTTTTTATCACTTACCTACTCGAGGACGAGTAGGAGTTAAGCTTGGGGATGCTGATATGTCTCCAACGTATCTATAATATTTTATTGTTCCATGTTGTTTTATTATCAATATTGGATGTTTTATAATCATATTATAGTCATTTTATATCATTTTTTGGTACTAACCTATTGACATAGTGCCAAGTACCAGTTGCTATTTTTTCCATGTTTTTTACATCGCAGGAAATGAATATCAGACGGAGTCCAAATGCCACGAAACTTCACGATGATTTTTTATGGGCCAAAAGGAAGCAGATGGGCCCTAGTTGCACCTGGGGGGAGTCACGAGGAGGGGACAACCCACCAGGGCGCGCCAAGAGGCCCTGGCGCGCCCTGGTGGGTTGTGCCCACCTCGGGTGCCCCCAGACCGCCTCTTTGCTCTATAAATGCCCCAAAAATACCAGAACCCTAGAAGCATCGATGAAATATTCGTCCAGCCGCCGCAGAGTCCAGAACCACCAGATCCAATCGAGACACCATCACGGAGGGGTTCACCACTTCCATTGGTGCCTCTCCGATGATGCGTGAGTAGTTCTTTGTAGACCTTTGGGTCCGTAGTTAGTAGCTAGATGGCTTCCTCTCTCTCGCTGAATTCTCAATACAATGGTCTCTTGGAGATCCATATGATGTAACTCTTTTGCGGTGTGTTTGTTGGGATCTGATGAACTTCGAGTATGATCAGTTATATCTTTTTATATCCATGAAAGTTATTTGAGTTTTGTAGCAACCAGACCCCAAACAGTCTGATCTCTGTGCATCAGTGTCATCCCTAGCTCGGTAATGCTGACACGCACAGTACTCGAGGATTTATAACAGAGTAGCAATCACACACTTATTACATTGAATGTCTCAAAACAGAACTTATTACGATAATATGGCTTAAGGCCATCTAAAAACGATAACAGCGGAAGGCTTGGAAGATAAAGTGAGTCCATCAACTCCAACGGCATCACTGAGTGAAAGACAATGACCTATGGCACCTTACACGTCGTCTGAAAAGTCTGCAACATGAACGTTGCAGCCCGAAACGGGTCAGCACATGGAATATGCTGGCAATGTAACACATAGAGTAATGAACAGAATAATGTCTATCACTACATGCATATATGGGTGGTGGAAAGCTCTATGGTTACAGCTTTGCATAAAGCCAATTTTTTCCTACAACAAAGGAATAAATTTTATTTAAGTATCATGGTGGTTGTTAAACATTGTGAAGGTTCCTCCAACTCAATCCCAATGAAGCATCATCATTAACCCAATCAAAATATATTAAGAGTGATGAGATCAACATGATAATCCAAGAACTAGATACTCAAGACATCCATAACTGGGGACACGGCTAACCATGATTAGTTTGTACACTCTGCAGAGGTTTGCGCACTTTTCCCCACAAGACTCGAATACATCCATGGTCGAAGATTCGAGACACAGTCTTTCTGAAACAATAACTCTTTACTCTGGCTGGACAGTTACACCTACTTTCCCCTACATCTGCTAGCCCACCACTGAAAGAGGTCTTGCAACATACTCAACTATGCTAGAGCCCATAATAGCTCGTGGCTGCACACGTAAGTTTCTAGCATGAATAATCTTATGATCCCTTTGAGCCTGGGTAGCGGACCGTAGGATGATCGCACGGGTACTCCGGGATATCCTTGGACAACACTGGATTCTCCAGGTGCCCTAACAACCACTGGGTACTCCAGGGTGCCTCAAGCAATCCACCCAGATGTGTGTTAAAGTAGCCACCTTAAGTTAATCATTAAGTAAAAACACTCACATCTGTCATGAATCTATCGAACCAAACCACGTCTACGAGCATATCATAGCAATATAAGCAACATAAAAGTAACTCCCAAAGGTTTGGTAATAAATAGGGCAATAGGTTCTACCTCATCATCTACTTCCCAAAACCCACATATTAATCAGATTCTAATCATGCAATTGTTTGAGGATTGATCTGATGCAATAAAACTGGGTAGTAAAGAGGTATGATCAAAGTGTTACTTGCCTTGCTGATGATCTGTGAAACCTAGAGACTCATAGTAGCATGCTTCGCACTCCGGGTACTCTATCGCAGACAAACAAGCATACAATAAGCACTAAACTAGAAGCACGGGTAAAACTCAAATAAGAGATCTAACCAGGAAGTTCAACTTAAGAACTCCGGCTTGCAAAAAGAATCAAATCAAACGAAGCAATGAAACTCCAACTGCGAAAGAAACAAGATCAGTTTACTAAACTGGACTTAAGTCAAATTTTACAGTACCAAAACCTTGTTCAAGTTGATTAAATAGAAAGAGGGCTTCAAGACGAAGATCTAGGCGCTTGAATCGCCTGATTCCGATAAACGAGCGAAAAGGTAAACTAAAACGAAAGACAGGGCAGAAATCGTGATCAAAAATAATCGCGAAAAAACCCTGGAAAAAGAAAACTGACGAACAGGCTAACGAATGAACGTTCGCTGTCTGCAGCTAACGGGTGAACACCGTTCGTTAAAACGAACGTACGAACGGGAGTTCGCTAATTAACTAAACCGGGAAAAAATAAACCGATCTAAAAAAATATAATCGCAGGTTTATAAAAAACCGAACGGTTAAACCGGCAAAACCGGCGGCGGATCGGGTGGCGGCGGCGCGGGCGAGAGGCAGCGGCGTCGGGATCCGCGGCGGCGGCGGCGACTCGCGGTGGCGGCGGCGACTTGGGTTTCGGGGGGGCTGGGCTGCGGCTCGGGCCTCCCGGCTCTTAAAGGCCGGCCGGGCGCAGTGTCCGGGTCGGACACGGCCCGTTAAGTCGGCTGGCATTTTTTTAATATAATTCCGCGCGCAGAAAAACACAGAAAAGAAATACTAAATGGACTCCAAAAATCCTGAAATAAAATTTCCCCGTCCTCTAAAAATATAGCGGACAAAATGAACATTTATTTGGGCCTCTAGTGCAATTTTGAAAAATGCATATTTTTCCTAATTCAAATAAAATAGCGATAAAACTCTGAATCAAATTCTTAGTTGATTTTAATATTTAATCTCCAATATTTCTTTATTTTGGGAAAGTCATTTTATCCCCTCTCTTTTATTTTCATAAAAGAAATATTAGGAGAGAAAAATAATTAAAATCAAATGATCCTCTTTTCAAAATTTGAGAAAACCTCAAATATGAAAATAACAAAATCCCCAACTCTCTCCGTGGGTCCTTGAGTTGCGTAGAATTTCTAGGATCAAACCAAAATGCAATAAAATATGATATGCAGTGATGATCTAATGTATAACATTCCAAATTGAAAATTTGGGATGTTACAAGTTTCTTTGATCTCTTATAGCCTCGTATTTCTTCTCCGATATTTGGGTTTTTTGGCCAGCTTGATCTATTTATCTTGCAATGGGAAGAGGTGCCCGGTAGTGGGTTCGATCTTACGGTGCTTGATCCCAGTGACAGAAAGGGAACCGACACGTATGTATCATTGCTACTAAGGATAAAAGGATGGGATCCCTATCTGCCGCAATAGATAACGGATCTTGTCTACATCATGTCATTCATCATCGTTCTTATGGCATTACTCCGTTTTTCCATGGCAAGAGGTGCTTTGTAGTGGGTTCGATCTTACGGTGCTTGATCCCAGTGACAGAAGGGGAACCGACACGTATGTATCGTTACTACTAAGGATAAAATGATGGGGTCTATTTCTACATAAACAGATCTTGTCTACATCATGCCATCATTCTTATTGCATTACTTCGTTTCTCCATGAACTTAATACACTAGATGCATGCTGGATAGCGGTCGATGTGTGGAGTAATAGTAGTAGATGCAGGCAGGAGTCGGTCTACTAATCTTGGACGTGATGCCTATGTAATGATCATTGCCTAATAATTATTTAAAGTTCTATCAATTTCCCAACAGTAATTTGTTTACCCACCATTTGCTATTTTTCTCGAGAGAAGCCACTAGTGAAACCTACGGCCCCCGGGTCTTCTTTCTGATATATTTGCCTTGCGATCTACTTTTCCTTTGCTCTTTTTATCCAGATCTATTAAACCAAAAATACAAAAATACTTTGCTGCACTTTATTTTATTTGCTATCTATTACTCAATCTACTACAATTTATTTCCCGTCCACGCACCGTTTGAGGTGTCGTAACCGAAAGGGATTGACAACCCCTTTAACATGTCGTGTTGCCAGTGGCTATTATTTGTGTGCAGGGGCTGTTTACGTTGTGTTGCTTGGTTCTCCTACTGGTTCGATAACCTTGGTTTCATATCTGAGGGAAATACCTACCGCCGCTGTGCTGCATCATCCCTTCCTCTTTGGGGAAATACCGACATAGTTTCAAGCGACATCATGTAACACCCCAAAAGTTTAACCATAATTTTATTAAGTAAAATTTGATCAGAAATTAAATTTTGAGCTATTCAAGGTCATTTAATAATTTGAGAGCCTTTCTGTTTTTTTACAAAATTCTTCCCTCCATAGAAGATTATTTGGTAGAATGTTGTGGTCCTTGGTTGTTCTGTAAATCATTTCATTCATATCATAAATAATGGTAGGAAATAATTTCATAATAAAATTTTCCACAAACAATTCTTTTACTAGCATTTACAATCCTTGAAATGCTACTGTTGCACTAAAAATATTTCAAATAATTGTTTTAACATCCCACAAAAATTATAAGAGGTCAGGCGATGCCTATAAATCACTTTTGTGCAAAAACCTAACTATGTCTTTTGAAAATTTTCAGTGAAACACTCACTTTTCAATTCTGGCCCATCTTGAGTTACAACTGCAACCCTCTTTTTCCTATCTCCAATAATTCTGAAACTTTGCTATCTTGTTGTCCTTCCAACTAGTACCTTAAGTCCGGAAGATCGGATCCATTTACATCTTTTAAGTCCACCAAACATTCCTCCCAAGTTTCTGTCCAGAACTGAATTATGGTAAAACTTGTACTAATAAGTTTCTCTTCTTGCCAAAACAACTCCACCGTCATCTCTACCCTCTAAAGAGACTCCATCCTGGAAAGTTTAAAATCCATCAAAGTCCTCTAGCTTGCCCTAGCATTCTGTCAAACACCTTCAGCTCATGACAGGATTGGGCAAAGCTTTCTGAACTCCATATGACACTTGAGCCTTGAGCCAAACCAACATGTCCATCATTCCTCCCATGTTTAGAAGCACCACCCTGGTAATTTTCAGCTCATTTGGGTACCAGTAGATGCCACTGGCAATTTTTTAAACACCTAGCGCGCATGCACTGGGCACGGCCAGAGCGTGCGTTTTGCACACGTCGACATGTCGGCACCGAGCTACTTCCGTGTCTCTGCTGCCTCGACCTCTCGTCCTAATCCTCCTCTGGATCAGCACGACTACCCAGGACTTCGCCGACAACCTCCCTTGGCCCCTAGCACTGTCCACCGCCATCCACGACGACCAGGACCGCCGCCCAACGAGTGCCGCTCGGCCACGTCTCCGCCCAACCCACGTGGCGCATCCCGAGCAGCCCAGCTCCTCCCAAGCATAACTGCGGGTGGCCACCGTCCGTACTTAACCGCGCCGTCCACGCCTACCTCGCCACTGCCCACGCTTTGCCATCAATGGCCGTCATCAATGTGTTCATCAGTGGAACCCACGGCACTGCCCTCCCCTCCCTATAAAAATCCCACCAGAGCCCTCCTAGCTGATCACCACCCCTCTCTTTCCCTCTGTAAACTGCCCCGAGCAGCAGAACAACCTGGAGAGGCCGTCCTCTTCCTCTCCGGCAACAAGGGCCGCCGCCCCTGTCGTGTTGGCTCTGACGCCTCCACAGCCTCCCCCTCTTATTTTCCTTCACCAAGAGCTTCACCCAGTCCCCGTGCTTCAATCCCGCACATCAATTCCACACGGGATCAACCATAGCCAGCAGCGCCAAATCGATGTCACCAGAGATCTTCCGGAAAGCTCGCCGCCGGCGACTGATGCGCCTTGAAACTACGTCGGTATTTCCCCAAAGAGAAAGTGATGATGCAGTACAGCGACGGTGGGTATTTCCCTTAGTGATGAGACCGAGGTTATCGAACCAGTAGGAGAACCAAGCAACAATACGTAAACGGCACCTGTACACAAATAATAAATACTCGCAACCCGATGTATTAAAGGGGTTGTCAATCCCTTTCGGGTAACGGCGCCAGAAATTGGCAAACAGACGTGAATAAATTGTAGTAGATTGATAGATCGAACGCCAAATAAAATAAATATGAATAAATTGCAGCAAGGTATTTTTGTATTTTTGGTTTAATAGATCTGAAAATAAAAGGCAAATAAAAGTAGATCGTGCAAGCAAATATATGAGAAAGAGACCCGGGGGCCGTAGGTTTCACTAGTGGCTTCTCTCGAGAAAAATAGCAAATGGTGGGTAAACAAATTACTGTTGGGCAATTGATAGAACTTCAAATAATCATGACGATATCCAGGCAATGATCATTATATAGGCATCATGTCCAAGATTAGTAGACCGGCTCCTGCCTGAATCTACTACTATTACTCCACACATCGACCGCTATCCAGCATGCATCTAGTGTATTAAATTCATGGAGAAACGGAGTAATGAAATAAGAACGATGGCATGATGTAGACAAGATCTGTTTATGTAGAAATAGACCCCATCATTTTATCCTTAGTAGTAACGATACATACGTGTCGGTTCCCCTTCTGTCACTGGGATCAAGCACAGTAAGATCGAACCTACTACAAAGCACCTCTTGCCATTGCAAGATAAATAGATCAAGTTTGCCAAACAAAACCCAAATATCGGAGAAGAAATACGAGGCTATAAGCAATCATGCATATAAGGGATCAAAGAAACTCAAATAACTTTAATGGATAAAAAGATAGATCTGATCATAAACTCAAAGTTCATCTGATCCCAACAAACACACCGCACAAAGAGTTACATCATGTGGATCTCCAAGAGACCATTGTATTGAGAATCAAACGAGAGAGAGGAAGCCATGTAGCTACTAACTACGGACCCGAAGGTCTACAAAGAACTACTCACGCATCATCGGAGAGGCACCAATGGAACTGGTGAACCCCTCCGTGATGGTGTCTAGATTGGATCTGGTGGTTCCGGACTCTGTGGCGGCTGGAATTGATTTTCGTCGACTCCCCTAAGGTTTATGGAATGTTGGGCTATTTATAGAGAAAAGAGTTGGTCCAGGGGGCACCCGACGTGGGCACAACATACCAGGGTGCGCCTGGGCCTCCCGACACGCCCTGGTGGGTTGTGCTCCCCTCGGAGCACCCACAGGTGCTTCTTCGGTCCACTGGATGTCTTCTGGTCCAAAAAAATCCACAAAAAGTTTTGCTGCGTTTGGACTTCGTTTGGTATTGATTTCCTGCGATGTAAAAAACATGCAGAAAACAACAACAGGCACTTGGCACTATGTCAATAGGTTAGTACCAAAAAATGATGTAAAATGACTATAAAATGATTATAAAACATCCAAGAATGATAATATAACAGCATTGAACAATCGAAAATTATAGATACATTGGAGACGCATCAGCATCCCCAAGCTTAGTTCCTACTCGTACTCGAGTAGGTAAATGATGAAAACAGAATTTTTGATGTGGAATGCTGCCTAACATGTCATCTCATATTCTTTTCTTTATAGCATGGACATTTGGATTTTTATATTCTTCAAAGCAATAGTCTAGTTTTGACATGATAATTTAGATACTCAAGCATACCAACAAGCAGCCAAGTCTTTCAAAATATCAACGCTAAAATAAGTTATCCCTAGCCCATCATGCTCAACCATTGATCCATTCATGAAACACACTCGCATATTAGCTACACCCAATGCTCAAGTACGATCATACTGCCTCCTAGTTGGTGCTTTATAAGAGAAGATGGAGACTGAAATTAAAAATAAAAATGGCATAAAGTAAAATAAAGGCCCTTCGCAGAGGGAAGTAGGGATTTGTAGAGGTGCCAGAGCTCAAAGCAAAAATTGAGAGATAAAAACATTTTGATAGGCATACTTTTCCCACCAACGAAAATGACTTAGAGTTCCCAACACTTTCCACGCTAAATATATCATAGGCGGTTCCCAAACAGAAATTAAAGTTTATTCCTTTTTCCACCATACTTTCACTTTCCATGGTTAACCGTATCTACGGATGCCTTCCATACCAACACTTTCCAAGGAATTTATTATTTGACAACATAAAGTAAATTTATTTTTCATTTCGGGACTGGGCATCCCTAATACCTTTGCCTTACTCTCGTGCAATGACAAGTGAATAAACACTCACCGTGAGAATATTAGCCTCCCCTCACCGCCTCGCGAGCGGTACGAGCACACAAAGGAGAAATTTATTTTGAATATTAGAGATGGCACATACAAATTTGCTTAGAACGGCAAAAGAATACAACATATAGGAAGGTATAGTGGACTCATGTGGAAAAATTGGTTTAAAGGATTTTGGATGCACAAGTAGTGATCATACTTAGTGCAAAATGAAGGCTAACAAAAGATTGAGAAGCGATCAACCAAGAAACGAATAATCTCATAAGCGAGCATTAAGCATAATCAACACTGAATAATGCACCACAAGTAGGATATAATTTCATTGCATAACTATTGACTTTCGTGCTTGCATAGGGAATCACAAACCTTAACACCAATATTCTTACTAAAGCATAATTACTCATAAACATGACTCACATATCACATCATCATATCTCAAAACTATTGCAAGGAATCAAGTTTATTTTGTCCGATGATCTTCATGAAAGTTTTTATTATATCCTTCTTGGGTATCTATCACTTTGGGACTAATTTTCATATGTTGCTTTTGATAAGTTCAAACAAATATAAGTGAAGATCATGAGCATAATATTTCTTTCTCTCATATTAATTTAAGTGAAGCAAGAGAGAATTTCTTCAAAAATTCTAAAGCACACCATGCTAAAAAAGATATAAGTGAAGCACTAGAGCAAATCCATAGCTCATAAAAATTTAAGTGAAGCATAGAGAGCAATTCTAACAAGTCATGACATAATTTTGGATCTCTCAAATAGGTGTGTCCGTCAAGGAATCAAGACTAAAAACACAAAGCAAAACAAGCAAAGACTCATATCATACAAGACGCTCCAAGCAAAACACATAGTATGTGACAAACAAAAATATAGCTTCGAGTAAAATACCGATGGTCGTTAGAAGAAAGAGGGGATGCCACTCGAGGCATCCCCAAGCTTAGTTGCTTTCTTCTCTTTGGATAATAGCTTGGGATGCCGGGGCATCCCCAAGCTTAGGCTCTTCTTACTCCTTATTCCTTCATCCATTGTAAGATAACCCAAAACTTGAAAACTTCAATCACACAAAACTCAACAAAACCTTCGTGAGATCCGTTCGTATAGGAAAACAAATCACTACTGTAAGTATTGTAGAAAACCAATTGATATTTTTTTCTTGCATTATATCTACTGTATTCCAACTTTTCTATGGCAAAAACTTATCAAAAAAACCATAGAATCATAAAAACAAGCACACAACGCAAAGAAAACAGAATCTGTCAAAAACAGAACAGTCTATGGCAATTTGGATAGTTTGAATACTTATGAAACAACAAAAATCTTGAGAAATTAGGAATACCAAAGCAATTTGTATATTAATCTTCTGCAAAAAGAATTGGTATTTTACCATGCTCTGGTTAAATATTAGAATTGTTTCCGTGAGCGCAAAAGTTTCTGTTTTTTAGCAAGATCAAACAACTATCGCCCAAGAAGATCCTAAAGGCTTTACTTGGCACAAACACTAATTAAAACACAAAAAACACAATCATAACAGTAGCATAATTTTTATAACACTCAAGAGCAGAAAGCAAATAGCAAAAATAAATTTTATTCATTGGGTTGCCTCCCAACAAGCGCTAACGTTTTATGCCCTTAGCTAGGCATAAAGCAAGGATCTAAGTTTTGTCATCTTTGTTTCGAGATCCATAAGATGATCTCATGATTGATTCATATGGTGGCCTAGTTCTTGTTCTAAGGAAGTGTTCCATACCCTTCCTCAAAGGAAATTGGAACTTGATATTTCCTTCTTTCATATCAATCACGGCACTGATAGTGCGTAAAAACGGTCTACCAAGAATAATTGGTCAAGACGGATTGCAATCAATATCAAGAACAATAAAATCTATGGGCACATAATTCCTATTTGCAAGAATAAGAATATCATTAATTCTTCCCATACTGTCGTGGATTTAACACGTCAGATGTCCTTAGTGTGAGGACTTAGTCGCGAGGCCAACGCATCTATGTGGTAGCTTGAGAGGGGTTGATCGGGACGAGAGACGCAACACACAAGACAAGGATTTAGACAGCTTCGGGCCCCGGCAAACATCATCCGGTAATAGCCCTACATGCTGTTTGAGGCTAGGTCTCATTATCATCACGAGGGGGTCGCCGTAAACCGGCCCTCCTCTAGTTGTGTCTAGCCCTAAAGATTATTTCTTGCGTGTCCGTCCCCTTTGGGGAGCCCTGCCCCTCCTTATATATGTTGAAGGGGCGGGTTACATGTAGAGTCCTATTAGGATTAGGACTAATCTATCTCTCATACAAACCGGATACAAGTCCAGGTCTTAACTCCTTGTAAGACAAATACTCCTCACGCCTTTCCTTGTAAACCGGCCCACCATAATGTGAACCGGCCTTCTATGCCTTGGGCCTTGTCATCCGTCTGACCCGCCCGCCGGATCACCAGTGAGTCATAATGACCAGGCGGGTCGCTTGTAAACCGCCAGGTCAGGGCGGGTCGCCAGTAAATCGCCAAGTGTCAGCGGGGTCTCAAATAAACCGCCAAGTCCGGCCGGGTTATACTTCCGGCCGGTTTACGCCATGGGGTATATCCCCAACATTAACCCCTAGTTTAATTTGGATTCATCCATGTTAAACTGATCCTGTAAAATAAACACAAGAACAAACTTGACAGATTATGCTCCGGGTTAAACATTTTCCGGAACTGGCACCTGATCATCTTTAAGTCCTTGTCATTTCCTCCTGGATGCATACTTAAGATCTTATAGCAAATCTCCTTTAACAGATATGTCCAAACCTTGCGCATGCAAAAAATCCAGGCACTTCTTCTAAAAAATCCGGGTCAATAGGCCAGCTTCATAACCAATTTGCTTGTAGAATAAATATTGTAAATAAAGAATCTATTTGAATCGGCCTTCAATGCTCTGATTTGACAAAAATATTGGTCTACAAATATTCAACTGATACTCAACTGGTTTGAAAATGTAGAGCTTGCCGGTTTATCATTGCCAAAATTGCCGGGTTTATAAAAACTGATGATCCCGGGTCATGATTGTTGCCAACACCGGTTCATGATTGTTGCCAACACCGATTTATGATTGTTGCCAACGCCGGTTTATGATTGTTGATGACGCCGGTTTACAGACACAGGGTCATAATGATTGGTGACACCGGATCAATCTGGTTTTGCTCAAAACAGAGAAATTGAAAATATTTCTTTGGTAATAATATAATACCTGTAGCCCCCAAGTCTTGAGCAGAACAAAGCGATGGCTTAAGACTTGCTTCAATATGAATGCTGCCACTTTGAAGAAATCCATGTTGTTCATCCCAACCACTAGTAAAAACTGAATATTCCATATTATGTAGCCCCCAAGTGCCGGGTTGTCATGCTTGCAGCAACCTGGGACTTGTAATTGCCTGATGCTCAAAAAATTCAACCAGTGTAGCCCCCAAGGGCCGGGTCATTATGCAATAATGAGCAGGGACTTTATAAATATGATCATGTAAATTTGAACAGCAATGTGTAGCCCCCAAGGGCCGGCTTAGTAAGATAATACTAAGCTGGGACTTTTCATTGAAAATAATCATATGATGTAACCCTCACCATGGCGCTTGAACCCACGTCCACAAGGTTAAGAGCTTTGTGCTTTACCAACTAAGCAGTGGATCCTTCAATATAATGGATTAAGACTTGTGTACCTTGAATTGTTGACAGGAGCAATTCGTAGCCCCTAAGGGCCGGTTTATCATAATATGATGAGTCGGGTCTTCAACATGGCCAATAAAAAGTAATCTTGCATTAGCCCCCAAGTGCCATGGTGCATGCTGGCAGTGACATGGGACTTGCACATTTGATGTAATCTCAATTTGAATAATGTAGCCCCCAAGTGCCGGGTCGTAAGCCTGCAGCGACTCGGGACTATTTCTTCCATTGTAAATCCACTGATAAAATAATAGCCATTGCGCTAAAGCGACTTTGAAAACCTCAATCATACCGGTTATTCATAACCATATTAAAAATCCAGCCATGTTGGCTATTCAAGATAATATAATCCGGTATGAAAACCTTATTTATTCAATATCATAATGAAAATTCAGCCAAGTTTGGCTATTTGAATAATATAACCCAATGATTTATAAGCGCATGATTCCAATGGCGCAATCCAAATATATACTGGCGACTTATAGTCAAAAGCCAGGCCGGTTTAATAAACACCGGACAATTTCTCATCATATACTGGCGACTTATCGTCTTAAAGCCAGGCCGGTTTAATAAACGTCGGTGATTTATAATCATGCTTTATTCAACCTGTTTCTGCATACAACAAGTTTAAAGTGTCTTGGCGGTTTACCGCCGGACGGGTCATAGTGCCCAACATATAACCCAGGTTTATAACCAAGGCTGCACTTAAGAATAATCAAATAGGAAATATATCATATCTGTGACATTGAATCACATCGTTGGTTTACCAACTTTCATAGTAAGCGTAATAACCCAAATTTTGAGTACTGATAACTCCTTCCATATTGTGTCGGTTTATGATAAAACCGCACCGGGTTGTGATAAACACCGGAGTAATCATATATAATACTGGCGACTTATAGTCGAAACCAGACCGGGCTGATAGTCTCCGGATTATAACTTGATCATGTACTGACAACTTGGAGTTGACAGCCTAACCGGGTTGATGAACACTGGTTTGAAAATATCACAAATCTTGTCAAAAGAAAGAAAAAATTAGCAAATGGAAAATAAAATCATTGTAGTCGAGGCTTTTCACGGGCTGCCAGGCCCCATATTTGATCAAGAGGTGTTGCTATGGTTTGGGTTCGACCAAGCCCCCAAATGATGCTGTGGCATTACGCCGATCAAAAGGCATTGCTATGGTTCGGGTTCGACCAAGCCCCCAAGTGATTTTGTGGCTTTACACCGATCAAGAGGCGTAGTCATGGTTCGGGTTCGACCATGCCCCCAAGTGATGCTGTGGCATTACGCCGATCAAGAGGCGTGGCTATGGTTCGGATACGACCAAGCCCCCAAGTGATTCTGTGGCTTTACGCCGATCAAGAGGCGTAGTCATGGTTCGGGTTCGACCATGCTCCCAAGTGATGTTGTGGCATTACGCCGATCAAGAGGTGTAGCTATGGTTCGGATACGACCAAGCCCCCAAGTGATCAATGATATAATAAACCAATAAGGCATGATACCCATGTTTGAACCACGCATCATGGCAGCAGGTCCTCTTTGGCACCCTTTAACTTTTTGCAAGAGATAAACCCTTCTTGAACCGGGATTTTGAATCGGATATTGAGAGCTTAAAAGCTTTGTGGGAGAACAGATTTCCCTTAAACCGGATTCTTCATTTTCAGCCGGAAATTTTCTGACAGCCTTTCAACTCGAACTTGCGAGAAGTTAATTCCTTTTTGAACCGGACATTTTTAAACCAGATTTGAGAGCTTCGGAGCTTTGTGGGAGATAGATTTCCCTTGAACCGGATTGTAAACCGGAGATTTGAGAGCTTCAGTGAGACTGACTTCCCTTGAACTGGATTTTTAAACCGGAATCCTTTCTGATGACCCGGAACTTCTTCATTGAGCCGGGATTTTGTAACCGTCATGTACTTTCTAAGCCGGAAACTTTCTGACGGCCTTTAAATTTTCATCCATATGGTAGTAGCCTCCAGGACCGGGTTATCTTTCCCTCCAACGTCCTGGGTTCTTGACTTCACTGAAAAACGGCAACATTTGCTGAGCCATATTACTGTAGCCCCCGAGTCTCAAGGTGACTCGAGGAGTTGACTTTGACCGTGATATAAACCAGCATAAGTTGTATATTGTTGGTGTTGATAGCACGATGTGAATCCACAGAAGGTTGAGGTGACTGCGGCGGGTTATAAATGATCCCGTATGAGCCGTGTCAGCAACTCGGCCAATGGTTCCTTCCAACTGGCTGTTTTGAAGTTTAACCAAACTGTAATGGCGGCGACTTGTGTGCCTGCCCATTGGGCCACCCAGTGCAGACGGCGGTTGATAGAATATGATAATTTGCCTCCATTTTGTTGAAAGAAAACCGGGCTACCCAAGCTGTGACTTGCTCATACTCAATAAACAGCTCATGTAGACAGGTGCGGCCCGGTATGTTGATGTAGACCAGGCCGCGAGAGACGGATGACAAAGACGACCGCGACATCAGAGGCGGCTCAAGCAGATGAACTGGCCGCGGTGTTGTAAACTGGCGCGGTCGGGCGAGTTAACCACATCGTTTTGATGTAGTGAACAATTGTCCTGCATCAACAATATTGCAGACCAAGACAAAGATAAACTGCTCTTTGACAAAAAATAATATGTACCAACAAAATATATTTTAGATGGATATCACCTGATGTGCCAGGCCGGAAATAATTCGCCATGAAATTGATGATCGCTAGGTGAAGTTGAAGTCGCTCACGGGTGAACCGGCCACGGCGTGGTAAACCGGTGTGGACGGGTGAGTCGGCCGTGACATTTCTAAGCCGGCGCGGACACGTGAACCGGCCGCGAGGGCGGACGGGCGAGTCGTCCGTGTCGTTGTAAGGTGGTGCGGACGGGCGAGTCAGCTGGCGCGTTTGATGTAAACTGGACCGCAATACGCGTGCCCGTGAAGCCATGCAACACCGCCGAACGTGCATCCGCGGTATAACACCACCCTTTTTTTAATAGTCGTCCTGCGTAAAAATATTACATGCCAGAGTAATTGTTCTTTGATGAAAAAAATATATGAAAAAATAGACTCATATGGATATCACCTGATTTGCTCGGACGGCCGATGGTCAGTACTGTGCACGTCGCCGGTTTTGTCTGTGCGACGGCGGCTCGCAACAACGGCAGTACGCGGTTGATGAGGCGAATCCGTGCGACGGCGACTCACGCAGGCGCGAGGGCGCACCAGCGGCAGACAGGTGGCCATGTCAGAAGGGCACCGGCGACTTGAGACGGACCGTGGTTTGGCGCTGCTGCGTTTGAGCCGGCGGTGGCTTACAGTAGCGAAGGCGATTCGTGCGGCAAGGCGGGTGGCGGCTCTCAGCACGGCGGCTCAGGGCCGTGGGTGCGAGCTCGCGCGGGGGCAGCTCAAGGTGGCCGTGGACCGCAGCGACTTGAGACGCCCATGGGTCGCGGCTGCTGGAACCCATTAGCACTCCGGCAGCCGATGGAGCAAGTTGAACAGGGACGGCGTGTTGCAGCGCCGGAAGTGGCCAGTCATCAGAGGCGGCCGAGGCGGCTTGAGGGCACAAGTGGAATTGTCACGCGGATCAGTGCGGACGGGCGGCTCGAGGAGTAGAGGTACGGCCGGCCCGTGGCGCGGCTGAGACGGCGGGTCACAAAGCAGGCCATAGGTGGAGTACGAGCCCGCAGACCATCCGTGTCTGGGTCGTATCCATCTGAATTGAATCCGGTTTGGAGCAGCAATATTGATAGTCTCAGCCTGATTTTGGTATATCCCCAGTCACGTGTTTCCTAGGCAACCCGTACAGGCATTGACTTCAGGGTTTTCCTCATGGACTTATCCCATTGACTTGCTTTTGCTTGAAAAGATGCTTTCTAATCCACCGCTTTTGGCAAACATGCTCTATCGCGCACATGCATGGCTAGTTGGAGTTTCCTTCGGGAGCACTAGCTCTGTCCAAGAGTATTTCATGCCAGCTATCGGCTTAAAGTTTAATCACACTTTTGATTACAAACGTTGAATGCGCTAGCTCTGTCCAAGAGTATTTCATGCCAGCTCTTCTTATCTTGGGCTTACAGCAGAGGCGAGCGGCTTGCGAGGCGACTCAAAGCCGGAGCGAGGCGCGGCGACGGCGGCTCACAACAGACGCGGGCGGCTCAAGGTCAGAGCGAGATACGGCAACGGCGGCGGTCAGTTTGGACGGTGACAGCTTGGAGCAGGCGACGGCGACTCAATGCACAACCAGAGTCGTCCGAGTCCGTGCTCATGCTTGGATCCTTCTCCAAGTCGTGGCCGGATTGACCAATCCGTCTCAGTCGTGGTTGATTTCCGATTTTGTGTTTGACTGCGTGCGTGTGGATCCGATCGGTAGCGTGTCTTCCTGACGAATAGTAGTACACAAGTAATACTGCTTGATTAATCTTGACGGGAGTAGTTGGCCTGTTTTTGATCTTCACCTCGAATAAACAATAGCTTTGATTGACGGCCCCTGGACTTGTAGCGCTGTAGCCAAAAATTCCTTATCCATCGACCTGCATCATGATGAATCGCACAAGGCTAACTCGGACTCGGCGGAATCTCCACTGCCCGTGAGGCGGCCACACAACAATTAACCCTAAAATAGTCTTCAATCTCATGCCCGCCGTCGCAGCACACTTCGTCAATCTTGACCAATGAACTCATAGTTAATGTGAATTTTTCCACGCCGGCTTGTTGAACCGGAAAAATTGCAAACTTCTCACTTCCTGTGACAGATCCCTTCAAGAACTCAACACCACCGTGCGCAGGCCCCACGGCGGGCGCCAACTGTCGTGGATTTAACACGTCAGATGTCCTTAGTGTGAGGACTTAGTCGCGAGGCCAACGCATCTATGTATTAGCTTGAGAGAGGTTGATTGGGACGAGAGACGCAACACACAAGACAAGGATTTAGACAGCTTCGGGCCCCGGGAAACATCATCTGGTAATAGCCCTACATGTTGTTTGAGGCTAGGTCTCATTATCATCATGAGGGAGTCGCCGTAAACCAGCCCTCCTCTAGTTGTGTCTAGCCCTAAAGATTATTTCTTGCTTGTCCGTCCCCTTTGGGGAGCCCTGCCCCTCCTTATATATGTTGAAGGGGCGGGTTACATATAGAGTCCTATTAGGATTAGGACTAGTCTATCTCTCATACAAACCAGATACAAGTCCAGGTCTTAACTCCTTGTAAGACAAATACTCCTCACGCCTTTCCTTGTAAAAACCGGCCCACCATAATGTGAACCGGCCTTCTATGCCTTGGGCCTTGTCATCCGTCTGACCCGCCCGCCGGGTCACTAGTGAGTCATAATGACCAGGCGGGTCGCTTGTAAACCGCTAGGTCAGGGCGGGTCGCTAGTAAATCGCCAAGTGTCAGCGGGGTCTCAAATAAACCGCCAAGTCCGGCCGGGTTATACTTTCGGCCGGTTTACGCCGTGGGGTATATCCCCGACACATAGGCTTTTTAATAGTAGAATCCGCCAAGTGCAAATTTAAAGAACATGATTCAATATCGGTAAGACCAAGCACATCACATAAAGATTTCGGAATTGTAGAAACACTAGCACCCAAGTCACACAAAGCAAAACACTCATAATTTTTAATCTTGACTTTGATAGTAGGTTCCCATTCGTCATGTAATTTTCTAGGAATTTAAACTTCTAACTCCAACTTTTCTTCTAAAGATTTCATCATAGCATCAACAATATGTTTAGTAAAAGCATTATTTTGTTCGTAAGCATGGGATGAATTTATCATGGATTGCAACAAAGAAATACAATCAATCAAAGAGCAACTATCATAATTAAAGTCTTTGTAATCCAAAAGAGTGGGCACATCACTAGTTAAAGTTAGGACCTCTTCAAACCCACTTTTATCAATTTTCTCAACAAGATTTTCACCCTCCGAATTATCAGGAGACCTTCTAACTAAAGTTAACTCTTCTCCAGTCCCTTTTTCATCAATCTTAACTTTACTAAACAAGGAATCAATAGAAGAAACACCAATCATTTTAAGATCATCATCACTTTTATGAAAGCAATCACTTGAAACGCTTTTTCTAAAAATTCTCTTTTAGCCCTAAGCATAGCGGTTCTTTTCTTACTTTCATCCATGGAAACATAAAGAGCTTTAATTGATTCCTCGACCTTAGGCACAAAAATTGCATCTTGAGATTTTCTACATCATGAGAAATTCTATCAACACTTCTAGACAAATCATCAATCTTATTCAACTTTTCTTCCATTGCAGTGTTGAAAACTTTTTGTGTGTTGATAAATTCTTTAATATTTTTCACAAGATCAGAGGTGTTCCTATTATTATTATAAGAAGGATTACCATAGGAATTACCATAACTATTAGAGGAAATACTAGGAAAAGGCCTAGGATTAAAATTACCTCTATAAGCATTGTAGTTGAAATTATTTCGAGAGATAAAATTCACATCTACGGCATCACTATTTTGCTCAATCAAAGTAGACAAAGGCATATCATTGAAATCAATAGGAGCACTTTTACTAGCAACCAATTTCATAAGAGCATCAACTTTTTCACTCAAAGAAGAAATTTATTCAACCGAATTAACTTTTTTACCAGTAGGTGCTCTTTCGGTATGCCATTGTGAATAATTTGCCATGATATTATCAAGCAATTTGGTGGCTTCACCTAGATTAATTTCATAAAAGTACCACCCGCGGCGGAATCTAAAAGATTACGAGAAACAAAATGCAATCCCGCATAAAAAATTTGTATGATCATCCAAAGATTTAACCTATGAGTTGGGCAATTCCTTCACATCATTTTCATCCTTTCCCAAGATTATGCAACATGCTCATCTTCAAGTTGCTTGAAATTCATGATCTGGGTTCTAAGGGAAATAATTTATGCAGGCGGAAAATACTTAGTGATAAAAGCATCTTTGCACTTATTCCAAGAATCGATACTATTGCAAGGCAAAGAAGAAAACCAAATTTTTGCAGAATCACGCAAAGAAAACAGAAATAATTTCATCTTCACAACATCATTGTCCACATCTTTTTTATTTTGCATATCGCATAATACCATGAAGGTATTAAGATGGGACGCGGCATCCTCATTAGGAGTACCGGAAAATTGATCTTTAATGACAAGATGCAGCAAAGTAGTATTAATATCACAAGACTCCGCACTAGTGGCGGGAGGAGCAACTGGAGTGTCGATAAAATCATTGTTGTTGGTATTTGAGAAATCACACACTTGGTGTTCTCTTGAGTCATGGTGACTACGCAACAAGATTGAACTCAAAAATAGATCCAATAAGAAAACGGCGAACGAAAAAGAGGGCGAATAAAACGGCAAATTTTTGTGAAGTGGGGGAGAGGAAAAAAGAGGCAAATGGCAAATAATGTAAATTGCGAGGAGATGATATTTGTGATTAGGAACCTGGTATATGTTGAAGATCCTCCCCGGCAACAGCGCCAGAAATTCCTTTTGATGCGGCTTGAAGCTATGTCGGTATTTCCCCAAAGAGGAAGGGATGATGCAGGACAGTGACGGTAGGTATTTCCCTCAGTGATGAGACCAAGGTTAATGAACAAGTAGGAGAACCAAGCAATACGTAAATGACACCTGCACACAAGTAACAAATACTCGCAACCCGACGTATTAAAGGGGTTGTCAATCCCTTTCGGGTAACGGCACCAGAAATTGGCAAACGGACGTGAATAAATTGTAGTAGATTGATAGATCGAACGCCAAATAAAATAAATAAGAATAAATTGCAGCAAGGTATTTTTGTATTTTTGGTTTAATAGATCTAAAAATAAAAGGCAAATAAAAATAGGTCGCAAAGACAAATATATGAGAAAGAGACCCGGGGGCCGTAGGTTTCACTAATGGCTTCTCTCGAGAAAAATAGCAAACGGTGGGTAAACAAATTACTGTTGAGCAATTGATAGAACTTCAAATAATCATGACGATATCCAGGCAATGATCATTATATAGGCATCACGTCCAAGATTAGTAGACCGACTCCTCCCTGCATCTACTACTATTACTCCACACATCGACCGCTATCCAGCATGCATCTAGTGTATTAAGTTCATGGAGAAACGGAGTAATGCAATAAGAACGATGACATGATGTAGACAAGATCTATTTATGTAAAAATAGACCCCATCGTTTTATCCTTAGTAGTAACGATACATACGTGTCGGTTCCCCTTCTGTCACTGGGATCAAGCACCATAAGATCGAACCCACTACAAAGCACCTCTTGCCATTGCAAGATAAATAGATCGAGTTTGCCAAACAAAACCCAAATATCTGAGAAGAAATACGAGGCTATAAGCAACCATGCATATAAGAGATCAAAGAAACTCAAAATATTTCATGGATAAAAAGATAGATCTGATCATAAACTCAAAGTTCATCCGATCCCCACAAACACACCGCACAAAGAGTTACATCATATGGATCTCCAAGAGACCATTGTATTGAGAATCAAACGAGAGAGAGGAAGCCATCTAGCTACTAACTACAGACCCGAAGGTCTACAAAGAACTACTCACGCATCATCGGAGAGGCACCAATGGAACTGGTGAACCCCTCCGTGATGGTGTGTATACTGGATCTGGTGGTTCTGGACTCTGCGGTGGCTGGAATTGATTTTCATCGACTCCCCTAAGGTTTCTGGAATATTGGGGTATTTATAGAGCAAAGAGTCGGCCCAGGGGGCACCCGAGGTGGGCACAACCAACCAGGGCGCGCCTGGGCCTCCCGGCACGCCCTGGTGGGTTGTGCTCCCCTCGGAGCACCCCCAGGTGCTTCTTCGGCCCACTGGATGTCTTCTGGTCCAAAAAAATCCACAAAAAGTTTCATTGTGTTTGGACTCCGTTTGGTATTGATTTCCTGCGATGTAAAAAACATGAAGAAAACAACAACTGGCACTTGGCACTACTCCCTCCGTCCTTCAAAGAGTGTACTTCCAACTTTGTTGGAGGGTCAAACTATCTCAAAGTTTGACTGAGTTTGTGGAAAAATATATCAATGTTTATGAAATCAAATAGGTATATGATGAAAATATATTTTATCATGAATCTAGTGATAATAATTTGATGGCGTAAATGCTGATGTATTATTATATAAATACGGTCAAACATAAATTTTTTTGACTTTCCAACAAAGTTGGAAGTACACTCTTTAAAGGACGGAGGGAATATGTCAATAGGTTAGTACCAAAAATGATATGAAATGATTATAAAACATCCAAGAATGATAATATAATAGCATGGAACAATAAAAAATATAGATACGTTGGAGACGTATCAGCGACTCCGACCATTCCTACGACTATGGCGAGTACCGGATGAACCGCCCCTACCTCCTGAGCACGACGGTGGTCTCAGATCCCCGAACGGCGGCGCTGTTCACCGGCGAGCCTCGCCGGAGCTCCGCCTCTGTTCGGCCAGAGGAGATGCGCGCGCGGACGACTGGTCAAACCTGACCAGTGGGCCAGGAGGACCCACTTTCAGTGTCCTAGCGCCTCTGACCCGTTCGTAAGTGGAGACGAACTCCGCTTGGGCCGCCTTCGCGCGGGGAAGACGTACTTCACGAATACGTCTTTGACGTCATCAGCTCTTCCTCGCGGATGAGCAGATGGGCTTGGCCCAGTGGCGCCAGTCCACTATGAAGCGCCCAGGCCACGCTTCTGCTCAGCCCATCAGTGTAATATCTGCTTCCTTTTTCTTTTCCAGCAGATTTCAAATAATTCCACAGCAGTCATTCCACAGCCAAATTTGATGATTCAAATTTCTTCATACTTCTAAATTCATGCTATATTTATCCAGATAGGGTGAACATTTTTCCTAGGCCTGGTTTTTGCTGGATCTACTAAATAGTCCATTTCCTTGATTATTCTAGCTTAGAAAATCCATAGGAAAATCATATGAACTCCAAATGACTTGATTTTTTTTCTGTTATTTCTCAAATTTCATCTAGTTTATTTTAGTATTTATTCAAAAAAATTGAAACAACTTTTATGTACTTTTTTGGAATTATGTGGTAATTAAAATATTTTGAAAATAGGAAATGGTGGGGAGATATAATTTTCAAAGTTCTACAGTGCACCCGATCTTTCTACATGCTCAAGGCAAGCATCTTAAAAACATGATATGGTGAATGCATAGTTGTTTGTTTGCATGTAGAATTGAATTATGAATATGTTGAATTCATATAGAATTTTCATAGTACTAGTCATACATGCATGATCCCCCTTGATGGTATTTTATCTTCACTTAAACATGAGGTATAAGTGAGTACAGTTACTTTCATGTGCCATATGTGCATGTGTTGGTCCAAGCTAATTTGCAGGAAGAATCAGTCATGAGAAAAGTGACCGTGAGACTGAAATCTTGTTGTGATGAGAATGATCAGTGAGGGTATGTTGGGACATACCAGGTGGTGACCTTGTTGGGTACTGCCAAGGAGTTATATTGTACTAACCACTGCAGGAAAACTAAACCTCTTGAGTTGACCATAGATCGAGTCTTGTTCCGGTAACCCCCATACTTGAATCGTGCTACCAAATGTCCCTACCACAGGTAGGTTATGGTTCAGCAAGTTGTTAACCCCTTTCCCTACACACACCGTGCAGAGAGGCCACGATGAGGGTTTCCAGGTACCGGTTGTAATGCCAGTCATCGAGTTAGGGGGCATGGGTGTATCCGGCTGGGCTGAGAGGGGGGCACCCCTTGTAATCCGCGCGTGTTAATAGTGATCCCATGCTACTCAAGATCATGGTCTCCCCGCCTTAGAATTTCTCTTAAACGATGCTTTGGGTGATTCCTGGCATCCGAAAAGTTCATCTGGTGTGCTGGTTAGGAGTGTTTTCAACCCAAAGGCCGTAACGATAATTAATCAGCGTCTCGATGTTGGCTAAAGAAATCCTATACACATGGGTAAAGAGTAAATCCTCTGCATAGTTATATCTATTCGAATAGCTGTGTCCATTGTCGGTGTCAAAACCGGCGGATCTCGGGTAGGGGGTCCCGAACTATGCATCTAAGTCGATGGTAACAGGAGACGGGGGACACGATGTTTACCCAGGTTCGGGCCCTCTCTATGGAGGTAATACCCTACTTCCTGCTTGATTGATCTTGATGAATATGAGTATTACAAGAGTTGATCTACCACGAGATCGTAGAGGCTAAACCCTAGAAGCTAGCCTATGGTTATGATAATGTGTGTCCGCCTATCGGGACTCTCTCCGGTTTATATAGACACCGGAGAGATCTAGGGTTACATGGAGTCGGTTACATAAAAAGGAATCTACATGATTAATCGCCAAGCTTGCTTTCCATGCCAAGGAGAGTCCCATCCGGACACATAGAGGGTCTTCGGTCTTCACATCTTCATGGCCCATCAGTCCGGCCCATGGCTAACAGGCCGGACGCCCGAGGACCCCTTAGTCCAGGACTCCCTCAGTAGCCCCCGAACCAAGCTTCAATGACGAGGTGTTCGGCGTTTGGATTGTCTTCGGCATTGCAAGGCGGGTTCTTCCTTTGAATACGTCCATGTTACGTATTCGACCGCGGCTTCAATGCTCCTTGCCTCGGCTTCCGCGCGCTTAATAACTTTGTCTTCCACGTGTCGAGAGAATGCGGAAGGTTAGGGCATTTTTACAAATAACACCCTACCCACGCGAGGCAGAGTGCCTATTTAAAGAGATTGGACCCTAGATCCATTCGACACCACGCCAAGAAAAATCCTCAGAGACTGCTAGGAGAAACCATTCCAACATGGCTTGCGCCCCGAGTTCCTCCTCACACTCCGTCCCAGAAAAGGGCGAGTGGAGGAAGTGTTTCGTGACCCATAATCAATTGGCGGAGCTGCAAACGCAAGGATTCCTTCCTCCCGCGGATCTGGTCCCTGTTCGAGCAGGGCTGGCCTCTTTCGACGGCGAGACCCAAGCGGAGGACTTCCCCAGCCCATCCGGGGGGAGCGAGTGTGTTTCGTCCCTATTCTATTAAGGGGCGTCGGATTTCCAATCCATTCGTTCCTCCGAGGGCTCTTGGAGTACTACGGCCTCCAGTTGCATAACTTCACTCCCGCTTTCATCCTGCATATCGCAGGTTACGTCGCTTTATGCGAATTATTTCTGGGCGTTGAGGCTCATTTTGAACTGTGGAGAAAATTGTTTTGCCTTGTCCCGCGTAGCCACGAGGGGTCGATATTGGAGGTGGGCGGAGCCGAAATATGGCGCGTCGCCGGTACCGAATACCCGTCCGGGACACCGAGGAAGGCATCCGAATAATGGCCTTCCGAGTGGTTCTACGTCGAGGACGTCGCACTTCCCGACCCAATTCGAAAGGGTCTTCCTGAGTTCGTCAGTGTTCCGCTGAAGAAGCGCCACAGTTGGCGTCCCTGGAGTATTGAAGAGGATGACAGTGCGGACGTTGGTCAGCTCCTGGGCAAGATAAAGACACTTGCCCAATCCGGATTAACAATAGTTGAGGTAATGGCGACCTCCATAGTGCAAGAGGTTCAGCCGCTTCAATATAGAGGGCTCCCGATGTGGCACTACAACGGGGAGGATGACGCCTCCCGCTCTGGTCGAAAGGGTCCGGACACCCCTGCCGCATTAGCCAAGATACTGGCCGAGCTGTTCAAAGGGGAAGAAGAGGAATTTCTCTGGATCAATCGTAGAGAGGGATATTCCATGTATAATCCTCCCAGTTGGGTAGGCCCCAACTCTTCCACTTTACTCATTCCGCTTTCCGGGTCACCTTTAACAGATATCTAATTCGTTTATAACAGCACTAGCGAAGAATCACCAAGGGGCTCTACAGCCCTGCCCCACAGCCAGAGAGCCACGACCGGGAACTAGATCCCGGGTTCGAGGAGGATCCGGACCTATTCATGGTACTTGCGGAAGGGGTATTTTACCAGGCGAGTTATGACGGCACAGAAGTGGCCATTATCACCGATTATCCTGGTCTTTTCCCTGCTTCCCATGTAAGTCATCAAGAAAAATTCTCTTTGAAAGAGTTTCCTCGCGCTGCCTCACCCGCCGCACTACTCCATGTTTCAAAGGGGAGGCCTTCGGCTCGTCATGCTACTCCGGGGGCGACTTCAAAGAGGGCGGCTCCAGCGCCAAGCAAGGCATGCAAAAGGAAGGTCAATGAAGACCCAACCGGTCCCTCGTCGAAGAGGTATGGATTTGAAGGTGCACTTTGGTAGTTACGTCCAACTGTAACGTGCATGTTTGTCTTGTTAGCAGGAAGAAGGTTCGCCGGACTATGTCCGGGGGTCCAGCCAGCCATACTCCCAACAACCGGGACGTAGATCCCGTCGGAGAATCGAGGGCCGATATGAGGATAATGCCGAACTGTCCTTCAGCCGAGGGTTCAGAAAATATGTCCGTTACCAACTCGGAAGTAGAGAGCGCCATGAATCATCGGCGCTGTGGGGCTGTGTTACGAGACCCCCAGTTCTCAGAGGAGGCGTTCAACGCCTTTAGTTCGGCTGACGCATATATCCGGGCTTCTCGAACTGGGCTTAGTGTAGCCACCAAGCAGTATTTAAAAGACGTGCAGGTAAATTTTCTTTGTCTGAATAGAATGACCATATGTCAGTAGCCCCCGAGACTGAAAGCAGTTGGTACAACTGATTTAAGGATCATTGTATAACCAGGTTCTTACCGAGAAGAACAACCTGCTAACTCAAGAGCTAGAGCAGTGTTGGGCACAGCTGAATGCTGCCACCACCGAACTGAAAAATTCCAAGAAGGCATCTGCTGGTAATGCTCCCCGCCGTATAAAAACGTTTATGATGACCGTACATCCGTTGGACTAATATATTTGCTGGTCTTATAACAGGGTCATCAGATCAATATGATGAGAAGCTGGCTGCTGCTCTAGAAGGAGAGCAAAAAGCAAAGAAGATGCACGCCGCGGGCGAGCGCATATTAACTCAAGCCATAATAGATAAAAACAAGCTTCAGGATGCCAAGACCAACTTGAGTATTGAGTTAAAAGATGTGCGGGGCCAGCTAGCCGACTCCATGAAGGAGAATAAGGAACTGCGAGGCGGTATATTCGGTATGTGTCCGAACTAACCTTTTATAGTAGGCTGGTAATGAATGTAACTGATACGGTTATGATTGCAGGTATTTTGACGGGCCGTCCTGAAGGGGAGGTGTCTGAATCATCAAGTGATCTTCTGCAGAGGCTGTCGCAAGTTCACGAGCGGGCTCGGCTGGCCATGCGGAGTGTTGCCAAGGCTTTATGACCGTCCGCCTCCCCTCCAGGAAGTATGGAGGAGCTTGTAGAGCTTTTCAGAGGAGCACGGAGGCGCATCCGATTATGGAAAATATCGGCCTGCCGGTTGGGTGCGTGAGAAGCCTGGGCCATGGTGAAAACACGATACACGAAGTCGGATCCTAACCACATGGCCCGTGTTGGACCTGTAGGGTCCGATGGGGAAGAAATTCCCGTTAGTTTAGTATATGACCAGCAGATATTTTTTCTTATGGCTTCCCCCTTTAAGAGGTCCAACCATGTCCAAGCCCCAGACCGCAAAGGGCCATGTAATGGGGATTGTTTGTAGGGCGGTTGGGGGCATATGGCTTTGGTTGGCGAAGAGCTGGCATCCAACGCAACGCTGGACGAGGTCCTGCGCGTCTGCTCGGGCCGTAGGCCAATAGAATCCTATACGGAATGCCTTGCTGACAAGTGCCCGGGCTGCGGCGTGGTGCCCGCTAAGACCGGCGTGAATTTCTGCCAAAAGTTGCCGCCCCTCCTCCTCGGAGATACACCTTTGAAGCACTCCGGTAGTACTTTTCTTGTAGAGCTCTCCTTCGTGAACTTTATAGGCCTTCGAGCATCGAACAATGCGGCGAGCCTCGTTCTGATCTTCTAGGAGCTCTTTCCTATTAAGGTAGGCCAAGAATGGTTCGGTCCACGGGGCAATGACTGCCATGATGAGGTGGACCGATAGTGTTATTTCGGTGGCTGAGCCTCCGATGATGTCGGAGTGTTCGGCATCTCTGCTCGAGTTCGGAGCGGCACTGTCATTGCTGTCTGCCCCTTGCCACACCATGGATGGCTTAAACAGCCTTTCCAGGAAGATGTTGGGTGGGATGGGGTCGCGCTTAGCACCGATGCGAGCAAGGACGTCCGCCGCCTGGTTACTTTCGCGGGCGACGTGATGAAATTCGAGCCCCTCGAACCAAGCTGATATCTTTAAGACGACGTCGCGATAAGCTGCCATCTTTGGATCTTTGGCGTCAAAGTCTTCGTTAATTTGGGATATTGCGAGGTTTGAGTCCCCGCGCACCTCCAGGCATTGTATGCCCATTGATGCGGCCATCCGAAGGCCATGCAACAAGGCCTCGTATTCGGCTGCGTTGTTGGAGTCTGTGAATAATATTTGGAGTACGTACTGAACAATATCTCCCGTGGGGGACGTTAATACGACACCCGCTCCTAGCCCTGCCAACACTTTGGAGCCGTCAAAATGCATAACCCAGTTGGAATATGTGCCGTACTCTTTAGGGAGTTCGGCCTCTGTCCATTCGGCGACGAAGTCAGCCAGTACTTGGGATTTAATGGCTCGACGTGGTTTGTACGTGATGTCAAATGGAAGGAGCTCAATGGCCTATTTGGCAATCCGGCCCGTGGCATCCCGGTTGTTTATTATATCATTGAGGGGTACTTCGGAAGCCACCGTGATCGAACACTCCTGAAAGTAGTGTCGTAGATTTTGGGATGCCATAAAGACAACGTATGCTATCTTTTGGTAGTGGGGGTACCGGGATTTGCATGGTGTGAGGATGGTGGATACGTAGTATACAAGCTTTTGGAGCGGAAACTTGTGCCGTCCTTTTCTCGTTCGACGACGAGTATGGCGCTCACACTTGGTGTGTTGCTGATATGTATAGGAGCATTGGTTCGCCGACGTTTGGCGCGGCCAGGATTGGGTTGCTTGCCAGAAGGGCCTTTATTTCTTCCAGTCCGGCCATCGCCGCGTCTGTCCATTCAAATTTATCGGTGCGCCGTAGAAGGCGATAAAGTGGCAGCGCCTTCTCCCCCAATCTGGAGATAAAGCGGCTTAAAGCTGCCATGCACCCAGCGAGCTTCTGGGCCTATTTAAGTTCGGTTGGCGTAGCCAATTGTGACAGAGCTTGGATTTTGGCTGGATTTGCTTCAATTCCTCTGTTAGAAACAATAAAGCCCAGCAGTTTTCCGGCGGCGACGCCGAAGACGCACTTTTCCGGGTTAAGCTTGATGTCATATGTGCGAAGGTTGTCGAATCTGAGACGCAAATCATCTACTAGTGTTTCGACGTGTCTAGTTTTGATGACGACGTCGTCCACGTAGGCTTCCACTGTTTTGCCAATCTGTGTCTTGAGGAATGTTTGGATCATGCGTTGGTAGGTGGCGCCGGCGTTCTTGAGCCCAAAAGGCATGGTATTGCAGCAAAACGACCCATATGGCGTAATGAATGCTGTTGCAGCTTGATCAGACTCCTTCATTTTGATTTGATGGTATCCGGAATACGCATCGAGGAAGCACAGCGAGTCGTGACCTGCGGTAGCATCAATGATTTGATCAATGCGAGGGAGGGGGAAGGGATCCTTCGAGCAAGCCTTGTTAAGGTCTTTGAAATCGACGCACACGCGCCAGGATTTGTCCTTCTTTGGTACCATTACTAGGTTTGCCAGCCAGTCCGGATGTTTAATGTCTCTAATGAATCCGGCCTCAATGAGTTTGGCCAGCTCTTCCCTCATAGCTTGTCCTTTGGGTTCACAAAAGCGCCGGAGTGCTTGTTTGACCGGCTTGTATCCCTTCAGTATGTTGAGGCTATGTTCAGCCAACTCGCGCGGGATTCCTGGCATATCTGAGGGGTGCTAGGCGAATATATCCCAATTTTCGCGCAGGAAGTCTCGTAGTGCGGCGTCGACTGTGGGGCTGAGTTGCGCTCCGATAGACGCTGTCTTCTTCGTGTCAGTTGGATGAACCTGAAATTTGACTATTTCTTCTGCTGGTTTGAAGGAAGTGGATTTGGGTCGTTTGTCCAGGATCACGTCGTCTCTATCCAAGGTGGAGCGTAGTGCGGTTAATTCTTCGGCCGCAAGGGCCTCGGACAATGCCTCGAGGGCCAGGGATGCGGTTTTGTTCTCAGCGTGGAGTGCTATATCCGAATTACTCACGAGGGTGATTATTCCAATGGGCCCGGGCATTTTTAGCTTCATATACCCATAATGAGGTTCGGCTTGAAAGCGCGTGAAGGCCTCTCGCCCTAACAAGGCGTGATATCCACTGTTGAAAGGGGCCACTTGGAAAGTTATTTCTTCGGACCGATAATTCTCCGGTGTGCCGAACACCACATCAAGTGTAATTTTTCCCGCACACCGCGCCTCCCGACTGGGAATGATACCTTGAATGGTTGTGCTGCTTTGCTCGATGCGGCTCCTGTCTATTTCCATCTTGTGGAGCGTGTCCTCGTAAATGAGGTTTAGTCCACTGCCGCCTTCCATGAGGACTTCTGTAAGCCGAAAGCCGTCCACGATGGGACTACGGACTAATGCGGCTGGCGCTCCGACTGTTCTGCATTTAGGCTCGTCACTGGCATTGAAGGTTATGGCCGTGTCATTCCAAGGGTCAATTGCAGCAATCTGGCAGACTTCAGCGAGGTCGTGCAGTGCCCTTTTGCGCTTATTGTTTGAAGCGAATGTCTCAAAGACCGTCAGTACTCTGGGGTCATCGTCTCCTGGAAGGTGTTGTTCTGCCGCGATTTTGGTAAGGATATTTTCACCGCTTTTGGCTACCTGCCGGAGTATCCAACATGCTCTAAGGATGTGGATTGATATTGCATCCGGTGTTGTGTGAAGTTTGCATGGCCCATCGAGCCATCCTTCCAGAATGGTTCCATGACGCATAATGGGTTTATATTTTTTGGCTGTTTTGTTGGGCGTGCTACGAGGGTGCGCCCTTTTTGCCTGACGAAGGGGTTGCATCGAGACTGATGGTTCCCAGCGAGCTGCCTGAATTCTCCTGGCGCTTTCCATTGCGATGTACTTTTGCACAATGGTTGCTAAGTCGTTGAAGCGTAGGATGCGGCGGCGATTGATGGCATTGAGAATTCCTTCGTCTGCACAATTGTTGCAGAAAGCTGATATTGCATCCTCATCGGTGCACTCTTTTATGTTGTCTTTGACAAGGAGGAATCTGGCCCAGAAGTGATGGACCGTTTCCTGAGACTGCTATTTTATGTTGGTGAGATTGCTTATGTCTGGGTGGGTGGGCGGCGTAAAATCCGGCCCTTGACCCAATCGACCGTCCGGAATCTGGAGGCCTCCCGGACTCAACAGTCTGGGCGCCGGAGTATCTTCCGTTTGTCCAGGCCCACCATCTGACTCTATGTTCGGCGGACAAGTCACATCCTTTCACAGGTGGTCAACCGGCTCTTCAAGATTGGCAGCCCGAACACAGTTCGGCTTCAGTATAGAAGAGAACCGCCGTCTTGTTCTTCGACCATTGCCACCTGGTGGGTGATCGGGGGAGATTTGATCTCTCTTTGGTCGGGTTTAAGCCCGATCCAATCATAGTCCGTAGCGATTCCCATGGCGGCGATGTGATCTAGAAGCTCGTTTAAGGACAAGATTTCTGTCGGGTCCATCTGCTTGGAGTGTTCGGGGTCGATACGAAGGGGGTTTTCGATGGCCTGAGAGGTCATCGTCGGCTTAACGGCCGAGTGGGCGGTCATGGTGAAACTGCCCAGCCGAAGAGTTTGGCCTGGGGCCAGAGCTCCTCCGGCGGTAATATCGTCTTTAAGGACGAGGCGGGTCATCGATCCTGTCATCGACGGCATAGTGGAACTTTCAATGAAAGCACCAATGTCGGTGTCAAAACCGGCAGATCTCGGGTAGGGGGTCCCAAACTATGCGTCTAAGGTCGGTGGTAACAGGAGACGGGGGACACGATGTTTACCCAGGTTCGGGCCCTCTCTATGGTGGTAATACCCTACTTCCTGCTTGATTGATCTTGATGAATATGAGTATTACAAGAGTTGATCTACCACGACATCGTAGAGGCTAAACCCTAGAAGCTAGCCTATGGTTATGATAATGTGTGTCCGCCTATCCGGACTCTCTCCGGTTTATATAGACACCGGAGAGATCTAGGGTTACATGGAGTCGGTTACATAAAAAGGAATCTACATGATTAATCACCAAGCTTGCTTTCCACGCCAAGGAGAGTCCCATCCGGACACATAGAGGGTCTTCGGTCTTCACATCTTCATGGCCCATCAGTCCGGTCCATGGCTAATAGGCCAGACGCCCGAGGACCCCTTAGTCCAGGACTCCCTCATCCATGGTTAAGGACTACAGTGTGGGTTGGTCAAGTGTCGGTCTTAGTGTCAGTCTCTGGAGGAAATAATTAAATTGATCATGGTTCCTTCTGCAGGATAATTATTGTCACTATTGGTGCCACTATGAATATTATTGGTGATATGAATATCGTTGTGAACTAACCCTTTCCTCTTATGTGCAATTGTGAGTATCTCTTGGGATGGCTAGACTACCTGGGATACTCATTTTCATTTTCATTTTTGGGTATCACTTGGGATGGCTAGTCCACCTGGATACTCATATTATTATTTTCTTATAAGCCCTTTATGAGGCATCGCTTCAGACACCCGACTATGGCATATATTTTCAAGACCTCCTGAGGCGTCGCTTTTAGACACCCGTTTGGCATTTCTTTTCAAGACCTCTCGTGGCGTCGCTTGTGTTCTTGGGTGGTCCTGTCTTGCCCGATTCTCTTTTAGACACCCGCTTGGCATTTTTCTTGGAATTCTTCGGGCGGTCCAACCCCGATGTTCCATTTCATTTCCTCGATTTACTACTAACGTGATTCATCTATTCCTTCTGCACCGTATGAATATTGGTCATGCCATGCTTTAATTCTCAGTTAGCACATGCATACAATTTAGTTCATCATGAGCATATGCATCTGGTATATCTTTTGTTCTTGATGTTTGCGAGTACATTCAAACGTACTCATTGGCTTGTCCCTGGCTATTGTCTTGGCCAGATCATGATTCATAGAGGAGTACCGCGAAGACACCCCGCAACCTAGGATTCGAAGATAGCAACCGTGCGAGATAGGAGTTATCCAGGTCAGTTGTTCCTGATGGGAATGGAGTCCCATCAACATTGGAGATCTACGAGTCACTTCCGTCATCTACCACTAGAGATCCTTGTATCCAATTTCTTGTAATTGCTTGGAATTCTGTATCAAGAAAATGTCCACCAGCAACAGTAAACCTGGGCTGGTGGTGACATAAGGGTCGTTTGCTAGGAATTTATGTCCTGAAAAACCGGCCCCCGACAACCTTGGTATCAAAGCCAGGCTGACCACTGGCTAATCCTATCTTAGCCTGGTCACTATCCCTAGTTTTCCACACTGTCCATATCCTTTTCTATCCACAGTCAAGCCCAACCTATCTGATAATCACACAGTGGCCAGCCGACATCTTTTTTATAGTCGGTGCCGAACCTATCGTCCTAGGCCATAGGCTGTGCGCCCGTGGCCGACACCTGAGTTGTCCCATCCACAAGCGTGCGATGGAAAACTCCGTTGGCTTATAAAGGAAGCATTTGCCCCAACTCAGCACATCACAGCTTCCACTCGCAGTCTGATTTCCAAACCACCAAGATGCCTGGTCCCATTGAACGCAATGAGACCACTGCATCTGAGCTTGGAGATTTCATAGCCATCCTCGCCAACCTCACTCGTCATGCTTTTGGCATAGACGAACCCCCAGAATATGTTGTGTACTAGGAACACACAAGTGATGCCATCCATCACTTCTGGGCCACGGTGCACATCTACGGGAGGGGCACCACATTAGAGCGTCCCTATCGGTTCACTGGGAGGATGACCTCGGACGAGCCCCAAGCCATCCAACTTGCAGCCCGAGAGGGCATAGTTCATCTTCGGCATTTGTCACCGAAGATTAACACCTGCCCTTTCTTCTACTACCCTAGTCATGAAGGCTATGGTGGCCCGACCCAGGTCCCCAATGGAGACCGTGAGTCGGATCCTGCTCTAGTGCATCTGGTGCGCTACCTAAGGGCGCAAGATGCACTTTTTGATTAGGTCACTAATGATCTGATTGCGATCCGCAGGACACTTGAACTCCTGACACCGGTGAGGAGTGAAGCTGCAACCAACACCGACACCCTGATAATGCTGCTTGGGAGGCCAGTTGAGCCCCCAAGGTCTGCTCCTGTTGTCTATCTAGGCAATGCCTTTGCCTCCCCAAGAGAACTCCCTCGTCTCTTAGAGACCTACTCCGACGGGATTGTGACCACAAGACCCCACGAGGGGCATCACCGCTATCCTAGCCCTGTCGCTCCACATCCCACCCCGATCAACTCCGGCACTGAAGCTCATGGAGAAGACTCGACATCTGCAAGACACGCCTAGCTAGATGTCAACGAGGTGGACCGAGTCCACCAATAGTGTTGTCAAATCTTAGTAGTCCCGTTGTCTTGTATTTTCAAGGTAGCAATCGCATGGCGTAGTGAGCTTGTAAACTACTCGTGTGCCATCGTTGTAATGGTACTATGTGTGATCTAGCATAAATGGTTGGCGCTTGGTGACAGAATAAATGCTAGACGTGACTGCCGACACGCACAGTAATATGTCACACTCCTTTTGAGAACTGGTGTCCGAGAATTTGACTTGGACGACCCTATGTTGGAGCCGGTGCACAAGTCGTACCAGCACCGCATCGTGTTTCCTGACCCAGGCACGTTATAAGGGGCCGTATCCATACACCACACCAGCCACCACCACACTTGAGCACCGCTCTTCTCCATTCATCCTTCCATGTCTCACCCCGGAGCCTACCTACGAACTCCATATGCAAGCCCTGGTAGTTTCGTTCAGGTTTTATGGGATTTGACCGCAATACCCTTGGTTCCAGTCACCCACCCCAGTACAAGCTATTCAAAATGAGGATCACCCCTGATTCCTCAAAATAGTGGGCACTTGTGCACATCACTCAAGAGGATTTAAATCAAGGCCCTCCATATGTTGTCTTCGTCGGGAGATCCATCCCGACCTCAGGCATGGCTATTGAGGCTACTGCTTATGAAGCAGTTACCCATCTTCGATTCACGGTACCCGCTGCCAATGAAAGGAAATACTACTATTTCCCAAGCCGCGCAGCTTCTGGAGCAGAAGCCACGTTCCGTTGTGAACTCATAGAGAGGGATCTAGCTCTGGCCAATCTCATTCGGTATGTGATGGCCCAGGAGCATCTAACCCAGCAACTGATGGATTACCTCCATTATCTTGTTGTCCTGAATCCCCATATCGCCATTGGTGGACCACCCTAGCCAACTCTAGAAGGGCGTGTTCTTCGTTTACTTCCTTCACTTCCCCCAAAAGAAGAAGAATGTGCCCCAGCATCGGGGACCCTTCCACAAGACCCTGTAGATCTCACCTTCGAACCGTAGACAGTCATTGTTGCGGTACCTAGCACTAGTTTATGTGATGCAACCATTGTATTGTAATTTATGGCGTAAGTCATAAGTTCATTGCCATGATTGCATTCTGCATATGGTCATTGGTTGTGTTTTGCATTCGGTTCTTCCTTAACAAATCTCGAGGACAAGATTTTCTTAAGGGGGGTAGAGTTTGTAACACCCCAAAAATTTAACCATAATTTTATTAAGTAAAATTTGGTCAGAAATAAAATTTTGAGCTATTCAAGGTCATTTAATAATTTCAGAGCCTTTTTTGTTTTGTTTTACAAAATTCTTCCCTCCATAGAAGATTATTTGGTAGAATGTTGTGGTCCTTGGTTGTTCTGTAAATCATTTCATTCATATCATAAATAACAGTAGGAAATATTTTCATAATAAAATTTGCCACAAACAATTCTTTTACTAGCATTTTCAATCCTTGAAATGCTTCTGTTGCACTACAAATATTTTAAATAATTGTTTTAACATCCCACAAAAATTATGAGAGTTCAGGTGATGCCTATAAATCACTTTTGTGCAAAAACCATGTCTTTTGAAAATTTTGAGTGAAACACTCTCTTTTCAATTCTGGCCCATCTTGAGTTACAACTGCAACCCTCTTTTTCCTATCTCCAGTAATTCTGAAACTTTGCTATCTTGTTGTCCTTCCAACTAGTACCTTAAGTCCAGAAGATCAGATCCATTTGCATCTTTTAAGTCCACCAAACATTCCTCTCAAGTTTCTGTCTAGAACTGAATTCTGGTAAAAACATGCACTAATAAGTTTCTCTTCTTGCCAAAAAAACTCCACCATCATCTCTACCCTCTAAAGATACTCCATCCTGAAAGTTTAAAATCCATCAAAGTCCTCTAGCTTGCCCTAGCATTTTGTCGAACACCTTAACCTCATGACAGGATTGGGCAAAGCTTTCTGAACTCCGTATGACACTTGAGCCCTGAGCCAAACCAACATGTTATTCATTCCTCCCATGTTTAGAAGCACCACCATGGTAATATTCAGCTCATTTGGGTACCTGTAGATGCCACTGGCAATTTGTCAAGCACCTAGCATGTGTGCACTGGGCGCGGCCAGAGCATGCGTTTTGCACACGTCGGCACCGAGCTACTGCTACTGCCGTGTCACTGCTGCCTCCCCCTCTCGTCATGATCCTCCTCTGGATCAGCACGACTGCCCAGGACCTCGCTGACAACCTCCCTTGGCCCCTTGCGTCGTCCACCGCCGTCCACGACGACCAGGACCGCCGCCCGACGAGTCCAGCTCGGCCACGTCTCCGCCCAACCCGCATGGCGCGTCCCGAGCAGCCCAGCTCCTCCCAGGCATAACTGCGGGCGGCCACTGTCCGTACTTAGCTGTGCCGGCCACGCCTACCTCGCCACCGCCCGCGCTTTGCCATCAATGGCCGCCGCCGCCGTGTTCGTCTCTGGAACCCGCGCACTGCCCTCCCCTCCCTATAAAAAGCCCACCAGAGCCCGCCTAGCTGATCACCACCCCTCTCTTTCCCTCTGTAAACTGCCCCGAGCAGCAGAACAACCTGCAGAGGCCGTCCTCTTCCTCTCTGGCAACCACGACCGCCGCCCCTGTCGTGTTGACTCTGATGCCTCCACAGCCTCCCCCTCTTATTTTCCTTCACCAAGAGCTTCACCAAGTCCCCGTGCTTCGATCCCGCACCTCAATTCCATGCGGGATCAACCATAGCCAGCAGCCCCAAATCGATGTTGCTGGAGCTCTTTGGGAAAGCTCGCCACCGGCGACTCCGACCATCCCTACGACTATGGCGAGTACCGGACGAACCGCCCCTACCTCCTGAGCATGACGGTGGTCTCAGATCCCCGAACGGCGCCGCCGTTCACCGGCGAGCCTCGCCGGAGCTCTGCCTCTGTTCGGCTAGAGGAGACGCGCACGGGCGACTGGTCAAACCTGACAAGTGGGCCAGGAGGGCCCACTGTCAGTGTCCTAGTGCCTCTGACCCATCCGTAAGTGGAGACAAACTCCGCTGGGGCCGCCTTCGCGCGGGGAAGACGTACTTCGCGAATACGTCTTCGACATCGTCAGCTCTTCCTCGCGTGTATATCTAGCCATGGGCCAGGCCGGGCATGGGTCGGGCCTAAAAAAGCTCATGTCGGAAAACTGAGGCCCAGGCCCGACCATCAGGCCTACTTTTCAAGCCCAAGCCTGACCCATCTGGTAAAAAGCCCTAAAAAGCCCATAGGGCTTAGGGCCATGGACCGGGTCTCTTCCTTAAAATTCCAATATTCCAAGCCCAAGCCCATCCAGGCCCTGCTAGTGGGCTCAAAACTCATGACCAAGCCCGACCCATGGGCAAGCCCATCGGGCCTAGGCCCTGGATTTTAGGGCCGGGCCTGGGTGGGCCGACAGGGCCGGGCCAGAGATGGCCAGGACTACTCGCGGCTGAGCAGCTAGGCTTGGCCCAGTGGTGCCAGTCCGCTATGAAGCGCCCAGGGCACGCTTCTGATCAGCCCATTAAAGTAATATATGCTTCCTTTTTCTTTTCCAGCAGATTTCAAATAATTCCACAGCAGTCATTCCACATCCAAATTTGATGATTCAAATTTCTTCATACTTCTAAATTCATGCTATATTTATCGAGATAGGGTGAACATTTTTCCTAGGCCTGGTTTTTGCTGGATCTACTAAATAGTCCATTTCCTTAGTTATTACAGCTTAGTAAATCCATAGGAAAATCATATGAACTCCAAATGACTTGATTATTTTTATGTTATTTCTCAAATTTCATCTAGTTTATTTTAGTATTTATTTAAAAAAATTCCAAATAACTTTTATGTACTTTTTTGGAATTATGTGGTAATTAAAATATTTTGAAAATAGGAAATGGTGGGGAGATGTAATTTTCAAAGTTTTGGAGTGCACCCAATCTTTCTGCATGCTCAAGGCAAGCATCTTGAACACATGATATGGTGAATGCATAGTTGTTTGTTTGCATGTAGAGTTGAATTATGAATATGTTTAATTCATATAGAATTTTCATAGTACTAGTCATACATGCATGATCCCCCTTGATGGTATTTTATCTTCACTTAAACATGAGGTATAAGTGAGTACGGTTACTTTCATGTGCCATATGTTCCTGTGTTGGTCCAGGCTAATTTGCAGGAAGAATCAGTCACGAGAAAAGTGACCGTGAGACTGAAATCTCGTTGTGACGGGAATGATCAGTGAGGGTATGTTGGGACATACCAGATGGCGACCCTGTTGGGTACTGCCAAGGAGTTATATTGTACTAACCACTGCAGGAAAACTTAAACCTCCTGAGGTGACCATAGATTGAGTCTTGTTCCGGTAACCCCCATACTTGAATCGTGCTACCACATGTCCCTACCACAAGTAGGGTATAGTTCAGTAAGTTGATAACCCCTCTCCCTGCACACACACCATACAGAGAGTCCACGATGAGGTTTTCCAGGTACCGGCTGCAATTCTAGTTATCGGGTCAGGGGGCATGGATCTATCCGGCTGGGCCGAGAGGGGGCACCCCTTGTAATCCGTGCGTGTTAATAGTGATCCCATGCTACTCGAGACGATGGTCTCCCCGTGTTAGAGTTTCTCTTGAACGATGCTTTGGGTGATTCCTGGCATCCGGAAAGTTAATCTGGTTTGTGCTGGTCATGAGTTTTTTTAACCCAAAGGCCATAACGGGGATTAGTCAGCATCTCGGTGTTGGCTAAAGAAATCCTATACACATGGGTAAAGAGTACATCCTCTGCAGAGTTATATCTATTCGAATAGCTGATACGTCTCCAGCGTATCCATAATTTTTGATTGTTCCATGCTGTTATATTATCATTCTTGGATGTTTTATAATCATTTTATAGTCATTTTATATCATTTTTTGGTACTAACCTATTGACATAGTGCCAAGTGCCAATTGCTGTTTTTTGCATGTTTTTTACATCGCAGGAAATCAGTACCAAACAGAGTCCAAACGCAAGGAAACTTTTTTTGGATTTTTTTGGTCCAGAAGACATCCAGTGGGCCGAAGAAGCACCTGGGGGCTGCTCCGATGGGAGCACAACCCACCAGGGCGCGCCTGGAGGCCCAGGCGCGCCCTGGTGGGTTGTGCCCACCTCGGGTGTCCCTAGACAGCCTCTTTACTCTATAAATACCCAAATATTCCAGAAACCCTAGGGGAGTCGACGAAAATCAATTCCATCCACCGCAAGTTCCAGAACCACCAGACCCAATCTGGACACCATCTCGGAGGGGTGCATCATGTCCATTGGTGCCTCTCCGATGATGCATGAGTAGTTCTTTGTAGACCTTCGGGTCCGTAGTTAGTAGCTAGATGGCTTCCTCTCTCTTTTGATCTTCAATACAATGGTCTCTTAGAGATCCATATGATGTAACTCTTTTTTGCGATGTGTTTTTTGGGATCGAATGAACTTTGAGTTTATGATCAGATCTATCTTTTTATCCATGAAAGTTATTTGAGTCTTCTTTCATCTCTTATATGCATGATTGCTTATAGCCTCGTATTTCTTCTCCGATATTTTGGTTTTGTTTGGCCAACTTGATCTATTTATCTTGCAATGGGAAGAGGTGCTTTGTGATGGGTTCGATCTTACGGTGCTTGATCCCAGTGACAGAAGGGGAACCGACACGTATGTATTGTTGCTATTAAGGATAACAAGATGGGGTCTATTGATAACCCACAAGTATAGGGGATCACAACAGTTTCGAGGGTAGAGTATTCAACCCAAATTTATAGATTCGACACAAGGGGTGCCAAAGAATATTTGAATGTATTAGCAGCTGAGTTGTCAATTCAAACACACCTGGAGATTAATTATCTGTAGCAACGTGATCAGTAGCAAAGTAATATGATAGTTTTGATAGTAGTGACAGCAGAAATAGTAACGGTAACAGTGATAGCTGTAGTTTTGTAACAAGTGCAACAGTAATGATAGCAGTAGTAACTTAGCAAGAACAATATAGGATAAATTCGTAGGCATTGGATCGGTGACTTGTTGGATGATATTCATCATGAGACAGTTATAACCTAGGGCAATACGGCACAAGCTCGAGTTCATCAATATAATGTAGGCATGTATTCCGTAAATAGTCATACGTGCTTATGGAAAGAACTTGCATGACATCTTTTGTCCTACCCTCCCGTGGCAGCGGGGTCCAATTGGAAACTAAGGGATATTAAGGCCTCCTTTTAATAGAGAACCGGAACAAAGCATTAACACACGGTGAATACATGAACTCCTCAAACTACGGTCATCACCGAGAGTGGTCTCGACTATTGTCACTCCGGGGTTGCCGGATCATAACGCGTAGTAGGTGACTATAACTTGCAACATCGGATCGAGAACATGGATATAGTGGTGATAACATAAACGGTTCAGATCTGAAATCATGGCATACGGGCCCAAAGTGACAAGCCTTAAGCATGGCAAAGTCATAGCAACATCAATCTTAGAACATAGTGGATACTAGGGATCAAGCCCTAGCAAAACTAACTCGATTACATGATGAATCTCATCCAACTCCTCACCGACCAGCGAGCCTACCAAGGAATTACTCACTCCCGGTGGGGAGCATCATGGAATTGGCGATGGAGAAGGGTTGGTGATGACGAAGATCGAAGATCCCCCTCTCCGGAGCCCCAAACGGACTCCAGATCTGGCCTCCCGATGAAGAACAGAAGGTGGCGGCGGCTTCGTCTCGTGAAACGTGATAATTCTTCCTCTCCTATTTTTTTGAAAATATGTGATTTTATAGCATCGGTTTTAGGGTTTGCGTGGCCACCAGGTGGGGACAACCCACATGGGCGCGCCAGGAGGGTGTGCACGCCCTGGTGGGTTGTGCCCACCCAGGTGCCCCCCCTCCGGTCGATCTTGGGTCCAGAAATTCTCTTTATTGATATAAAAATTCCTCGCAAAGTTTCGTTCCATTCCGAGAACTTTTATTTCTGCACAAAAACAACACCATGGTAGTTTTGCTAAAAACAGCGTGAGTCCGGGGTTAGTTTCACTCAAATCATGCAACTTGGAGTCCAAAACAAGAGGAAAAGCGTTCAGAAAAGTAGATACGTTGGAGACGTATCAACGCCCCCAAGCTTAAACCTTTGCTTGTCCTCAAGCAATTCAGTTGATACACTAAAAGTGAAAAAGAAAAACTTTTACGAACTCTTTTGCTCTTGTTTGCTTAAATAAGCTTAAACAGCACCCAGATTTTCAGCCAACATTATAACTAACCATGCCGACAATAACTCTTAAAAATTATATTAACTCATATCAATAACATAATCAATTAGCGAGCAATAATAAGATATCTCAAATGGCAACATGTTGTCAAAACAACCATGATATAATATGACAATAGTGGTATCTCGCTAGCCCTTTCTGAGACCGCAAAACATAAATGCAGAGCACCTCCAAAGTTCAAGCAACGACTAAACATTGTAATTCATGGTAGAAAAGATCCAGTCATGATGCATCCAACATTAGCTACACACAATGCATAAGCATGACAGCAGTGCTCTCAGGTTCTGGCGCTTATTTTAGAAGGTGATGACACAACATAAAAGTAAATGGATAGTCCCTTTGCATAGGGAAGCAGTGATTTGCAGAGGTGCTAGAGCTCAAGTTTTAAAATAGAGGTAAATGATATTTTGAGACATGCACCCTTCTCATTTACTTCACGACTATCAGTTATCAATATCTTCCATGCTAAGCACGCTGGTGGCGGTTCCCAAGCGATAAAAGTAAAGGTTTACTCCCCCTCCACCATCAATCACACTCCACGGCTTGTCCGAAACAACGGGTGCCGTCCATACCAACAACAGTCCCGGGGGAGTAGTTTTGTTTAATTATTTGCATTTTGAGTTCGGGACTGGGAATCCCTATTACCGCCCTTTTCTCGTGCGATGGCGAGTGAATAAACACTCGACCTGAGAATAACCCGCTGAGCATGGAAGATACCGACCACCTCCTGTCGTTCCATGAACGATCCAGGCACACAAAAAGGATATTTATTAGAAGTTTTTAGAGGTGGCACATGCAAATTTACTTAGGAAGGCAGGGAATACCGCATATAGGTAGGTATGGTGGACTCATCTGGAATAACTTTGGGTTCAAGGTTTTCGATGTACAAGCAGAATTCCCACTTAGTACAGGTGAAGGCTAGCAATTATATTGAGAAGCGGCCAACTAGAGAGCAACAACGGTCATGAAATGCATTATGCATAAGTAACACTGGACACTAGCATGAGTAGGATATGAACACCATGAACATAAATATCATAGAGGCTTTGTTGGTTTTGATTCAACTACATGCATGAACATGTGCCAAGTCAAGCCACTCGAACATTCAGAGGAGGATACCATATCATCATACTACATCACAATCATTTTAACGCAATGTTGATATCCAAGATAAATCATTATCCACTCCTAGCTACTTATGCATGGCATGAGAAACTATAATCTCTAATTGTCATTGCAAATATGTTTAATCATAATGGGATGAATCATGGATAATAGGTTAAACATATTTACACAAACAGAACAAGTCGAATTCATACCACTTTCTTTCTGCCACAGGCAGTTCATCGAATATCATCATTATTGCCTTTCACTTGCACGACCGAACGATTATGAAAATAATAATAGTGCAAGAGTGTCGTGGACTGATACGTCCCCAACGTATCTACTTTTCATAACGATTTTCCTCTTGTTTTGGACTCTAATTTGCATGATTTGAATGAAACTAACCCCGGACTAACGTTGTTTTCAGCAGAACTACCATGGTGTTGTTTTTGTGCACAAATAAAAGTTCTCGGAATGGAACGAAACTTTGCGAGGATTTTTTATACAATACACAAGAATTTCTGGAGCCAAGAACCACCGGAGGGGGGCACCTAGGTGGGCACAACCCACCAGGGCGCGCCCCCCCTCCTGGCGCGCCCAGGTGGGTTGTCCCCACCTGGTGGCCCCACAGACCCTGAAACCAACGCTATAAAATCCTATTTTCCAGAAAAAAATCAGTGAGAAAGAATTGTCGTGATCCATGAGACAGAGCCGCCGTCACCTCTTGTTCTTCATCGGGAGGCCAGATCTAGAGTCCGTCTGGGGCTCCGGAGAGGGGGATCTTCGTTCTTCATCATCACCAACCCTTCTCCATCGCCAATTCCGTGATGCTCCCCACCGGGAGTGAGTAATTCCTTTGCAGGCTCGCTGGTCAGTGAGGAGTTGGATGAGATTCATCATTAGTTGAGTTAGTTTTGTTAGGGCTTGATCCCTAGTATCCACTATGTTCTAAGATTGATGTTGCTATGACTTTGCCATGCTTAATGCTCGTCACTTTGGGCCCGGGTGCCATGATTTCAGATCTAAAACGTTTATGTTATCACCATTATATCCATGTTCTAGATTCGATCTTGCAAGTTATAGTCACCTACTATGTGTTATGATCCGGCAACCCCGGAGTGACAATAGTCGGGACCATTCCCGGTGATGACCGTAGTTTGAGGAGTTCATGTATTCACCGTGTGTTAATGTTTTGTTTCAGTTCTCTATTAAAAGGAGGCCTTAATATCCCTTAGTTTCCAATAGGACCCCGCTGCCACGGGAGGGTAGGACAAAAGATGTCATGCAAGTTCTTTCCATAAGCATGTATGACTATTTACAGAATACATGCCTACATTATATTGATGAACTAGAGCTAGTGTATCGCGCTAGGTTATAACTGTCTCATGATGAATATCATCCAACAAGTCACCGATCCAATGCCTACGAATTTATCTTATATTGTTCTTGCTAAGTTACTACTGCTATCATTACTGTTGCACTTGCTACAAAACTATTGCTATCACTGTTACCATTACTGTTACTGTTGTCACTATTATCAAAACTATCATACTACTTTGCTACTGATCACGTTGCTGCAGATAATTAATCTCCAGGTGTGGTTGAATTGACAACTCAGCTGCTAATACCTTCAAATATTCTTTGGCTCCCCTTGTGTCGAATCTATAAATTTGGGTTGAATACTCTACCCTCGAAAAGTTGCGATCCCCTGTACTTGTGGGTTATCAAGGCCTTTTTCTGGCGCCGTTGCCGGGGAGGATAGCTATATTTGTTGAGTCACTTGGGATTGCTATCAATCTATCACTATGAAGAATCTGAAGGATGCTAAGACTAAGATTTTTCCCTCTAAGACGAGGGCAGGTAAAGAACTGCCATCCAGTTCTGCTTTAGATTCAGCTTCTGTTATAAGTAAACTTGCTACACCACCACATGCTATTAATTCTGGTAAGTCACAAGTTATTGATGATGCTACTTCTGCTATGGATAATGCTTATGATGATGCTAGTACCTTGCTTGATAATGCTGATGTGCCACTTGGTGAATTTCTTGATAAACAAATTGCTAGAGTAATACAACATGATGTTGTTGAATCTGATGATGAGCTTGAAACTGAATCTCCTGAAACACCTACTAGAACTAGCCTTCCTAGATATGAATTGCCTAAGGTACCGGAAGGTTATTTTATGAATGAGGAGACAACTAGAGATATTCTTGCTTGTAGGGATAGAGATGATCTAGAGAAATTACTATGCAAGTATAAAGAAAAATCTCTGAATGCTAGAATGAAATATGATCCTAAGTTTGCTACTTCACCTATCTTTATTGATGATAAGGATTATGAATTCTCTGTCGACCCATAGTTAATTACTTTGGTTGAATCTGATCCTTTCCATGGTTATGAAACTGAAACTGTTGTGGCACATCTTACTAAGTTGAATGACATAGCCACCCTTTTTACTCATGATGAGAAAACTCACTATTACTTTATTCTCAAATTATTTCCGTTCTCATTAAAGGGTGATGCTAAAGCTTGGTACAATACTCTTGCTCCTGGTTGTGTCCGTAGTCCCTAGGATATGATTTATTACTTCTCTAAAAAATATGTCCCTGCTCATAAGAAACAAGCTGCCTTGTAGTAAATATTTAACTTTGTTCAAATTAAAGAAGAGAGTCTCCCACAAGCTTGGGGGAGGCTTTCCCAATTACATAATGCTTTGCCTCATCATCCTCTTAAGAAAAATGAAATACTTGATATCTTCTATAATGGACTAACTGATGCTTCTAGGGATTTCCTAGATAGTTGTGCTGGTTGTGTTTTCAGGGAACGAATTATTGGTCAAGCTGAAGAATTATTGAATAATATATTGAAAAATTATGATGATTGGACTCTTCCTGAACCACTGCCTAAACCCACTCCGAAGAAGAGGGGTGTATTATATCTCAGTCCTGAAGATATGCAAGAGGCAAAGAAATCTATGAAAGAAAAAGGTATTAAAGATGAGGATGTTAAAAATTTACCTCTTATTGAAGAAATACATGGGCTTAATACACCACCACCTCCTAAGGTGGTAGAGGTAAATTCTCTTATGAAGTTCAATGATAATGACAATCCTCACAATATGCACCCTAGCCAATGCCTTTATGAGTTTGAAAATTACATTAGAAAACAAGATCACTTCAATGCAAATGTTATGAAACAGTTGAAATACAATTCTGATATGATTGCTCACTTGAGTGACTTGTTATTTAGAATCTCAAATGATGTTAGAGGTGTTGGAAAGCGTGCTTCTATGGTACAAACCCAGTTAGAACAAGTTGTTAAATCTCAGAGAGAATTGCTTGATGAAATGAATAATAATATACATGACTTTGATGTTAGAGTTGCAACTAGAGGAGGTAAAATGACTCAGGAACCACTTTATCCTGAGGGACACCCAAAAAGAATAGAACAGGATTCACAAAGGAACAACACCACTGCACCTAGTTCTTCTAAAAAGAAAAAGAAGAAGAAAAATGATAGGACTTTGCATGCTTCTAGTGAACCTGAAATAGAAAAACCTCCTGATAATGATAATGAAACTTCTATCTTTGATGATGAAACTCAGCCTGGTAATGAACATTCACCTAGTGATAATGAAAAACATAATGCTGATGTTCATGAAGACTCTCAACCAAATAATAAAGAACAAGACAATGATGTTGAGATAGAACCACCTGTTGATCTTGATAACCCACAACCTAAGAATAAAAGGTATGATAAAAGAGACTTTGTGGCTAGAAAACACGGTAAAGAAAGAGAGCCGTGGGTTCAAAACCAATGCCTTTTCCACCTAATTCAACTAAAAAGAATGATGATGAAGAATTTGAATGATTTGCTGAAATGGTGAGGCCAGTCTTTTTGCGTACTCGCTTGACTGATATCTTGAAAATGCCTCCTTATGCAAAGTACATGAAAGATATCATCACCAATAAGAGAAAAATACCGGAAGCTGAAATCTCCACTATGCTTGCTAATTATAATTTTAAAGATGGAGTACCTAAAAAACTTGGAGATCAGGGAATACCAACTATACCTTGCTTCATCAAAAAGAATTATGTGAAAACTGCTTTGCGTGATTTAGGAGCCGGTGTTAGTATTATGCCTTTCCCTTTATATAAAAGACTTGATTTGAATAAACTCACACCTACTGAAGTATCGTTGCAAATGGCTGATAAATCAACAGCCATACCTATCAGTATCCGTGAGGATGTGCCCGTTGCTGTTGCTAATGTTACTATTTTGACTGACTTTGTTATACTTGAGATGCCCGAGGAGGACAACATGTCGATTATCCTTGGTAGACCCTTCTTGAATATTGCAGGGGCTGTTATTGATTGCAATAAAAGCAAGTTCACATTTCATATCAATGGTAATGAGCATACGGTGCACGTTCCAAAGAAACAATTCCAAGTGAATGGTATTAACGTTAATGAAAAATCTCCGACAATCACTATTGGAAGTTTTAAAATACCTCTACCTACTGTTAGAAAGAAATATGAAATGCTTACTATTGGGGACATTCATATCCCCATTGAGGTAACTTAGTGATTTACGAAAGTTCTTCGGTTTCATGCTAATTGATAGTGATTGTCAATAAGACCTGATCAACCTTATTAATGGATCTTTTTTGAGCGGTATGAAGTTGATGAATTTAGTAAGCACTACCTTATGTCCCTAATTTTTGTTTTCTGTTTTTATTAGCTAAATAAAATAAAATGCCATGTTTTGTCTATTTTCTGAATTTCCCTTGCAATAAAAATGACCCAAAAATAAAAGTTCTCAGATTGCTCTGAAAATTTAACACGATTTTTTCTGAATATTTCTAAATTTATGGTGCAAATAATATCAGAGGGAGGTGCACCAGGTGGGCAGAACCCACCTGGGCGCGCCAGGACCCCCAGGCGCGCCCTGGTGGGTTGTGGTCCCCACGTGGGCCCCCTCACTTATCTCTTTACACCACATCATCACCTATACCTCCAAAAAAATTCTCCATTGCTCTCTCTCAAGTGTTCTTGCTCTCAAACCCGCGGATTTCGATCTCTTTGCTCGAAGCTCCGTTTTCTAAACTGTTTCGGGGGATTGTTGCTTGGTATGTGACTCCACCGTTTGTCCAATTAGTTTTTGTTTTAGTGGTTTATTTTGAATAATTAGCTACTCTTGGCGCTGTTGTAGATGAGCTTGCATGTTGAATTCTTAGAGTTCTAAGTAGTTTGAATGCTTGCTATGGCCACTATGTATCCCTATGAGTAGTTGGTATCATTTTTGTGAAGTTCTGTTGAGAAAATTTTGTGGGCTAATAAATTTCAGAATTTTTATTCATAGGAAAACCATGAATATCTTTACGAAGTTTGGCTCCAAGAAGAACTCCAAGGGTGTTATTGGGGACTCATCTGACAGTGATCTCCATCCTCGGAGGTTGGCGGAAGTACGGCCATGTGAATGACCGCACACCCCAATCATGGAAGAGGCTGGAATCCGTCAGGAGTTCACACAATATGCTGCTAATGCCGGCCTCACCGACTTCATCGCAGCTGAATGTGAACAGTATCATCTCCTCACAAGCTCCTTTGTTCAAAGCTTTACTTTCCTTCCTATAAATAATCCTCCCGAAGTGCGATTTGATTTATATGCTGAAACCCATCAGATACCACTTACTGAATTTTGTAACATATGCATGATCCCTTCTGATGGGAGTTTAGTTGAGCCTAGGCCGGCAGAGTTTGAGGCCTTTTATTGTACTTTGATAGTGGGAGATGAGAGAGGGGTGTCGGCCGTCACTGCCACTAGCATACACTTTCCTGCAGTGCATTATTTTACTTTATTTATCGCTAAGTGTTTGCTTGCTAGGGAAAAAGTGGGTGTGCTCAGCACACCAGACTATGTTGTTTTACGTCGTGCACTAGAGGGCGACACCACTTATAGCTTGGGAGCTATTGTGGCATGTCGCCTCCACATTAATAGGTCCAAGGGTAAAATACATAGTGGGATTTTCGCTACTCGTTTGGCGGCTCACTTCGAGGTTGAGATACGCCTTCATGATTACCCTATGACCAACGTTTACCTAGACCATGCAACCATGGATCACCACCATTTTACTGATATCGAGTCTCCTAACATCCCTGTTCCATATAACCTGGTTTTCAGCGTCATCACTCGGTTATTCCATTGCCTGCTCCTGCTTTGTTTGATCCTGTTGCCAGGGGCGGATATAGGATTATACCTGCTGACATCATCGCCTACCGGAACGATCAGGCTGCTGCAGAGGAGGAGGAAGAGCCTCAGTAGTGGGACCAGTGGATGCCCGCTCCTCAGTACCCCAACTACTACCCAGGCTTCTGATTGATTACCAAGTTAGGCCAAAATCCTAAGCTTGGGGGAGTACGTGTTTCCACTGACTTTATATTCATGTTCACTTATCCCATTTGCCGGTGTTCACACTTTTTCATTGTATCATCCATGATTAATTTTATTTTCTTGCTTTCTTCTTGTGTGTTTGAAAAACCTTAGAAAAAACAAAAAAAATAGTTGTAGTTAGTTTACTTTCTATGCATGCTTAGTTGTAATACTAAAAAGAAAACCCAAAAAGATTTCCTTGTTCTTCTTTTGCTTGTTGGGAGCTTTCCCGTGTAAATAGTTTTTCTCATTTTTGCTTTTCCCTTTTATTTGCTTGATTCAAGAAAACCAAAAACTCCAAAAATATCTCAGTGTGTTTCTCTAAATTTCTTTTCTTTTTATTCGAGGAGAAGCCCATGATGAAAATGTTGAGTGGCTCTCTTATGAATAACTATTGATCTAATAAAGAGCCCATTTTACCTTGTCTTCTCCTGTTGAATAAAATGTTTACAGATTCCAGCTTAGTCCACGGCACTCTTGCACTATTATTATTCTCATATCGTTTGGTCATGCAAGTGAAAGGCAATAATGACGATATTTGATGAACTGGCCGTGGCAGAGAGAAACGGGTACGAACTCGACTGGTTCTGTTTGTGTAAATATGTTTAACCTAGTATCCATGATTCAGCCCATTATGATTGAACATTGTCGGGTGGTTGGTGCGACATATGCCAAGGGATGGCTTATCATTGTGGGAGCCAATAAAACGTCGCCGGTGCCTGGAAACGGGATGAGGCGAAGACATGCACGCCGGCGGATCTTACCCAGGTTCGGGGCTCTCCGAGGAGATAACACCCCTAGTCCTGCTCTGCGGGGTCTCCGCATGATCACTAGATCGATGAAAGGTAGCTACAATCGCTCCTAGAGCTGTTGAGATCAAGGGAGAAGAAGAACAAGGCTAGCTCTTGCTTCTCTCTATCTATGGTGTGTGTGTGCTATGCTTGGAAGCGGACTATGCTCAGAGGCCAACCCTTTGCATGGGTGCTCCGAGGGGTTTATATAGGCCTACCCCCCGGGGGTACAATGGTAATCCGGCTGGGCTCTGGTCCCAGCCGTCAGTGTCTACGCTCGCCGGCTTCTCCGCCGGCTGCTGGGTCCCGCCGGCTGCCGGCTACTTGGTCGACAGGCCGGCCCCACCGCCTAGGGTCTTGTCGGCGGCTGCTTACTGTAGCCGCGCCTCTGATGACGAGGGCTTGGTCGAGGTAAGCGTGGCTACAGTGGGCCGCCTCGGGGGCTCTCACTGTAGCCTTACCTCGTCTTGTCTCCTTAATGGGGCTCCTGCTTCGAGGAAGGGAGTGGCCGGCTTCTGGAGGCCGGCTACGCTCTTGGCCGACTGGGAAAGGCCGGGCCGCCTTCACGCCTCTCTCTGGCTGAAGGGGCCCGCCGCCCGCGGGCCGTACGGCAGTCGGTCGTGGGTGACGTCGAGGCCAGCATGGCTACAGTGCCGAGCCGCACGGGGGACGGCCGTCCCGTACGGCCTCCTGTAGCCATGCCCGCCTCGGGCTTTGGGGGTATTGGACCGCACTGTGGCCACACCCCGTCGTGTCGCCGTTATGTGGGAACAGCTTTGGTGGTTATGGTCTCGGCCGGCTCCTAGGAGTCGGCATCCTTCTTGGCTGGCTTCTTGGAGTCGGCCACCCCGTAGTCGTCCTAGGGAGGAGTTGGTGAGGCTGGGTCGCCTTCCGGGAGTCGGCTTCGGAGGTAGCCGGCCAGGGAAGGCGGCCCAATGCTCGGAGTGCTTGGAGGCCCGAAGGCCTGATAATTTTTTCAGAAGAACCAGGGGCAGTCGGTTAGGCTACCCGTGGCCATTTACTCCGTCAAACATGTTTGCAATGACAATTAGAGATTATAGTTTCTCATGCCATGCATAAGTAGCTAGGAGTGGATAATGATTTATCTTGGATATCAACATTGCGTTAAAATGATTGTGATGTAGTATGATGATATGGTATCCTCCTCTGAATGTTCGAGTGGCTTGACTTGCACATGTTCATGCATGTAGTTGAATCAAAACCAACATAGCCTCTATGATATTTATGTTCATGGTGTTCATATCCTACTCATGCTAGTGTCCAATGTTACTTATGCATAATGCATGTTCAAGACCGTTGTTGCTCTCTAGCTGGCCGCTTCTCAATCTAATTACTAGCCTTCACCGGTACTAAGTGGGAATTCTGCTTGTACATCAAAAACCTTGAACCCAAAGTTATTCCAGATGAGTCCACCATACCTACCTATATGCGGTATTACCATGCCATCCTAAGTAAATTTGCATGTGCCACCTCTGAAAACTTCTAAAAATTATCCTTTTTGTGTGCCTGGATCGTTCATGGAACGACAGGAGGTGGTTGGTATGTTCCATGCTAAGAGGGTTATTCTCAGGTCGAGTGTTTATTCACTCGCCATCGCACGAGAAAAGGGCGGTAATAGGGATGCCCAGTCCCATACTGCAAACAAAAAAAGCTTACAAATAATCAAACAAAAACTCCCAATGGAGTCAAAACCTTTACTTTTATCGCTTGGGAACCGCCACTAGCGTTCTTAGCATGGAAGATATTGATAACTGATATTCGTGAAGTAAATGAGAAGGGTGCATGTCTCAAAATATCATTTACCTCTGTTTTAAAAACTTGAGCTTTGGCACCTCTACAAATCACTACTTCCCTCTGCGAAGGGACTATTTATTTACTTCTATGTTGTTTTGAAAGTGTGTTATAATGACTAGAGGGGTGGTGAATAGGCGATTTTTATGAATTCTTCACTGAGGAATTTGCGGGTGAGGAAATTCCTAAGCGAAGAACTACTTGCAGCGGAATAAGTACTCAGATGTAAACATAACAGAACACAAGCATGGTCATCATGATGAAATGAAGACAAGCATAGAGTACAGAAAGCGTAAACACAGGATAACACAGGATGAAGACAAACAGACTGAAGAAATTGAACTGAGGAAATTGAGAAAGTCTTCAGTCAAAGTCTTCAAACAGATATGAACAAGCACACAACAACTGTAATGAGGAAATAAAAGAGTTGAGGAAATAGAACCAGTAAGCTTGGTGAAGACAATGATTTGGTAGACCAGTTCTAACTGTTGTGACAGTTGTACGTCTGGTTGGAGCGGCTAGGTATTTAAACCTGAGGACACACAGTCCCGGACACACAGTCCTCACCATATTCTCCTTGAGCTAAGATCACACAGACCTCGCCCAATCACTCGTGGTAAGTCTTCAGGTGACTTCCAAACCTTCACAAACTCGGTCACTCGGCGATCCACAATTTCCTCTTGGATGCTCTAGACTATGACGCTTAACCGTCTGGAAGATGCACAGTCTTCAAAGGTAACAAGCGTCGGATCTACGCAAGATCAATCTCTTCAGTGATGCTCAATCACTTTGGGTTTGTAGGTGTTTGGGTTTGGGTTTCCTCACTTGATGATTTTCGCTCAAAGTCCTCGGAGGATGGGATGCTCTCAAATGACAAGTGTCAGTTTCTCTCGGAGCAGCCAACCAGCTAGTGGTTGTAGGGGGCGGCTATTTATAGCCTAGGGAGCAGCCCGACATGATAAGACATAAATTCCCTTCAATGATATGACCGTTAGGTGGGTAGATATTTTGGGACAGCTGGCGCGTAGCACAGCAACGGTCGAAATTTTGAGTATCAAATACCTCAGGGCTATCATGTTCCTCACTATGTAGGCAATCCACAGTGGCGAATTCCTAACTCCTCAGTCAGAACAAATTCCTCAGAGACCAGAAGAACTTCGTCTTTATCACTGAAGAAATTGACTGAACTGTATGAGATTTCCTATGGCTTCACTCGAAGGAATTGGTAGGTGTAGGATTTTGAGTTGAGCATCACATGGAAATTTTTCCTTAGTATTTCCTCGACCCCCTTTAACAGTACGGTGTTTCCTATGACTCAAGAAAGAGAAAATGAAACTACGAAAACAAAAGTCTTCACGCTTCATGTTCCTCGAGTGAATACCAAGTCTTCGGGATCACCCCAATTTCTTCACTTTCAAAGTCTTCAAAAGGTCTTCAGAAATCCAAAGTCTTCAGTCGAAGATATTCATTTTTAGGGGTCGACTTTCTCTGTAAATATCAAACTCCTCATAGACTTATAGACCTGTGTCCACTTATAGACACATTAGTCCCTTAACCTATAAGTCTTCAATACACCAAAATCACTAAGGGGCACTAGATGCACTTACAATCTCCCCCTTTTTGGTGATTGATGACAATATAGGTTAAGTTTTCAACGGTGATAAATATATGAAGTGTAAATACTGATATGAGGAATTTGATAGCAAGATATAGAAGAACTCCCCCTGAAGATGTGCATAGTGAGGTATTTTCTTTTGAAGCAATGCACACTTGAAGAGTAGAATCATGGAGATCTCCCCCTATATCTTGTAAATCATACACACATTTGACATATAATATGAAGAATTTGAAATGCATGATGAAATATGGTGACTGATGTAATTCAGCATGCGTGCATAACATTAACGAGGAATAAGCATGCAGAAAATCTCAGCAAAAGTATCAGACCACCATAGAGTTTAAGTTTACAACTCGATCGAATAAAGTCTCAGAAGAACGAGAGTTGTAACTTAGCAAAAAAAACGCCCATATAGATAGACCCGCTTGAAGACTAACTCAAATTTCTCCCCCTTTGTCATAGAATGACCAAAAGGATTGAAAAATGAGGACTAACGCCCCTTAATAATATCAAGTTGAAGAAGGAGCGCCAGCGTTGTTGGGGTCATTTGTTGTTGTAGGGCCTGCCGCAGTGTCGTCCAAGTCTTCATGCTCGTCGGTTTCGCGTGATGAAGAATATGAGCTGGCCACCAAGGAAGGATCCTTGACCTTCTTGAATTTCTTTGCTGGTGGTTCAGACCAGGCAAGGTCCTCCTTGAGACCCATTTGCTTCAGATCTTCTTCACCATATAGATGCGACAGAATAGCCCAGGTGCGACTGAAGACTTCATGGAGGTAGTAATGGTTTTTCTTCACTGCATTGTGTGTAGCAGTCATGTTGTGAAGAATAGAACCAAACTAACACTTAACCCATTTGTGGTTTTGATCCACCTTCTGGTGAAGACTAAGAAGTAGCTCACTGTCAGTCATCACTCTGGGAGCTGTGGCTTGAGGATTTGGCTTTGATGCATGAGCGGCAGAATCATGAGTAGCAGAATCATCATTGGTGGAGTGAGATGCAGCTTTGTGAAACTGACCATCCAATGGATGACTGCCTTCAACAATAACAGCAGCGGCCTTGCCCTTTTCATCAGCTGAGGAAAATGTCCGCTTGAGGACTTCAATTGGGGGCAAGTAGCTGAGGTGATTCTGAAAATCAGCTTTGTAGTTGAGTGAAGACCTTATTCTGAGGAATCTCATAATCCAAGGTGCATAAGGCTTCAAATTAAACGGAGAGAGTGCAACATTTGCCAGAGTCCTCATGAAGAAATCATGATAGTTCATAGGAATGCCATGCATGATATTGAACAGCAGATTCTTCATGATGCCAACAACTTCTTCATCAGTCGAGTCGTGGCCTTTGATAGGACTCAAAGTCTTCGTCAGAATGCGATAAACTGTTCTTGGCACATATAGCAATTCCTTCACAAGGAATTTGGTCCTTGGGGCTTGACCGGGCTTCAGAGGCTTCATTAGCACTTGCATGTAATGGGCAGTGAGTTTAGGCTCATGGTACAGGCAACGAGCTCCTTCAAGGGGAGGACTGATTGGCAGGGCGTGAAGTAATTCAGAGGATGGTGCTTTATAATGTGTATTTTCTATCATCCAGTCCAATACCCAAGAGTTGATATCATCAGCATATCCTGTAACGTGCAGAGTTGCATAGAATTGAAGAATGAGCTCTTCATTCCAATCGCAAATATCCGTGCAAAAGTTGAGTAGTCCTGCATCATGAAGCACACTGAGGACTGGGCTAAAGCAAGGCAGTGATTCCATGTCCACGTGAGGAATATGCTCATGGTCGAGGACTTTGTCCTTATTGAAGAGCAGAGAAGAATAAAAATTTGCTTGGCTGGCAGTCCATAAGCGCTTCCTTCTAAGATGAGCAGAGTCATAGGGATTATAGTCTGTGAAGAACACATGCTCGGCCGAAGAAGTCATGATACGTCCATTTTGCATCATGTTTTGATATCAATATTTATTGCATTATGGGCTGTTATTACACGTTATGTCACAATACTTATGCCTATTCTCTCTTATTTTACAAGGTTTACATGAAGAGGGAGAATGCCGGCAGCTGGAATTCTGGGATGGAAAAGGAGCAAATATTAGAGACCTATTCTGCACAGCTTCGAAAGTCCTGAAACTTCACGAAAGTAATTTTTGGAATTTATAAAAAATATTGAGCAAAGAAAATACCAGAGGAGGCCCACACCCTGGCCATGAGGGTGGGGGCGCACCCTACCCCCCTGGGCGCGCCCCCTGCCTCGTGGGCCCCTTGCTAGGCCTCCGGTGCCCATATTCTACTATATGAAGTCTTTCGTCCGAGGAAAAATCATAAGCAAGCTTGCGGGACGAAACTCCGCCGCCACGAGGCGGAACCTTGGCGGGACCAATCTAGGGCTCCGGTAGAGCTGTTCTGCCAGGGAAACTTCCCTCCGGGAGGGGGAAATCATCACCATCGTCATCACCAACGATCCTCTCATCGGGAGGGGATCAATCTCCATCAACATCTTCACCAGCATCATCTCCTCTCAAACCCTAGTTCATCTCTTGTATCCAATCTTTGTATCAAAACCTCAGATTGGTACCTGTGGGTTGCTAGTAGTGTTGATTACTCCTTGTAGTCGATGCTAGTTTGTTTATTTGGTGGAAGATCATATGTTCAGATCCATTATGCATATTAATACCCCTCTGATTATGAACATGAATATGATTTGTGAGTAGTTACGTTTGTTCCTGAGGACATGGGAGAAGTCTTGCTATTAGTAGTCATGTGAATTTGGTATTCGTTCGATATTTTGATGAGATGTATGTTGTCTCTCCTCTAGTGGTGTCATGTGAACGTCGACTACATGACACTTCACCATTGTTTGGGCCTAGAGGAAGGCATTGGGAAGTAATAAGTAGATGATGGGTTGCTAGAGTGACAGAAGCTTAAACCCTAGTTTATGTGTTGCTTCGTAAGGGGCTGATTTGGATCCATATGTTTCATGCTATGGTTAGGTTTACCTTAATAATTCTTTTGTAGTTGTGGATGCTTGCAATAGGAGTTAATCATAAGTGGGATGCTTGTCCAAGTAAGGGCAGCACCCAAGCACCGGTCCACCCACATATCAAATTATCAAAGTACCGAACGCGAATCATATGAACGTGATGAAAACTAGCTTGACGATAATTCCCATGTGTCCTCGGGAGCGCTTTTCTCTATATAAGAGTTTGTCCAGGCTTGTCCTTTGCTACAAAAAGGATTGGGACATCTTTCTGCACTTTATTTACACTTTTTACTTGTTACCCGTTACAAATTACCTTATCACAAAACTATCTTTTACCGATAATTTCAGTGCTTGCAGAGAATACCTCGGTGAAAACCGCTTATCATTTCCTTCTGCTCCTTGTTGGGTTCGACACTCTTACTTATCGAAAGGACTACGATAGATACCCTATACTTGTGGGTCATCAAGACTCTTTTCTGGCGCCGTTTCCGGGGAGTGAAGCGCCTTTGGTAAGTGGAACTTGGTAAGGAAAATTTTATATAGTGTGCTGAAATTTACTGTCACTTGTTACTATGGAAAGTAATCCTTTGAGGGGCTTGTTCGGGGTATCTTCACCCCGTCCAGTAGAGCAAAGAGTTTCTCCTCAACCTACTGAACCTATTGAAAATGTTTACTTTTAAATTCCTTCGGGTATGGTAGAGAAACTGCTAGCTAATCCCTTTACAGGAGATGGAACATTACATCCTGATTTGCACCTAATCTATGTGGATGAAGTTTGTGGATTATTTAAGCTTGCAGGTATGCCCGATGATGTTATGAAGAAGAAGGTCTTCCCTTTATCTTTTAAGGGAGATGCATTGACATGGTATAGGCTATGTGATGATATGGGATCATGGAACTACAAACGATTAAAATTGGAATTTCATCAGAAGTTTTATCCTATGCATCTTGTTCATCATGATCGTAATTATATATATAATTTTTGGCCTCGCGAAGGAGAAAGCATCGCTCAAGCTTGGCGGAGGATTAAGTCAATGTTATATTCATGCCCCAATCATGAGCTCTCAACAGAAATGATTATTCAAAAAATTTATGCTCAGCTTTCTGACAATAATCGCTCCATGCTCGATACTTCTTTTACTGGTTCCTTTATGATGAAGACTATTGAATTCAAATGGGATTTATTGGAAAGAATTAAATGCAACTCTGAAGACTGGGACCTTGACGAAGGTAAGGAGTCAGGTATAACACCTAAGTTTGATTGTGTTAAATCTTTTATGGACACAGATGTTTTCCGTAAATTTAGCACTAACTATGGACTTGACTCTGAGATAGTAGCTTCTTTATGTGAATCATTTGCTACTCATGTTGATCTCCCTAAGGAGAAGTGGTTTAAATATAATCCTCCCGTTGAAGTAAAAGTAGTTGCACCTATTAAAGTTGAAGAAAAGACTATCACTTATAATGATCCTATTGTTCCTACTGCTTATGTTGAGAAACCACCTTTCCCTGTTAGAATAAAGGATCATGCTAAAGCTTCAACCGTTGTCAACAAAAGTAATATTAGGACACACAAACCCCCTGAGTAAGTTAAAGTTGAACCTAATATTGCTATGGTTAAAGATCTCTTGGCTGATAATATCGATGGGCATGTTATTTATTTCTGTGAAGAAACTGCTAGAATTGCTAAACCGGGTGCTAAAGATAAACATAGACCTGTGGTAGGCATGCCTGTTATTTCTGTTAAAATAGGAGATCATTGTTATCATGGCTTATGTGATATGGGTGCTAGTGCTAGTGCAATACCTCATTCTTCATACAAAGAAATTATGCATGATATTGCACCTGCTGAGATAGAAGATATCGATGTTACCATTAAGCTTGCCAATAGAGATACTATTTCACCGATTGGGATTGTTAGAGATGTTGAAGTCTTGTATGGGAAGGTTAAATATCCTGCTGATTTTCTTGTTCTTGGTTCCCCACAAGATAGCTTTTGTCCCATTATATTTGGTAGACCCTTCTTGAACACTGTTAATGCTAGGATAGACTGCGAAAAGGATGTTGTTACTATTGGTTTAGGTGATATGTCTCATGAGTTTAATTTTTATAAATTTTGTAGACAACCCTGTGATGAGGAATTGCCTAGTAAAGATGAAATTATTGGTCTTGCTTCTATTGCCGTGCCTCCTAGTGACCCTTTAGAACAATGTTTGCTTGACCATGAAAATGATATGTTTATGAATGAAAGAAGGGAAATAGATGAAGTATTCTTTAAACAGGGACCCATTCTGAAACACAACTTGCCTGTTGAAATCCAAGGGGATCCTCCTCCACCCAAGGGTGATCCCGTGTTTGAGCTTAAACCATTACCTGATACTCTCAAATATGCTTATCTTGATGAAAAGAAGATATATCTTGTTATTGTTAGTGCTAACCTTTCAGAGAAGGAGGAAGAGAAATTATTGAAAACTCTGAAGAAGCACCGTGCTGCTATTGGATACACTCTTGATGATCTTAAGGGCATTAGTCCCACTCTATGTCAACACAAAATAAATTTGGAGGAAGACGCCAAACCAGTTATTGATCACCAACGATGGCTAAATCCTAAGATGAAAGAAGTGGTAAGAAAGGAAATATTAAAGCTCCTCGAGGCAGGTATAATTTATCCCGTTGCTGATAGTCAGTGGGTAATTCATGTCCATTGTGTCCCAAAGAAGGGAGGTATTACTGTCGTTCCTAATGATAAAGATGAATTGATCCCGCAAAGGATTATTACAGGTTATAGGATGGTAATTGATTTCCGCAAATTAAATAAAGCTACTAAAAAGATCATTACCCCTTGCCTTTTATTGATCAAATGCTAGAAAGATTGTCCAAACATACACATTTTTGCTTTCTAGATGGTTATTCTGGTTTCTCTCAAATACCTGTGTCAGCGGAGGATCAAGAAAAGACCATTTTTACTTGCCCTTTCGGTACTTTTGCTTATAGACGTATGCCTTTTGGTTTATGTAATGCACCTGCTACTTTTCAACGATGCATGATGGCTACATTCTCTGATTTTTGTGAAAAGATTTGTGAGGTTTTCATGGACGATTTCTCCGTTTATGGATCCTCTTTTGATGATTGCTTGAGCAACCTCGATCGAGTTTTGCAGAGATGTGAAGAAACTAATCTTGTCTTGAATTGGGAGAAGTGCCACTTTATGGTTAATGAAGGCATTGTCTTGGGGCATAAAATTTCTGAAAGAGGTATTGAAGTTGATAAAGCTAAAGTTGATGCTATTGAAAAGATGCCATGTCCCAAGGACATCGTTTCCTTGGTCATGCTGGTTTTTATAGGAGGTTCATTAAGGACTTCTCAAAAATTTCTCGGCCCCTGACTAATCTCTTACAAAAAGATATTCCTTTTGTCTTTGATGATGATTGTGTAGAAGCATTTGAAATACTTAAGAAAGCATTGATTTCTGCACCTATCGTTCAGCCACCTAATTGGAATTTACCCTTTGAAATTATGGGTGACGCTAGCGATTGTCTCGTATGTGTTCTTATAGGGCAAAGAGTTGATAAGAAATTAAATGTTATTCAATATGCTAGTAAAACTCTAGACAGTACCCAAAGGAACTATGCTACTACTGAAAAGGAATTTTTAGCAGTTGTATTTGCTTGTGATAAGTTAAGACCTTATATTGTTGATTCTAAAGTAACTATTCACACTAATCATGCTGCTATTAAATATCGTATGGAAAAGAAAGATGCTAAACCTAGACTTATTAGATGGGTTCTCCTGCTACAAGAATTTGATTTGCATATTATTGATAGAAAGGGAGCTGAGAACCCCGTTGCAGACAACTTATCTAGGTTAGAGAATGTTCTTGATGACCCACTACCTATTAATGATAGCTTTCCTAATGAACAATTAGCTATCATAAATGCTTCTCGTACTGCTCCATGGTATGCTGATTATGCTAATTACATTGTTGATAAATTTATACCACCTAGTTTCACATACCAGCAAAAGAAAATTTTCTTTCATGATTTAAGACATTACTTTTGGGATGGACCACACCTTTATAAAGAAGGAGTAGATGGTGTTATTAGGCGTTGTGTACCTGAGCATGAACAGGAACAGATCCTACGCAAGTGTCACTCCGAGGCTTATGGAGGACACCACGCTGGAGATAGAACTGCACATAAGGTATTGCACTCCGGTTTTTATTGGCCTACTCTCTTCAAGGATGCCCGTAAGTCTGTCTTGTCTTGTGATGAATGTCAAAGAATTGGTAACATTAGTAGACGTCAAGAAATGCCTATGAATTATTCACTTGTTATTGAACCATTTGATGTTTGGGGCTTTGATTATATGGGACCGTTTCCTGCCTCTAATGGATATACACATATTTTAGTTGCTGTTGATTACGTTACTAAGTGGGTAGAAGCTATTCCAACTAGTAGTGCTGATCATAACACTTCTATTAAGATGCTTAAAGAAGTTATTTTTCCGAGGTTTGGAGTCCCTAGATACTTAATGACTGATGGTGGTTCACATTTTATTCATGGTGCTTTCCGTAAAATGCTTGCTAAGTATGATGTTAACCATAGAATTGCATCTCCATACCACCCACAGTCTAGTGGTCAAGTAGAATTGAGTAACAGAGAGCTCCAATTAGTTTTGCAAAAGACTATTAATAGATCTAGAAAGAAATGGTCCAAGAAACTTGATGATGCATTATGGGCCTATAGAACTGCATATAAAAATCCTATGGGTATGTCTCTGTATAAAATGGTTTATGGAAAACCATGTCACTTACCTCTCGAACTAGAACATCAGGCATATTGGGCCATTAAAGAGCTCAGTTATGATTTCAAACATGCCGGTGAGAAGAGGTTATTTGACATTAGCTCACTTGATAAATGGAGAACCCAAGCCTATGAGAATGCCAAATTGTTTAAAGAAAAAGTTAAAAGATGGCATGACAAAAGGATACAGAAGCGTGAGTTTAATGTAGGTGATTATGTGTTGCTATTCAACTCTCGTTTAAGATTTTTTGCAGGAAAGCTTCTCTCTAAATGGGAAAGTCCTTACATTATCGAGGAGGTCTATCGTTCCGGTGCCATAAAAATCAACAACTTCGAAGGCACAAATCCGAAGGTGGTGAACGGTCAAAGAATCAAACATTATATCTCAGGTAATCCCATAAATGTTGAAACCAATATTATTGAAATCGTAACCCCGGAGGAATACATAAGAGACACTCTCCAGAATGTTTTAGACTATGAAAAGGAATAGGTATGTGGTACGGTAAGTAAACCGACTCCAAAATAGTTCTAATGGCAATTTTTCTCCGTTTTGGAATATTTAAGAAAATAGGAAAATAAGAAGCAGTCTAGGAAGGACACGAGGCTTCCACGAGGGTGGGAGGCGCGCCCTACCCCCTGGGCGCGCCCCCTACCTCGTGGGCACCTCGTGCGCCCTCCGGACTCCGTTTTCTTGCACGATACTTCTTTTGGTCGGTAAAAATTCATTATATAATCTCCCGAAGGTTTTGACCACTGTATCACGCAAATATCCTTTGTCTTTGTTTCGAGCTGTTTTCTGTCAGAGTTGTTAGGGCCAGGCATCATGTCGTCACCCTCCTCCAGCAATGAAGGCAACGATGCTTGGCTAATGAAGATAGAGCTGAAGAGAGAAGAACCCGGGGAGATCAACAAGGATGATGGGATCAAGAAGGCCATGGAGGACCAAGCTCCGGCAGCAGAAGAAGAAGACATCCTTCCACCTCTCTTTACCCCGACTGAGATTGAAGCTTTCAAGATGATTGAGTTAGCTCGTATACAAAACAAGTATCTCACACGTGAAAATATTTTGTTGAAGGAGCTTATCGTCGCACTCAAGGGCATCATTCCCAAGTTGGAGGATCTCTTACGCTCGATGTGCCACTATCCATCACCATCACCATCATCACCACCCCCGAGGGAGGAGAACTGAGTATCGGGTATGGGCACTCCCCTTGGCAACTGCCAAGCTTGGGGAAGGTGCCCCCGTATCGTATCACCATCACACCTCTATCTTTACCGTTTTTATTAGTTCGATCCTTTTGGTAATATCTTGATCTAGTAGAATAAAGTTTTAGTATGATTCAGTTTTGAGTTTTGCTTGATGATCCTTCTATGTAATCGAGTCCGTGAGCTATATAATAAAGATTAGTGTTGAGTCAAGGGCTTGATCATCTTGCTATGATCTTGAGGGAATAAAAGAAAAAGAAAGAATAAAAAGAAATAAAGAGATCATATTTATATTATGGAGAGTAATGACTTCACATATAAAGAGTATGATGATTAAAAGTTGTTGAGAGTTGACAAACATAGTTTTGGTCATCGTTGCAATTAATAGGAGGTAATAAGAAAAGAGAGGTTCTACATATAAATATACTATCTTGGACATCTTTTATGATTGTGAGCACTCATTAAAATATGACATGCTAAAGAGTTGATGTTGGACAAGGAATACAATGTAATGGGTTATGTTTTCTTGCATCTGAAATAAAGTATATTGTCATGGATCATCCAACATGTTGAGCTTGCCTTTCCCCCTCATGCTAGCCAAATTCTTTGCACCAAGTAGAGATACTACTTGTGCTTCCAAATATCCTTAAACCCAGTTTTGCCATGAGAGTCCACCATATCTACCTATGGATTGAGTAAGATCCTTCAAGTAAGTTGTCATTGTTGCAAGCAATAAAAATTGCTCCTTAAATATGTATGATTTATTAGTGAGGGAGAAAATAAGCTTTATACGATCTTGTGGTATGGAAATAATAAAAGTGACGGACTGCATAATAAAGGTCTATATCACAAGTGGCAATATAAAGTGATGTTCTTCTGCATTAAGATTTTATGCATCCACCCTTAAAAGCATATGACAACCTCTGCTTCCCTCTGCGAAGGGCCTATCTTTTACTTTTATCTCCTACCTTATGCAAGAGTCATGGTGCTCTTCACCTTTCCTTTTTACATTTTATCCTTTGGCAAGCGCATTGTGTTGGAAAGATCCTGATATATATATCCAATTGGATGTAAGTTAGCATGAGCTATTATTGTTGACATTACCCTTGAGGTAAGAAGTTAGGAGGCAACACCATAAGCCCCTATCTTTCTCTGTGACCGATTAAAACTCCGTAACCACAAGTATTGCGTGAGTGTTAGCAATTGTGAAAGACTAAATGATAGTTGAGTATGTGGACTTGCTGAAAACCTCTTATATAGACTCTTTCTGATGTTATGATAAATTGCAATTGCTTCAATGACTGAGATTATAGTTTGTTGGTTTTCAATAAAGTTTCTGATTCATACTTGGCATTGTGAATAGATTGTTACTTTATCATAAGAATTCATATGACAATATTCATATATGTTGCTATTATAAGAATGATCATGATGCCCTCATGTCCGTATTTTATTTTATCGACACCTCTATCTCTAAACATGTGGACATATTTTTCGATATCGGCTTTCGCTTGAGGACAAGCGAGGTCTAAGCTTGGGGGAGTTGATACGTCCATTTTGCATCATGTTTTGATATCAATATTTATTGCATTATGGGCTGTTATTACACGTTATGTCACAATACTTATGCCTATTCTCTCTTATTTTACAAGGTTTACATGAAGAGGGAGAATGCCGGCAGCTGGAATTCTGGGCTGGAAAAGGAGCAAATATTAGAGACCTATTCTGCATAGCTCCAAAAGTCCTGAAACGTCACGGAAGTCATTTTTGGAATTTATAAAAAAACATTAAGCGAAGAAAATACCAGAGGGGGCCCACACCCTGGCCACGAGGGTGGGGGCGCGCCCTACCCCCTGGGCACGCCCCCTGCCTTGTGGGCCCCCTGTCAGGCCTCCGGTGCCCATCTTCTGCTATATGAAGTCTTTCGTCCGAGGAAAAATCATAAGCAAGCTTGTAGGACGAAACTCCGCCGCCACGAGGCGGAACCTTGGCGAAACCAATCTAGGGCTCTGGCAGAGCTGTTCTGCCGGGGAAACTTCCCTCCGGGAGGGGGAAATCATAACCATCGTCATCACCAATGATCCTCTCATCGGGAGGGGGTCAATCTCCATCAACATCTTCACCAACACCATCTCCTCTCAAACCCTAGTTCATCTCTTGTATCCAATCTTTGTATCAAAACCTCAGATTAGTACTTGTGGGTTGCTAGTAGTGTTGATTACTAGTTGTAGTCGATGCTAGTTGGTTTATTTGGTGGAAGATCATATGTTCAGATCCATTATGCATATTAATACCCCTCTGATTATGAACATGAATATGATTTGTGAGTAGTTACGTTTGTTCCTGAGGACATGGGAGAAGTCTTGCTATTAGTAGTCATGTGAATTTGGTATTCGTTCGATATTTTGATGAGATGTATGTTGTCTCTCCTCTAGTGGTTTCATGTGAACGTCGACTACATGACACTTCACCATTGTTTGGGCCTAGAGGAAGGCATTTGGAAGTAATAAGTAGATGATGGGTTGCTAGAGTGACAGAAGCTTAAACCCTAGTTTATGCATTGCTTCGTAAGGGGCTGATTTGGATCCATATGTTTCATGCTATGGTTAGGTTTACCTTAATACTTCTTTTGTAGTTGCGGATGCTTGCAATAGGAGTTAATCATAAGTGGGATGCTTGTCCAAGTAAGGGCAGCACCCAAGCACCGGTCCACCCACATATCAAATTATCAAAGTACCGAACGTCATATGAGCGTGATGAAAACTAGCTTGACGATAATTCCCATGTGTCCTCGGGAGCGCTTTTCTCTATATAAGAGTTTGTCCAGGCTTGTCCTTTGCTACAAAAAGGATTGGGCCATCTTGTTGCACTTTATTTACACTTGTTACTTGTTACCCGTTACAAAATTACCTTATCACAAAACTATCTATTACCGATAATTTCAGTGCTTGCAGAGAATACCTCGCTGAAAACCGCTTATCATTTCCTTCTGCTCCTCATTGGGTTCGACACTCTTACTTATCGAAAGGACTACGATAGATCCCCTATACTTGTGGGTCCTAAAGTCATCAGCCTTGAATTTCTGCTTCTTCGAGAAGGGATCCTTTGGCTTGGGCTGAGGAGTATCAGTCAATTGCATCACCACCTCGGGAATCGCAATCTCGGGTTCCACAGGCTGAGGAATTTCAGCTTCTGCGTCAGTGGCAGCCTGGGTCTTCAATTCTTCATTAACAATTTATTCAGCACTAGTGGCTGGAATCTCTTCATGGACAGACGGTGTGGCATGAGGTTGTTCAGATCCCATTTAAACTTCAGTATTCATAGGGGACTGAGGAATTTATTGTAGGGGTGTGAACAGAGGAGAATTGGGGTGCTGACTTTCCGAAAAGTCATCGTTCAACACTGGAGTTGTGCATCCAATGTCCACATCTTCTTCTTCACTCTTTTCTTCAACGTCGGCCTCTTCAGCAGTGAACTGAGGCATGGGCGATGAGACTATTGGGGTTGAAGGGATTGCATCCGCTTCAATTTCTTCATCCAACTGCTCTGACGAAGCAACAGAAGGAATCTCTTCATATGATCCACTTGGAATCACATATTCTTCATCAAAAGGAACAAGGTCCTTGGATGGCATGGATGAGATCGGAATAGCATCAATTGGATTTTCAAAAGAGCTGGCCAATGGCTTCATCTTCTTCGGAGCTGGAGAATCTGATGAAGTTGATGCTTTCCTTTTCTTCACAGTTGCACGCTCTACAGCCTTGGTCTTCTTCACATCTGATGCAGATGGAAGAATCGGAGTTTGGGTAGGTGCAGGAGGAGCAGAGGAATTTGGTTCATTTACTTCAGGCTCAGCGGCAGAAGCTTCAGCTGACCTGACAGTTTCTTCAGGTGCAACACTAGTGGTTGCCCTGGCAATTTCTTCAGCGGCTGGAATGCAGTCATCAGCCCTGACACTAGCAGTTTCTTCAGCAGCCTGATTGTCATCAGCGGTGCTGGCATGTTCTTCAGTCGGCTGAGCAGATGCCTCAGCCTGAGGAATTTCTTGTTGTGATGGAGCTGCAACATTTGTAGTGAACTTCTCAGTTAAAGTCACAAACCTGACTTTGGCTCCAAGCCAGTCAGCGCGGTATACGTCAAATTCATCACTGAGTTTCTTAATCTCAGATTGAATAGTGATAAGTTCTTCAGTTGTCATAGAGACAATGTTTTTCTTCAGGAAATGCTCCTTCCTGTACTATGCTTTCTTCAACTGCTTGGCCTTTGCAAATTTCCATTTTTCTTCCTGCATAAAGGCAGTCAGCATATGACTTTGGCCAGGAGTCAACTTGAAGCCAGGCATAGAAGTGTTGGGGTCCTTGTGCCAGAGATCAATGTAATCAAGGATCAATTTTGGATCCAAAAGTAGAGGCACATTTGTGCCTTTGGCTCTAACGGCCTTGAGCTTCCTGTCTCTGATGATTTTAGCAAGTTCTTCATCATCAGCTTCGTCTTCAATAGACGATACTTGAAAGGCGACCTTCTTCTTGTGAGCACTTGGTCGAGAGCCTCGTCCAGCAGTGGCCTTTTTCTTCAGCAGAGAGGGGCCAGTTGATGAATTTGGTGGAGCTGAAGAACTAGCAGAAGCTCCTGAGGCAATAGAGATGCATGTTGTCCTTTGGCATGTGGCGAGATGCACAGGTGCTGAGGATTTTGTCGGAGGAGCTGAGGACTTTGGCGGAGGAGCTGAGGACTTTGGAGGAGCTGGAGCAGCTTGAGGAGTTGGCCATGAGGACTTTGAAGAATCTGGCCGTGAGGGCATTGCTGAGGAACTTGGTCGTGAGGGCAATTGGGGTGAAGCACTTGGCTTCTGAGCAGTCTTCTTTGCCATGGCCTTCTTTGGCTTGCTTGTAGAGGCCTCAGCAGTGGTAGCAGCAGCAGCAGAGTCTTCATTAAATTTCCTCACTGCTTCCTTAGCTAGTTTGGCTAGCTTGGCCTGGCGCTTGGCCCATTCATCAGGATAGTCCTCACCACGCTTGAGGCTGGTGGGATCAGCTTCTTGGCCAGGTGCCAAGGAGGTCTTGGGCATGGAGGATTAAGAGCGAATTTCTTCATATACTTGGGAGTGACATATCTGTACTCCCTCCATTCCTGTGCCCATCTCCTCTCTATCCCTTGTATGCGCACCTTGCGCTAATTTTTGTCCTCCTTGCCAAACATGGCCTCATCTGGAGTGCAATAATCCTTGTATATGTCATCAGGGATCTCGAAAGTAGTATTGACCTCAGGCCTCTTTCCTCCCTTCTATGGCTTTTTACCGTCAGCCATTTTCTTCAGCTGAGGAATATGAACAACAGAATTTTCTGAAGAGGTGTGCAACTTTTCTTCGAGGAACGCTGCAAATGAGTTAAGTTGATGAGAACCTAGTGATTCAGCAGCGGACATGAGTGCCTGTGAACAGAGTATAGTTGCGAGGAATTTGGAGAGGTCATATGTGTTCTCAGAAGTTTTTCAAAAAGAACAAGTTTGAGGAAATTGACCAGATGAGTCTTGAAGAATTTCACTAGGCGTTCTTTGACTTAGGTTCTAGAGTTGTATAGATTGAAAAATCCACACAATTGAGGAATCTTGAAGAAAAACGTTGCTTAGGGAAACAGATCAAAAACAGATGTTATGAAAGGTGTTCAGTGTGTGAAGATTTGAAGAATAAACACCTTTGAAGATTTTGTAGAACACATTTGAATCAAAGAGGGCAGTAAAAGTAACTTTTAATTACCCTTGATAAAGAACACGATGAACTGGGAAGTGTAGATGTGAAGCTCGTCAGTTCAGATCTTCCACGCCCTAACTTGGCTGAGGAAGACAGCTACGGCGGCGGCGGAGTGAAGAAATCCGCAGCCAGCGTGAGTACGATGGCGACGAGGTCGAGGCAGTGAAGCTCTTCCTCACCGGCGTCGATGGAAGTAGTGGCGGCACTAGGGTTTGAGAAGCTCGAGCGGGAGAGAGGTCGAGCGGAGTAAAAAACAAAGTGAGGAAGGGGAGGGGTATTTATAGCTGAAGTGAAAACTGGTCGCCTAAAGAAATTTGATGAACGTGCCCTTGACCCTTCTCATTCGCTTGACATGTGTCACCCACGTACTGAGAGGTGGCGATCGTGTGAGATCGTGGGTGAATAGATAAGTATTATCGTGGAATGTGGAACGGTTTAGGCGGCAACTGCCGAAAATTTAGATAAGATAAGTTTTAACGTTACGTTCGCAAATTCTTCAGCTGACAAGGACATAGTGAAGATTTTGAACGTGTTCCAAATAGAACGCACATGAAGAAATTGTGAATAGACTGGGTTGATTTTAGCATAGAGGGGGAAGGGTCCGATCACATTCACTTAGTAGAAAAGGCAACATGAAGAATTAGCAATAAGTGAATGCTGTAGAAAAACAACGGAAATGGTGAAGACATTGCAAAGTTGAAGAAATTGAACAACTGGGGAATTTCAAAAACTGAGGAAAAACTCAAATTGAAGATTTTCAACTTTTGGTGGTGGCGTCACCCACCGTATAAGAATGATGATTTCAGACACTGCGTACAATTGTCGTAGGGTTCTGAGAATCAAATTCTTCGTTAATTTCTTCACACTTAGGGTGTTAGTCTTCATTGATTGAAGAAAAATTTTCTTCATGTGTTGCACATCTAAGTCATCAATTTTGCAAAAGTGTTAGGATGAGTGTCCTTTTCAAAGAACATTCGAAGATTCTAGGATATTTAGCTCACACTGCAACTTGCTAAATCTCTTCTCATCCAAGGGCTTTGTGAATATATCGGCTAGCTGTTCTTCAGTCTTCACATGCTCAATAGAAATGTCGCCCTTCAACACATGATCATGAAGAAAATGATGATGAATCTGAATGTGCTTTGTCTTCGAGTGCTGAACTGGGTTATGAGCAATCTTGATTGCACTCTCATTGTCACAGTAGAGAGGCACATTCTTCATGTTGACGCCGTAGTCCTTGAGAGTTTGCTTCATCCATAGCAGTTGAGCACAGCAAGAACCAGCAGCAATGTACTCAGCTTCAGCAGTAGACAGTGATACGCAGTTCTGTTTCTTCGAGGACCAACAGACCAAAGATCGTCCGAGGAAATGGCATGTGCCTGATGTTGACTTGCGGTCCACACGATCACCGGCATAGTCAGAATCTAAATATCCAATGAGATCAAAAACCGAGCCCTTGGGGTACCATAATCCAAGTGTTGGTGTGTGAGCTAGATATCGAAGAATATGCTTCACAGCCTTATGGTGTGATTCCTTCGGTGTAGCTTGAAATCGGGCACACATGCAAACACTAAGCATAATATCTGGCCTAGATGCACATAAGTACAATAAAGAACCAATCATGGAGCGGTATACCTTTTGATCAAAGTCAATACCATTTTCATCAGTGCATAGATGGCCATTGGTGGGCATAGGAATTTTGACCCCTTTGCAATCTTGCATGCCGAATTTCCTCAGTACATCCTTGAGGTATTTCTCCTGAGATATGAATATGCCATTGCGCTGTTGACGAATTTGAAGACCTAAGAAGAATTTCAATTCTCCCATCATAGACATTTGATATTCTTCACTCATCATATAGGCAAATTCATCACTGTAACGTTGGTCAGTACAGCCAAAGATAATATCATCAACATAAATTTGGCACACAAACAATTCACCATCATAAGATTTAGTGAAAAGAGTTGGGTCAAGTGAACCGGGTTTGAAGCCTTTCTTCATGAGGAATTCCTTCAAAGTATCATACCACGCCCGAGGGGCCTGCTTGAGGCCATAGAGGGCCTTATTGAGTCTGAAGACTTTGTCAGGATGCTTTGGATCTTCAAAACCTGGGGGTTGAGCAACATATACTTCTTCCTCAAGCTTACCATTGAGGAATGCACTTTTCACATCCATTTGATATAAAGTGATATCATGATGGTTAGCATAAGCAAGTAATATGCGAATAGCCTCAAGTCTAGCAACAGGTGCAAAAGTTTCATCGAAATCAATTCCTTCAACCTGTGTGTAGCCTTGAGCTACAAGCCGTGCCTTATTCCTCACCACAAGGCCATTTTCATCTTGCTTGTTGCGGTAGATCCACTTTGTGCCAATGATATTGTGCTTGCGAGGATCTGGACGTTTGACCAGTTCCCAGACGTTGTTGAGCTCGAACTGATGTAATTCTTCTTGCATAGCTTGAATCCACTCAGGCTCCAGAAATGCTTCATCTACCTTAGTGGGCTCTGTGATAGAGACGAAAGCAAAGTGCCCACAAAAGTTAGACAAATGTGAAGCTTTTGAGCGTGTGAGAGGACCTGGAATGTTGATGTCGCTGATGATTTTCTCAATCTGCACTTCGTTTGCAACGCGAGGATGAGCGGGTTGTCGTCGAGGAATTTGATCAGCATTTTCTTCAGCACCATTTTCTTCAGGTGCATCAGCATGACGTTCTTCACGTTCTGGAATGATTTCTTCAACAGATTCTTTGGTAGGAATGACATCCTCAGTAGCCTTGAACTTGATAGTTTCCTCAGGTGACTGTTCATCTAACACAGAAGGTAGGTGCTCTCTTTGCGAGCCATTAGTTTCATCGAACCGCACATCTACAGTTTCAACAACTTTGTGGAGAACGTTGTTGAAGACTCTGTAGGTGTGCGAGTCCTTTCCGTAACCAAGCATAAAACCCTCATGTGCTTTCGGTGCAAATTTAGAGTTGTGATGGGGATCTCTAATCCAACATTTAGCACCGAAGACTTTGAAATAACTCACATTGGGTTTCTTGTCAGTGAGGAGTTCATATGCAGTCTTCTTGAAGAATTTGTGAAGATATACCCTGTTGATGATGTGGCATGCAGTATCAATTGCCTCAATCCAGAAACGACGAGGCGTCTTGTATTCATCAAGCATAGTGCGAGCCATCTCAACAAGAGTCCTGTTCTTGCGCTCCACGACGCCATTCTGCTGAGGAGTATAAGGAGCAGATAACTCATGAGTAATACCAAGTTCATCAAGATAGTCATCAAGACCAGAATTCTTGAACTCAGTTCCATTGTCACTTCTGATGTGCTTGATCTTCACACCGAAGTTGGTTGAAGCCCTCGAGGAAAATCGTTTGAAGACTTCCTGCACCTCATGTTTGTAAGTGACAATATGCACCCATGTGTAACGAGAGTAATCATCAACAATAACAAAGCCATATAGAGATGCATCATTTGTAACTGCAGAATAATGATTAGGACCAAAGAGATCCATGTGAAGCAATTCAAATGGTCGAGTAGTAGTCATGATAGTCTTCGCTGGATGTTTGGCCTTGGTCATCTTTCCAGCTTCACAGGCTCCGCATAAGTGATCCTTGAGGAATTTGACATTCTCAATGCCAATGACATGCTTCTTCTTCGCGAGCGTGTGCAGATTCCTCATGCCTGCATGACCAAGTCGTCGATGCCATAGCCAGCCTTCTGAAGCTTTTGCAAGTAGACATACGGCTGGTTGAGGTCCTGTAGAGAAATCAACAATATACAGATCTCCTCTCCTAAAGCCTTCGAAGACTTTGGAATTGTCAGCTTCCATGATCACAACACAACGATACTTGCCAAAGACAACAACCATATCAAGATCACAAAGCATTGAGACAGACATGAGGTTGTATCCTAAGGACTCGACAAGCATGACTTTGTCCATGTGTCGATCCTTTGTGATCGCAACCTTACCTAGACCCAATACCTTGCTTTTGCCTTTGTCAGCGAAGATGATATGCTTCAGATGCGATGGAGATAAGGGAACATCCATCAATAGATTCTTGTCACCAGTCATGTGATTTGTACATCCACTATCGAGGACCCACTCATTTGCTTTGGGTTGATCATCCTGCAGATGAATTAGTGCAGCTTACGAACTCATATACTTCATCGATGAAGAATATGACATCAATTTCATCAGATCAAATTCATCAAACAATAAAACAGATAAAGCAGTATTAGGACGTGAGAAATGAGGATTCATTTCTTCATGATTAGCCTCCGTCCTTTCAGGAATTTTCAGGTCTCCAGCAATTTCTTCAGACGTTCAAGCACGTCTGGAGACCTGACCCTGCAGAAGAAATTAGTTCTTTTTCTTCACCACCCACATCTGAAGGGGTGGCAAAGAGTTCATCACTCTGCGAGATCCATATGAGAAAGGTGGCATAGAAGCCAGTCCACTTCGTTTCACATAAGAGGAGTTAGGATAAGCATATGAGTAAGCAAAGAAATTCTTCGAGGACTTATGAACATAATGGTTAGAAGAATAATGCTCATATTCATAGCCCTTAGCTCTTCCCTGCGAAATAGAGGTGTTAGCATGATGATGTTCATATGAGGACTTTGATTACATGAAGAATTTGGTCCATATGAGGACTTGGATCCATATGAAAAATTTGATCTGGGGTTCCTATTCTTCATAGGTGGTGTCATGAAGACATTCACCTGAAGATTTTCAAGGCACCTTTTGGGAACCCAGATTTTCTTCATGGGGGAACCGTTCCTGCAGTTAGTGCCAACATATCTAGCAAATACTTCACCATTCTGATTTTTGAATAGTTTATAGTTGGAGTCAAATGACTCATCAGCAGAATGAGGAGAATCACATGTAAAGCCAGATAGATTAGATGGATCTACTGGAGGTCCCTTTGCAGCAACCCATGAGGTTTTGGGGTACTGCTCAGGCTTCCAATATGTTCCATCAGCATTGATTTTCCTCTCAAAGGCAATACCCTATTTCCTAGGGTTCCTGTTGAGGATCTGCTTTTTAAGCACATCACAAAGAGTTTGATGCCCTTTGAGGCTTTTGTACATGCCTGTCGTATACAATTCCTTCAGCCTTGCATCATCAGTGATACTAGCAATGTCCTCAGACGAGGAATTAGTGATAGCAGAGACAGGTGAAGAATTTGTAACATTAGAAGCATTTGAACATTCAGGTGAAGAATTAGCAGATTCACGTTCAATGCACTTCAAACATGGAGGAACAAATTCTTCCTGAGTAGCGCTGATTTGTTGAGCAAGTAATGAATCGTGCTCCTTCTGAAGATCTTCATAACTCACCCTTAGCTTTTCAAGATCTTGCTTTCTTTGAAGAAATTCATAAGAAAGCTTCTCATGATCAAATAAGAGAGTGTTATGATGACTTGAAGGTTGTCAAACTTAGACTGAAGTCTCTGAAGATTTTCAGTCAAGGTTTTAGTGCGATCCATTTCTTCACCCAACATATCATCACTTTTGTCTAGCATGTTTTGAACCTTTTCAAAAGCCTTTTGTTGTTTCACAGCAATCTTAGCAAGTTTAGAATAGCTAGACTTGAGGTTTTCATCAGATTCATCCTCACTTGATTCAGAGGAGGGGTATTTGAGTACCTTGGCACCCTTTGCCATGAAGCAATAGGTGGGAGCGTAGTCATCATTGCCTTCATCAGCCTTGTTGGTGAAGCCATTTTCTTCAGAGTTGAAGATGGACTTGCTGACGAATGCAGTAGCGAGAGCTAGGCTCGCCACACCAGACTCGGACTCCTTAGATGCCTCCTCTTCCTCATGTTCCTCAGATTCAGCCTCAGAGTCCATTTCCTTGCCAATGAATGCCCGAGCCTTCTTGGAGTTGCTCTTCTTGTGAGATGAAGACTTCGAGGATTTTGATGATGAAGACTTTGAAGATTTCTTCTTCTTCTTCGCATCATCAGAACTGTAATCCTTGTATTTCTTCTTCTTTGATTCCTTTTCCCACTGAGGACAATCTTGAATGTAGTGACCAGGTTTCTTGCACTTGTGGCATAGCCTCTTCGACTTGATGAGGAATCATTGCTCCTTGAGGATTTTCCAAAGCGACCACGTCTTGAGAACTTCTGAAATTTCTTCACGAGCAGTGCTAGCTGCTGGGTCAGTTCTTCAGGATCACCAAGGCTGCTACCAGAATCTTCATCTTCAGATTCAGAGACTGCCTTGGCCTTCAGGGCACGTGATCTGCCATAGCTCGAACCATAGAGATCTCTCTTCTCAGCAAGCTGGAACTCATGAGTGTTTAGCCTCTCGAGGATATCAGCGGGATCAAGTGACTTGTAATCTCCACGTTCTTGTATCATCAGTGCCAGAGTATCAAATGAGGAATCAAGCGATCTCAGCAATTTCTTCACCACCTCATGGTCGGTGATGTCAGTGGCACCAAGTGCTTGAAGCTCATTTGAGATGTCAGTGAGGCGATCGAAGGTTTGTTGAACATTTTCATTGTCGAGTCTTTTGAAGCGGTTGAAGAGATTGCGAAGAACGTCAACTCGAGAGTCACGTTGAGTTGAGACTCCTTCATTGACTTTGGACAGCCTATCCCAGATAAGCTTAGCAGTTTCCAAAGCACTCACTCTTCCATACTGCCCTTTGCTCAGATGGCCACATATGATGTTCTTCGCTTGAGAATCGAGTTGCTTGAATCTCTTCACATTAGCAGCATTCAGAGAAGGTGTGACAGAGGGAACACCATTTTCCACAACATACCAGAGATCGTTATCGATTGCCTCAAGATGCATTCGCATCTTATTCTTCCAGTAGGGGTAGTCCGTCCCATCGAAGGTAGGACACCCAACAGAGACCTTGATCATACCTGCGGTCAACATAACTAAAACTCCAGGCGGTTAAACCAAAATCACATAGAACAAGGGAGTACCTTTCTCTGATACCAATTGAAAGTGCGTTATATCGACTAGAGGGGGTGAATAGGCGATTTTTATGAATTCTTCACTGAGGAATTTGCGGGTGAGGAAATACCTAAGCGAAGAACTACTTGCAGTGGAATAAGTACTCAGATGTAAACATAATAGAACACAAGCATGGTCATCATGATGAAATGAAGACAAGCACAGAGTACAGAAAGCGTAAACACAGGATAACACAGGATGAAGACAAACAGAATGAAGAAACCGAACTGAGGAAATTGAGAAAGTCTTCAGTCAAAGTCTTCAAACGGACATGAACAAGCACACAACTATAATGATGAATGAAAGTGTTGAGGAAATAGAACCAGTAAGCTTGGTGAAGACAATGATTTGGTAGACCAGTTCCAACTGTTGTGACAGTTGTACGTCTGGTTGGAGCGGCTAGGTATTTAAACCTGAGGACACACAGTCCTCACCATATTCTCCTTGAGCTAAGGTCACACAGACCTCGCCCAATCACTCGTGGTAAGTCTTCAGCTGACTTCCAAACCTTCACAAACTCGGTCACTCGGTGATCCACAATTTCCTCTTGGATGCTCTAGACCATGACGCCTAACCGTCTAGAAGATGCACAGTCTTCAAAGGTAACAAGCGTTGGATCCACGCAAGATCAATCTCTTCAGTGATGCTCAATCACTTTGGGTTTGTAGGTGTTTGGGTTTGGGTTTCCTCACTTGATGATTTTCGCTCAAAGTCCTCAGAGGATGGGATGCTCTCAAATGACAAGTGTCAGTTTCTCTCGAAGTAGCCAACCAGCTAGTGGTTGTAGGGGGCGGCTATTTATAGCCTAGGGAGCAGCCCGACATGATAAGACATAAATGCCCTTCAATGATATGACCGTTAGGTGGGTAGATATTTTGGGACAGCTGGCGCGTAGCACAGCAACGGTCGGAATTTTGAGTATCAAATACCTCAGGCATGTTCCTCACTGTGTAGGCAATCCGCACTGGCGAATTCCTAACTCCTCAGTCAGAAAAAATTCCTCAGAGACCAGAAGAACTTCGTCTCTGTCACTGAAGAAATTGACTGAACTGTATGAGATTTCCTATGGCTTCACTCGAAGGAATTGGTAGGTGTAGGATTTTGAGTTGAGCATCACATGGAAATTTTTCCTTAGTATTTCCTCGACCCCCTTTAACAGTACGGTGTTTCCTATGACTCAAGAAAGAGAAAATGAAACTATGAAAACAAAATCCTTCACGCTTCATGTTCCTTGAGTGAATACCAAGTCTTCAGGATCACACCAATTTCTTCACTTTCAAAGTCTTCAGAAAGTCTTCAGAAATCCAAAGTCTTCAGTCGAAGATATTCATTTTTATGAGTCGACTTTCTCTGTAAATATCAAACTCCTCATGGACTTATAGACCTGTGTACACTTATAGACACATTAGTCCCTTAACCTATAAGTCTTCAATACACCAAAATCACTAAGGGGCACTAGATGCACTTACATGTTTCATCACCTTCTAAAACAAGCGCCAGAACGTGAGAGCACTGCTGTCATGACTTATGCATTGTGTGTAGCTAATGTTGGGTGCATCATGACTGGATCTTTTCTAACATGAATTACAATGTTTAGTCGCTGCTTGAACTTTGGAGGTGCTCTACATTTATGTCTTGCGGTCTCAGAAAGGGCTAGCGAGATACCACTATTGTCATATTATATCATGGTTGTTTTGACAACGTGTTGTCGTTTGAGATATCTTTTTATTGCTCGCTAGCTGATTATGTCATTGATATGAGCTAATATAATGTTTAAGAGTTATTGTCGGCATGGTTAGTTATAATGTTGGCTGAAACCCTGGGTGTTGTTTAAGCTTATTTATGCAAACAAGAGCAAAAGAGTTCGTAAGAGTTTTTCTTTTTCACTTTCAGTTTATCAACTGAATTGCTTGAGGGGGCAAGCAAAGGTTTAAGCTTGGGGGAGTTGATACGTCTCCAACGTATCTACTTTTCCTAACGCTTTCCCTCTTTTTTGGACTCTAATTTGTATGATTTGAATGAAACTAACCCCGGACTGACGCTGTTTTCAGTAGAACTACCATTGTGTTGTTTTTGTGCAGAAATAAAAGTTCTTGGAATGGAACGAAACTTTGCGAGGATTTTTTATACAATAAACAAGAATTTCTGGAACCAAGAACCACCGGAGGGGGGCACCTGGGTGGGCACAACCCACCAGGGCGCCCCCCCCTCCTGGCGCCCAGGTGGGTTGTCCCCACCTGGTGGCCCCGCAGAACCTGAAACCGATGCTATAAAATCCTATTTTTCCAAAAAAAATCAGGGAGAAAGAATTATCGGAGCCGCCGTCACCTCATGTTCTTCATCGGGAGGCCAGATCTGGAGTCCGTTTGGGGATCCGGAGAGGGGGACCTTTGTTCTTCGTCATCACCAACCCTTCGCCATCGCCAATTCCATGATGCTCCCCACCGGGAGTGAGTAATTCCTTCGTAAGCTCGCTGGTCGGTGAGGAGTTGGATGAGATTCATCATGTAATCTAGTTAGTTTTGTTATGGCTTGATCCCTAGTATCCAGTATGTTCTAAGATTGATGTTGTTATGACTTTGCCATGCTTAATGCTTGTCACTTTGGGCCCGGGTGCCATGATTTCAGATCTGAACCGTTTATGTTATCACCATTATATCCATGTTCTGGATCCGATCTTGCAAGTTATAGTCACCTACTACGAGCTATGATCCGGCAACCCCGGAGTGACAATAGTCGGGACCACTCCCGGTGATGACCGTAGTTTGAGGAGTTCATGTATTCACCGTGTGTTAATGCTTTGTTCCGGTTCTCTATTAAAAGGAGGCCTTAATATCCCTTAGTTTCCAATAGGACCCCGCTGCCACGGGAGGGTAGGACAAAAGATGTCATGCAAGTTCTTTCCATAAGCACGTATGACTATTTACGGAATACATGCCTACATTATATTGATGAACTGGAGCTAGTGTCGTATCGCCCTAGGTTATAACTGTCTCATGATGAATATCATCCAACAAGTCACCGATCCAATGCATACGAATTTATCTTATATTGTTCTTGCTAAGTTACTACTGCTATCGTTACTGTTGCACTTGCTACAAAACTATTGCTATCACTGTTACCATTACTATTACTGTTGTCACTATTATCAAGACTATCATACTACTTTGCTACTGATCACGTTGCTGGAGATAATTAAACTCCAGGTGTGGTTGAATTGACAACTCAGCTGCTAATACCTTCAAATATTCTTTGGCTCCCCTTGTGTCGAATCTATAAATTTGGGTTGAATACTCTACCCTCGAATACTCTACCTTCGGATCCATATGATGTAACTCTTTTGCGGTGTGTTTGTTGGGATCTAATGAACTTCGAGTTTATGATCAGTTATATCTTTTTATATCCATGAAAGTTATTTAAGTTTCTTTGATCTCTTATATGCATGATCTCTTATAGCCTCGTATTTCTTCTCCGATATTTGGGTTTTGTTTGGCCAACTTGATCTATTTATCTTGCAATGCGAAGAGGTGCCCGGTAGTGGGTTCGATCTTACGGTGCTTGATCCCAGTGACAGAAAGGGAACCGACACGTATGTATCGTTGCTACCAAGGATAAAAAGATGGGATCCTTATCTGCCGCAATAGGTAACGGATCTTGTCTATGTCGGTGGGAAATGACACCTATGGGATCACTTGAATCCCTACTACGGTTGCAGGGGCGCGGAGTTGTGAGGAGAGCAGGATCAACAGTCAGCACAAGGATCGTTTTCCCAGGTTCGGGCCGCAGAGATGCGTAATACCCTAGTCCTGCTTTGGTGGATGTATATATCTGTGTTCTTGAGATCCTGAACTAGCTGCAAAGGGGCGTAACTTGTCCAAGAGTCCGAATCCGTCTCCTGGATGCCCTGGGTCTCCTTTTATAGGCAAAGGGGACGCCACAGTGGCACCAGGAGGTGGCATCGAGGTACTGTCGCTAAGCTTATCGCTAGCTATTACGTGACAAAACGCTTTAAATGCGCCCCTAGCTTGTCCCCTCCACTTTACCACCGCTTTGCCCCGTCTCGACACGCGCCCGGGCCAGCGAGGCGGTGGTGCCATGTAGGCAGGCGAACAGCTGAGGCGGCGCGGTGGTGGAGCCTTCACGAGGATCTGCATGCCACCACGTAGGCACGTGCCGAGTTGTCGGAGGAGCCTCGCGTCAACACGTAGGTGCCTGCCCGGCTGGTGGGCTGGCAGCTGCATGGGATTGGTGGCGAAAAGCTTGGCGGGTACGGGCCTGGTTGCGGCCTTGCGGACGCCCTCGGCAAGGGTCTTGTCGTGGCGTTGCGGTCGTCCCCGGCAAGGACCTTGCTGGGGGTCTTGTGGGCTTCCTCGGCAAGGATCTCGCCGAGGCTCATCGTCTTCCACTCTTGTGATTAAGAGTACTGTTCTTTGTCTTCGCAAAGATCTGCATGCCATCATGGAGGTGCCTCCCGAGCCCTGGCCCAACGTAGTTGATGGTGTTGGAAACCGTGGGCTCAAGGGTGGCTCGCTCTGTTGGTGTTTGGACGAGCCGCCCCGGCAAGGGCCTTGCCGGGGCCGCGGAGGCTGCCCCGGCAAGGGTCTTTCCGCGGGAACCTGCTTCGTCCCTCTGCTCTTCGTGGTCTTGGCCTTGCCGTTGTCTCGCTTGTCTTGTGCTTTGGTTCCACCTCGGTTTTCACCTCCCATGCCTTGCCAAGTGCGGCCGTGGCGCGTGGCTCCGACTGCCCGTGCACAAGTAAAGGGGTCAAAAGGAGAGCCCCTACTTTTGTACACCGGCAGGAGCCCCCGGGCCTAGGCCACACATAAGCGCAACACGTTGTTGGGCCAGGCCCAAAACGGTGCGTGGGCAGGCGGGGCGGTTTTTACCGTGGTAAAACTTCTCGCGTGTTATGCTTCCCACGACCCGCGTTGATTGCGTGACGTGGGGGCCGCGCGCGCGGGTGACCGAAGCATGCTGACGCCATCTGTGGCGAACAGTAAAGAGATGGCCCGCCCGTGTCTTTGAGACCGCAGGGCCGCTGCTCATTCACTCTCCGTACTTGGGGAACCATTGCTCCACGCGTCCCATTACGCTCGTCTCTTGCCCCATGTTCGCTGCATGCATGACGCAGAGCGAATGACAGGCGCGCGGGATACGGGAAGTCGCACGCACGTGGGTCGATTCCCACGCGCCTTCAATTGGGCGGGGAGGGCGGTCGACGGCCCCGCCTGCTGTCATTTCGACGAGCCGGATTGGCCGAAAGGGGCGGCCGAGCCTCGCCCCCGCCCCTTTATAAAGAGGGGAGCGGGAGGAATGGCGCCTCTCAATCCTTCATCACCTGCTTCTCTTCATTCCTGCTCCCTTCTTCCTCTCATCCGCCATGGAGAAGGGGAACCCCGGTCCTTCGACGGTGGCGGCGAGGGTCTCTGCTCGACAGCGCGTCCCTCCTCCCCAAGAGCCCGTGGTGGAGGAGCCAGCCGCGAGGGGAAGGGGAAGGGGGCGAGGCCGTGGCCGTTGTGGCGCTCGGGGAAGAGGAGGACGGGGCGGCGCATCGGCCTCGCCTCCGGCACCGGGCCCTCCTGGGGTGGAGGGCCATGTCGGGGACAACCCCTGCGAGTTCTTCATCAGGCTGCGCCAGCCGCCGGGCCGATGTCGAGTTCCCCGCCCCTCATGTCATGTATCTTCGCCGAGGATGGAAGACTTTTGCTCGCATCCACAGCCTGACGGAGGGGCTCACTCTCCACTTCAAATTAATGGAGAGCGGCCTCCTCTCCGTCAAGGCCTTTGGGCACTTCGGGACTCGCGTAAGGTGCTATGTGGAGAGCTCCTCTGACAGCGAAGACTCCTCCTTGAGCGAGAGCGACGAGGAGGATAGCGACGGCGACGGCGAGGGTAACGAGGGGCAGGATGACGGGTCCGACTAGGCTTCGGGCGCGCCGTGCCTGGGCGGGTGCGGCAGCAGCAGCATCTGCACCTGGCCGCTCCTCCGGCGGAGTCTGTCGGGGGAGGGGCCGGCTCCTTGAACTTCTCGGGGTCGTCTCCTTGGGCGGCTGGCGTTGGGAGGCTGCGGAAGAGGAAGAGGGCAGGCGGCAAGGCCATCAAGTCAGAGTACGCGGGCACCGACGCCTTCGTCACGTATTGACGTCCTGCCGCCTCGTCTTCCAGCTCTTCCCCCGGCACCGTCATCACCAGCCAGCCTTTGGACGGCCACCGAGACATTCTCTTGGTGCTTTCTGCTGCTCGCAGCTCGCCTAGGCGCCCCTTTTGCCCCTTTTCGCTTCCTTGACCTACCT